>NW_024467963.1:1200000-1800000 GCF_002105095.1 Pseudomassariella vexata
AACACATAGAGTTGGGTGTTGGTGCTCCTGACACCGAAGCTCACTTGACACGGGCGACGAATCTGGATCCGAGCCTGAATCCACCCTCCTATGATTCGCTGGAGCCACGGCAGCCCCTACCGCACATGGCGGCAGAGGGTAAGTACGAACTTTGTATTGTGCGCCACCTATGAGAACTTGAAACTCACGCTCTCATAGGTTCCAGTGTTGCTACTGGTGATTTCTCTGATTATACTAAAAAGAAGCGGCGGCGTATAAGTTCCGATGGTGAATCCGACGCCGAAGCCGGATTTCAGAGCCATGGCGTCACAAACCATAATCTGGTGCTGCCAGTGATTCGGAAAATGCTAGCCGAGTTGAAGAGCGAAATCTTGGCTGACATGGAGAGGAGCTTGCCGACCATTATAGAGCAGAAGATGTGGCCACGCATCGCAGAGCGTATAGACAGTCGTGTGGCGGATGAGATGGAATTGGTACAACAGCAGCTAGATGAGCACAGAGACGGGACGCAGGATTTAATAGATGACCTGGTCGATGATCAATGTTACCGTATCAAGGAGGACCTGAAAGAGTATGTCGAGGAAGGAGAGCTAAAAAGTCAAGTTGTGGCAGAGGTGCTTGACAAAATAGAGGATACGGGATTGTATGTGCAATTTGTTAGGCCAAATGAAACAATGAATCGGTGACGCAGAGGCGGTGCTTCATATTTTACCTTGGGGGCGCACAATCGTTGTATAGAACCAGTTTACGGGGTTCTTGCAACAAGCAGGCAAGTTCCAGTGCTCAAGAACGGGTTCTTCAAACACTGTAAGGGAGTAAAGAGCTATAAAGCAGAGTTAAGCCTCAGTCCTACCACTGAGTGTCAGAACTGCTAGATCTTTTGGTCTATGTGGCGTAATGGTCTAGGCTTGCCGTTACCTTACACACTGTCGGTTGAAGGCTAAGGCTCAAATGATCGCAAAGCAAGGCCTACACTCAGTGACACCGCAGCCAGCATGGCAAACACAATATCGATGCTCTTCCCAGCTCCAGCTGAGACCGCGAGACTGTCGCCGGAGCCATTGCTGTTGCCATTGCTGCCCTCGACAAGCTCAAGCAGCACCGCCTCAGCTCGCACAATACGCAAGTCAACAAGACCGCCATTCTCCACCGTGACAGCTTCCACCGTCTCCTCGCCCACTTTGTCTCCCGTCTCACCATCGAAGCTCAGGCCAGCCACTGTCACATTGCTCTTTGCATTCGTGCCAGGCGCTGATAACCTCGTGATAGTGACGCTGCTCCCCTTTTCCCAGGGTGTCATAACTCTCAACGTGGTGTTGGGCCGCTCTCCTTCACTGAACACCGTCCCATCCGTCGCGTTCAAGGTTGACGGATTGCTCAGCCCCTTGGTCCCATTCCAAACTCCCATGTCCAGGAAGACGAGTTTCTGCACCTGGGCTCCAGAATAGACGGCATAACCACTCAATTCACTCGAGTTGGCCCCCGGCAACGCCGCAAGGCTCAACGTTTCGTTCTCGGGCGCAGCCATAGCCTTTGCGACAAAGTAGTGTCCGTACCATCCCGGTCGAATGCCAGCTGTCAGCGTGTCGTTTTTGTATTCGTATCCCTGGGGCGTAAAACTGCTGTACTCGCTTTGCGCACCAAGGTGGAAGTAAACCTTTTGAATTCCGAGCGATGCAGCCATGAGCACATAGTCAACCCCCCACAGGGCGGCACCAAAAGTGTCGCTGATGCCGCTTCTGCCGCCACAGCTCACCGAATTTGTCTCGCCCATGACGAGCGGTGTCCCGGCGGCTTCAGCGGCCGCGACTTGCGGGATATACTGTGAAACATTGAGCCAGAGGGTCGTATGGTTCGACAGCAAGTCCAGGGACATACGGTACCATCGTTCGGTATCACATGTGGACTGTGGATAGAGGTGGATGGCGTAGCTGGAAATCAGATCGCGGTCCGACTGGAACTCTTGCGCCGTCAGGTTGACGATGTCGAAATCATCCATCTCGTCCTGCTGGTCGGGAACCCATGGTGGGTCCGCAAACACGCCCGACTGGATCGTGGGCGGGTTTGTGGCATTCTTGTACCATGGCGAGTTCACAATCTGGCCCGTCAGGTTTCGCCACTGGGACAAGTACGTGTCGACGCGCCATGTCTCGTCCCGCCAACCCTTGTTGATCCAGTGGTCGATCTCATTGCCTAGCTCGAATGCTTTGAGCTTGCTCCCCAGGGCCTCATGTGCAGCTTCAGCCTGTGCCAGTCCATTAACCCATGCCGAGTCGTTAACGGCAAAGTTCAGCGTGAAGATGAGGTCCGATCCTTGGGGGAAATAGTCACTCCAAGTCCGGTACCAGGTCGGGGTTATGTTGAGCTGGACGGCGTCGGGAAGGGATGGGAGGGCAACTGAGTCATTTCCCGTGGAAAGTATGGCGTGTTGGTATGTCGCGTCGGCCGAGTTTCCACCAATGCGCAGAGGAGGGTGCTTTCCAGTGACATTGGCGATAATATTGAGCAAGTTGGCAGCCAACGGCGTGCTCAAGTAGGCATCGACCCAGATGGGCTCGATCGAGTAGCCGTAGACATCAGAGACGAAGGGTCGTGTGCTGAGGTTGGTGGGGATGGAAATTTGCACGTCCTGTGCCGTGGTGTCCCCGGTAGCTAGTAGTGTCACGACGAGGGAGATCTTTGCCGACTTCATTATGCAAGTGAACCAAAGTACTGGACAAGCAGGAAAAAGCGTCTGGCGAAATGAGCCGGTTGGCATCAAGTCAAATCTGAGCCAGGGGACTCCCCCATGTTAAATGGTAACGAGCCCGGTCCATTCGTGCTATGCTCTGATTTTACGGTGCTCGCTTGCCTGGGCTAGTCGTCCCGAAATGATGTAGTATCGTACGGGGAGCACCCGCAAGCTGATGCTCTTGTAAACCCTGTTCCTCGTCATCCTGCGTCGCGATCCCGAGACGGGGCGGGGTCGACATTGGGGATGCGGGGAAGCTGGGCCGAGCATGCTAATGTCTATCGGCAAAGACCAGGCTTGGCAGCTTGGGAGGCTTGTATTTGTGTATTTGTGGAAGCAGGTGGCTCATATGTCCAGTCACCATATTCCATGAGACGTGGCATCGCTTTCCCGTGCCTGAACAATATCAGCTGCAGGAAAATGAAAAATGTGTCAGTGATCAAATGAGGGGCGGAAAATAGTTAAGGACTCGCAAGACATGTCATATAGTCTAACAATCAACGCCTCCGAGAGATTTATATGAAGGCCAAAAAAAGATGTTTTTTTTTTCTTTCTTTATGATGGTTACTTCTGGTTTGAAGCGGGGTTTTGTAGCCCTACGCTTGGCCGTACCTTCCCATCTCCGAGGTTCCCCAACAGGTCTGATATTTCAGCTTTGACTTGAAGTTAATAGCTATAGGTAGCTAACGATACTATATAGAATCTTACGCTATGAAAAGGAGGAGTACGCTGATACGTTGAATTTCTATGAAATATTAGGGGAAGGCCTAGTACTATCCCTACGTAATAATTATATAACGTGGTTTAACACCGAGTCGCGCACTTTTTACCACACTATAATTTCAAGTTCAATTAAAAAGCCACAACAGACTAAAGTTTATTGAAATTTATTCAGAGCTATATACATCTGACAATTATATTATTATTAAATACGCCGTAGGCTCGAAGCCCCCGGTACCTCTACTAGTACTCCCGTATGTCAAACCGTGCCCTAATGGCTGGACTAAATACATACGCTGCGTCGTCGGCTCGCCCTATTGGCGACTGCGTTGCGTTCACTACCATACTACGTTGGTTCTCAACCTACCAACAAAGTCCCCCTGAGAAGATCGATGCTATCTGGGCCTTGAAGCTGTCCGACCCGTCCCTAGCAGCCACCTTACAATAGTCCCACTAACTACTGGTTCTCCTGTTGCCGTTGCGAGGTCTCTGCGAGAGTATAGTGTGTATCCCGTATTAGCGTATTGAGGTACTGAGTGTGAAGGTCAACCCTCGCAGACTCACTACAACCAGGTGACTTACAGCTGGAACACCTGCCGTGGCAGTGTCAGATGGGAAGCCAATCATAACCCTTGTAGGAGCCCCGCCAAGCGTGGATGACTTAGTCGCGCTCCCTCAAACCTAAGTTGTCATCTTCTTTCCTTCGCTCCTTAGAGTAGAATCTTCGTCGATAGCACCTAATCGAGGTCTCTACCAATGCGATGCAACCCAGGTCGTGACACGACTATAACTAAGTCGAATATACAGGCAGGTTTCAGGGGGACAGGACTTATTCCGTACGACCCGGAATATGTGATTTCACAGCTGGATATTAAGCTACACACGCCTACACCTCCTGGGAGCTCGTCTGGCGCCTCCTTAATCTGGGAATCAAAGACTCCAAATAACCCAACCGAGGCGCAATCCCAGTCTGAATACGTTAAAAACAGAATCTTACAGCATCAGAATAGCTCCCCGACGACAATACTTACGGCTATTGACCAACTTTCACGTGGTGCGACGGCTGTTATACACCGGTTAGTTTTACTTGAGGATGAGGTCACTGCACTTCGGAAGGCTAATCAAGAGCTAAGCCGTCGTCGAAGGACTAAAAATCGACAGCTACAAGATGGAGGATCTCTTAGTTTACGAGACGCTCAGGACTTACAGTCTCAACGGGATATTGAACAGCAGCTACAGGATGATATACGTGTAAGTCGTCGTCGTACGAGACGGGCCGAACCACGCCGACGGCGGTGTAGGATCTGCGGAGAGCCCGGACATAATGCTCGTACTTGTGAGAATGATGAAGATACGTACGAGGAAGAGGATTCCGATTAGTTTGAATTATTATTTTTTAGTTTAGTTAAGTTATTGAAGTTATTCATACGGTGCCAAGAAAAAGTGGCCAACTTGCTTGTGGGGTACGTTAATCGATGATGAAGCACTTCAGATATTATCACAGCTTGACAGTAAGCTGGCACCGAAAGTAGCAGTTCACGGAGTAATTCGTCCGATACAGCGTCCCACGCTTCGAGCACATATTGGCGTAGTATAGGTGTTTTCGTTCTTTCCTCTAGACCGTTTATCTTGAATATAATCCTTCATCCAGTTCCAAACAACTTCGATTGGGTTCAAATCTGGGGAGAGAGAAGGCCATTCCATCGTTGTAATCCCGCATCCGTCTAGCCACTCCCTCATAGTCTTCACGTTGTGTGAAGGTGCCCCTCCTTGCGTGAAATTTAATGAAATGACGTGATTTTGGTACAATCGAATATAGCCTTCGACGAGAGGGCACGTGTGTTCTTGGTAGGTCTCTGCTTTAATCAATACCCAGTCCTTTTCTCAAACCAAGGCTGGACCAGAATGTCAAATCGATCGAACGCGTCAAACGCAAGCTTGGGTTCGAATAGTTCGAAAGGGAAATGCGAAGTGTTCGATTCGTTTGAAGTTCGAATGGAACGGTGGTCTCCTAGTCGGCGCTGGGTCCCAACTGAGTTATATTGAAGCTATCATGACCTATTGAACTAGCTGAACTCCCTTAGGTAATGGTGTTGCATGCCCTGCCGAAGTCAGCCTATCGTACTAGTCCTTGCTTTGAAATATATGGATAAGTAAATCTGGTCGGTAGATCCCCAGCTCAACAATACTTTGGCCCATCTTCTCGCTGTTCTTCAGTAATTTGTATGCACCTTGTTCGCATGTTCCCTGGACTGATGTCAGTACTCATCATTTATCGCCACTAGCTACTCACATACGTCACGTGGGGAAAATCTATACTCGCGCTTGTGTGATCTCACCCGTGCAATGTATCTACTTGAATATATCAAGTTGCTCCCTAGCGGAAACCACGCCTCCGGTGTTCAACAGTTATGGACTGACCATCATACCACCTTATAACCAACACATCTGATAGTGGCTGTGACTTGCGATCATCCCAGTCAGGACTTCCTATACACGGCTGAGCTGCAGCATCCATGCATCATAGACCAGAACAGGCCCTTGAGATCACCCATAGTACATTACATTCATAGTTGACGAGCTACTGCCGTACTGCCAAAGTGACTAATTTAATAACAAGGTGAAATTCAGAACTATATTCATGTAAATTGCCCAAATCAGCAACGCACGTATGTATGGTATCGTTAGCAGAACCGGACTATTCATCTTGTGCATACAATCACGACCCCATCAGTAGCATATTTCTGAAAATGCGCATGCCCATGCGGCGGTCTCGTCGCCTGCTCGAGTAACGCCGTAGATATATTTATCTTGATGCACGAGATGAACAGTTCGGTTCTGCCTAAGGGGGAGTTCCAAGCGAGGATGGACACTGAGATTTTGCGCAGCCATGGGTGACCTGAGAAGTAAGGGCAACGACGCGGGTTCAAGACACATAATATTCCAACCACGTGCGATGATACAATATCGCTTGGTTGCCCAGTTAGCAGGTCGATGTGCCGGAATGTTGGTGTTTCGACATGAAGGGGACCTATCCACGCCACATCAACTCCAAGTATCATCCTTACTTCCTAGAGACGTAGGTATGGAATTTCACCTCTATTCCATCTACCACTCACCAGTACCCAATGACTTTGTCTACTGCTTGTGAACAAAGCAGACCATGCGTCATCTGCCCGTCTGCCAAATTAGACAAGCCTTAATAGGTGCTGTAATGGCGTGAATATGAACAAGACAAGCTGCAATTGGTACGCTGATTGGTCTACTTTGTTGATTCATCAGCTAAGCGCAAGGCAACATGTAATACAACCAGCTTGCTGGGACCAAATGGCTCATCGAGCTCGCACAAGCCATCCCAGGGCTGTCAGCTTTGCAACCAAATATCTTCCCACTGCGCATACACCTAGAGGCGGCTGTCTTGTGTACGCAGTGTCGTGTGAATTTCAAAGGTGTTTGATGCCATGTGTCATGTGTTGTGCCAGGGGTCATCATGTATGTGCGGTGGAGCAACCATTTTCTCCATGCTCATCTGTCTCTCTCCTTCTTGCAGGAATAGCAGTTCTTGTGGCAGGCATTGCCTCCTCCCCATCTCTCACAGAAAGATGCCAACCCACGCGGTCTTAGTACTAACCTCGCTCTCACACCCATCCACAGCGCACATGAGTTTTCGCTGATCGGTTGGAGGGGGTTTGAAACCAACCTTCACGGGGTTTCTAGCGCTGGGCTTGCGGTTGTCGTAGCAGCGCTTACAGTAGACCTGCTCACAGTCGACATGATTAGCAAAACATTTCCACACACATTATTGCGGTACGAAATATGAATAGAAGACCCACATGACCACAGGCCTTGACAGCCCAGAAGTGATGCTCAGCTTTGTCCTTGCGGGTGCGCGCCTTCTTGGTAGGTGGCCCGTTCTCATCCTCGACGTCGGGATCGTAGGCAAGCTCTTCGTCACAGCTTGGGCAGATGAGTACGAAATCCTCGCCCGTGTCTCTAGTGAAGCCCTCCTTGGCCTGGGGAGGCGGCTCGTGCACTGGCTTGGGCGGGCCATGATTCTGTGCCGGAGGGTTGGGAAATGCGTTGTGTGCGTAGTTCAAGTCGACATTGAGACGATGTTGGTGTATGTGGTTGCCAAACCGTTCGGCGAACAGCAGGACATCGCCGCCATGCATGTCCTGGTCCCGGTTCGCCATGCCCATAAGACCGCCAATAAAGCCCGGCATGGGCAGGTTGCGTAGGAAATCAGGAATGACACCGCCGGGGCCGTGGCGCTGTGGCGGAGGGGCAAGACGATGTGCAGGCGCAGGTGCAGGTGCAGGCGGCGGCGGCGGTGTCGGCTGGTAATTGCGACGGTTCGCACGAGCTCGCACGGCGTCGGCCATGGGGTTGTTCAGTATGGGAACAGGAGAGCGATTGAAACGCGCGGCGCCGGCGGCAGGTCTAGGGCCACCGATTTGCTGCACCTCGTCGTCGGAATCGGAGCTCAGCTCAATGATGGCCTGGGGCTGGTTGCCGATGTAGTTGCTGTCGCTTCGGTTGAGTCGAAGGGCGCTTTCGCGATTGCCTGACTGCCGTCTGCGTGCATTTTGTGACGACATCGCCGGTTCATCGTTCTCATCGTTATCGTCACCGGTCAAGTCGATGATGGGTGGCGGGGCTCGTGGTTGGTTGTGGGTTGGATTTTGGCTGTGTCTTGGTGCCAGTCCTCGAGTTCGGTGGCGCCCGTGGGCAGGTCCTCCTTCCACGTCAATCCCAACCAGTTCGTCACGCTGGCGACTGCCCCTGGCAGCACGACTCATTCTGGCGTCCTGGCGTGCTTGGAGGCGTGCTTGTATTCTGTCGCGTTGTTCCCGTTGTTCGCGCGCTTCTTGATTTGCCGCAGCGTGCGCAGGCAGGTTCGCAGGTGCCCCAAACGGTGAGACGTTCTGCCCGGGATGGAAAGGGTGTTGATGGTGATGCTGTCCGATGTGGATATGAAAAGGATTTGCGCCTTCGCGATCGCGCCACGCCGCAGGAGATCTTGAATGCGAATGCCGGCCGAATGGATGCGGGGCCGGGGCGTGAGCGTGGTAAGCAGCGTGGAATGCGTGGGGGATGTGCTGATTTTCGTGCTGATGCTGTTGCTCGGCAAAGACGTCGTTATCGGGGTCCACCTCGCGAAGAAACCCGTCCAGGTCAAACTCGTGCAGAATGTCTGGATTCAACAATTCATCACCCTCCGCCTGCAGGTTATCGGCGTCTAGGTGGAATACCGGCAATCGGACTGCCGCGTCTGGGCTGCCGTTCAGTTCAATGTCTCCTCCAATGTAATCCCCCAGTTCGCTGTCGCTGTCGCTCTCGCTATCTCGCAGCGGGTCGTCTGAATCCGATACGTCGCGGTCGTGGTGATGATGGTGATGGTGGTGGTGGTAGTGGTGGTCATGATGCAGCGACTCGGCATCCGAATCGTCGTCCGAGACGTTGGTTATGAAGGGGGGCGAGGACGACAAAGGCCCGCGCTCGGCGCTTTCGTTCTCGTTTTCGTGCACAAAGTCGGGCTCAGGTGTGGGTGAGACCGGCTCGCTCCAGCGATGAGCCATTCTACTCCAGACGTCGGTGTGGTCTTGGTATGTTTGCCCCTAATAAATTGACTTGCACCCCCAAAAGTGTTAGCCTAGCACGTTCCTGTCAATTCAAGCATCTTGAACCGACCATGCACCATTCCCGAACGTCCCGGTACATTCGACTTCAGGATGACCGATTCAACTTCCAGCCAGCCTTTTGTCATCTCCGCTGCTGTGCGTCCCCAAATCACGAAGCAGGCAAGGCGGCAGCGTTCGCCATTCGTAAACGCAGAGAAGCTGACGTACCAAAGAAAACCCAAAGTCAATCACCGCATCCCCCACTGCCTGACTCGAGAAGGTCTGGCGGTGGTCGCCTCAGTGGGGATGGTGGAGGGCAGTTTAGGTCACACCCGCCGTGTCTGATACCATGGCTCCCAGTACAATATGGTAATGTTAAATGGGATTTGAGCGACTGGCCGGCGGCTGTTTTCCAAAATTGTTGAAGTGAAGTGCGTATCGCTGGTCGCCAGCTTCTGTCAGCCAGCACCGCTTGCGCGATCCGAAAGAATGATTATGTTCTTGTCGAAAGAAAGACTGTAGTAGCAAAGTTGGCGAGACTCAGAGAGAGAGGCTCGATTGTCGTCTCCCAAGTTGTTTAATGACGGCGGCTCGGGTACCGCTCGCTCTTGCTCATACAGTGCAACATTCAAATTGGCAATCCGCACTAACGCTCGGTTACAATTGACAGCCGCGCGCTTACTTCGGTTCTGGCGGTATTGGCACTACGCGACTTCGACTGACTTATCCGAAGTACTTCGGAAAGGTCATCAGAATAACAGTACCAACCTCGACGAGCGATAATCGAACTAGACATCGTATATCAGTGCCACGCGAGTGATAGCAAAAGTGCATTGCGTATTCTCAATTGCATATTTGGAATATGCAGTACCGCATACCCAAGTCCTTAAATAAGTGTAGGTATCCACCGATCTTCCATCGTCCACCACATTATTGTACAAACTTCACCCACATCGGACCGGCACCAAAAGAGGCATGTCTACCACTCAGCCATTTTTGACTCAAACTGTGAATGACCCTGCCTTCCCATTCCCCGCCTTTCCCTTCTTAGCCTTTCGAGGAGCTGGATTCCGAGTACTCCCTACTGCTTCAGAATCCCAATATTGCCATTCTCTGAGACAGCCACCAGCATTTTGGCCTCGGTGCCCCATGCCACGCGAACCGCGCTGAAATCCTTCCTCACCGCCTCGGACCACTTCTTGGCGCTCTTGGAATATTGTTGTACCGTAATACCCGATGGGCCTGCCGTGGCCAGGAATTGCTGGCTGTAATCCCAAGCCAGACTCTGCACCGGTGCACCGATCTCCAGTACCTTGGCCCTAGCGGCATCGCCCTCTTTCCGCAAGTCAAATATGGTCACCGTGGTCTGTTGACTCGATGCAGCAGCGAACCAATACCCGTTCTCAGAGAAGGCAATGGATTCCACCCGGGCACCAAGCTCAAACTTGGCGGCTTCTTCACCCGTCTTGATCTGGAAAACCTTGACGACACCCGAATTCGTACCCACTGCCAACAGATGGCCATCTGGGTGGAATGCGCAGCTTGAAAGTGCTAATACTTGGTCAACGTGGAACTCCATCAAATTCGGGCAGAGGGAAACATACTAGAGTCGGTCTGAACGCGCATGGCGCGCTTCAAGTTCTTTAGGTCGTAGATGACAAACGACTTGTCGACTCCCACTGATGCCAGAAGATCTCCGCTGGGATGAAGAGCAATACCGGTGATTGCACCCACGTGGTCCGCAAAGTTGGCAACCTCCGCTGCCTTGTCGAATAAGAGGACCATGCCCTTAGCCGTGGCAAAGATGATTTTGTTGTCTCGCCAAATGGCATCTGTCACTGGGCCAATATCCATAGTACGTTCGACTTCGCCGGTAGCGATAGAGTAGCAAGACGCAAGACCATTGAACCCTCCGATGGCCGCGTGTTCCTGGTCGATTGCCAGTGCCTTGGTCTGTGGTATTTCAAGGTCCTTGGCCTCCTCAACGGTGAAAGCTGAGATGTCTTCTGGTGTTACCCACCCTTCGGGGATAGGGCGCTTCTTTCGGCTCTTGGACATTTGTGCTTGGGTTGCGTCTACTATAGCCACCAGCTCATCTGGCAAAAACTCCGAGTCGACGGCCATAGCGTCTCCTTCAGCATTGGGACCGTTCGACACCGACACGTTGATCTTGGACAGAGCATCCCGTGCCTCGTCACGCTCTTGCGTCAGCCGTGCAATGACCCGGACGGCCGCATCGTTCTGGTACAGTGCCGTGGAGAGCTCTTCCCGTGCCTTCTTCAGTTGTTCGGTCAGGTTGTACGTCTCGGTGGCCAACGCGTCCCACTCATTCTGGAAGCTGGCCAAAAGGGCGGGAATGGAGGTGAGGGTCGGCGGGCGGGGTCGGACAACGCGGTTAGTCTTGAGCGGCAGCAGATCTTCGATAGTCATGTCCTCTTTGGAGACGGGGTCTACGCCGTGTTCCGTGACGTATCGCTCAATGAGACGCTTCTCGAAGACATTTCCTAGGAAGAGGTATAATAAGCAAGAGTGTCGTTGGCGTGGTAGTCTACGTCGTCGCAGAATAGAGAGACGTACCTGAGAGCTTGGAGACGACAGGCTCCTGAGGAGGCTCACCAGAGACTACACGCGTCAGAATGATTGAAAGTCGGCAATTTGGATGGATTGGTACTCACTTGCACACAGCATCGTGATGATGTTCTCTTAAGATATGGTGGTGTTTTCCAATTGCGTTAGGCGCATCTGAATTGGTTTGTTGTAAATGCTGTTGAAGTTTTACAGCCTCGAGACCCGGGCTGAAGCTCGACATTGCAGCAACGCGCAGGGGTCTCAACAGTAGCTAGGTTAGTCACATGCCGATAGCGATAACACATTTCTTTATTTCTTATCCGCTGCATACCTTATCCATCTTGCCCCGCGGCATCGCCTGAACTATTTCCTCCCGTATTCACCAAAATTGGGGGGCCGGACAGCGCCTGTAACTAAAGTTCGATCTATCTATCTACAGCTACACCACCTCAACTTGCGACACTTACCCTGTCACACCCTGCAGCATATAACACGTCATGTGAATATGCCTCAATTCACACCCCTCCAACTGAAAATCCGTATAAAAGACCACCACGATCTCGGGTTCAACCTTGTGTCCAAGCACCCCGTCGAAGTCGAGCGTCCTACGCCCGTCACCCTTCAACCGCGGATTTCTCGATCGCAATCTTCCACCACCACCACTACGACTGCCTGCAGCTCCAACTCCACCACGACCACGATGGCGTCTTCTACTGCGCATGCTCCTAAACTCCCTCCTATCGCCTCTCTTCCAACTGCACCCATTAAGACCATAATCGGCGCCCTCGACACCCTATTCGAGCCGTCAACAGAACTCCATACGCTCGCCCTTCCCGCTATTCAATCCGCCCGTCGCACTGTCCCCGCAAACCCGGGCATATCTGCCGACCTCCCTCCGCCTGCTGGCGCATCAAAAGCAAAGGTTTCAAACCCAGTGCCGAGCGCCTTGCTGTCATCGTACGAGGCGCTCATCAGACATATCGGTGCTCTGCTCTACCAGCTGTGCGACTCGACCACTCCTGAGGCTCGGAAGAAACTTCACGGCATTCTGGGCTCCCACCCCCGACTCGGCGCCAAGAAAGTCGATTCTGCACAGTCGCAGGCTGAACAGGCTCAGCTCAACACCGGCGACGCGGAAGAAGCCGAGAAACTGAATTACTTGAACGAGGAGTACGAGGTCAAGTTCCCTGGGCTGCGGTACGTGGTTTTTGTCAACGGACGGGACCGGGCCATCATCATGGACGATATGCATCGGCGCATCGACCGAGGGGATGCCAAGGAGGAAGAGAGAGAAGCCATCACGGCCATGGTTGACATAGCGCTGGATCGTACCAAGAAACTCGAAGCTGCCGGTTGAGTGAGCGCCGACTATAATCACTTCTGTAAATATGAACCAGACAACGAGCAGGGATGCACACAAGTATCGGCTGGACCATTTCAACTGGGCCTCAGAAGCTCCTATCAGGATACTCGGGATTGCGGAGGAGATGTCGCTACATTCACTGCCTAAATTGAGCTGAACTCGGCCTAGTTTGGGTTGGGTCGGTTTGGTTTGGTACACTGCATAGCCAAGTTTCCACAAGAGTCCAGTTCCACCTTCGACCACTAAAATTGCAGGACTGGTGTCCGCGTTACCGGCCAAACAGGCACCTAGAAGCTGAAGACAGCAGGTTTTGTGGGTTATTCCGCATGGCGCCATGAAGCGATGAACCAGAAACATAGCAACTTGCATGAAGTTGTGAATGGAAAAGGAGCTGCGCCACATGGATATCCATATCGCACTTGGAAATCCTTCCATACTTCGACCCTGCGCGCCGCTGTCCGTGCTGCTACATCGGTCGCTGTCCAAGTCATCTCCCGATTCCTGGTGATTGGCATCAACTTCTGATTCTAGGGATTCTTGGGCAGTTCCCTGGCCACCACGAGATGCGCTGATTGACTGGCTTGCTTGTCGGATAGCCGAGTTTTAGAATTGCACATATAGCTCGATCTGGGCTCAGGCATAGAGAAAATCGCTTCGTCTTCTTTTACTTCTTTCACGGCAACAGTGCAGAACACCTCGTCGACACAGTGCCAGTTTCAACATCCTTTGGGGGGATATGGCATAAGATTCTGAAGCATTTAATGCTCAGCTGCAATCCTGACCCATCATCGATTCAGCATTTGAGAGTATTGGTTCTCACATGACTTACTGGCCAAGATACCCTTCATGGAATTATGCGCTTGCTGTGTAGTAGCTCGACTGAGTACAGCCTCTACCTCTTCATCTTCTATATTCAAATTTTGACATGGACTTGGTTTCACGTGACTGTACCTGTGGGCAAAAACGGCCCAACGTTGTTGTCCTTAATTAGGAAGCTTTCGTAGGTTGTCTAACGTACCCCACAAGCAAGTTGGCCACTTTTTCTTGGCACCGTACGAACAACCTTTTAATTAACATCTTTACGCATACCAAGATGGGATCGAATTGGAAAGAAAGCGACATGATTCTAGCGTATCAGGCGCTTCAATCGAAACCCGAATTAAGCATCTGACGCGCTGCCCAACTCTACAATGTCCCTCGTACAACTCTAGCTAACCGAAAACGCGGACTACTATCTCGACGCGATACTCGACAATCTAGTCATAAGCTTACGGAATCAGAAGAGTTAGCGGTCGTACAATACATACTTGACCTAGATTCGCGATCATTTCCTCCCCGGCTCCATGGTGTTGAAGCTATGGCTAACCGACTGCTCCGTGACCGTTGTAAGGAAAGAGCCGTTGTGGCGGGCCGGTCTCAGCTGACAAGCTGAGTCGGGAGGGATTCGCCCCGATCCGGTAAAACCCCGGAACCGCCCAGCTTAAGAGGAGAACTCGAGACGCTCGCACCTAGTTTAGATTCTTCAGTGGGACTATTGTAAGATGGCTGCTAGGGACGGGTCGGACAGCTTCAAGGCCCAGATAGCATCGATCTTCTCAGGGGGGACTTTGTTGGTAGGTTGAGAACCAACGTAGTATGGTAGTGAACGCAACGCAGTCGCCAATAGGGCGAACCGACGACGCAGCGTATGTATTTAGTCCAGCCATTAGGGCACGGTTTGACATACGGGAGTACTAGTAGAGGTACCGGGGGCTTCGAGCCTACGGCGTATTTAATAATAATAATAATAGATTCTTCAAGAATCAGTCTTGCAATATACGCACCCATACACTGGCCTACTTCTAGCTACCCTTTGCACTACCTGACTATTATATTGTGAGACGTGTGGTATCCTCGTTACAACCGTGGCGCTGGACTGTAACGAAACCTCTAATAGTCTAGCTGCGTAAACCACTAAAGAGTCTGTAAGGGTTTGTGCTAGTAAGTAAGTCCTGCTGCGGGGTCCTTTAGCAATAATATCGGGGTTTGACGTATGGAGTATAGGGCTCTGGGTAACTGAAGTATTCGAGTAGGGTAACTGGGAATAGAGTCGTCAAGGCAGTTTGCCTCACCAATGGGTTAGATTGATGCTTAGATTGATCACTGAAGTAGAGACTGTCTATCTATGAAATGCCTGGGAGTCCTGTCCCTTATATGCCCATCTCTCCTTCACTGATCCCCACTTGGTTGATTGATTGATTGAAATTTAACGTCTCATCACGTGAGACGTGCCGGGCGCAGTGCCGGCATGGTCTATGCTAGTCGAATCTATGTTACAGGGGACTGTCTTCATCTAACATTCCTGTTCAGTGCGATGGGCAGATCTCAGTGGATCCCCACTTGGATATGTTGGTTGTCCAACATATCCAACATATCCACCCCTGTGGGTCACGTGACCTATCGGTCCTTTCCTTCCTCCGATGCGGGGTCCCGTGATCCTAGCGTCTGTATCCACCTAGCCTGCCGACGGGCCTGTAATGTTGGTTCAGGGCCAACGGTTCGTAACATGGACGCGTCGGCGTCAACTGGGCCTCGAACTTCGTACGACGACAACCAGACCTTCGGACGCGTTTTAATCGAAGAATCGACTACCAACGAGCCTATTGCGAAGATCCTGACGCGTAACGCGCATGGTTTACGCTCGTACGAAATACAATTGCGAAATATAGTATCCAAGAGGTGGATATCTATAACTTCGACGAGACAGGGTTCGCGATAGGCTTAATCTCATCCGAGATGGTAGTTACAAGTGCTGAACGACGCGGAAGGCCTCGTACAGTCCAACAAGGCAATCGAGAATGGGCTACAGTAATCCAGGGTATTAATTCGTCCGGCTGGGCTATCCCGCCGTATATTATTGTCGCGGGTCAAAACCACCTCTTATCCTGGTACGAGAATAGCTGTCAGAGAACAGAATGCCATAGGCACCCGTGGGTGTCAGGACACTGAACGCAGGACACCGGTGGGCCGCCGGAGGGGTGTTTCGGACAAAAGACTCCCGAGTCATGATTACAATCTATGTGAAGCTTTGGGATGACGAGAGTCAAGATCCTTGGCATCGCCGACCCTGCTGTTATGCCGGGTCCAAGCGGCGGCCTAGCTATCTATATAAGGACCATCTCGAAGTAGGATAGGGAAGGAGTTGTCAGAGCCACAAGTGTCATCCGAGGCGGGCCGGCTTCCACCAGGTAGGAAGCCGTTTGTGGCGGCTAGAGAGCCGCTTGTGGCGAATGAGAGCCGTTGAAGCCGTTTGCAACGGATAGGGAATCGCTTGGTTGCAGATAAGGAGCCGCTGTCCAAGATATTGGCCGAAGTCGGAGGAACACAGACATACGGAAGCAAACATCCAGAATCCAAGAGAGAACCTCGGCTGGCTATAAGTAAGGAGTCGAGACGGAGGAAGATAGAGAGGGCAGAGATCAATGCATCACCGTGGGCACCCCTACCTGAGACCGCCAGTGACCACCCGGTGCTACGTAGGAGGGACGCCCGTTACTCCCCATCACTCTGTACTATTGCCTTCGGCCTAGCCGTACCCTGACACTCAGGACTTACAGTCTCAACGGGATATTGAACAGCAGCTACAGGATGATATACGTGTAAGTCGTCGTCGTACGAGACGGGCCGAACCACGCCGACGGCGGTGTAGGATCTGCGGAGAGCCCGGACATAATGCTCGTACTTGTGAGAATGATGAAGATACGTACGAGGAAGAGGATTCCGATTAGTTTGAATTATTATTTTTTAGTTTAGTTAAGTTATTGAAGTTATTCATACGGTGCCAAGAAAAAGTGGCCAACTTGCTTGTGGGGTACGTTATCAGCTCTAATTATCTAGGTTAGGCAGTTACGCTACTAGTCATGTGCATGGGCCGAATACTGTGCTATTTCTGCCCACACCTCATGCGTTACGAACAGGAATGCCCAATATTGTGTGCGCTATATGCGATGAAGCCTATAAATCAGCTTAGGTTACGCTTGAGATCAGAAGCTAATGGACAGCCTACAAGGTAGCGCATCTGGGAAGGGGTGATTCAACATGATTCATACGTCCATGAGTAGTTCCTATCGTGCCTTCACGATGTCTCACCTATTGGCCTTAGTCTAATATTACTGATCACGACGAATACCTCCTGAATTTATTCGTCAATTTGTCTCTTTATGGTAGGCTCTTTTTCGCCCTGAACTGACCGAACTCCCAGCTCGGGACTAGTCGCAAAACTTACTGAATCAAATGATCAACTCTCGGCCTACATGTTTGGTCACGCACGCTTGGAAGGAAACCCTTTGAGCTCATTTATGCCAATAATCTTGGCCCGAAATATCCTAGGGGTTACTTCTCCCAGTCGACCCAAATATATCTCATACGTGGGACTCTTAAAGGAGACGTCCCTGACTCGGCAGCTCTCAATAGTTCAATCGTATCTTCTCTAAGCTCTGGAATCCGCATCCACCTCATAATATAACGAGCCGTAGTCTGTGGCATCGACTCTTTCTCGTCGCCTGCCAAATGTCCTGTTCCATGTGCCAGAAGCACCTTTGCTACACGCACACACCAGGTCTCTCAGCGGCCCAAATAACTGGCGTTATGCCGACCCTGGCGCCATCCGGTCGCTTCTCCGTAACTGCCCTGAGGTGGGAGCCCGAGGGAAACACTCCACCTGCCATATCCTCTCTATGCTCCTGTTTCCAACCATAAAAGAGAGCCACAGCAGGCGCCTCCACTTAGGCAATCTGCACAAGACTAAATGTCTGCTCGCTTTATGATTCGGGTATAGACTCTGCAGGTCTATGCCATTCGCATCTGGGATTCCCCGCTTGGTCTTGGCCGACCTAGCATGTAAATATCCAACATTGGGATTATAAACCATGTTTCGTTACGGATATGTTGCTGATAGATTCATTCCAGTGATGATGGGGCAAGTTGGAGGATTTCATGAATTTCATGTTTGTTGGGAAATATTTCACTGCCCTGGTGGCGTGAAGGCAGACCTGTAAACGTCACCTTGAATCTATATCCCTGACAACATTGAACTATTCTCATGGGCGTCTCCCTTCTATGTTAAACACGACCCCCAACACTACCTGGGACGCACCGTTTATCGTATAGTGGATCATTAGGGCGTCTTCGACAGTGTTAAACCATCAAAACCCCCACTGTCAAGTACAACAGGTGGCTTTACATCTTCGAGGCGACCTCCATGGCTGTTAACTCTGCGTCGCGGAATAGGAGGCACCCGAGACAGTATCTGTCCAAGACGGTGTCACGGAGTTGGAGGAACCCGGTGTGAAGGATGAGCGGCTCTTTGTGGCCACTTTGACCGACCTCTTCGGCATGTGTAGGGGAGGCAATACGGGGACAGAAAGGTTGCCACCGTTTTTGGAGATAAATGTGTATGCTATGGGCAGTGTAACAGTCAAGCAACCAAGCGCTGGTTTTGGTCAGAGATCTCCCTCACCGTACACCCAATCTGGAATTAGGGCTGAGGTAATTTGGCGTTGCCGGAGACCGGCAGACATCTATTAGACGGGGTACGAAACGAGCATCCCTGTGGCACAGCACTTGGCCCGAATAGGATAATAGACTGGCCAAGACCTGCCGCTTCTAGACCAACGATATGTCATTGGTTGGAATGGTTGGCATAGCCACATAGAGTGAGTCTTGAGTATGCAAGCAATTTACAAAAGCAACGTACTGTTATCCCCCACTTTGGCTTCATCCTATGCCATAATCTTGACCAGTACGATCTTGGTAGTATCTCATGCAGCAACTGTATGATTTTTCATGCACCATGAAACCACAAATGCTAGCAGTAACGACCGACTCGCAACAGACAGGCGAGAAACGGCAATGTTGGGAATGTCAACGCCGGAGATTGGTCTGCGACTCGACGCGCCCCATTTGCACCAAGTGCTCTGCATCTGGGGTGGTGTGTCCCGGGTATGATGACAAAAGACCGTTGAGATGGCTTGCCCCTGGAAAGGTTAAGTCTCGGACGAGACGGAAGAAAAGTCCCGCAGCGATGGAAATGCGGAAGACGACCGATCACCTGAAAGTTACCGTCCATCGTATCGCAGAAGACCCCCACCGTGTCGTGGTCCCTGGTTCGTTCATCGGGAAAGAATATGAGGCTGTTCTCGAAGCTACGTCCTACTGCAAGTTGTTCCCCTTGGCATCATGTGTGACCGGCTATTCCAACTAACCCATAAAACTCCCAGACAACTTCTGTATCTACCCAGAGAATGTAGCCAGCCAACTGAAACCAAATCCTTTCTTCGTCGCGTTCCCAGAGGCTGCCATCCCTCGACTTCCGCCTTCCGTGAGCCACGCTCTCGTCTGTTTGCTCCTTGGTCACCGCATACGCCGGCTACCCATATCAGCCAATGTGGGCTCCTTGGTGAAGCGTCATGACTACCACCGCGGGCTGGCAATTCGGGCACTAAACGAGGACATTGGTGACGAGGAGAGACGGATGAAGGATGCCACCATTTCTGGGGTCATGATGCTTCTAGCTTCCGAGGTACAGTCGAAAAGAATTCGTGATGTTGGAGAAGCTTGACTTACACTGACCACAGCTGATGGAAGCCAACGCGACCAAATGGCAGGATCATGTCAACGGCGCTATGACACTGGTTGCCCTTCGTGGAGGCCACTCGCAGCTTTTACGTTCTCCTGGGGGTCCAAAGTTGCAGATGGTGTTGGTTTATTTCATCATGTAAGTCGTCCATATAATTAACCGTCCCCTTGTAGCAGTTTATTAACTCTTATTTAAACCGCAGCATCGGTGTCATCGGGAATACCACCAGTCCTATGTCCAATCAAGTCCCACACATGCACCTAATCGACCTCATCACCAAGCTATATGGCGAGGTGCACTACCCAACATTTCCTTGCCCGCCTTCCCTATTTTTAGACATAATTCGAATCAATCACCTCCGATCGTGGGGTTCCGTGGAACTTCCAGCTGAACCCACTGCAGCCGCCCTTGATTTACTACAACATATCAACTCCTTCTCACCTGAGAAGTGGGCCGAGTCCAACCTCTCTTACCAGGAGGAGTGGCTACTAATAGGCCGCATCTACCAGTCGGCCGTAGCCCTATATTGTATCGCCACTTTGCCCATAACTCCAGATGCCCAAACCAAGGGGATACGAGCATCTTGCAGCCGTCGCCTGTCACAGCTACTTGAAAAATGTGTTTCTTGCAGCATGACCAAGAGGTACGTGCTTTGGCCAATTATTGTGGCGGGCTTTGATGCGGTCCACAATGGCTCCAGTGTGCAGACTCAAATAGCAGAGTGGCTAGAGGTGATGAGTCGAGATATTGGCTCGGGGTTGCCACTCTGTGGGAAGGCAGTGCTAGAGAGTTTTTGGAGTAGTGGGAAGACGGAATGGGACGAGTGTTTTCATGGGATGTACGTATTTGCCTGGTGAAGGAAGGGAAAACGATGTCGTATTGATACATGTTTGCTTATGGGTCAGCACATGCAGGTGTACGTCGCAATATGGGCTGAAAGAGATGCTAGAATATATGGGTCGCATTCTTCTATTGTTGGATATTTATTCAAGTTAGTAGAGCAGAGCACGCAAGCTTGTGTTGCAATCCGTGACTAAATTGCACTTTGTAACTCTTCTCATCCGGGTGTGGAATTATCTGCTACGCATGGTACCAGACAACGAATCAGACAGTGAGCAGATCTAGAAGTCCGAGTTAAGAGTAATGCACAAAGCATGATATATGACCTGTTGACAAGACCACCTGGGTATGATGGAAGTTCTGTGCATTTTGCGCCGTGCGTGTTGGTAATTCATCTATATGGGTGGTACACCAGGCAAATACAATAAATCCATCGGAGTTTATTAGAGAGGTATATAATTTTAGTGCAATGGACTTGTTGTCTATTATTTAGCTTCTCCTCAGCATATGTACAAGTGTGTTGGCGAATGAGTTGTTTGTCCTTCCAGTGACTTTCCATGCCAAACTTCATCTTTGAAACCCATCCACCACATGTGTCAAATTGAAATTTTGGTACAGCCAACTAAAACTTCTGTTCGTGCTTTGACTTCTGCCATCCTGCGGTCCCAACATATAGGTAACAGCACCACCTCCCACCCAAAGTTGTTGTCCCCCCTTTCAAGCCATTGGATACTTGCAAGCACCACCATAAAACACCTTCCCCGGACCACACGCTTTTGGGTTTTCGGCAGGATCCAGGTGAATATCGCGTACATTCCGACTGTGCTTCTGATCAGGTGGGGATGGTGGATGACTGTCAACGACGTTGTCTCGACCCACTCCCTTGTTGTAAATCTTCAAAGCCGGCAGAGGAGATGGGGTTTTTATCTTGCTACACTCAGCACCGGTGCACTTCTGGTTCAGAGGAACTGGCCGGCCAGTGTTAACAAGTTTATCGCCCCCACATTGTTCGCCATGGCAGTTCCCAATTGGCGGTGCAGGCTGAGGATGCTTGCGAAGGACATTGCTTTTGCCACACTTGTTGCCAACACACTTCATTGGGAGCAAGGGAGCATGGTACGCTGACTTGAGCGTTTTGCAGCGCGCACCGTAGCATTTTTTCTTGCCAACCACCTTGGAATTTGATGAAAGACAGTTGCCGCGACGGCATTTGATGTTGTTGCGAAGCGCCGGGAAACAGTTGGATCCGAAGCACTGAAAGTTGTGATAGAGCGCGCCATGGAACGCGTGACCATTAACAGGTTTGGCAGCTACTGGCTTGCAGGTAGATCCGATGCAGTTGAGTTTGTTCTCTGGCCGGGTGTGGCCTGCAGGAATAGCAGGAATAGCAGGAGATTTTGGAAGTTGCTGATCACAGGATTTTCCTTGGCATGGCTTGGATGGATCAGCACGAGTCGCAAGCTCGTGAGTGGAATCGTAGGAGCTGGCCGGTCTGGCAGAGACAGTGGCGATTGCCAGAATAGCTAGTGCTAGAATGTTGGCAAAGTACATGATGCGTGAAATTTTGGTCGACTGAGGATTGAAATGCAAAATTCAGGTAATCCAGCCTTGGGTTGTAGCCCAGGTAATAGTCGTGACAAGAGGATAATATTTATAGACACATGACGGAGCCAGAGTCGACTTCATTGCATCCGGTGGTCAAAGGCCAGACCAGACTGTAGTTCAGAAAGGTTAGCAAAACTTAATGTAGCTCGACAAGTTTGCGGTAGCTAGGTGATGCCTGTGAATATTTAGCCCGGCAGTCGACATCTACACATGGATGAGCGCCAAGGCACAATTACGCATAGATAACCACGTCCTATTTGACTACTCTGCTTCAAACTTCAGATGAGTCCAATGCCTGAATTGAAAGAAGCAATTAGCGAACACAATAAGATGTGGGGTAATCCAAAGATCGAAGATCAGACTGGCAACGGCACATGGCCCAAGGTATTTCACTAAGTTTTTCCTTTTCATAGTTTTTGGCGTATCCCAATTCCATGCTGCGGCTCCTGCAATCTTTATGGGGAAAGCGCAGATAATCGTGGTGTCGGTAGTCATTGAACACATATATGTCGATTATATGACCCGTCTGACCAACCCGGAGAGAATGCAGAAAGAGGATGATTACAGGCCCAACTTAAATTTCGTCCACATCACACAAATGGCATAAGCTCCCAGATTACTAGAACAAGGGAAACAGGGTACTTGGTGCTTTGAGTCGAATGTGAAAGGCTAGATCTAAGACGACTTCGCCTTGCCATGCTATTATCGACAAGGATCGCAGATTGGCATCGCTAAGACAGCCGAGAACATTCATCCCAACTTTGAGCATATTTTATGAAGTTCCTAGGCATGCCTCTGCATGTAATAGAGTTTCTTGCCCAAATCAAGCTACCCGATGAAACTGCAGATACTGGATGAAATGCGTCCATCTGATTTCTTCAACGCTGCCGGATTACCTATCTTGCAGATTCATTGAGTATGGCGGGATATATATCAACATCTGGATAATGGTAATGTTGTCGCATATATATGCACTGGATTGGTTGCTTGTCTGAGAAACTCGGGTCCGGGTCGGGCTAAGGTGTGGAAGGGAGCTCGGCTGGCTACGTACGAATTACGGTGGACAAGCAAGTGATGGTGAGCATCTACAGTGTCCCAAAGCAACAAGTTATGTGAGGTTGGTGGCCGGATGAAAAGGCCCTCTGTCATGTTATTGCCCGAACCAAATACATCAGTATTGGCCCGCCAGCTCCCAGCGTTACTGGTGCTGAAGACAAGCCGAGGGTCTTATCATCACCTAATATACTTCGTAGAGCAATGACCAGAAGATTGATAGCATAATGCGTAGGTGTCGAGGAGGTTCCATTAAGGCATCTATAGAATGGGTGTGGAAGCATCGAGTCAAGGTTCATCTGAATTCAAGGATACTAAATTCAAGGTGCCCACGAGAAGGAAAAAGTAATCTATGTGCCTGTTTAGCTGCCCATATTTCCTGATGAAAGTGGTCTTGAACCTTGCAAACATCTGGTCGATCAGTAAACTTGTCTTACCTGAGCGGACTGCAGGATACAGTATGTCGTGCCCCCCTCTGCAGTGGATAGAGAGAAATTCGTCACATATCTGGAAACAGTTGAAAGGTTGAGCATTGTGTCCGGATGTATGTGTATTGTAGAAAAGTGATGTTGTCATCGGCTTTGTGCTTTGTTCTCGAAGATCTGGGAATGGGGCTAGTAGGGCGGCAGAGAAGAGACTGGCTGAACGATTCCATGCTCTCCATGAACGAATTACTAGGATGGCGAATATGAAGTATAACGAGGTGCATGGGGAGCATTATAACAGCCGACTGGCGAGACGGGCCCATGATTGCAAGCAGCCAATTCCCTGCAAGAAAAGCTTCTGGAAATTAGGAGGACTACTCTTTCTTATTTGACCGATGACACACGGATTACTGATGCATGATGCATGATGCACTCGGACGACATGAACGATACCTTGGTTGCATAAACTTGGAGCTCTAGGACTCTGAACTATTGCTGTCTAGAGCTCTGTAGTCTAGTTTTGGAAATGGGGTTAGGATTCTAGCCGTTGAGGCCAGTTTGGCGAAAGTAGCGGCGATAGGTGGGAGGAGCTGGAAGGCTGATCCCTGAGTTGAAGTTGGCCTAGGTGAATTTCGAAACAAAATATACATCGCGTATGAGAAGCCGTTATAGGGAGCCGTGTCTTTAGCCAGTAAGATTCAACATCACGTATCACAGGCAGCCCACGAAGGCGAAAGGTGAAGCCGGTGATGCGGCCGGCTGTCGAACGCGCCAACACAACGGCGCCGGCCTGTATGCCATTATCATTTGCGCACTTGCGGCAAGATGGCATTGATGACGAAATGACTACCTTCCACGTCGCCTGGTGACATACGACCTCAAACGAAAAGTATCACTTTTCTACTGCCACACTACACCCCAGTGGTCAACTGAGATGATTTCATCAGCTAACCCGAAATCCTAGGCCACGCCGGGTTTGGACCATACCTGCGGTGCCTTCTGCCGGACACGATCCAAGCTGAGGGACGTCGCAGGTCTCGGAAAATGTCGCACGACAATATATGATGCAAAGGCGGTGCACAAGTGTCTGCTTTGCCCCAGACATACTAAGTATCCTGCACCGTAAATGGAGTCCTCTCTTCCTTGGTGACGCATCTCATCCGGTCGCGAAATGCCCACCTTGATCTTGCTCCTCTGCCATACGTACGATGGCTGCAAGTGCCGCGAAGGTAAAGAGAGGATCGTATGGCCAAGCGTGTTGGCAGACGGCGTATGGATCGAAATTTGGTAGCGGGATTATGGAAAGTAGGCACAATGGTCGGGTCGTCGATCTGGCGCGGACATCCGAGGATGTGAGGCGGGCATGTGTTGGTAACGACAGGATTGTACTTTGTCATGGAGATTAGCGATTGTCGTACGGGCGCATATTTGGGATTGGGATAAGCATGCCGCTCAGGAGCGACATTCTCCTTCATTCCACGCTTGGCCCTCAGATTATCCCAAAGTTGCAAAGTGCCAATGAAAAGTATGACGCTCAGCCATGATGGATCATAGGGAGACGTCTTGCTTCGGGTCCGAAGCTTTACTGTGCCACTCCTTGAAGCGCGGCGAGCTGACCATGCAGGTAGTTTTGTACTGATTGGACAGGGCTTGTTTCAACTGAGGCAAACATGCAAAACACCCAAACCTCCCAACCTGCCGGCTCAGGGGCAGAGAGCTTAGGCCTCATTTTCAGCCTGTCGATCCCCAACTTTTGGTCAAGGCTGTTTTGCCCACACCACATCGGAATGCACCCTGCGAATTGAAGGACTCGATGCGCTCCTGACCCCCGAGCCAAGGATTTCTTGCAGCCAACGAAATACGACCATAACTGTTGTCGAATTCCATCTGCCCTTGTCCATCATGGGACAATAACCAACCAACAGGGCAATCAATATGGGCCAAGAATGCACCTGTGCACCTTCAGTGTTCAAAGGGAATGACCCCCTGAACATCGCCTACCCGTACTAAAATAGTCTGTAAGGCTGTGATTGTGATTGCGCCCCCTCAATCAACTCCGTGGTGGTGTCATCCTTCTCCTAAGCAAAGCATATATGTAGCTTCCCTGCCTGCCGTTGTTTCTTTCCAAAGTTCTTTCAGTGTGTTTCAGTATTCTTCTTCTCTCTTTTACTTCTTTCTAGGAGTAGGAGTGGTATTCGGCTTTGTTGTTTTTATCGATAAAGAATTGATTGATTCGCATCAAAGCCACCACTGCCCCATTTAGACTTCATTGTGAGTAAGCCCCAGCCGGGTAGTCACGATGCACAGTCTCTAACCACTAGGGCTTTGACAGCCTGCCCGCGCAGTTGCCAAAAGCAACGAAACGGTGCATCGCGCAACATCAAGCGGCATCACGGTGGAATAATCAGGTTACGCTTGGTCTACTGCACTGTAATACCGAGCTATCCCGCAATATCCCACAATATCCCACGCTATCCCACGCGCATTTCTTTGTTCGGACATCATTTCGTTAGAGAAAGACCGATCGTTCACACCTTTGTTGGCTCGCCCTTGAAAATCCCCTTTGATCACAGCCTCTCTGGCCTATATGACTCCCCCCACGGCCACTGACGTATCTCTGCAACGTTTTCCGGATCATTAGTTTCACATCTCAACCAAATTGCATTCCGGATTGAACCAAAAACAAAAAACAAAAACAACCACCAAATATCTCCAAGATGGTAGGACTACTCCCTTACATCCTCGCTGCTCTGGGGCTGGCCTCAGCATTTCCGCTCATTCCACGCCAGAACAACACCGGGACGGAGCGCAAACTCCTCGTCAGTACCAATAATCTCATCTTGCCGTTCTACTTCAAAGACAACACCTTCATCCAGTCTCAGGCCAACACTACCCTGCCCCAAGTCACTCCTAGCTGGTTGGCCCTCAAGGAGCCCAATCTCTTATATGCCGTGGACGAGAATACCAACGCTACCATGCTGTTCAATTTTGACGAGGTCGCCCACGCCGTATCCAAGGAGCCCGTGGCTAGTGCCAACGGTTCCGTTGGCACCGTCTCCCTCGCATTCAATCAAGACAAGACTCGCCTTCTCGGTGCATCTTACGGCGGAGGCGCAGTTGACGTTTGGGACATCTCGTCGGACCACCATCTCAAGTTGATCAAGTCGGTCGCGCTTGAAGTCCCCGGCTCGAATGCTCACCAGGCTCTGCTGGATCCCAGCGGCCGGTTCTTTGTTGTCAATGATCTTGGTGGCCACAAGATCTACATCATTGACTCCAAGGACGACAAATATGAGATCATCAGTAGTTACGACACTCCCGATCAGACCGGCCCGCGCCACGGTGCTTGGATCAAGTCGGCCGGTGCTGGAAACAGCAGCAGCCCTAGTGACCTGGCAACCCACTACGCTGTGGTCTGTGAGGTTGGCAACCGTGTCCTGCTGTACAAAGTGGGCTCAGATAATGGCATTCCCGTTCTGACTCTAGTCGATAATGTCAGCACTTTTGGTGATGCCTTCCCGCCCACGACCCCCGAGTCCGCTGCCGCAGGCGAGCTCGTGGTTGCAAGCAACCAGAAAGACATCTACGTGTCGAACCGAATTACTGGCAACGAGACGGACAGCATCTCGCACTTCGCCCTGGAGGATTATAGCCTCCGATTCGTCGACCAGGTCTCCAGCATGGGCACCAAACCCCGCATGATGAGTCTCAGTGCCGACGAGAGCATCCTATTCAGTAGTAACCAGAATGGCACCAACGGCCTGGTGGCGTACAAGCGCTGCCAGTCCTCTGGCTCGTTGGACGAAGAGCCCCTGGCTGTCTACGATAATTCCAATTTTCCCCTTGTTGATGGACAAGTCGCTGGCCCGATGTTCGTCATGGAAGTGCCTGTCTTATCTAAGCAGTAAGCGGCCGGCGGAGATATGATTGGCGCAATTTGTAAAAGGGGTGGAAATCAAGGTGGAGGATATACGATATGGATGCATTGGAATGGCGTTGAGCCATGCTCGGGTTGCTTTCTTCAGTTCGACGTGACACGCATCCTGTTTGCGAAATGCCATCTAATGATTGATCCCTCATGTGTTTCTTAAAATGAAGCTGCAAAATATGATAATGCGGGATTAAGTGTGCTTACATATACCTTTCCGTAAGTGTAATACCTCCGGTCTTCTCCTCAGCCAGCCGTCCACCCTCCATCCATGCTATAATTCGATCCCGTAACTTGCCTTGCCTCCTCGCGACACAGGAATAGTGCCAAGGCAGCAACCTGCTCGGGCTTGACCAATTCCCTCGTCGGGTGCCGCGCAACCAACAACTCGTCGACGACCTGCTCTCGCGTCATGCCCCGCACCTCCATGGTGTCCGGGATCTGGTTCTCCACTAGCGGGGTCCAGACATAGCCGGGCGAGATGGCGTTCACCGTGATGCCATCCCTTGCCATCTCGAGCGCTACCGTCTTCACCAGCCCGACCAGCCCGTGCTTCGCAGCTACGTAGGCTGACTTATACGGTGACGCAACCATGGAGTGCGCGGAAGCGGTGCAGATGACCCTGCCCCAGTTCTTCTGTTTCATGAAGGGGATGCAGGCTTGCATGAGCAAAAAGGGGGAGGTGAGGTTAATGGCGATGATCTGGTCCCATTTCTCCACTGGAAAGGAAGTGACGGGCGCGATGTGGTTGATGCCCGCGTTGGCAACTAGAATATCCGGTCCGCCTAGCTCGGCATGGCAGTGCTGTACGAGGGCTGTGATGGCGGACGGCAAGGTCATGTCGGCGGACGAATAGAGGGCGCGGCCGCCGCTTGAGATGGTCTCGAGGGCCGAACGCTCAGCTTCGATGGCCGAGGGATCGCCGAAGCCGTTGAGCATTATGTTAGCACCTTCAGCAGCGAGGCTGCGGGCATAGGCTAGCCCGATGCCCGATGTTGATCCTGTTATTAAGGCGGTTTTTCCTTTGAGGAACATGATGAGAAGATAGCAAACGGCGTCGACGTTGATATTCGTGGCCGGTAATGATGGGATGGTGAGTGAGGATTCACCGGTGTTTGATTGAGAATCTGGGTCGCGCGCCAACTTTAAATAAGCCGATGACGAATGCAAGTATCAGGTGTTCTAAACTCACTTTGTTTGGATTGCTATACTTGCCATTCGTTTTAGAAGTTGCAAATGGCGGAAAGGTTTCAGCTATGGGGCTTCTGCCTAATGATGGGATGATACCAGCAACTGGGAAATGTATTTATTATACTTCAACCAAGGCCTGCAAAGTGACGCCACACAAGCTAGAAACAACGGAGAATTCAAGTTGTGTCCATTCGCGTCTTATTTATAGTCAAATTTATTCCTTGAGTGTTGAGGCTGCTCCGAAATAGTGAGCAGCACTCAAACCTCGTTAAGTGCATCAACTTATAACGTTTATTTCAGTCAAGCTCTTTGGACGAGAACTTAGGTTTAAGTCTCAACCTCCTGTTCTAGGTTTAGGAACAACGACATAGCCTAATATACCTGGTTATTAGAATGGCTCCAGGGAATAGCGAGACAGCTCACAGGAGTGCCATAATCGGGCCTGGCGCCGACCATTTTCAAGGTGCATCAAACTCTCTAGATAGAGGAAGCGGGGTATATTGGAAATCAGCACTGGGTAAAGGCCTCAGTGCGTAGAATGTTCCCTGTTTGCAAATGCGGGAATGCTTTTGCCCGAAACAGAAATCCGAAATAAGAACGAAAACCGTCGCTGACAGTCTTAACCGACCATCGGAGCATCTCCCATGCGGGACTTTGAAGCTCCATTTACCTCCGGCAATCAACTCAGGTCTGGAACAATGCGCTACTCGGAAGGGTGTAAGCCGTTGCCCTTGGGTTCGTCAATGACAGCAAGGTCCTCCCCCTCAGGTATGCCCTCGACTTCGCCCTTGGATACGGGAACATCGGTGGCAGGCGTATAGAGAGGTGCGTGAGAGCATGGCGAGTAGCTTGAGTGACTTTAGAGTAGACATATTTCTATCACTACTTTCATGGTGCACATGTAACGACGTCGTTAGAGCAGCAGGCTCAAGCGATGGACGCGTTGATGAATAAGGGGCACTTCCCGGAGGTTTGCTAGAGTTACGGTCCAGTCCAAGAAGTTAAGCGTGAGCTGACATGATGGCAGACTGGTGTTTCCAATTTCTCGGTCAAGATGCTGAAGGAATACCTCTCTACCTGTGAATCTAATGGCTACACTAAACCCGCGGTGCTACAGATGGAGTACAACCTCACTAACAGGGGGCGCGGTACAAGGTTGAGAAGTCACATCTACATGATTCAGTTAGGAGAACTGTAGGATTGTTGAAAGCGACGGGTTTGAATATGACGGGGGTAGCTTGGCGCTGGTTGGTGCATCCCATCGCGTTGGGCGAGTGCGATAGGGTAACATGGGGATGATCAGGCCGGAGCAGGTGGAGAAGAATTAGACCATATCAAGAATGGATCCTGGCCAGAAGAGGTTTAGGTTGATTAGAGAAGGTGTGGATTGCAATCACTGAAGTCGAGAGGTGATTAAATATTAGCAGATTGGCGATTCATTGAGCTTGATTTGCTTTAACATAATTATTTGCGAGTGGTCGCTTTGATTTCCTATAATGAGACTTGATTGTTACCCCATATTTGCTGGATAGAATGACGCGTATTAGGGCAGTTTTCTCCGCGACATCCACGAGTTCTAATCGGGTTATATGAAGCAGTCTATGTCCAAACTGCGTCGTAAGTTGATTCGTATGTGAATTTCCATCGGTAGATAACACTCTATACCAGGGTGAACAAAATTGATAGTTTGTGAGGCGGAACTCCATCAACAAGATAGCAGTGAATGCCTTTGCATTGAGGCATATGTCGTCAGCTGTGGCGGTGCTATCGTGAACCTGACACTCCAGTGAGCCGTAGCAGTCATACCTATCTCAAGACTCTAGTTGCTTACAATTTGGCCTCAACTACAGCTGGACTTGAAAAAGCTACAGCATCCTCTCGCTGTTTCCGTTTCATTATAGCTATCTGCGCCCTTCACTTCGGTCTAGATACCCAAGGACATTAAGTCGCTCTTTTAATAAACGTAGATCTTTAACTTCCCTTTGTACACGATAAGCGGATATACATGTTCCATGCTATACAACTCGCTTTAATAAACAACACAACATAAATAAACCAAAGCATAGTTACGATGTCGCCAAGTATGATCAGCTATTCAAATACTTGAGGCTAAGCGATAGACACCTTACGAAAAAAAAACATTTACCTTTGTTATTCTACTAGCCATAGGAGTAATAAACAGACTTTGAAGCTCCAGTCCTGTTTTGACTTTCTCCGCTACCAATACATCCTGCTATAAATCTCTCCATTAAAAACCTCCAGACCGAATTCTCCGACCCTGCAACGGCAGTCTCCCGCCACAATTACCATCTACATGGATCGGCTCATCTCCTGGCAGAAATAACTACACTATAGTCCACCGCCATAATGAAGACATCATCAGCCTTGCATGAGCTTTCATCCCCATCAACAACCCAACACGCCCAGCCACCATTGTACTCGCTCCCTCTTGCCCCCAGGGCTCTAGTCCAGAGGCGGGCGCGCAGAAGCTGCCTTCCGCGACGGCCGGCGGCCAACTCCCGACTTAAAAAGGGTCAACCATGGCATACGGAGGACTAGGTAAGGTCGTTATTTAATAGTTTTTGTGTTAACGAGGAACGGGAGGGGTGAAGGGATTTAAGGGAATGGAGGGCAATGTACTGGTGGAAAATGAATCACATCAGTTGATAGTAATCAGTGCAACTAGGTAAAGTGGCCGTGAATATAAAAGATCATATTGACTTAAAGTGACAATCGCTTCTCAATGTGACCCCTACTTTGATATGACCTTGGTCATGTAGTCTATTGTTGGATGCCAACGGTTGAGATGAAGCTAATTGAAAATAATTGTTACCATGTATACCATTCCGCAATAGACATATGATATGAAAACAGCTAGTAAAAACTGTCATGGAGGAACGAGATTTATAATTAAATACTAACGTGATGCACAAGTCATTTTCGCACACAAGTCACTTTCGCACTTTTTCAAATATTTCAACCTTTAACTTAGCTTGTACTTTTCTTCCCTCCCACAACATGCCTCGTAAATCTAAAGAAGCCGATCTTCAGCTAGCTATCCAAGCTAAAAAGCGCAACCCTGAAATTTCATGGCGTAAGCTTGGCCGTATCTACAACGTTTGCGACCGTACACTAAAGAATCGATTCGACGGCGACCAAACGCGACACGAAGCTAATATGTTAAAACGAAATCTAACTCAAACCGAAGAGGATATGATTGCCCGACGTATAATTGAGCTAGATACGCGAGCATTTCCTCCTCGGCTTCGATACGTTGAAGAAATGGCGAATATCCTACGACGCGTACGCGACGCGCTCCCCGTCGGCAAGAACTGGACCACGAACTTCGTTAACCGCCGACAAGACCTCCGAACGCGTTTAAACCGTCGAATTGATTACCAGAGGTATTTAGCGAAGATCCTATCGCGTATTACGCGTGGTTTGAGCTTGTTAGGGACACAATCGCTAAATACGGTATCCTACCGGAGGATACCTACAACTTTGACGAGACGGGCTTCCTAATGGGCATAATCACAACCGGTATGGTTGTAACGAGTGCAGAGAGACACGGACGGCCTAGACAGGCTACACAAGGAGGTCAGGAATGGGTTACGGTGATCCAGGCTATTAATTCGCAAGGTTGGGCGGTACCGCCGTACATCATCTTCGCGGGCAAGGTTCATCTTGCTTCGTGGTATCGCGGTAACGACCTACCGGCCAACTGGAAGGTCGACCTTTCCCATGACGGTTGGACTACTAATAATATTGGTGTGGAATGGGCAAAACACTTTCTTCAACATATTATTAGCCGTCGGAAGGGTGCGAAAAGTCTCTTAATATTGGATGGTCACGAGAGCCACCACTCGATGGATTTTGAGACTTACCTCGCGGCGCACGGCGTAATTACATTGTGTATGCCTTCCCATTCATCCCACAAGCTCCAGCCTTTGTATTTGGTACCTTTTAGTGTGTTGAAACGGCTGTATGGTGCGTTCGTGGAGGGTTTAATGCGAAGGCATCAAACCCATATTGAGAAGCAGGATTTCTTAGCTGGGTTTTTAGAAGCTTTCATTGGTGCTTTTCACGAAAAAAACATCAGATCAGGATTCGAAGCAGCTGGAATTGTTCCTTTTAACCCGGATAGGGTCATATCTACGTTGGATATCGCAAAAGTAGTACGAACACCGACACCCGACCCCCAATTGCCTCCCTCCGTCTGGGTTTCTAAGACGCCTACCAACACCCTCGAAGCCGAATCGCAGTCAACTTTGATTAAAAGTAGCGTCCAGAGGCATCAAGACAGCTCGCCGACGCATATTTTGAACTCAATTAACTCGACTACGAAGGCTACGCATGCAATGATGCATGAGAATGCATTATTACGTCGGGAGAACGAAGAGCTTCGTGAGACGAACCATATACTAAGTAAGCGTCGTAGGACGAAAAATAAGCAAATCCAATATGGAGGAGCACTTAGTATAGGTGATGCACAAGTTTTACGGGCCTTGAGGGGTGATATCAAGGTTATGGAGGAGGAAGAAGGCGGAAGCAGTCGTCCTGTAAAGCGCCGGCAGACCGGTATAAGGCGCTGTGGTATTTGCGGAGGGACTGGACATAATGCAAGGACTTGTTCAATAGAAGTAGAAACTGATAATGAAGAAGATTTTGAGTAATTTAAAGGATAAAATGCGGGTTATGCATAGGATATTACTGAATTACTTGAAGGTGCCAAGAAAAGTGCGAAAGTGACTTGTGTGCGAAAATGACTTGTGGATCACGTTATAAATAATTGCCTTTTGCGTTGTATACTACATATATATGAATTACCCATTGCTCCTAGCATCCTTCTTAACATTCCCAAACCCATTAATTTCCAACCAGAAGTGCTACTGTTCCCAGTCGAAGTTTGCACAACTCATCTACCCATCTCGTTGTGTCCTGGACGAGCGGCAACCACCCCATAATCCAATTACTCTTTAAGGAGTGAAGCTGCCCTCGATGAATTGTCCGCTATTAGTATCCATCCTCAGCGTCAAACCGGCACGAATCCTGCCAGCAGTGTTAAACACATACTGCATAACTCTATTCGCCGCGCGATTCTGAGCACCAACCGTGGCACTATTCCCACCCCCACTGATGCTGTAGTATTTGACATCCACAATGCCCGGCGCATCCTCGTAAAACGTCATGGTGAAGTGATAGTACTGGTTCGACTCCTGAAACTTCGAGATGTAATACTCAAACACGACAACCCGCGACCCGACATTGCCCGAAATTTCGTAATAGATACCCTGCTGCGTGCCTTGGTAGATGAATAAATCATCGTAAAAGCCCAGGACAGAAAGCGATGGGATGTTTGGGTCGGGAAGCTGGGCGTTGGTAAAGGTGCTTGTCTCAGAATCGAGGGACAAGCGACCATTAATGCTGAGGAACGCTGTCATGCTGGTGCGGCCGAAGGCGCCGATGGCGAAGGGGAGGTTGAGGATGTAATAAGAATCATCGTAGTTGCCGTTTGCCCCGGAGAGGGAGCCGACGATGGGTGTGGGGAGGAGAGGATCACACCGGGGACGGTTAAGGTGCTGGTCGTAGTGGTGACCTCGGTCGAGGTTTGGACAATAGTTGAAGTTTTGATGGTGGTTGTAGGGAGAGTGGCCGTCGAGGTCGTAGTCGTGGTGATGGTCCCAGTTGCTACTTGCGAACAGGCCGAAGAAATGGAAGCGGCTTCCCAGTTGGTGATGGAGGCGGGAGTTGGGATCGCATCACGGCGTCGTACGGCAGAAGCAGTCAGTTTGGCAGCGGCGGTTGTGACAATGGTCTCAATGGCGATGCTATATTCACTCTCATCCGCGGTTGCATCACGTCTCACTTTATTGGCATTCCGTGGAGCAGTGACGGTGGATCTAATGAGTCAGTTTCAGAGAGTTGCCACAGGTAAAGAAGCAAGAACTTACGTGATGGTAGACGTCCGAGTCGTGGTAGTAACGGAAGTCACACTTGAGGTTATAGTCTGGGTGGTGTAGGTAGTGGCCGGTGCCGTTACTGTCGAGGTGGGAGCCGAATAAGACACGTAGGAAGTGCAAAACTCAGACCCCTGAGACCTTAGGTAGTCGATGTCATTTGGGCAAACCGGCAGACCAGGCGAGCTGATGTTGGAGTAAGAGAATGCCAAGCCCACGGTGTACTGATCGTTTCCACGCCATTGACCCTGTTGTATGTTAGTCGACAGCTGATTCAGAGAATATCTTTTAGGAAGTCTTACAAAGTTGGTAGCGTACGAACTATCCCAGGGTTGTGTGTACATGGCGCAGTACTGGCCCTCGGGTCTACCATTGACGGCCACGACGTATGTAGTGAGAAACTTGCAGATTTTGGGCCTACCGTTTTGAGGGGGGTGGGCGGTGTTGTAGTCATTCTGCGATTTGCACGCAGCGCTGCACAACCTGGGGTCGAAAGAAGTAGTGGTGAAGATCTTGGAGCCCATGTAAGTGTCCTTCCCATTGCAGTCATTAGGGGCATTGATCGAGGCGTTTCCGAGATATTGGCCGTTAAATCCGGTAATAGTGGGAACAGTAGTCCGCTGTGAAGATGTCAACATGAGAATGTAAAGCACGGGATATCGAAAGCGGGAGGAAAGTGCGTACCATATAGCCGTTAGATCCGGAGATCACAACGTGGAAATTGTTGCGCCACTGTCCATCATTCCTCGCATTCTCCGCAGCAACAAGACCGCCCCAAAAGACGCACTTGATAACCGTAGTCGAGGAGGGGTTTGGGCAACTCGCAGCAGGCTCAACCGAAGGGTCTCGTTCAAAGTAGATGTTGAAGCCAAAGCATCCAAGAATGTCGTTACACTTGGCTGCACAAAGGTTTGTATCATACGACTCAAGAGTCGTAAACCCCTGATAACCATAAGCACTACTGCTGGCATGCAAGTTGACGAACATTCTGCTGTAATCAGTGGGAATCGGGGCAGCGGCAGCGATGGACGAGAGCTCAGTCGATGATAGAAAGGCGTTATCGGTATCTGGTGAGACTCTCGGGCCAGAACCAGAAGGTTGAGGCTGGCAGGGTGACCTGGCTACCAAGGTAGCACCTCGCTTCTCCACAGCTTCGACCGGCAGCGGGTTGGCGGTGGCAGATCGAGTGGCGGCGGCTAAGTCATATGTGACTGACTGAGCCGTCGGTCCGACGGGTACCATCACCAGGGTTGGATCTGGTGCGTCTTCGACGAGAACGAAGTCGATATCCTGGCGGGGAACCAGAGGACCCGCCATGGCCAGGGCCGCAAAGGCCGGGAGGGAGAGAGCGGCTTTCATGCTGATTACTTTGAGTTGCTGCTATTCTGACTAAACGAGTGTGAGAAAATTCAAGCGAGTGTTAATATTAGAGAGTGTGTGAGAGAGTGTGAGAGCGAGTGTGAGAGTCAGCAATAGAAGGCTGATGCTGATAGACAAGAACTTAATGCAAACAGTTGGTCCTACTCTTTATATTCCAGGAACCTCCTGTAGGTACTAATAAATTTCCAAACATTTCCTTCTTTGGCTGCTCTAGACCGCAGTCCTTTTTGCGTGTCAATCCATAATACATTGACGGAGGCAAAACTCATCACCCTCGGCGTTTTTGCACGGCGTCCGAGCGTGCCGCTATTAGCTACTACCACATGAAGCGGTCGAGTTATGTTGAACATTTGAGATCAGCTGTGATGAGGCCCTGGGTAACCTCGAAGAGTATAGCATTCCTGGAGCGTTGGTTCTAGTGGCCCTGCCAGAGTCCCGATACCACTAGACTAAGGCCTAGACTAAAGCCTTGACGACCCTTGTCGTTGAATCTATGGGGAACGATGCCGAGACCGTTGATCAAAGCTGAATTTAGTCCAGTCCGAGCCATATGTACTCTCATCCAGACCTGTCGGACGGCATGAACCGAGGAGGTGGGATATGGCCGTGATCTCGTACTGAGACAACAGGCACTAGAAAAGTCGGGATCCATAGAGCATGCACAGACTTCAAGCGTAGAATAAGGCGTTGCACAAATGCATGTTTTGCCCCTAAAACCTACCTAAGCTCAATAAACTGCATGGTTCCAGCTGTTAATCGTGGTGCTAAACGGTGCCGTTGGTCTTGGGCCAAGCCATTGTAATCAAACTCGTTAAATGTGGCTGGAAAATCAGTAGCAAGATAACTCAGATGCAAATGCGCATAACCTCCGTGCAGAACATGTGCTTATTTGCCACCAGATCTAAGCTCTGCAGGAATGGCAGCAGAAAGTCCAAACCAGGAAAAGGAACCCCCACAAAACTCGAGCTTGTCTTGTACCACGACAAATCCAACTGTTAGCCCAATACAGAGATCTCATTTATTGGTCAACACTAAATATGTCTCCCATATAAGCCATACACGCCATAGATAGGGGTAAACACAACGCTCGAAACCCTAGTGCACTACCCTGACCGTTTTCATACATAGCATTGTAACTAAATAGGCGTTCCCCAATTGCACATAACAACCAAAATCACATGTTTTAATGTGAGCAACACGACTTGCATGTGTCCGGTGGCAAGTGGAATGTCCACAGCTACACAGTGGAGGAAGCTATTACTTTTTTGACACCGCTCTTCATTGAATGCAATTTCCGAAGTCATGCGTACCAACTGTGGAAAATGTCTCGGAGCATTCACTTGGACAGAATGCCAAGAAAGTAAAATTCCTCATCAGGGACAGCTCATACTCCTCGGCAGCATCGGTGAAACTAGATATTGAGTTCAGGGTCAAAATTCTTGGTCAGATCGATGCGGCTGGGCCATATGTGGCTGAAGGAAACATGTTGTGCTGCTACCTGTGCCAGTGTTCGCGAAGTAGAACGAGGCATCATGACGCTTTGGGTTACAGCTGTTAAGATGACCTGCAAGCGCTCTTCCAACCCGAGAATGCATTTGACCGCTCAACATACCTGCTTCTTTTTGAGGATATCGTTTGTTTGCATCTTGGCCTTTGCCCTCTCATTGTATTTGGCGAGTCATGCGCTGATAAAAACATCTCTGTGAATGTACGGTATTAATGGCAACACAGATTTCAGTGGTCTTTATATCTCCATGTTACATCTATTGAGCCTGTCTCGAAATGCTCCCTGATAAGGCTTTATGTGGTAGAAAAAGTATAAGTTCTGGTATTTAGGTACAAATCCCCAAGAGGGTCAACCAAAAGAAGCAACTTGGATATGTTTCCATCCCCGTATTTCGCATCTTGGAGCACGTCCATCATCATGTCCACACACTTCTGGGCTGTAAGTGCCCTTTCGACCCTGTTTAGGCGATCGCGACAACAATATGCATTGAAAATTGACGTCTAACTCGGAAGTAAAGAGTTTAACAGTTAAAATGGGGTCACTATGACCTTAAGTCACAGAATATAGTGGAGGTTCCTTGAAAATACCAGCGCTGGGCATACAGCAGAGTTTCGTATGCTAACCATCTTTCATAGAATCTGCTGGAACTTCGCTATACCGACAATAGTGCCTTGCTGGCAAATTACAAGGGCGTTTGGACAGAATTAACAAAGCCTCCATGCTTGCAAACTACAGAAGACTGCCGCTGATATGTTGATTCTCAAGCCAGTGGTCGACTGCGATCTGACGAATATGGTATTAGTGTTTCATAACTGAGCGAGATATTCATATTGTTGATTTCGCATCTCGGAAAATTTACCTGTAAGAACTGAATAGGCTTAATGGTGTGGACAGCAAAGCTCCTGTACAGTCGGTCTAGTTTGCATAAATAGAGTCCTATGAGAATCGAGTCGAATTTGGAAAGACGCGACACTAGGCTATCTATCGTGTAATGCCTTATGAGGAAACAGATTCAGAACTCTGTTTACTCAATGCTTAGTACGTTCATGTTGCATAAGAGTGTATATAAGCTATACTAAAAGAAAGGCATCTATTGGGAGTGTCTCCGGACCTCTAAGACGCACAACGGATGAACGTGGCCATGAGGGCATCAGGTACAGAGCGATTAGCGGTATTGTTCATTTTTCGAGAGATACTTACTCAAGGGAGTCTTTCTTAAAGAAGGTTCAATCCTCCCGTTTTTTAAGCATGCCAGGGGTTATGTCAGCATTAAGGTTGTTGAAGAGCTGGAAGTCCGACAGTCAGCATACACACGTTTTAAGTTCGCGAACGTGTATGTGGACAGTGAAGTAGATGATGCTACCTTAAATGGTCAATCAGAGCGGCATTTCGGACGATTTATGTGTACTGAAAGCTCCCTCGAGAAATACCACGTAGAACAGAAACACGCGGTTCCTCGGGAAAGACGGCAGAACAAACCCTGCGGGCCGAGGAAATTTTGGGTACCGTATATAGTTTCCTCCAGATTTTCATATACGACGAAGTCAACACCAATGGGCCAAGATTCGGAAAACATCAAATTATCGAAATGAAGAGCTTACATTTATGTGTTGGTTCAAGGTATATCATCGCAGGTATAAGCGAATAAGACCGTAACAGGTACTTTCCTCTGAGCTTTTTTTCTACCTTTGCCCATAGGAGTGGAATATGTATGAACGACCGTGGTTGCAGAAAGCTGGGGGTATCCGATAAGCCACCCGGGTGGCAACCAACACACATTAAAATAAAGGGTTGCAGCATATATTGATATTTTCGATGATTCGTCTTGACGGCTTTGTGCATATACGAAACGAAGCCATAAAATGGGGTATATATTCTCCGCTTACATCATTAGGGTCGAAAGACTGCTTCATGCAGGGTTGAAAGCTTGTGGTAGGCTGCATGATGTATCGGTTTCCATACAAACCTTCTTGGTCGTGTGCAAGAACAAATATTCAACCGTGAAAGACATTGGCGCCGTCCATCAAAGCAGTAACCCTACGAAGGGTGGTTAGCATGCACCGTCTTGGGATCTTGATTTCACGTAGAGCTCAAGAGCGAAGTCGTCGGGCTTGGCCGCGTAAGACCCTCACTCCAAGGTGAAGCGACCCTGGGTCGGGTCCTTCACCAGCCTAGGGCGCGATGCCTTGTGTCCAAGCCGCCAGGCTTTGGGCAGACGTGGTGCTTCGGCACGTGCACTTCTCATTGAGTCCGACCTGCCATGGGTGAGTGATTTCTCAAACGTCATAGCAAAGTCGTGGACACAGACCCAGATCCTTCTACGGTTCTGAACAGTAGAGACGCCTAGCTCGGAGCTCAAGGCTTGCTGGTAGGTTGAAGCTGGAAAGTGTCCATGCATACCCAAGGTGGTTATTGCATCTTGAACTTCGGACCAATTAATTCATCATGTTAAGTTCTAATTAAGTACCTGTATATAAGAGCTCAGGTGACTAGAGCGACGGATAACTTGTCTTAGCTCTATGAGTGTGGGATATTCGAGTTCAGAGGCTATTGTTTAGACCTCTCTATAATTAGGTTGTTTGAGGGCATGTAGATAAATTATTATCCCTTCGATTTGACTGGAAGAAAATCCACAGTTGTAAATAAGTAGTTGTTGCACACCACATGCATAGTCAACGTCTTGGGGTTCTCCACTCGTGGCAACGGCACCCAGGAGTCAATTGAGGTATATTATTATATGCATGTCCTCACTTACTTCGCCAGTTTAAAAGATCCAACATTAAAATTATTTTAACCTGCAGTTAGTGGTCCAGCATTGCGGCGTGCCTCGTGGAATGTAGATACTTGGGGGCGATGCGCCCTTGCATGATCATACATTCCAAGCAATCTTTCAGGGACTTCGCATCTTATTATTCCAAATAGGGGGCAAATGTTGCGTGTTGTAATTTAAGTACGGCGGCATGATGGCGGCTGTTGGACCACTGCATGCTTACTCAAAATAATTTTACAAATCACATCGCCGGATTGTATCAAAGTGGTATCCGCCGGCGACAGAACCTGAACAGGTGGACTGGAATTTTGCCAAGCACTAAATGCTAATGTATTTTAAATCACTGCCTCTTCAGAAAACAACGTATGAATCGGGTTGAGATTAAATGATCCGGGGTATTATTCTATTTGAGTGCATGTAGAACTTTGTTGCAAGACGCGCTTGGCAACCAACATCTCTCCCTCTCAAGTGAGCGTACATTCATTGGGATTGTTCTTGCTGTATGCGAAATTATCTTCATGTACGGATGAAAACATGAAAAAGAGGGAGTCTAGCAAAAGCACTATAAGATCAAGATCGTCCATAGCTCAACCTAACGAACCTTGAACACCACGCACCAGAGCAGAGCAACCCTACAAGCCTCCAGTGTGACCAAGTTTGCAGTCTCTCCATTCTTCAAGTTTCCACGAAAGCCACCGAACATGAAGCCCATCACCTCCCTACCTCTCATTGCTACCATATTCCACTCCATCCATTTATGCCACACAGCAGCGCTGGGTCAGTCCTCTGCGACCCCATCAACGCCGTCTCTTCTAGCTTCTCGAAATGACTCAGAAATCAACAATGCGACACCACTGGATGGTTCAACATGCGCGGTGCTCAGAACTACAAGCACGCCAAAGGTAACGACTGCAACTGGATTATGACACTCCTCAATTTAGACGCCAGTTCCGGAGGCAAACCCGTCTATCCCGACAACTACAACCTAAATGCTCTGAACGAGGATTTTTATCCCAAAGAGCTCCTACGATTCAACAGCTGCAGGTTCATCATTTTCCAGAACGACGCACAAACCCTGGTCGGACAACAGGACATAATTGACATTATCTACGACGCGAGGGCACATCAAGGGGATGATGTGGCTATCGAGGGGAGAATGGGCTGTGAGATTAAGGACAGTGACCCAGCTGGCAGGGGCCAAGTGATTTGGGGGATACAAGGCTCGGACGAAGAAAAAGATGATATGTTGCACAGTATTGTTAATATTGGTTAAGGGCCGTCTCAGTATGAAAGATGAGGATAAGCTTGCGGGAAATGTTGACCTGAGGCATGGAAGTGCCCTAGGCAGGCAGGCACGGGATATATATTTAAGGACCCCTGGCGGGCCAATTGGCATATTGGTCCCCTAGGCACCTTCACATTTGCAATACAGCCACGTCGCCGTCCGCCCCTGTTACCGACGAGGCTCAATAAATCGAGGATTGCAACTGTATCTTTTCCGATAAGATGCCAGCTGCCTACCATGGTGCAAATTATAACGTGTACTCAGTCTGAAATTTGCATGTGTAGATTGAAAAACGCAAAATACATGAGCTTCTCAAGGGACCATGATATAACGTAGCGTTGGTACCAAATGTTACGTACGAAACCCCCAAGCCCTCAATCCTTCGAAATATGCCAATGATGACATACTATGACCCAAAGATAAGCCCATTACAGCTCCTTTTCCCGTCCTGCGTCCACACTCCCACTCTCCACCATCAACCCAGGAACCCCCCAAATACAGAAGGAATGCCACGTCAAAGCCGGCAGCAAATTCAGTGTAGCGAGGATCAGCCCACTCCGCATAAAACCACTCTCCTCGGCTGGCTTCACTGCATGCCACAACAAAAGTCCAACCAGGGCCACCTCGCCTGCAACAAGCGTTTCAAAGATGATCTTGCGCTTCTCGAACACGCCCTTGGAGTTGGGGATGCAGAGAAGAATGGGGAACGTAAGGGCGAGGACCAAGACGGCGTAGGTCTGCCACAAGGTGGCGGCGCTGGCGGGGACCTTGGGCGTGGAGACTGTGTAGGAGAGGCACCATTCTGGATAGAGGAGGAAGGTACCGGCGCCGAGGATGTTGAGGACGGACTCGATTGTGAGGCCGAGTTGGAAGACCCAGGTCATCTTGTAGGCGGGAGCCTGGGTTGATGAGGTGTGGCCAAATTGTGAAGAATGAGCCTGCACGGAAGCTCCGCTCTGGACGCGAAGTTTCAACGACGCAGTGAATGAAGTAAAGGGAGGTTTCAAGTGATTATCTTTACGAAAAGAGGAAATGCAGTGCAATCCAAGACGAAATCGAATTTCGAGGTCGGGAAGGGGTCACTCTAAAATCCCAGGCGAGTTGGGGGAATGAGATCATGAGTTGGGCGAAGAAGAAGGCACAAGTGAGACATCAATCATCAAATATGGTCATGCCGACAGAGGTCAAAAATGGGGGCGGTTTATCAGGCTCCAAGATCGCACCTAGATTTAGTCATCTGATTGCATCGACAAGACCAATTGACATGCTTGGTAAAACAAAGTGAAGCTCGCGTATTCAGTTTGCAAAAGCCTCTCCCAGGAGATTTCATTTGAACTTCACCTCACTATCGCTCCAGTTGACCGAGGTGTAAAATAATAACCGTGTATTTTTAATAATGGTCTGGAACATTTGGTGGGCATGAGATCTGCGAGATGTTTTAGGTGAGGCACAATCATCGGCAGACTTGAGAACCCCTGCAGCCCAGCCACATGGACGTCAACTAAGCCACAAATCGAGGGGTCCGGCAGAAAAATATTTTGAGCTCTCAACTTCAAAAGTTGCAGGAATTGCCCCTCAATCCGAGCCAAGTCAACATCTTCACGATAACGATTCTCCAACCTTGTGTCACCATGTCGAAACGTACAGCAGACGGCGATAATGGCGATGCGCCGCTCAAGAGAGGTGGTCGACCAGAACCTATGGATCTCGACGACAACCAGGAAATGGGCGAGTTTGAGGATGAGTTCGAAGACGAGTTCGAGAGCGAGGACGAGATTTTCGAGGCCGGTGTCGATGGACGGCCCGATGCCGAGAGGGAAGCAGAAGAGCGCGCAGGTAAGGCAGTCATGATGTGTTCGAGAAGAGGCGCTATGCTGATGCGCAGCTGCAACAGGCGCAATGGATGTCGACAATGGCACTTTCATTGTGGGCAGGAACAAGCTCGAGGCAGGCCAGCATCTTGCGCCTGATGTTGGCACATACGATATGCTTCACAGTCTGAGCACGCCTTGGCCGTGTCTATCCTTCGACATTGTCCGCGACGGACTTGGCGACCAGCGTGAGAAGGTCTACCCGGCGACCATGTACACCGTCGCAGGAACGCAAGCCGATAGCACCCACCAGAAGGAGAACCAATTGATGGTCATGAAGTTCAGTGGTCTGAGCAAGATTGAGCGGCAGGAGGATGATTCGGATTCCGACGATGACGATGATGAGGTCTCGGATCCCATTCTGGAGTCCAAGTCCATTCCCCTGACATCCACCACAAACCGCATACGAGCACATCGAATGCCAGCGCAAGACCCATCGAGACCACCTACGACCTTCACAGCAACCATGACCGAGTCAAGTCAGGTCTTCATCCACGACATCACACCCCACTTAGCCTCCTTTGATACCCCGGGCACCGTCATCACGCCCCAGCAAAACAAGCCTCTCTCCACCATCCGCGCGCACAAGTCAGAAGGCTACGCCCTCGACTGGTCGCCACTTGTTCCCGGCGGGAAACTACTGACGGGTGACAACGACGGCCTGATCTACGCGACGACGCGGACAGACGGCGGCGGCTGGGTGACAGATACGCGCGCTTTCCAGGGACACACCGGCAGCGTCGAGGAGATCCAATGGAGTCCACAAGAAGCTTCCGTCTTCGCTTCGGCATCTAGCGACGGCACAGTGCGCGTGTGGGATGTAAGAAGTAAAAGCCGCAAACCTGCTCTCACGGTGCAGGTCTCCAACACAGATGTTAACGTCATGAGTTGGTCGCGCTTGACAACGCATCTTCTGGCCACAGGCGCCGACGATGGCGTGTGGGGTGTCTGGGATTTGAGGCAATGGAAGCCCCAAACTGGCGCTTCGGACAAGCCATCGCCTATTGCCAGTTTTGCCTACCATCGCGACCAAATCACATCCATTGAGTGGCATCCGACCGATGACAGCATGGTGGCCGTCGCTGCTGGCGATAACAAAGTCACATTGTGGGATTTGTCCGTTGAGTTGGATGATGAAGAGAGCAAGGACACAGCGGGTGTTCAAGACATGCCACCCCAGCTGCTGTTTGAGCATATTGTTGAGCACGCTAAAGAGGTCCATTGGCATCCTCAAATCCCGGGCACATTGGTGGTGACGGGTAGTGAGTTCAGCGTTTGGCGGCCTATTCCCGTCGTGTATGGTGTTCCGACAAAATAGATAGTGCCGGTGATACCGAGTGGGACGACGGATAGGGTGTCTGATGAAATACCAACATGTTATTTGACAGGCTAGGATATGGGATAGATACCACGAAGCAGCACACGAAACGTGAAGCCAACATCCAAACTTGGGATATTATGGACCCCCTTGCCTCCGACGTATTAGCATCACTGGGCTTGTTGCCCGTGTTGCTCTGGAGAATTTGATGAAACTCAAGAGATTGATATCGGCACGATTTTCCATAAGTCCAAGGATCCACATCGACCGCAATCAGGTAAACTCACATCTCGAAACGGCATAGTGCTTCAATTTCAAATTGCAGAAATGGAGTAGCCATAAGGGTATCGAGATCATGTTCAGTGTGCCAAATAGTCACCCTGCCCTTACCATTGACAGACTTAGTCCAAGGAAATGGCGCAGGTTTCCGTGTGAAATGTTTGGGATGGGGTCTATTTGGTCTTGCAGTGGAGATCAAGAGGTAAAGCATGTCTAGGTACGTCCATCCCAAGTATAAACAAAATATCTACTTTTTGTAGCGAAATTGCTGCTTGAATATTAGATTATAGGCCAGAACGTTTGCGTGATGATTATCCTCACCGGGTGTTTTTGGTGGTTTTCTTTGTCGGGATACAGTTGGATCAAGAGATAAGGTCCTAGAAGCCCAGGTCCAGGAAAACTCTTCGGACGACCTTCATCCTGGTTTCCATTACTAATCAGGGCCAAGACGCCCTCAATATCGGAATCTGCGTGCCCCTGGGAACCCAAGCTCCTTTCTACTTTCCTTGGCCTGTTCCGTCTATTCTGCAAACACATTCTCTCCGGCGTAGTCCTTAATGTATGGCAACCGATCGACTGAACGTGGAGGACGCCTGGCAGATCCAGCACTTCAACTAGGTCGATCTCTCTAATCCTCTTGCGTAGAAACTTGCCATGAGGATATTTGTGGGCGGGCATACCCAACAATGTCTAGAGCTGCCAGTGGGTTCCGGGAGACGGCCGCAACATCATCGTACTTCTCTATAGCAAGATAGTCTTCGGTGGGCTAGTCACCGCGTGGGTACAGTCCCAGCGGAACGATGCCAGGTTCCATGTACAGAAAGTCCAAGAAGAGGGTCTTCACATGTATCCCGCTGTCCGAGTGGCCAGAGATCCCATCTGCCGCGACTGTCTTTAAAAGAGCGCAAAAACCCAGAACACGGTGGCGGGTCCACCACAGCCGGCACCAACACCTCCGCCATGGTCATGCCGGCCTGCTGTTATCTGTAATGCGAGGTCCCGCTGACATTTGCAAATGATAATATCGCGCGGTGCCGTGTTTGCTTTATTAGAGAAGATCGTATATACAAGTTGTGACAGGATCTTTGGAGAGCCGACGGCTCCCTATCGCAATGGTTTGTCAAAACATGAAGACTAGGCAAGTCTACGACAGTAGTATTGTAGCACCCCTCAAGCTGTTGCTTTTAACAGGCATTGGTGGCTGGTGCCATCAGGGCCAAGTCCCAATGCACGGGCCAGGGTTCATCCGATCAGCATCAGTTGGCCCACTTGTAGGCACTAAACTTTTCGTGCTTGCAAGGCTTTCCCGTCTTCTGGTCACGGCGCTCCACACTGCAATATATACTCCGGTATTCACAGTTGCTCATCTGCTGATAAGGCACTCTGCTCTACTGGGCATGGTTCCATCCTCCGCGCTGTGACGATGTGGCACACCTCGCAGTCGGGCCAGCATGAGGACGCGATCAAGTGATCGCCAAACGCGTCCACGGGTCGCAACCCCTCCACAGCCTTGCATGGAGGAATGGAGATGATGATGACCCCTCGCAGCTGATGCAACACCAATTTCGCTCCCAATGCCCCGAACACCCCGTATGCCTGCCGGTCGCCATCGCCATGCTCTCCGCTAGGATCCATCGTAGCCATCTCAGATTGAGATTCGGGTGCTCTCTCTGATCGACTGGGCGCTTAAATAGTCGCTTCCATCCATGTCTGGCACGCCCCAAAAGCGCCGCTTGCGCACCTCTTGGACCCCACCAACAACGCTTCCAACGACAGCCTTCAGCGCAGCCAGTCAGAAGACGGCACCATCCTGTCGACGGAGCCGCTTCGCTCGAACTTGGTGGCGGACATCACCGTCTTATCAGACAAAATAAGACTGCATTGAGGGAAGTCTTGTTGGCTTATTGCACACACTCTGTCTATGCCCGGCTAGCTGACCTCCGCTGGCGGGACCTGATTGGTCTTGGGTCAGATCTAAGACGTCTCTTTTCGGTGTGTCTAGCGAGGCTGGATGGGCCATCGACTTTCACCTCGTTCCGCTTGCCTGCCTGCCTCGCCAGACGTCTTTGTCTCGATGCCCTTCACGCAACGTCGTGGCTGCTCGTGGACTTTCGGTTGTCGGCTCGAATCATGTCTCGTGCGACCCTCCGATTTTGCAATGGGTCACTTCGACCGTGGCAGCTGCACCATCCCCAAACGAGCCAAGGGATAGGGCGTGCGTTTCCAGCTGGTGGACCATGACGGCCAACATTCCGTCGAAATGGATTTGCCGGGCTGGCCCATGCTGGAGCCAGAGAAGGTGCGCGCTTCCCCCATGACGGCGTCGGTCATAACGGCATCGTCAGCAGGATGGGGGCCACTTATCTCGCTTCTTTGGGTCAACTCAGGGCACCTCGTTTCACTTCTCCCTTCTGGATATCCTCGAGTCACGGCCCACCAGTTTCACTGCTCGCTCATCCTCGTCCACTTGTCTCTCCTCGGTCTCTCGTCAAGTGAGTTGGGAGCCCTCTTGCTAGAGTTCGGACACGGCTCTCGCGTCCTGGGCCTGTCTGGAATCTCTGGAAGAGGCAAGAGACGAACGGCATCTCGCAAGATAGGGGAAACATCTCCAATGAAGTTTGCTCGCTAGCGCTCACCGAGACTAGTAGTCTTTGTCCCTAGGAACTGTGGAGTCGGCCATGTTTCAGTTCAGACACCGTCGTCGTTGCTCAGCGTTTGTACCCAGGCCCCACCCGTGTCTCTGCTCCGTCACGGAGTGACTGAGGTGGATATAAAGATGGCGGTTCAAGGTTGGTTAACGGAGGGAAATGGAGGAGCATCAACGCTTCCACTGCCTCCTTCTTGTTTTCGACACTCGGTACTTACTTTGGACTGACACACCACTTCTCTCTATACTCCCCACCCTCCCCCCCCCATCTTCTGACCATGGCAAGCCAGTGTGCCTTCCAGTTCGGGATCGAGATCGAGTTGCTCATTGGCAGCCGTTCCAAGAACCATAAGTCGTGGATGTCTCTGGCCGCAGAGGTGAGCACCAAGCTCGCCAAGGCCGGTATCCCGAACCATGTCAACGAGAGCAACGACAAGTCACTCGAGAACTACCAAGAGTGGTCCATTGTGCAGGAGGTCACTGTGCCCACCCAAGCGGGGAAGAACCTCTGTCAGCTGGCCCCTTTCCGGTCTGCCAACTTCCACTGACCCAAAGCCATGATCAGGGGGCCTAGAGCTCGTCTCTCCTATCCTCGCCACGGACACGGCTTGGGTCACGCACCTCTCGGTCGTCTTCAAAACTCTAAAGTCGTCATTCACCCTGTCTGCGTCGGCCAACACCAGCACGCACATCCACCTCAGCACCTCCCCGACTCTATCCGCCACCCAGCTTTCCGCAATCGCCAAATCCATCCTTTACTTCGAGCCTGCTCTCGATGCCCTCCTGCCCGCCTCCCGCGCCTCTTCCTACTGGTGCCAGAGTAACCGCGCCAACCCAGTCCTCAAGTCCCTCTCCATGGCACAGTGCTTCGAGTACCTAGACTACTGCTCCGACCCCATCGACGTCGTCCGCACCATGTGTCTGTATCCGGCCTCCTCGGCCTACGGCCGCGCCAACGGGTACACCGAGGACTTCATCCATGGTGTTTACAAGTGGGACTTCTCCAACCTTGCGTACGAGGGCAGCACGGGAACGCTCGAGTTCCGCCAGTGTCCCGGCAGTCGCAGTGCGGATGAAGTTCGCACTTGGGTCGAGCTTGCTGTTGCGTTTGCGGCTGGGGCTATCGACGGCGCGGAGATGATTGATCCGAATGGGACGGTCGTCATGGAGGATCTGTGGTGGATTGTCAGTGGCGGGTGTCAGAGCTCGGGGATTGGTGAGCGTAGGGGCATTGAGGCTCTGTTTGCTGGACGCGGGGGTAGTGGGAAGAAGGGGGCCAGAAAGTAGGGGTTCTTCTGTAGTTCTTTTGTAGTCAAACAATGAATCTTGGACTTTCGGTAAATTGTGAGGAAATTCAATTGTCCAGATAGGTACCAGTCGTCATGTGGTGTCATCTCAACTTGAATGTGACACTGTGAATAATGACGTTTCTTAACTTTCAGGGGTCGGTGCGATTTACCCCTATTTGTTGCACATCTCGACTCGCAATGTTGCTCTGTATGCGGAGTACAAGCTATACTCCACCTTACATATCTTCCATAGCTTTTCCTTTTACATGTTAAAACATGCCTATTCCAACATTCATTGCTAACCCGGGTTCAATTTACTCCCATCCTACCCGATAACCACTATTGCTACCATCATGGCCCAGACAACCAACGCCCTCTATCCATATCATTCTCGCCCCTTCCACATCCGAATCCGCCACACGCCTCGTAACCGGCCCGCAATACCCCTTTCCTCTTTCTGCCTCCCCAAGTACCACGCAAAGCCCTTAAAGAGCGAATTATTCTTCGGACACTGACCGGGAGCCTCGCGCCACAGTCAGCAGCGGTTTGTCAGATTGACAGGGTTAGGCGCGCAGCACCGATTCACGGCAGTGTCGACACTTGGGCAAGTGCTGATCGTGAGGACCCAGGTGAGTTTGGTGGACACGGGGAAGAGTTTGAGGTTGGGGGTGGTAGTATCATGGGTCACATGGCAGGGGGTATAATTTGTTACCATGATTAGTTCTCCCTGTATATCTTTGAGGAAAGAGGGATCCGAGTCGGACGAGTTTGTTGTAGAAAGTAGAAGAAAGGTTAGATCGAAGATAGGATCATCTACTGATCAGATACGTGGCAATGTCCAGGTAATCAAGTAAGTACCACGCACAAACTAAAATTCATAACGCATATCACCTGGTTTGATATAAGCCTGAGGCAGACCGACATCAACAAAGCAATGGGGCGCTGTATTCACCCGTCAGTCACTAGACCAGTGTGGAAGGGATGCCTTTTCCATCCCCGGACCAATAGGATCTGTGGAACTAATGAGGCTGGCTGGTGATTCTTGGACAAACGTACATTCAGGTTGTTCCGTAATGAGGGGTCGGTCCCTTGAAATTAAATAAAGTCACACGACGAGGCAACATAGACACCACTTTCTGAAGCCATTCCATCAAACGATTCTCAATATTTATATGTTCAGGGGGTATCTACGCATCCTCATGCTTAGTCTCATGCCTTTGTGATACTCCTTATCCGCCTTTTTAACACCCAAACAAACACCAAATTCTCATGCGATGCCGTGCCGAAGCTATCTTCCTTTCCCCTCTCCCTCTTGTTCTCTCTCTCGACTTGCCTCTCCTGGCGATCGGCACACGCCCCTACGCATCTGCCATTCTCCCACACCTCACACACATGAACCGCTGCTTACCCATCATCTTCTTGGCCTTGAACTCAAAACTGCCGCATGTACACCGCATTTCCTCCTCGGAGCCGCCCTCGCTGCACCACTCCGACGTCAGCTCCGACGTCAGCCGACTCACGATGCTATCCCTCCTCCCGCTTTGGTAGGTTGTCATCCCCCTCGCAGAGTGACCCTTACTTGAACCAATAATGTCCGGCGACGCAAGGTCCAAGTTCACATGGTTGTTGTCGTCCCCGCTGTCGTATTTTCCATCTCCACCGCCGGTGCCTCGGCCGCCTGGTGTGCTTGGTCGCCCGGTTTTATCAGAGTCCTTTACGTTTTGGTCAGTTCTCTGTTGCGAGGTGGCGGAGAGGATATGCCCACCCTCACTCTTCCGCCTGGGTTTCTCTGAGTCCGCCTCCGCGAGCTTGAAGGCTTCACTATTTGCCCTACTGTGGCCCTTATCGGATTGTTTCCCCATGCCCAAACCTTTCCAGCGACTTAAATTCCAGAAGCTAGAACTCTGGCCGCCTGTAGCGGGATCGACAGATACTGTGTCCCCATTCAGGTTGGCCTTTTCCTCGTTTTCTTTCTCCTCGTCATCCCGGCCGAGGAAGGAGAAACTCGGGGTTGGAGGTATGCCCGGCCGCTGTTGCTGCTTATCCTGCTTCTCCTTTTCATCCTGTTTGTCCTTGATTTTTTCCAGTTTCGGAGGGCGACCCTTTGTGACCTGCTTCACGGGCGTGATGTAAATGCTGTCTTTCGTTATGCTGGACGTTGGACTGACTGGGCCCAGCATCGGACTGCTATTGACATAGGGCTGCCGTCGGGCTTCAGAGGCTAGGTTCGTAGCTGGTGTGCGCGCCTTGGCTGGGCTTACGGATCGTTCACTCCGCGTAGGTGGCGTCATTGTCATCGAGGTGGGCCTGCTTACGCTCGTACTGTTACCGTTGCCCTCAATGCCCTGACGCCAGGAAATAATCCGATCCGAGCTCAGTTGAGGCGTTCCTGGGACTACAGACGGGGGCTGGCCAACAATACTGCTGCGCCTCGAATGTGGACCTCGAATAGAGCTGGTGCTGGTTTGGGTAATAATGCTTCCAGTTCTACCTAGAACATTGTCCCTAGCGAGCCTTTTCGAGAAAGATGAGCCAGTTTCCCATGTCTCATGTTTCCGTTTCGCAAATGCACAGTCCTGTCGAAACACTTTGATGATGCCGGCATAGTCAGTTGTGACCAGAATGTGTCCATCCTGATGCTTGCTCCTTGCTATGAAAGCCGGAGTTTCCTCGGGTTTATTGATCTTGGGCACTGCCTCAGCTTTGTCGAGATTTGGCCACGTCGTCTGGCTGACTGTAGCCTCATCTTTACTTATTAGAGTGACTGGGGGCGGGTTGCAGAGAGTGAAGATGGGATCGTCACTGGTCTGTAGCAGCTGCCGACTCCCTGTAGGGGCAAACACGGCCTGCGTGACCACGTCACTGTGAGCCTCGAAGTATTCGCAGGGTCGCTTGTCTTGCTTGTCCTTGTTCTCCGCCAGAGAAGATTCCGTGGACCATATGAATGCTCTTCGATCCTCGCTACCACAGACGACATATTGTCCATCATCACTGAATGACGCCCGGATCTGATTGCAGTTGTTTGTGTGCCCTTTGAACTTTGTTTCCAGCTCCTTTCCGCGAAGGTTGTAGATTCGTATCCTCGAGTCGTTCGAAGACACCAGGACCTTGACTTCCCCTTCCCCTGCCCCTTCGACTTCGCCTCCATCACTATTGTGGGAAATTGCCCCATTCGTTCCCTGAGATAACACGTCCCCACCGACGGATATCCCCGGGGACAGTACATCAGTGCACTGAATGCCCGTGATCTTGCTTCCCTTGGCGTTCTTTCCCCTCGACGACCTGACATGGATTTGCGTCTGGAACTTCAGACCTTCTGTTTCGTAGAAGTTGCATATCCCATTCAAGCAGCCGGCTATGGCTGTCTTCCCATCGGGAGAGAAAGCCACGGCCGTGATGAGGTCCGCCAACTGGCTCGAGTAAGCGACTGCTTTGTCAGGGATGCTCCACAGCCTTAGCGCGCTATCGAGTGACCCAGCCAGGAAGAACCTGTCGTCACGCGGGTGAAACGCGATAGAAGTGACGAAGTCTTTGTGCTTGAAAGAGCAGAGACATTCGTTCCTGCTCATGTGCCAAAGCCGAACTGTCTTGTCCATCGAGGACGACAACAGAAAGTTGTTTTTGCTCCAACTCAGGTCGAGGATCTCGCCCTCGTGTCCGGTAAATTCGCGAACGGGCTTTGAGTGGAAGACGGGTGCCGACAAGTGCGCGCCGTCGCACGCATCCTTCTCAGCATCTTGGTGCGCATTTCGGTCCTCGGCCGTCGCAAGAACACCCCAAACCCGCACGACGCGGTCCCGGCCGGCTGTTGCAAGGTACTTGCCGTCCCTGCTGAACTCTGCCGCCCAGATCGGACCGCCCGTGTGTACGTCTTTGCGCCCAAATCCATGCACCGGTTTCACGGGTGCTGCGTCGATCGCCCGGTTCTTGCTGCTGTGGTGGTCGCTTGGTAGACGTGTGCCGACAAGCTCTTGAGCGAGAAACATGCGGTTAAATTCCTTCACCTTCTTGTTGTTGGCTCGTACCCTGATGTACCGTGGAGGCTCTTTGTGATGGGGGATGTAGCCGGCGGCCCCGACGGTCGAGGAGAAGGCGACGGCATTGGCGCCTTCGGTTCGTAGTTCGCTGATCTCAGAGTCGTCGTCGTTCACATCACCCTTCTTCTTGTTGCCAATCATGCCTAAGCGACTGAGGAAGCTGCCTCCCTTCCTGTGGGTTATGCGCATTAGCATCCCGTGCAGCTCCTTATCCTCGAGTGTCGGTCGGCATTGGTCACGTACTTCTTGTCCTTTCCTTGGTCGCCCTGGGGTGTAGACGGCTTCGCAGAGAGATCGGCGCTTGGTCTGGGGAGACCTGGTCCCTCATTGGCTGGGCTGTCTGGTCTGCCCGTTCCAAGCAGGCGATGTGAAAGCGTTTTTTCGGTATTTGTCCTCACGAATATGTGCTGGTTGACGCCAGTGTTAGCCACCGCTGCATGTGATTGAGTTTCGCTAGTATACTCTCGAGGGAGACGAACGTGTGACAGAGGGTCAATAGCTGTCGCTGGAGGGTCGTTACTTGCTCCATCCTTTGCGGGAGTCTCCTTGCGCGGAAACTTAATAGGCGACTTCTTGCCAGGGATGGACGATGGTGTTTGACTGTTGCCTGTTGCGCATGCGCCGTTAGTATCAGATGTGTTTGCGGTATCGTTCATTCTAGCACGAACAGCGCATCGAGTATAGCCAAGGCCAGTTGCTACGAGGGCATAGTTGATTGTCTTCCCAGGGCTGTGCCTCGAGCCTGCGGGCCGTGGGAGAAATGACAGCCATACTTGGCATGGGCCAGCCGTCAAGACTCCATCTTAGGGGCTGTGTATGTGAAGGGACATGAATCCTTTGCAAGGATCGCATGGCGAGGATTGCAAACACGTACCTGGACCGTCGGACGCAGCAAGAGTCGGCAATAGCGGAAGACTGGTCGCCGTCAAAGGCTTTGGGGTGCCCGCGGTATGCGAGTCGGCCAAGTTGTCCTCGAGTGCAACGCCCAACGAATGCGCAGACAGGTTGCCCTCCTCGTTGCGGGGGGTCATGATGGCTGGCGTTATTGGATTCGACATATTCCACGCTGCGACGGCATCTGATACGGCCGAGTGCGAATCCGCGGGGTTTGTTGTCGTACGCAAATGCGAAGCGGCGGTGTTGCTACAGACGACAGGGAGGCAAGAAGAAGAGCTAACGGTGCGCCGGGTTCGACGGCGGGCGGCGGAGTGCGTTTAGCGACAACGCCGGCGGGTACGGGTATATACTGAGTCGCTCGGGGCCGACTTTACCGTTCGAGTACAACTTCGGCGCGATGATTGGATTCGTTCGTTGGTCGTTCGGATCGTCGCATGCAATGTGATGGCCGACGGTGCTGCAGTGACTGCGAAAAAGCATCGGCGTCGTCTGCGCCGCTTCGTAGGATGGAAGGATTTTGTAGAATTCGGCTGCCTACGGGGCTGGCCACCAAGGGACCTAGGAATAAAATAGGAGTAATCTAGCGGATCCTCAGACGACGCCTTGGAACTTTAGTGCGAATCCGTTTCATGGAGTAAGATAGGAATGCTGCGTTGTTTGCAAGTTCGATATAGTACTGTGGTAGATATTAGGGGATGCTATACTTGTAGTACGCGTGACGCAATTGAAATCGTGGTGGTGGGAAACGTAAACCAACAGTCAATGACCTGTGATTCGCACTCGGCCATGGCTGCAAGTGGAAAACACACTTTCCCATGCCCTCTGCAGATCAATGCGTCTGATTTGATGCGCCCGGGGTCTAGCTTGAGGCTGCTTCGGAAACCATGACGTTTTAGCGTGTACTTCGCAACTCCACCGGCCACGGTACAGCTCCCCAGGCATGCAGGTTGTTAGCGTGTTACAACCCCCACAACGCTTGGTCTTACACCTGTGGTCAAGTAAACCGGTACTTCATTTCTCACACAATTTGTGTACGTGGATCAGCTGCTTCAATAGCATATCTTATCCGCTCACAATGTGCACGCCTGGAGAGGTACACAGCCCGGAAAGGCAGATCCTGGTCGCTTTCAGCCGTTTCTTTCCACTTAAATCGGCCATCCGTCGACGATTCGTTCCTCCCAAGCCTCGAGTCAGTCCTTGGGAATCCCGGGTTTCTTGACATAGACAAGCGCGTGTTGGCGTGCTTACGAGTATCCGAAAGCGCATATGGAAACCGTCATATCCGGGGCCAAGGTGGTCTGACCTACTATCAATATGACTGCTGATGTGTGTCCAGACCGGTCGGCTTCAGCTGTCAGCAGGGCGAAATGGACAGAGGACGTGAGGACCCTCTGCAAGAACGATACCGAGCCGAGGACCCGGTCATTTGAAGTCCGCGAAACTTCCCTATTCGTTACAGGTTCTCGCGGAAAGTCGCCGCCCGAAGTATACCACAGCCAAGTCGTTTACACGGAAGACGACCTCCAAATCATAATGAAGACCTTGAAACACATTGCTGTGGAAATTGGACAGATTCGCTACATACTTCTGCAAATCTATTTTTACCACATATATGGGAAGCCCTGGCGGCACAGTGGAGCACGGTGATCAAACCGAGGACTTTAACCAATTGAAATCTTTTACGTGTAGATCTCCCGCGTTTTCTATGGAGGTACGTACGGAAACGTACAGTGAATCTACTCGATTTATGCGGTAGATGTCTCTAGGTTTGGTGCAGGAATACCTTGCCTAGGTGCTTAAAGAGATTGTGCTCTGGCCTCTCAGTCTTTTAGGGGGGAGGTTTGTACTGTTGAATTCCCTCGAACCTGAAGACATTGCTATGGCGGGCCATGGTCTTTTCCCTCAAGAGTTTATCCTGTGTAACTTGAAGCGGAATCGCACAGGAATGGACTTCGTGATATCCGAAGGGTAAACCTTGGGTGTTAATTGATTTATTTGACACTCTCCTGGAACCTATATGATCGTCTCCTGCTCCCCATCACCATTGTTCTGCGCTGTATCCTCCTCATCCTCATCCAAGTCATGAATCGGATACGTTAAAATGGCCGCGATACCTCCCAACGAGTCCAACCGCTGTCCACTCTCATGGTCCGAACTTAGTATCCTCGCGTCGCCCCCTTCCGCCCTGACTTGGTCTACGAGTTCAACGTACTTTTTCCTCGTCGCAATGTCCAGACTTCGAAACAGGGAATTGTTAACAAGTAAAACCCCACCGCCAATCCCAACCGCGCCCTCCTGAACCGCCTTCGTCACAGTCGAAGTTCCATACCACGCCCTCCCGTCATCCTTCCGTAACCGGTCAAAGAACTCGTCCATAAACCTCGTCTCCTTGCTAAACTTCATTTCCTTCATCGTCGCTAGCACCTCGGGGCTCTTAAGTATTTCGTTTAGACTGTGCAAATGCCCCGAGCTAGAGTGCACCACCGTTGCCTCCTTGGCCATGGCCATCAGCTTCTTATCCCCTGACCGGGTGCCCTCCTCGCTAATGTACTTTTTGAAATCACCCGCCACGAAGCCTGGACTGGCGAGGAGCAGCGGCCGCGGCACGCCGAACTCGATATTCCTAGTCAGCGAGTCCAGCGTTTTCTTGTAGAATGCCTTCATGCCCTTCTCCTGATCCGACGACGCGGATCGCTTCTTCGGTACCGTGTGCTCGACGCGTTGTTTGAGGATCGTGCGGTACTGGGTAATGAGACAAATGTTCGCGATGCCCTCCTGCATAACGACCGCGGCCACCGCGCCCTCTTTATCCGTCTTAATCGCCGACTGCAACTCCTCCAATGCGACCGAGTCCCAACCGTATTGTTTCCATATCGTGAACTGCCTGTTCAGCTCGAGATCCAGCGTATGATACTGCCCGACATTCACGAAGCTGTTCTCGACGATGACGGCGCCCGAGACGTGCAGCTGCGAGGCGGCCGTGTCGAAGAAGGTGGATTTAACGCGGATCGTCAGGTCGGTGTGTACGCGCTCGGATTGCGTGCTGCCAGTTGCGGACTGCGTCGTCACCTTGCGGACGGCGTGCGCTTTGATGACGTCTTCGGGACTGATGAGGTTGTTGGCGTGCCACATGTCTTCGGGCTCGACGGGAAGGAGGGACACACTGCCCTCGCCGCCTGCGAGGTCGTTGAGGCGCTGGGCCGACTTGGACCCAACGAGCTGCATGTCGGTGGACTTTGGTGGATGTGCAGATGAAATAGTAGCCTGCCGTTCACTCGATTCGTGTTGTCTGCCAAGGATTACAGGCAGTCGTGTGTGTGTCTCGAGACTTTTTTTTTTACGTAAATCTAGTTCATGAAGGGTTTGGATGAACAATGGGGAAACCATTCCGTCGCGTTGGGTCGAGGTAAATTTCCAGAAAATCGGAGTTACCCCGCTGTCGCCACTGCTCTCACCCAGCCACGCTAATGGAGGGGTAAAAGTACCTCGCTATGTACGTAGGTATCTGATGTATCGAAAATGTTCACAAGAATTGCATACTGTACTTGCACTTTATGATTGGTTGGCTGCATAATTTGACGCGCCCTTGATGTTGATTGGTAGCCTACGGAATAGCCAGACCAAGTTAAGTCATTGGGTGATCCTATACTATCCCAGAGAAGTGATCCCGAATCTTGTCCGCGTCCCATCTCACAATGTCGCATTATTGCTTCCAAAGCTTGCTCCTCTCCCCTCTAGCATCTCAGGTTACCTTCATCTTGGCAATTAATACTCAACCCCCTTCACAACGACGGGAAAACTGCCATCGGTAACATCTCCGTCCGAGTTCCATACCAGGGCGTAAATGCCATCCACGTCAGTCAACTCGGCCCAGAACTGCGCCTCAAGCTGCGAGTTATTGTTGTAGACCAGCTGCGTGGCGAACAGTGCGAAGCCCGTGACGCTGGTGTTGTTGTAGGCGATGCGGGTCATGTTCATGACGCCCACAGCGTTAGAGTCTTCGGGCTTGATGAACATGGACCCCGCCGTGGTGCCGTTAACGAACGTGCCGTTGACAATCCAGTTTTCGCCTGTGATGGAAGGCAGATCCCACGTGATGGGAGTGAGCTGGATGTTCGTTGTGATGTTATCAGGGGTTTGGGAGATGTATAAAAGTCCTATAAATAAGAAGCACGGCCTTATTAGTACCCGAGGTCCAGACTGTATATTTGAGAGTAAGAGCAGGTCTGGTATATACCATCGTTGAGGCCGTATGCGATGGGCCAGGCCGAGGAGTTGGCGCCGTATGCAAAGAGGGTGGCATTTGTCTCGGGCTTGCGCTTCATCAACGTGCCGGTTGGGATGGTGAAAGCAGCGCCTACGGCGATTTGCATGGAGAGGAGGGAGAGAAAGCTATGCAGCTGCATTGTGTTAGATGGATTATGGGAAAGCACCTGAGAGCGATAGTTTCGGGTATCAAACGTGTCTATCTTGCGCGGAAAAGAGTGACTATGAATAAATGACGTGAAACGAATGTGGTTAACCTGATTGGTGGGTCATTGGAAGTCAAGGACGGGAACGAGAACAAGACGAACAAGACAGGGACTTAATAGTCACACACGACGGCAATACGTCGACAGAGCTCACTGTGCCAGGCGGTCATTTGAATATCGTTCTAATGAGACCACACCTCTCATTGCTATTCATAATTGGCTTTTGAGCCATACCGTAGACAACCCACCATTAATTTCGGCATTATGTGGTCCTGCAAGCGGGTATATTCGAGCTTTTAAAGCCCATGCACATCCTATAGTGACCCCACCACTCTGATTGCACCAATCAAACGATGTCAGCACGCAGGGAAAGCTCAAATCCAGCCCTTCGATCCCCATGAATGAGCCTTGCGACGCGTAACTGTACGGAATGTGGGCCTGTCCAGTCGCAAGCTTCATCATCATATTTCTCACTAGCACCTTGGAGAGACACTAGAGATTAACCTTAACGGCTGTGAAATCTCAATGCTTAGCAACAAAACAAAACTGCGGATTGGCTAGGTGAACCCGCCAGTTAAGCGAGTCCACCAGTTCGGCAGTGCCACAATTGTTCACAGATGAAACGTAGGTCCAGCACAACTCGGCAAATAAGATGAGGAGAGACGATATGAATACGTTGCCCGGGTGGCTGTGTTCACCTGGAGCCTGTATCACGGATGACAGAAAGGAACACGATCAAAAACATGCGTGTTGCATTCGATCAAGTTTCTCCCTGGGTCGAACACGTTTCTTACGTGCAAGCTGTCAACATGACTTGGTCGTTGGACGCAATTGAACCCGGGCTCTTTATCGATCTGGTAACCTGGCAGCAATCTTTCCGTAGTCCATCCATATGTAGGTTTCTTGTTTTCAGCAGTCACTACGTACTACACTACAACTATACTGGCGTTTGTAGTGGTGATTGAGACCCACCGGAGCCATATCATGCTCGTTTGACAGTATGGCCGCGTAAAGTCCCCTGTCCACCCCCGCTGCAGTGGGGCTGGTCATCAGAATATAAGCATTTATACATGCGGCATGACTAGCTTATTGGTGCAAGCATCCCATGGCCCACGTCCACTGTTGATCGCAATCTCTAAATTATCCTGCCTTCTCGTTCTTCTAGCGTACTTTGACGAAACGAAAGTCACTCTCATGATATGCGATATTCTCCTTTTGCTGTCAAGTGGAGTTGTCCGCCGGAACTCAGGCAGTCCGATCTCGGGTGTTTGTTTCTGTTCACTGTTTGCGTACTCGATTCATCAGCTGTCGAGCGGTCTGAGCAGAACTCCCCTGATTCCTTGGATTGCATGAGCACTCTGAAACAATGGCATTGGTCCTTTCACGACTACGCTCACGGACAGAAGGATAAGGGGTTAGTACTGAAAGTTGGCAGGCGAGCTGAGGATGACGGATGATCTGCGGTGCCCTGCCCGCGGATTACGTGGAATTAGATATGGAGACGGCCGTGCTAACGCACTATTGAGATTCACCATTGCTTAGCTGTGAACGCCTAGCGACAGCCGAAGAGCGCCTGCTCTACACCTTATTATATACTCTACAGTATGTTAGCTTTTGAGGCTTGAATGATAGAGGATAACCTTTACACTCATTCTAGTTGTATTGCACAACTTTCACTCGTTTGTTCCTGATAGTCGTCATCCGGCATCCATACCGTCGTTATCATGTTTACCCTAATCACTCTTCTTTCGTCCTTCGCTGCCTTGCCGGGCGTGTTCGGCGCCGCCTTGACATTAGACGCCCGAAACGACACAACATGCGTCAACAGTGCCTCAGATAGGTCATGCTGGAGCGAGGGTTACGACCTCTCTACTAATTACTACGAGAATGTGCCCGACACTGGCGTTGTGCGAGAATATTGGTTCAATATCGAAAACACCACAGCTTCTCCGGATGGCTTCGAGATGCCGGTCCAGCTCATCAATGGGTCCTTCCCGGGGCCAACGATTATAGCCGATTGGGGCGATACCGTCGGCAAGTAGCAAACTGCCTTTTCTTGTTGCATTGTGGAGCCCTATACTAATGCCTGACATCACAGTTGTGCATGTATCCAACTCACTACAGAACAACGGTACCGGTATTCACTTCCACGGTATTCGCCAGAATTGGACGTCCGAGATGGACGGCGTGCCCAGTATTACCCAGTGCCCCATCGCGCCGGGCGATGCGGCCACTTATACGTGGCGCGCAGTCCAGTACGGCACGGGATGGTACCACAGCCACTTCTACGTCCAAGCCTGGGATGGAGTTTTTGGCGGCATCATCGTCAACGGCCCGGCAACTGCCAATTACGATGTTGATCTTGGACACATATTCTTGAACGACTGGTACCACGTACGTTCTAGCCCCTTCTTACCTTGACTCCATGCTGACATGCTATCCAGAGCACGGCCGATGAACTGGTCTTGAAAGCCGCCACCGGTGGACCGCCAACGGCGGATAATGGCCTCATCAACGGGACGAACACTTACAACGACACCATGGGATCCCGTTTCGAGACCACTTTTGAAGCAGGGACAAGATACCGTATCCGCCTCGTCAACGCCGCGGCTGATAGCCACTTCCGCTTCATGATCGACAACCACACCCTCGAGGTCATCTCAACGGATTTCGTTCCCATTGTGCCATACACCACGGACCAAGTGAGCATCGGCATGGGCCAGCGATACGACGTCATTGTCACGGCCAAGGACATCACCAGTGGCAACTTCTGGCTTCGTGCCATCCCGCAGGAATCCTGCTCCGAGACAGACGCCGTGGATAACGTCAAGGGTATTGTTCGCTACGGCAACTCGACTGCAGACCCGACAACCTCGGCATACAGCTACAGTGACTCGTGCCTTGATGAGGCCTCGTCTAACTTGGTGCCCTACCTCGTCATCGACGCACCCGATACCAGCTCTTTCGATGACAATTCGGAGATTGGCGTCCAAGTGACCGAGAACGCTCTGCTCTGGACCGTCAACGCTACTTCGTTCCATACCGAGTGGGACTACCCAACCCTGCTGCAAGTGGCCGAGGGCAACGACACGTGGGCTACCAAACAGCACGTTATTGAACTCCCGGATGCGGACAAGTGGGTGTACATGATTATTCACTCACCCTTTGCCCAAGTAAGTTTAAGTCCACAGGTGTCCATGTCTCCTTTGTTTACGACTGGAAAATCCAATCTAACGCATGGCAGGACCACCCCATGCATCTCCACGGCCACGACTTCTGGGTCCTAGCCTCGGGCTACGGCAACTTTGACTCGAACCAGACGAGGAGCTTGCAGCTTGTGAATTCTCCTCGGAGAGACGTAGCCATGATGCCTGCAAGTGGCTATTTGGTGGTGGCTTTGCAGACGAATAACCCTGGTGGTAAGAACTGGCTCTGCTCCTTCCCCTCTGGCCTCTCCCACTTTGATAAGATTCTCGCTGACTTTTTCTTTTTCGATTTTTCTAGCATGGCTTATGCATTGCCACATTGCTTGGCATACATCTGAAGGTTTTGCGGTGCAGCTGCTCGAGCGTGAGTCCGAGATGACATATGATTACGATACGCTCAGCTCCACTTGCGCCAACTGGAACAGTTACGTGGCTGCTGAAAACGTTGGCCAATATGATTCAGGTGTATAAGAATCATGGGTTCATTTAGATGCGTTTGTCACAACTGGGTCGGAATTTCCAAGGGAATAGGCAGTTTGTATGGTAGCTAGATCAATAGGATATGTCATGTAATGTTCCTCTCGACATATGGTGTCAACATGGGGTGAGTGAGAAATAGCAGTGACAGTAGAAACATGAACTCGGCATCTTAATTGTTGGACCGCACCGGCCTTCGAACTCCAACAACTGTGTTTTCCGTTTACAGCTATTACAGCCAGTTGACTGATAATGGATGGACCCTGCGCACCAAACCCTTGGTGCACGGCCAACTGTTAGAACTTCGGGAACGAAACTTCTGGCGTATCAGCAACTGACTTAAATGTGCAGCCAAAAGGCACTTTTTTCTGTAGTTGAGGACCTTGTGGCCACTTTTACCCCTTTGAGCTTGATGAGATCAGAGATATAGCGTGCAACAAGTCCGATATGAATTAAGCAGGTTCGTCATCAACTTATCAGCCGCCTAATAAACCTTCACTATACTCCAGGCAGAAAACAAAACAAACAGTGCATTTAGGTATAACAACCCCCCCATGTACCAGAATTGGACCGAACTTGAATATTGTAAAGGTGTATCTGTGACCTTGATCGCAGGCAGAAACGAATATATTTGTTACTGCGTTTGAGTAGCTACTTTATGTCGGTTTACTACATTGCGGTACCAGGCTAACCCAGTGTTACTTTATCCTTTCACCCTTCGCGGCGCCATTTATGTTGTCACCCACTTGACATGTCAAATATCTTGTAGACCATGCGTTTCATATGCACAAGATCCGCCATGTGCAATGCCCTCGTAACGATCCAAGTATGAAGTAATGATGATGACTTTATGATTGCCTTGCCTGCTTCAGCACATAACAAGTTAAAAAGGGACCAGTCGCTTCAAGTGCTACCACCTTGGTCTCTTGCAGTATACCTCGAGACTTGGCATGTTGATTCATCTATTTGGTACTCAGAAGGATGCCGCAATAAATAGTGAACGATTATCACGATCTGTGTAAACGGAAAAAAGCGGCTTGTTTGCTTGAGCATCAGTATGTCACATACATAGGGTAGTGTGATCTGGAAATCACACCCAATCCCCAGTCAATCAGAGTAGCCCAGGAGAGTGCAAATATTTATCGTGAAATCTGTGCTGTCCTGAAGAGCTTCAATACTCCGCTCCTTCCAAACGTCCCAACCGTTACAGAGCTAATACATTACTAACACGCAAATAGCTCTGTAAAAGCCAAGGTTAATCAGAACCGTGTATAGTAATAGCTCTTCTTCAGGTAACCTGACGTCTGAAAGTATTTGTAACTTCCAGCTCATTAAATCTTGCCCGTCAAAGTTCTCCCCCGAGCAGATTCATTATGAGATAGATAGAGCTACTCGTTACCAAATCATCAGGTAGGTCCAAAGGATTTTCATCAAATAGACATCTACTAAGTGTGTGTCCAAAAGAGAAAGGTGGCATGTCCCTTGGTGCCTGGGAGCTTGCTACAACATCAAGCTTTCTTCTTCACCATTAATAAAACACCCCCCACGCTACCCCTGACCCATTCCTTGCCGTGTTCCACCCCCGCCTCATGCAGCAGCTTTTCGAGACTCCTCCTGAATATCCTCAAGACATCCCGCTCCGTCCCGGCGGCATCAGAATGCGCTTCTCTCCACCGCACGACAGAACTGGCGGTCGAGTACATCTTCTCCATGGTATCCAGATCGACCGCAGCCTGATCAGCGAAGAACCGGTCGCTATCATATTCTCCCGTCCACTCCCTGCGGTAGAAGGTCTCCTGGTCAAAACCGGCAACCGGCTCGTCAAGCGTCCAGGGGAGTGGAAGATCCACGTAGAGATTCTGAGAAAGCATGCTGCCGGGCTGGGCATAAGGCCGTATATACTTGTCGTGGAATTCATCGGCGAGCGCCTGCACGGCGTCACGATTCGGCATGGAAGGATGCACGAAATTGAACCTGCTGGTCCAGATCGCCACAGTACCACCAGGCCGGAGAACCTGTGCCGCCCGCGACCAGAACTTGGACATGTCGAACCAGTGAGCGGCAGTGGCGGCAGTGATAAGGTCGACACTGCCGGCGGCAATAGGCTGGTCGAGGTTCGATCCCAGTTCTTCCGCAGTAGAGAGCTCAAAGCGGATGGGCTCGGAGGATTTGGAGGAGCCGCCTAGAGATCGTGCGGTGGCAATCATGCCCTCTGAGGGGTCGAGGCCGATGACGTGCTCAAAGTGCGATGCGACATCGTGAGTGGCGATGCCGGGCCCGCAGCCGACATCGAGGACAGTGTCGAGTTGGCCGCCTGTCGAAATATGGTGCTTTATGAGGAGCTCGAACAGCTTGTAACTATAGGATTTTCTGTTCTGGGCATAGTTTGCGCCCTGCTCGTTGGTGAAGGAGCGAAAGGTCGTTTCCGACATTGTGCTTGATGACGAGGTTGACCGGTAGCTTGAATCAATGAATGTGGGTCGGGAATGGTTCAGAATGGATGAGAGAAGGAGGTATAAGACGAGAATTTTCGGGACGAACCCAGCCCTAGGAGAACGAACCAAAGGTGTTGATGTTTCATGAGTAAGCAGACAAGGCGGGTTCTGTCAGATAGGGTACCTGGTTCCTAGGTTCAAAAATAATATGGCACTAGAGAAGACTATTGTCACTTCAAATTCAGAAGGCGAAAGGAACCCCTCTTCTCAAAAGTAACACCAAAGTTACCGACATGTTCTAAAGAATCTATAAAAGGCAGAGCAACGGGAGTTCGCGAGAACAGAACACAGAGAACAACACACCTCATGCATATACAATCTTACGCACTGCTGACTACTCGATTGGACACACGTGATATTCGACAGGTTCTAGCCGTGTTGAACAGAACTTGATGCGACGGCTCGCTCTGTCCACGTCGGCCCCACACTCGATCTTGACGGGTGCCTGCCAAGAAAGCTTGAGAGAATGGGGGAGCGTACAGTTGTCAGATAGGACACCTGGTTCCTAGGTTCAGAAATAATATGGCACTAGAGAAGACTAGTGTTACTTGAAGTTCAGACGGCGAAATGAACCCCTCTTCCCGAAAATAACTCCGAAGTTCGGGGTCAGACACCTGAACAATGCACCTCCGAAATTTCCGAAAGAATCTATAAAGGGCAGAGCAACGGGAGTTCGCGAGAATAGAACACAGACAAGAACAGACCTCATTCATATACAATCTTATGCATTTCTGACTACTCGATTGGACACACGTGATATTCGACAACAGTTGGCCAGGGTTAGAAATTTTGTGGCGCAGCCAAGTTGATCAGGGTCAGAAATTTTCTAACCCTGGCCAAGTCTTGCTAAGCTAACGCTAACGAGAGTCTAACCAAATAAATCATCACCACAGTATCAGAGAAAAGCTTATACACGGAGTAAATATAACGTATATATAGCGTAGGAGTATATATATAGGGTTAAACTATCTAATTTGCATATATACCGTATATATGTAGCTGCTTAGCACGGTAGGGAAGGTAATAGAGACGGCGATAAGCCAGCGTATCACCAAAGTAGCTGAGTGTAACGAGGATACCACACGTCTCACAATATAATAGTCAGTGTGAAGGTCAACCCTCGCAGACTCACTACAACCAGGTGACTTACAGCTGGAACATCTGCCATGGCAGTGTCAGATGGGAAGCCAATCATAACCCTTGTAGGAGCCCCGCCAAGCGTGGATGACTTAGTCGCGCTCCCTCAAACCTAAGTTGTCATCTTCTTTCCTTCGCTCCTTAGAGTAGAATCTTCGTCGATAGCACCTAATCGAGGTCTCTACCAATGCGATGCAACCCAGGTCGTGACAGTCAGGTAGTGCAAAGGGTAGCTAGAAGTAGGCTAGTGTATGGGTGCGTATATTGCAAGACTGATTCTTGAAGAATCTAAACTAGGTGCGAGCGTCTCGAGTTCTCCTCTTAAGCTGGGCGGTTCCGGGGTTTTACCGGATCGGGGCGAATCCCTCCCGACTCAGCTTGTCAGCTGAGACCGGCCCGCCACAACGGCTCTTTCCTTACACTGAGGCGGCCGGCCTACTGTTACGACCTGGGTTGCATCGCATTGGTAGAGACCTCGATTAGGTGCTATCGACGAAGATTCTACTCTAAGGAGCGAAGGAAAGAAGATGACAACTTAGGTTTGAGGGAGCGCGACTAAGTCATCCACGCTTGGCGGGGCTCCTACAAGGGTTATGATTGGCTTCCCATCTGACACTGCCACGGCAGGTGTTCCAGCTGTAAGTCACCTGGTTGTAGTGAGTCTGCGAGGGTTGACCTTCACACTCAGTACCTCAATACGCTAATACGGGATACACACTATACTCTCGCAGAGACCTCGCAACGGCAACAGGAGAACCAGTAGTTAGTGGGACTATTGTAAGGTGGCTGCTAGGGACGGGTCGGACAGCTTCAAGGCCCAGATAGCATCGATCTTCTCAGGGGGGACTTTGTTGGTAGGTTGAGAACCAACGTAGTATGGTAGTGAACGCAACGCAGTCGCCAATAGGACGAACCGACGACGCAGCGTATGTATTTAGTCCAGCCATTAGGGCACGGTTTGACATACGGGAGTACTAGTAGAGGTACCGGGGGCTTCGAGCCTACGGCGTATTTAATAATAATAATATTATTATTATATTATTATTATTATATTATTATTATTATATTATTATTATTATATTATTATTATTATATTATTATTATTATATTATTATTATTATATTATTATTATTATATTATTATTATTATATTATTATTATTATATTATTATTATTATATTATTATTATTATATTATTATTATTATATTATTATTATTATATTATTATTATTATATTATTATTATTATATTATTATTATTATATTATTATTATTATATTATTATTATTATATTATTATTATTATATTATTATTATTATATTATTATTATTATATTATTATTATTATTATATTATTATTATTATTATTATATTATTATTATTATTAAATACGCCGTAGGCTCGAAGCCCCCGGTACCTCTACTAGTACTCCCGTATGTCAAACCGTGCCCTAATGGCTGGACTAAATACATACGCTGCGTCGTCGGTTCGCCCTATTGGCGACTGCGTTGCGTTCACTACCATACTACGTTGGTTCTCAACCTACCAACAAAGTCCCCCCTGAGAAGATCGATGCTATCTGGGCCTTGAAGCTGTCCGACCCGTCCCTAGCAGCCATCTTACAATAGTCCCACTAACTACTGGTTCTCCTGTTGCCGTTGCGAGGTCTCTGCGAGAGTATAGTGGCCGTGGTGCGATGGCGGCCCGTAATCGTTCCCTCGGTCCTTCCAACAGCCCGCAGAAGAGGATTACGTGCTCTGCCGTCTCAGGGGCATCGCCACAGCGGCATAGCGGCGAGTACACGCCAAAAGCCCCTGTCTTGAATAAGAAGGCTGCTAGTCCTATTTTTTCCGTCCTGATCTGGCACAGCGTAGACGCCTCCAGTCGGTTCAGGCCGAAATACTTGCCCCCTTTCGGTATCTGCATCGAAGGGCCCTCCGGTTCCTCAGCGATAGCGCGTCGCTGGCGATCGTGATGCTCTGCTCCGGTGAGCCATCTCTTAATAATAATAATATAATAATAATAATATAATAATAATAATATAATAATAATAATATAATAATAATAATATAATAATAATAATATAATAATAATAATATAATAATAATAATATAATAATAATAATATAATAATAATAATATAATAATAATAATATAATAATAATAATATAATAATAATAATATAATAATAATAATATAATAATAATAATATAATAATAATAATATATAGTAACGTGGTTTAACACCGAGTCGCGCATATCACCGAGTCGCGCACTTTTTCAACTTTTCCAACCTTTTGACTTCAACACTTATTTCTTCAACAACAACACCATGTCAGTTCAAACCCAAGAAGCCAAAATCAACCTTTCCATCGAAGCTATCCGATCGACCAAAAATATGAGCCAACGTCGAGCAAAGCTATACGGTGTACCCGAGTCCTCACTCCGTGACAGAATCCACGGTCGCACCCCACGTACCGAAATCTGGCCGAATAGCGCACTACTCGCCAAGATAGAGGAAAGAGCTATTGTTCAGCATGTACTTGACCTAGATTTGAGAGGGTTTCCTCCCCGGCTAGAGGGTGTGGAAGATATGGCCAATTCCATTCTTGCGACGCGGGGTACCCGACGCGTCGGCAAGCTCTGGGCGCATCGCTTTGTAAAGCGAACCCCAGAGTTACAGACGCGTTTTTCTCGCTCGTATGACTTCCAGAGGGCCCTCTGCGAGGATCCAAAGATTATTGAGGATTGGTTCCGGCTTGTATCGAATATGAGGGCCAAATACGGGATCCAGGACTGCGATATGTGGAACTTCGACGAGACGGGCTTTATGATGGGCGTTATTCAACGCTCGATAGTCGTTACCTCGTCTGAACGTAATGATAGAGGCAAGAAGGTCCAACCGGGTAACCGGGAATGGGCCACGGCGATTACCTGTGTCAATTCGGAGGGTCGCGACATCCCGCCATTTCTGGTAATTCAAGGGAGCTATCACCTTGCTAATTGGTATACTGAGGGGACCTACCAGCCGATGGGGTAGTCAAACCGACCGAAAACGGGTGGACGAACAACGAGACTGGTCTAGACTGGATCAAACATTTCAACAAGCACACTATCTCCACCAAAAGAGGCGTGTATCGGCTGTTAGTATTGGACGGGCATGAGAGTCATACATCGGCCGATTTCGAGTCTTATTGCAAGTCTAACGGCATTGTTACTATCAGTCTGCCCCCGCACTCGTCTCATCTGACCCAGCCATTTGATGTCGGGTGCTTTGGGGTCTTGAAACGTATATACGGTCGAGAGATTGATATATTTATCAAGTCCCATATTAACCACATTACTAAGGTCGAGTTCTTTATCGCCTTTAAGGAGGCTTATTTAAAGACAATAACCGACAAAAACATCAAGGCAGGGTTTCGAGGGGCCGGCCTAGTCCCCCACGACCCTGAAGCCGTTATCTCGAAGCTGGACGTTAGGATTCGGTCGCCTACACCCGTTAGCCCCTCTCTTCTAGATGCTACCCTTTGGGTTTCGCAAACGCCAAATAACCCGACAGAGGCTCTCTCGCAGTCCGATTTTGTCAATCGCCGAATCGCCAGGCATCAGGGAAGCTCTCCGACCCCAAATTTTGATGCTGTTGGCCACCTTGCGAAGGGTATAACTCGATTAGCCCATGAGAATACCCTCTTGAAGGCTGAGTGCTCCACCCTTCGCAAGGCAAATGAGGCACTAAGCAAGCGTCGAAGGGCAAAAAAATCGCGTGTCCGGCAAGGAGGTGCACTTACTATCGAGGATGCCCTGGACATTTTGGCCCGGAAGGACGCGGAGGCCCAGGTAAAGGAGGACAAGCGCTCTAGGGGGGTAAAAGAAAAGGCTGGTCCGTCGACTGTACGACGATGTAGTAAGTGTAAGAAGACCGGACATAATGTAAAGACTTGTCAGGTCGAACTATAATTGTCAGATGTATATGGCTCTGAATAAATTTCAATAAACTTTAGTCTGTTGTGGCTTTCTTTTTAATTGAACTTGAAATTATAGTGTGGTAAAAAGTGCGCGACTCGGTGTTAAACCACGTTATATATAGTTATAGGTATCATCAGTGTTGGACGATTGGTAACGTATCCTCTTAGGACGCAAGGCTCTAAGGTCTTCCCTCCATTCCTTCGCTCAATGTGGTCTCGACCGGGGGCTCCAGGGTGTGGTTGGGTTGGGTTGGGTCAGTTGGTGGTTTGTTTGAGAGGAGTTTCAGAACTTCTTTGGAGGAAAACAGAATAGATTGGACGATATTGGTTCTACATTATAGTAAAATAGAGGGGAAAACAAAAAGTATGTAAACGAAATCAAGGAAATTCCCACCTGGATATTTGGATTATCCTATGGAAGTTTGCCGAACCTAGCGGTCATACTTTGAACACGTACAAAGTAGATCATACTATGCTCTAATTGCTGAATAGCCGTGCGTTCAATAAGCATGCGAAGGCACACTACCTACTACCGTGCTTGGGCAAGCTCTATCAATTGCCGGATCACTGAAAGAAAAAAGCAGTCCGGAAAATGGCTTCAGTAGCAGGTTCAATTATTAGTAATTATGCAGCGGAGCGGGTTTGTCTCATTAGCTTTGGCTGCGCGTTTTTCGGCCTGCATTTTATCCATTGCTACTCCATTGCTACACACTATTGCCACAAGTAGACAGGGGTGCTTGGGATATTGACTTGATGTACTCAGTCCGAGCGAGTAACCAAGTAGTCATGCATGGCTTGCGCAAAGTTGGCCTTCGACCCAAGCCACAGTACAATTTGCCAGGATCTGAAGTCATGACCACAGACTGGACCAAGATTATGAACATCAGATGGTTCAGGGAAGTGAGCTTTATTATGCCTACGTCCATGCCTCCGTACACTCTTCTACGTATCAATGTCTTCATTGCAGATAGAGTGAACAAAGACTATATCCAAGCAGCTGCAATCAAATCCAGAGTGCGGTTGTCAGGAGAAAGACTCATGATCGACACTGTCTCCCGGGCTTGTTGTAAACAGGTCGAAGACTACATTCGTCATCATTTTGGTGACTTCTTAGTGATCCGGATTGATGGGTCTCGCTTTAATAGATTCCGATTGGTCAATAAGTGGTAAACAACATATGCTTGCGTTCCACTCACTTCATCATCGCCTGGGATCCAGGGAGTATAGCTTAAAGAACCATTTGCTGGATCTGGGTGCCTATTACGACAGAGGCTTGGAATTCGTCCCTCCATCCCGATCAGGCATCTATCGGAGTCTAGCAAACCGAAGTCGACAATCCGAAATGATGGGTTCCCGGTTTTCATGTGCGAATACGGGCGTATGCATTCAGCCGCGACATGCCCTGGCCTTAATGAATCATATATAGTCAATTAAGGTCGCGACGCTATATCCAATCGAGCCGGTATTCGCAATCCCTGGAAATCGTAACTTCCCGGCAAACCAATCTAGAACATGTCAATTTCAGACGCTAGATTTGACAGTTATATGTTTGGTAAGAGGGTTCGATAACCCGGCTTCCGAGGGTACGAGTTTAATTTTCAGTTGTCGCGGAGCATTGCGAATTTTCCAAATTGAGACAAGGTTTGAAGATCGCCTTCAGGAGTGATTGAATAACAAAATTCACGTCAGGATGCTCATCATATACTGCCTACCTTCAACTCGGGACAGCTCAGTGATTGTGGAATGTCTTGGCAATATCTTCTTTCCCAGGCAGTTCATTCTTTTGAAAATATCCAAACATGGGGCTTTGCCGTTTACTTTCCGTCGCTTTCCTGGCATTTCAACTTGTATGTGTCAATTCACTCAGGGCCAACTGTCCCTACCAAGGTCCTGCATTCCCCAAGCCGACCTCTCTGAAATCTTCGGATACGATCCGAACGGCCCTGGCCAATATAACACAAACGTTCATCTCTCGGGACTCGGAAGCAAGCACTAACCCCAACGGCACTTCATGGTCCATCCAAATCTTTGCCGCGTCGGATGACGAGCCCATCTGGGAGCACTACCACACGGCGCCGACGCTGAGGGATGCCAATACCGGCGGTGTCAAGGAGGTGGATGGTGATACCATCTACCGAGTCGGTAGCTTGACCAAGATTTTCACTATTGCGACGTATTTGAAGGAAGTGGGGGATGAAACATGGAATTCGCCAGTGACGAAATATGTGCCGGAGCTCGAGGCGCTGGCGGCGCAGGCGGAGAGTGATCCGATCATGAAGGTGGATTGGGGTGATATTACCTTGGGCGCTCTGGCGGCTCACATGGCTGGAATCGTGAGAGATTGTGAGTACACCATGGTCGCCTCGTTTGAAACTCTGGCAGAAAATTGATAAAGGTCTGCGAATAGATGCCATTGTAGGAGAGCTGACCCAAGAAAACAACCAATCGAGTCTCATTGCACAAGGGTTCCCTCCCGCTCCAGTCAATGACACCCCCACTTGTGGCGAGTGGCCTCAGTGCTCCCGAGAAGGTAATTTGTTCCAAAATAAACAGATTGAGAGTCATTGATTCATGATGCCGGCAGAGTTCTTTGCCGGTCTATCCAACATCCCACCCTCTTTCGCCCCCTCTCAGACGGCCGGGTACTCCAACGCAGGTTACCAGATCCTTGCTTACGCGCTGGAGTCCATTACGGGCAAGAAATTCCCCGATATGTTGCAAGCCAATATTATCGACAAGCTTGGACTGAACCACACGTATTATCAGAAGCCATCCGATGATCTCGGTGTACTCCCACCGAATAGTGATGTTGGGTGGTCTTATAGCCTCGGGGAGGCCAGCCCGTGCGTACACCTCCTAACAATGACACTAACACATTGTGACTACACATACTGAAACCTGCCAACTTGATCAGAACAGGAAACCTGTACTCCTCCGTCAATGACCTCTCCCGCCTCGGCCGCGCCATCTTCAGAAACACCCTGATGTCTGCTGCCCAAACTCGTCGGTGGCTCAAACCCGCGGCCCTGACCTCGGACCTATATGCTGGGGTCGGCTATCCCTGGGGCGTGCGCCGGATCCCGCTCGGCTCGGGCCTCAACAACGGCAACCGCATCGTTGACGCCTACGGCAAGGCCGGGAGTATAAACGTCTACTCGTCTCTGCTCGTGCTTGTTCCCGATTACGACGTGGGCATCACGGCGCTTTTGGCGGGCGCGTGGCCAGGAAACGCGAATTGGGCCATAGCGGATGCTATTGGGGCTGTGCTCATCCCCGCCCTGGAAGAGACGGCGAGACTGCAGGCGGAGGGGAATTTTGGGGGCACTTATACGAGTGGTGGGGGTGATAATACTGAGAATAGTACGCTGACTCTTAGTACGACGCCTGATAGGCCGGGGTTGGGGGTCGAAAGATGGATTAGCAATGGAACGGACATGTGGCCCGTCGCCATCCGGTATACCCTGGGCTATAACGTCACGAATGCGGGACTGAGACTGTACCCGACGGGAATCGAAACAACTAGTGCTGCTGCGGATGGCATGAGAAAACTGGCATTCAAGCTCGTGGTTGAGGATCTCGGTGCCGTGTACCATGATGGGGTCATGTTCTCGACGAACTGTGGAGGGTGGGTCAGTCAGACGACGGCAGTATACGCAGATATGCCGCTAGATCAGTTTGTTTTCACCGTAAACGCGAGTGGCATTGCGGTTAGCGTTGAGACGTTGGCGCTCAGGGCGAATTTGACAAAGAGCTGATGAGCGATTGCACAAGAACATTGTGGGTTGTGGTTGTGTGAGTATACATAAGTACCTTTCGTTCGGGCTATATAGGGAAACCATAGTCCTTGTAATGGCAACGATAGTTTACAATTACATACAAGCAACGATGCAATCTAATCAATGGCGCACCTGGGATAGAGTAGCATGAGATAGTCTAACGTCCTTGTGTAGTAAATTAGTGTAACTAAGAGACACTGGAGTATCGGTTTATCCTATACCATTATATTCTACGTGCGCCTCTTTTTCAGTCACCCACTTGTCTGTACATATAAATTAAGCAATACGTTTTCATACTATGGACAAAAATATACAAAATATCTAGTAGAGTGGACTATGACACGGAATAGTCATCTGGAGCAGGTAGGAGCTTCTATAAACACAGAACCGGCCAAGATCGGACCACGCAGTCACACTTACTCGTCCCCATTCGAAAAGATGGTTCCATCTAGAGCAACCCATCCATTAGAAGAGGAGTCCGACAATTATCCATATATATGGTAGTGTGGGGTATTCGGCAATGGTGGTCTTGCTATTTACCCCTTGTAGCACGACCCCACCCGGCGTTCATGATATAAACTGACTGAAGACGGGTCGAAGAACACCATTGAATACGTCGAAAAGAAATAGAGTGACAAAATTATCTGCAATGTATTATTTACTCGCACCCATCCTGCTCTGCCTGGGCTTTTTGGCCACAACATCAACTGCCGACTGCCCCTTGGCATCCCTCACCACCGCATCAAACACTTACACTGAAGCCCAAGCCGCCGGAGACCCGGCTACCGTCCAAGCCTTGGGAGCGTCGACCTTAACATACACGGAAAACTTCAATCCATCTACCCTCGCAACGGGCATCCTTTCTCAGCCCCTCAAGCTCGACCACAACCGCAGCACTCACGATACAGTCAACTGTGCCACCTTCACCGAGCTCATCGTCACCAATGAGGCACACCCCTACGTAATTGCCTCGCAGCTGAGTTTTGACAACTCTACCGCCACCCCTACACTCAATAAAATCGAGACAATCATCACCGACTCCAACGATTGGCTTTTCAACGCCACCGGCACGCTGTACTGGGCCAGCCGGGAAACCTGGACCCCGATCCCGGAGGCGCAACGCGACACCCGGGCCACGATCCAGGCGGCTGCTGATGCATACTGTGACCTATTCAACGATAAGAGTGTGGTCGTACCGTGGGGAACACCGTGTGCCAGGTTAGAGGGAGGGGCGTACACAGGAACGGGGTCGGCAACGGACCGGTGCGATGTGGGCGTGCCAGATGGGGTGCCGATTACGAATCGGAGGTATGTGATTGATGAGAGCTTTGGGACGGTGGATGTGTTCAATACGTTTGCGGGGAATGTTCCGGACAGCCATGAATTCAGGATTGAAGGGGGGAAGATTCGATATGTCCATACCTTGAGTGTCACTGGGACGTAGGGTGCATTACGGCTGGTTTGGGGACCCAGGCCACCGGGCTAGGTCGTCTGTACTTGAGATAACAATAACTGGCCGAAAAATTTAGTATGGTAACCTTGTGACACAAATACGATTACCATGCGAATGTCAGTGGCAAATGCTAGATCTCACAACTACCAATATGACCACATTCTGCTACGAGTGGGTCCCTCATCTTTATACTTTCATTTGTTCCAATAACAAAAACCTACTCTATTGTTAAATAACGAAGAGTCAGTTTCCTCCTTCTTTCTTCTGTTATTCTGCGCACTGCTGGCGTCTCATCATTCATGTCATGGCGAGATACTGTCTCATTAACTGACTGCAATGTGAGCTGTGAAAGAATGACCGAGTCCAAGGCATAGTCATGGAGTGCTAGGGATGAGCGCGTAAGAAAGCTATTGGATGAAATTGAGGGTATGGACGCATAGTTAAAGGGGACTGAGGTCGGAGATGCAATACCTCGTGGCTCCTGGAACCATATTTGAGTTTCAACCCAAACCTCAAAGAAAGCATGTTCATACGGGTTCCTAGCACACTGAAAGCATCTGCAGTTTGACCAACAAGCAAATACGAACGTCACAGTACTAACGAATACAGGGTGGAGAAATGCGGTCAGACCATGAAGTGTACAATTTGAAACCGCCCTACCACCTATATACAGTGTCGAATTCCTTGTGTCATGGAGCTCACTAACCCCATCATGACGCATTCTCATGTGGCTACCCAGCCAACAATACTCCGGTACATATCTAAAGGATCGGACGGCATCCAGCCGTTACGTCCTCCACACGCCCTGATCACAAGCGACAGAAGCGACCCATGGTACAAGAAGCAGATATCCACCTCAGTTTGACGCTCGAAGACGAGGCAACCAAGTCGTGCGTGCGCCGGCCCAATGCAATATTTCCGCGTTGGCCGTTCGCGCCTTTAAGAGCTTTATTAGATCCAAGAACAACGAGTAGTCCGGTGCTTCAAACCATGCGTCCTTTTGGCGTACACGTGGGATGGGCCGCCATGTTTTGTTTGGTACTTAAGAACAGCGATCTCGACTCTTCAAAGCCAGAGCATTCCAGCAACCGCGACGAGGGCAGCAAAGGCGCTGGCGCCTAAGGCATGATCTTGGGAGAGTTGACGAGTGCCTTCGTTGGTGTTGCTTGAGCCGCCGTCGCAGGCCTGGGAGAAGCCCGTCGCCGTACAGGAGGGTGCGGTGCCGACAGCCGTGGCACCACTGCCGCTGCCGCTGCCGCTTCCGTCGTTTGCGTCACCCGCAGCCTCGCCGTTGGCTCCAGGGCCGCCGCCAGTCAGACCGGGGACGACTTGTGCGGTGCCGCTAGATGAGGACGATTTGGGCAGTTCCTTGTCCATGTCGAGTCCGGTTCCCAAGAAGGATTTGAGCACAGTCGACTTTTCCCCATTTATAACGGTGTCGTTGGTGGCTTTGGCGTTATTGAAGGTGTAACTCTTGCCCGAGTTGGTGCCTGGGGCAGAGCTTGTTTTGTAGCACTCAATCGTAAGCTCACCGACTGTGGCAAAATCGTAGCCGTATTTCTTGATGTCCTCACTGTTCCAGTCGATGGGACCACCGGCCCAGCTGACGGTACCCTCTGCGTTGGTGTCTGCACCTCCAGGCCAGATGGAGAGTTGAACACGTGCTGGTGTCTGGGGGAAGTCCCATTGATTCGAACTCGCGTTCCACGTCTTGGACTTTTCTTGGGTGCGTCCCAACTTTCCATCCACGTACCACTCAATTTTCTCTGGCGTCCATCGGATTTCGTACTCATGTTCGTTCGCAAACGTGTCGGAGACGCCCGTGATGTTACCCGAGTGGGTATCTGTGTTACGACTTATGTTAGTTCGTCATCAGCCAGGTTGTGGGAATCACTACGGGCTATCCACGCAGGATATGTGTCATATGCATGCCATTGGTGCACGCACGGTTCCTGCCGAGTGCGTTGGCACTCTGTGCGCGGCCAGAATCTAGGGGATGTAAATCTGGGGGTGGTGGGCCAACTTACAATCAGGGATACCCTGGAAGTAATAGTTTGTCTGGGCAACCTCCAGTTCGGTACCAACCCACTCGAAATCGATTTCGTCTTTCACATCGCTCAACAGAATAAAGGCAGTGACGACACCCGCACCTCGACCAGTCTTTATCTTAGCCTTGACATTGCCATACCACATGTAAATCGTCGACGCGAGAACGGTGCCAGCGGTTTTAGGAGGCATGGTCAACAGCACCTTGCCGTCGAAGGGCAGGGGCGTGCCTTGGGCGACCCAGTCGGCTTTGGTTGGATCGCCGAGATATTTGGTCACGTCGACGATGCCGTCGGTCGAGTCCATCTTGTACGTTTTGCTTACGCATACGGGTTCAGGGACACACGAGTCGAGCGAGAAGGACATGCGAGGATCGCAGCCACCGAGGCAATAGGCGCCGACGCCACATTGGCCATATTCTAGGAAGACGAATGTCAGTCAATTCTGGAGGTTTCGGATGCAGGATGCGGGCCGGACATCGGGAACAGAGCGGTAGCCGGCCCACGGGTACTTACGGGAGCAGCAAGGTGTCTCTTCGGGGCACTTGTTCGTCAAGGAACATGTCGCTTGGGTGTCGGCCAAGACGGTCGATGCGCTCAAGAGAACAAACCCCAGAGGGAGGAGATATTGTCGGAACATGATGAGATTCAGCGAACAAGGGAGTTGATGATTATAATTACTGTATTAATGCGATCTTGGCGATGCTGGATGACCGTATAGAGCAAATACGCATGCGTAAGACCCGTTAGAATGGCCAGAAAACTAGTCGGTGCGAGTAGCGAGCGAAGTCTTCGACAAATGTTTCGATTGTGTAATTGTAGCGAATGCGAGGAGCTGTCAAAGTCGGGGCGAGCAAGTGCAAGTGCGGGCGGGGCGCCTGGAATGCTTTGTGCTCGGCAGGGTTCTCGAGGAGAAAGCCTCTCGTGGCCACTTCAAACGAACATTTGACCAGTTTCGCAAATGTTGCTCAATGGGATTATATATGAGAGTTCGATGTTGCTGCTGTCGGCCCGTCCCCGAACTCACAGCAAGTCAACAAGGTTCAGTAACAGCGAGTGTGAGTCGGAAGCGAGCGATCGTGGTGGAGTGTGAGTGTGTCTGGACTCAAAAGAAGGGATATACTGAGTGAGACAAAGAAGGAGGCGGCTTTGATCACGATAGCCTACTGACCAATGCACCCAAGACAAAAATGTGTAGCAATGCGGCGGAGAAAAGATGAAGATAGCAAAGTTGGGTCTATGAGCCTAGTCCCGAGTGGCTTCGAGTGTTGCAGCACACTGGTGTGACTTTTCAAGACTTGGGTCACCTTTCAAGGAATGCAAGTTGGCAAGCTCGTAATGAGTGGCCCAAGTCCCACTTCCTTCCCCATGTTAGCAGGCGCTAGAGCGAGGATTTGCAGTCACCCACCATCATCATTGGATGATATGGCGCTCCCTGGTCTGACCTGGTGTGAATGCTTGCGCTGAAGCTGGGGGCCAGCTCCAAGTTGGAACCACAATTTAGATCCGGCCCGGACTCCTCTGCATGCTGTTGGGTCAATACGAGCTTACAGAAAAAGCGCAAGGGGTCGCTCAGTGAGGCAGCCTTGAGCTTCAATTCCGTCAAAGTGCTTGCATGCGTTATGCAGAGCTGTCACAGCAAAACTTTCAGAAAGTCTTTGCTGCGAAGAAGATGATGTCGGTCTGGACTTCTCCTCGTGGAGATGGACTCGGAGCAGCTCGGAGAAGCCCGATGTTGGGCCAAACCGCCCGAAAACGTCCGTGTGTTGGGGGCACTGATGAACTGCACTTGTGGTGTGACAATCGGTCTGCAGGTCTGTCGCCTGTTGTGCACCCTTGCCAGTAATGCATGGTCATTTGCATGTCATATTTTCAAGCTGAGTTGACGGTCGAAGAACCATTCGGGATAATCAATCCATCGAGAAATTCCGGATGGGCAGGCATTCCAAGTGAAAGAGCGAAGTCTTGTTTTTTCACTTGGGCATGGTCAATCAAATCACTGTCACTGGACCTGCAACGCACATCCGTCACAGCAATCAACGTTGGTTGTGCCAAGCAGGCAGGGCGGCTAAGGGTTGCCAAGAGATCTTCCCCAGATTTTCTCGATTCGAAGGTTTTCACCATATTGTCAGGAGAACCCTGTAGCACAAAAATGCAGGCATTGTCCGCCCGACTTCTAGAACGACCAGGTCCCAATCCACTTTAGACATCGACCCAAAATCCAAGACTCATCACACATTGCGCACCGCCGAGGGATCGGATCAACGCCCCAGCATCCGACACAGTCTGCTCATGTCCTAGAAGTCTGAGTCATCGGGTCAATTCTCGTCCAGTACACCGCAGAGAAGTCGATGGCGCAGTATCGCTTGCCGCTCTAGCCAAACTCCAGAAGTGCCGTGCACACGGAGATGGTGCGTGCTCGAGATGACAGATCGACTTGTCCATGTGCTGGTCGCCTAGTCTTCTCACATACTTAAGTAAGGGTAAACCAATCAATTCGCAAACTTGACATCGCTGCAATCGTCATCGCGGCTTCGGTCGAGCCATGCTGGTTCGGGTGCTGAATCAATCCGACGTGTTGATGAACGTCCACTGGAGTCCCTCCCAACCGCCATTTAGGATGCCATACTCCAACACATGAATAGGATCACCCCATGATAATTTAAATTAATCCAGCAATGAGTGTCAATGCAGGCCTGCGGCACTGTCTAATTTCAGTACTGCTGACTAGTTTTCTTCTTGGGCTCAGAGTCAGTTTGGTCGCGGCCTTGTCCTTATTACAGTGCATTATCCCACTCAAAGTGACAACACCATTCTCATCTCGTGTCTTTCAGGACCTGGAACAGGAACAGGCTCTTTGAATCTCGTACCGACACAATCCTCCTTTGGCTGCATCGAGGCCCCATTGCAACGAACGTGCGCTTTCTGTCGGGCTAGGCAAACTTGGCGCATCCAGACGCGTGTCTAATGCGTGTCTTTGCCAGAGAGGGTATGTTCTCATGCATCTCCACTGGCGCGGGTAGACCAATCGCAGTCTTCCCGTTCCAGCACCTCTCCTCGTGTTTCTAGAAACGACGTACCGCCTTGGAAGGTTTCGAAACGCTCGGGGAAGCCGCCACAGGTCGTGGACGATGCTATTCCTGAACTTGACGATAGCGCTCGGGACTTCAACGGCAGTTAATAACGTCTAGCCAAACCTAATCACACGCCACCCAGCCGCCGCACGCTTCTCGGACCATTTCTCATCACAGGCACCTAAAATGCACCACTTTATTACCTCTTGGACGTCCCGGGGATTTCGTATTTCCCACGAACTTTCCACCGTTAACAGTCTCCTTCCTGACAGGTCAACGGCCGACTGAGCACGACGACAACACGGTAGCGTAGGTAGCGCGCGCTGTACCGACCCGAGCCCAAGCCCCAGACGATTTCACTCGCTTCGCATCCCAACCTCGTCATGGGGCCGACTCTGACGGCTACGCAAAAGTCCGTCCTCGCCATGTCCAAGTCGCAGTATCTGTCCCTGATCCAACCGACCCACCCGGCTGACAGCCTCCGCGTTGGGGCTGCCATCTTCCGCATGGACCTGCGCTCCAGCCGGCCTACTATCTTGCTGCTTAAGTGGTCTGACCTGATGGCCCTTGGCCCGGGCACGTTCGAGCCGCCGTCGGGGCGCGTCGACGACGGCGACTGGAGCATCTCGGACGCCCTAGCGCGCGCGGTTCGCAAACAGACGGGGCTCAAAGTGTTTAGGGTGCTGGGCATGCTGAGTGAGATCCGCCAGACTACAGAGCATGTGTGGCTTGGCCCGGACGGAACCGAGAGTTCTGTCACTCATGAAACGGTGCAGTTAAACTGGACGGTATTGGTGGAGAACAGCGACGAGATAGTCGTGGAGTGCCAGGAGCAGGATCAAGAATCTGTGTGGGCTAGTTGGAATATGCTTGAGATGTTGAGTTTGACGGCCGAGACGAGGGCTTTGGCCAAGGAGGCGTTGGAGTGGGCGGGAAGGTGTCTGTATTGAGATTTGAACGAGTAGACGACGGCGTGGGTTTGGCTTTGGCTTTGGCAATGAATGATGAGGTGGATCATAATCTAGGCGCACTGTGGATCCCAAGCTAGGAATGCATGTGTTGGAACGGCATCATCAGGAATTCCCTAAAATAGACGGGAACTTCTATGGGTGGGCTCAGTGGGCACGCGGTTACGCAAGCCTGTTATTATATATTATTATTATTATTATTAAATACGCCGTAGGCTCGAAGCCCCCGGTACCTCTACTAGTACTCCCGTATGTCAAACCGTGCCCTAATGGCTGGACTAAATACATACGCTGCGTCGTCGGTTCGCCCTATTGGCGACTGCGTTACGTCCACTACCATTGTTATTATATAATCCTATTGGTATAGCACTTAAGCTAATACGAAAGCTAATACGAAAAGCTAATATTTACTTCATCCCTTAAGGAAGATACGGGTCGCTATTTTCTTAATAAAACGAGCGCGTATGGTCTTGGAGTTGCTGGTAGCACCATGGCCGTCTTCTTTGATTCCAATGCCATAATGGCCCGACAAAAGACTTTCTGTCATTGTGCTTTTCGTAGGCTGCCTCTGCTTGGTCATTCTTATAGGGCGGCCGGTGATGTCAAGTATACCTACATACGTTCAGACATCGACGTGGCCGCCCCAGGGCAAATTTCCATCTTCTTCCAAGAACGTAGTTGAGTTTGAGCATTGCACGTATTGTCTTGCCGGATCGACTCGCCGTATAAAGTATCACAGCCTCGGAATCGGGACGTCATACTTCAGTATATTTCAACTTTTCAAGCCGTCAATCATAACGAGCTTCCATCCTGTTCCCACAACACTTGCATTCGAGAACTCACTGCACATCCTTGACGCGCTGATTCATCGTACAAGTAGCCTAAAGCGAGATCTGGCTGAGTGTGTACGGGTTTGCTGGCCCTTCCAGGGCATGAATACCTGCCGTACCCTTCAGAAACCTCTCGACTTCCTGTTCTTTCAATAGACAACCCCATACGTAACTAAAAAGAGCCCTGGATTCGTGCCCGGAGTGTGGCTTTCCATGCCATAGAAGCTATTTGGTCGCTCAATATCGAACTTGAAAACCGAATTCTACTTTCACTGTCTGGGTACGAAATAATCGCCCTCAGCAGCCGTTTCGGAACCAAGTCAGTTGATGAACATCCACACGCAGATGAACGTTGTCAGTGGGGTTTGAGTAATGGACCATCATTATTTTTAGCAACTAATAGAGAACTCCGACCTTTATCGTATCTTTGGTGGCTGTTATATCCCAGACGCAGCCCTGCAATTCTGTCCGTTCTAGTCGTGTAAGCTACTTTTACCACTTCTCTACGTAAGGTCGAATATCCACCTCCCAAGTAAAACCGGACCGATGCTGGGTATGCAAACTCCAATACGTCTCAGCAATCTGTTTCCACATTAGCTACCAACACCATTACCCCTTTTCTTATGGCACCACCAGCAACAACGCTGAACTCACCGAAATAGCGCTAATCTTCCCATCCGAGACACCGCCATTCACATATAACGTCGACGTCCGCGGTATATCAATAACCCCATCAATAACTGCATGCGCCACGTGAACCCCTTTCGGCCCATACTCGCGCGCCAGCGACTGGGCAATGCCGCGCTTGGCCCATTTCCCCAAGGCAAAGGTGGCGAACTTTGCCGACCCCCTGACCGAGGCCGTGGCACCCGTCACAACAAGGGTGGGTGGGTGTTCCGAGTGGGGCACGGCATCCTCGAGAAGGGGCAGGGTGCGTTGGGCAAAATGGAAGAAGCCACGGCTGTGGTGATCGGCCATATATCAGCGATATCTTTTCATATGAACATGCTCTGTAGCAGTAGAAAGCCGGACAAGAATAGGGGCGAAGACATACACATTCCCATCCAAACTCTCCTCCAGCTCCTCGGGCTTGATCTCCACGAACGACTTGACTGCGTAACCTCCAGACACATTGTAGATGGCAGCCGCGAGTTTGTGGTCCGGCAGCTCCTGGGAAATGTACTCAAAGGCTTGGTCTAGCGAGGCGGGGTCTGAGGCATCCGCACTGATGCCGATGGCTCTACCGCCTGACTCGGTGACATCTTTGACTGCAGCTTCATAGCTAGACGAGTTGCGCGCAATTACTACGACTGGGTAGGATTTTGAGAAGCGGACAGCGGATGCGCGGCCTGTGGTAAGTGTGAGCATGATTGCGAGCATGAGATGGCAAGCCCGTTATTTTGGGGCGATGGGGAGTGGAATAGGGGCAAGCCATTAGCGTACCAGTACCTGGACCAGCGCCGACGACGATGGCGTATAGCTTGGGTGCCATGCTGAGATATTCGATGTCTTTCTTGTTTTGCTGTGAACGAGTCGAAAGTGAGCTCGGTTTAAATCTATGTATTCGAATAGACAGATTGATGCGAATGACTGGGAACTGTCGTTTAGTATTTAAACTCAACAAGGTCACCCAATCTGCCGACTTGACGTCAGGCGCAAGATTCTTAGAATGCCGCAATGCAATCTCCCTCCTTATATGCAAGTTTGCGCTGCGAGGGAGAAGAGAAGGAAGGTTTCACAGGCCGGGATTACAAATGCTCCCCACTATGACGCGAGCGGACCAAGTTGTTAAACGCTGGATACCAATCGATGGCGACATTCGTGCAGGAACCGCGGCATCGCCTGACCTTTGCCTGACTAATTGAAACTGAACTTCAAGCCAGGAACATTCACAAGGAATATATACAAATCTACCATCCAACTCTGAACGGTGTGCACGAGAGGATCGCTCTGGAGGCTCTCTCTTTGGCCGCTATACCATGTTCCCGGTGCCAAGCCCGGCTCTCAGACCCGTGATGAACAAGTACCGTTCCGGGTTAAACAGCTACTTTTGCTAACGACAACTAACTGCTGAGCATCTGACAAACACATCCTGCATACACCAAACTACGCCATGCCTCTGTAGGTTCCACCACATCAGTTTCTTTCGCTCTCGTCTCCCCGTGACTGGCCCCTTTTCGACATCTCGTATGCCAAAGCATGCCTACTTTGGCACCGCAACATCATCCTCCCATTGATCCGTCACGGCCCCATGACTCGCATCCCCCACCAACCTCGCATACTTCGCCAACACCCCCCTTCTCACCCTCGGCACCGGCGGCTTCCATTCCTTCCTTCTTTGCGCCAGCTCCTCCTCCCCCACCTCCACCATATCAATCCGATTCGCCACCGCGTCAATCACGATCCTATCCCCATCATTGACCAACGCAATAGGTCCCCCTCTCGCCGCCTCGGGCGTGACATGCCCGACGATAAACCCGTGGCTAGCCCCGCTGTACCTTCCATCCGTTACGAGCGCGATGTTGGTGAGTCCTGCGCCCATGATGGCCGCTGATGCTTTCAGTTGTTCCGGCATTCCCGGCCCGCCGCGTGGTCCCTCGTACCGCACAATGAGGACGAGGTTCTCGCCGCGGGAGATTTTCCCTCGGTTCAGGGCTGTGTTGAGCTCGTGTTCTTTGTTGAAGACCATGGCTTTGCCCGTGAAGCTTAGGCCTTCCTTGCCTGTGATCTTGGCCACGGCTCCTTGGGGGGCAAAATTTCCACGGAGGATGCGGAGGTGGCCTGACTCCTTGATGGGATCAGACAGTGGCCGGATGAGTTTCTGCTCCGGTGGCAGGCTAGGCCAGTCGGCCACATTCTCGGCTAGGGTGCGGCCTGTGACCGTGGGAATGTTGCCGTTGATGAGACCAGCTGCAATCAGCATTTTCAATACGGATGGGGTGCCACCAATCTTGTAGAGATCTTCCATAAGGTACTTCCCACTCGGCGCCAGGTCGGCCAGGAAAGGGGTCTTGTCGCTCACTCTTTGCACGTCATCGAGCGTCAATGACACCTCGGCCGTGTTGGCCATGGCCAGGAAGTGCAGGACTCCATTGGTTGAGCCACCGAGGATCATGGTCAAGATCAGTGCATTTTCAAGCGACTCGCGCGTAATCAGGTCGCGTGGCCGGATATCCTTGACCATCGTCGTCTTGATAACTTCAGCCACGCGCTCACATTCACGTGCCTTTTCAGGGGAGAGCGCAGGATAGGATGATGAACCCGGCAGAGTGAGGCCCATGGCTTCAATTGCAGTGGCCATGGTATTCGCCGTGTACATGCCGCCGCACGCACCCGCTCCAGGACACGCGTGGCGTTCGAGATCTGTCATGACGTCGCTCGGTGTTCGCCCTTGAGTGCCAGGGTTGGACTTGGCATTCAGGCGGCCGTATGCGTAAGCGCCTGACGCCTCGTAGCAGGTGCTGACGTTGATATCCTTCTCCAAGAGACTGGAATGCCCCTTGCGGATCGTACCGCCATAGACCATAATGAACGGCCGATTGTGGCGAGCTGCCGCCATGATGACGCCCGGCATGTTCTTGTCGCAGCCGGGAATGGAAATATTGGCATCGTGATGTTGCGCGCAAGTGACAGTCTCGATGCTATCTGCGATCAGATCACGGGTTTGGAGGGAGTATCGCATGCCTTTCGAAGCGTCAGTATGAGTTTGCCGTGCTGGGTTCAGGGGTGAGAAATACCTTCGCCGCCCATGGTGATGGCGTCCGAGACACCTACAGCATTATACTGCCAACCTAGCATGTTTTGCTTCTCAACCGATTTCTTGACTATTTTGCCAAATTCAAGAACTGCGCTGATCAGTTTTTCAATCTGTGTTTGGGCCAGTTTGCCAGGACATACGATGTGTACTGCGCCAGTCAGTTCATCAATATCAATACGCCCAAGTTGGTAACTCACTTGCATGGGTTGCCTTCCCACCAAACCGTCGCAATTCCCACCTGCGGCGCGTTTTTCATCATCTGTTCATTTGGTACTCCCGCTCCGTAGAGCATTGCCTACCAACATAGGCCCATTAGTGACTGCTAAGCGAGTTCAAGACACTGCCAGCCGCCACACCCATGGTGCATCCTGCGTGCCATTACGCCTATACACTGCATGGTTAGAAATGACAAAACGTACCTGGGCACCAGGAAAGTCATGCCCCCTGGTGATATTATGCGACCACCTGTTCAACGCCCCGCCAAGAGGCAGACACTTGAACTGAATGTACTGGGGGTCCGATTTGGGATCAATCACCCCAGCACCCTCGTCCTCGTGAACGTCACTCATTGTGCCTGGATCCCGGGACTAGTTGGCGCGACTTGCAACCTCAAAGACTGTTGTCCGGAGAAGACGGGGGACGATGGCTGGGGGACAATGGCTCGGGGTCAGGCTGCGGGGTAGGTGTTTTCCGGGGGTTGCGGGGTATTTGCTCGCTGCCAGGAGACTGACTGAAAAACTTCAGAACTTTGGACGTAGTAACTTGAGCTCATTCAGCTATTTTGAAGGTATGGGCAGTAGTGAGACAGGATGTTCCTCAGGGGTGAGAAGACTCTCGATGGGAGTTTTGAGGTCCTAGAAGATGTCCAATCGAATAACACGAGATGTGGCTGACCGAGCTCGGGATGGAACCCTACACTCAATAGGCGCCTAATACATATGGAAAAGCCCGGATTGGCTTGTTAGTGCGCGGGGAGACACACATAGGGTGGAGTGGAGAGCGGAGCTGCATGTACTAGTGAATCACTAATTTACGTGGCCGTATTCGATGCTTGCTTCGGCTTGTTAGATTCACCATAGACCAGTGAGGGTTGACCACTAGACTCAATAGAATATGCTAGATGCTGCGTGAATATGCTGACCTATACTTTGGAGCCATGCCAGACACCAGAGAGACATGAAAGAAGTTAATACTGTGCGTTCCTGAAGCATGGGCTTCAAGTGACCCATGCAGCGGAATCCACCGTGCATGTACCGTGACGACACAAACCATCGAGAGTATTTGCGTCATCATACCGGCTTCGGAAGACATACTGGGTGTATTGCCAACCATGTGATCATGTCTCGGGCTTGTTATGCAGAGCGGCCGCGCAAAATGTGGATATAGAATCGAGGAATCCGAGACCAGGGGTTATCCCGAAGCCGTTCCAGAAAATGTGGGCATGCTCTGTTGTCAACGTTGTCGTCAACTCCCTGTGGCGAGTGAGCGTCAAGGTGAGAAGCTCAACTGAAAGTCAGACCCAATTCTCCGAGGATATTTCAAGCTAATTGGCATCGATTCATGGAACTGTTACGCGTAATTGTAAATGACCCCATGGTAGGTAGAGTTGGCGACGTGTGTGAACTTGGAACTGGGTCCGTCGGAAAAGTATAGCCCTTGTTCGTATCGGCGTGCAAGTGGATGATTGTAGTCGACGCGGGGTACAAGCCTGGCAGGTTCAGTATAGAATGTAAATAACTGCCTTTTCCGTCCAAAGCTTGGCACCGACTTCCCATCGGTGGCTCAATCCAAAAAAACCCCGTCTTTGCAGCAGCTTACCAGGGTCTAGGTCTTCATAACCACACGGCAAGCCTGGAAGGACCGAGGTACGAGCAGTCAGCCTTGTCTCCCGGGCTGGATGTTCGAAATCAATAGCTACGTATTGACAATCCCGAAGTCTGGCCCGGCGCACGAGAAAAACATTTTCCCATCCCACAGACACCCTTACTTATAAAAATAGACACCCAGACCAAACGCGCACGTCATCTACCCGAACGCATAAAACGAACTGCTTCATCAGACCAAACGCCAGGTTTGGGCGGGGTAGAGCCAGAGACGGTTTCGAGTCGATCGCCTGATTTTCAGCCCTCCCAAGTTCAGACGAGGCACCGAAACTATGAAGTTAAGAGATGACGATGGGTGGTGCTAGGTTCCTGTACCCGCAGTCTTATTCGGCTGTTGGGTCGGGGATACTTGCCTATTATGTGGTATGTTTTTATGTTCACTTACTTGGACTTGTCCACGTGGATGTTTCAGGTGATTTCCAAAGATCATGGGTGGCCCTTCGGTACTCGCTCCCATCTCGTTCTTAGGGTCGAGGCTCACAAGTACTCGAGTCACCGATCTCCGGTACCGTAACGCCGGCTTGACAGACCACCACAATATCCACAACATCAACACATCGAGGGTATTCACAATGCCACATGGGATAGACTATTTCTGAGACGCCGATTCGCCGTTATATTTATCTGCCGAACAAAATCCGGGCCATACATCACCAGAGCGAGAAGGCAGTATTGTCCAAAATTTCCCGTGAACATAAGTTGGCTTGTTGATCATCATGATGTTGAACCTTCAAGGCTACTCCGTCAGGACTGCCAAGTCAAAAGGAGAAAAGTAAAGCCGCAAACCGTACGAAGTATGGGTCAATATGACCTCTACCCATTGAACCACACGAGTCCTGGCTGTGGGGCAGGCATCAGTCATTTCTGACTATATAAGGCCCTTATGGCCGCCCTTTGCTTCTCTCTGGACTCTCCAGAGATCATGACACTTTCAATACAAGACCATTTGCCCACAATCCAATAGTTATGAGCCCGGAGGAACAGGATGGCCAGCAGCCCCGTAATCTCGTAGTGTCAAGTGATGCGTCCTTTGGGGACCACACTGACCGAAAGTCCACTATGGGATACGTTATCAAGCTCTTCGGCGGACCGATAGCTTGGCGATCCAGTAAGCAAGATACGGTAGTCACCTCGAGTAAGGAGGCCAAGCTCAAGGGGGTGGCAGCCACCGTCAAGGAAGCTATAGCCCTTGAAAGGCAACTACACCAATTGAGCGTCGATCTGGATGAACAGTTAACTATCGAGGTTGACAACAAACAGACGATTCGGCTTATTGTAGAAGAAAACGCCAAATTACAGACGAAGCTAAGGCACATCGATATTCACAACCACTGGCTACGCCAGGAATACCAGAGAGGCACTATGGACTTGACTTACCAGAAGTCAGCCAACGTCGCCGCGGATGGACTTACCAAGGCCTTAAGGCCCCAGCAGCACCAACGATTCCTTCAGATGCTGAATCTAGTGCCGTCACCACCAGAGATGCGGCTAGAAGGCCAGGACCCAGCCACAACTACGGCTATCGCTACAAGCCTCTGATCACTTGAAGAATAGCAGAGGGATACTATCGCCAAGTCCCTGACATATTCCTTTCCATATTGCTTGCCCAAATTTCCTTACATTTCTCTAATTCTCCCATGATGTATGGGACATATATAGGTTACAGGAGAAACAACAGAATGCCTTCTGAAACCTTGAGAACTCCTTTTCGTATAGAGCTGACACCCAGGGTGCAGCCCTAAGGGGGTGTGTTGGACCTTCAAGGCTACTCCGTCAAGACTGCCAAGTCAAAAGGAGAAAAGTAAAGCCGCAAACCGTACGAAGTATGGGTCAATATGACCTCTACCCATTGAACCACACAAGTCCTGGCTGTGGGGCAGGCATCAGTCATTTCTGACTATATAAGGCCCTTATGGCCGCCCTTTGCTTCTCTCTGGACTCTCCAGAGATGATGACACTTTGAATACAAGACCATTTGCCCACAATCCAATACATGACTCGAGCATGCATGCTCCCAAGAAAAAAGTCTGTCCTGCCCTGCCCTTTCATATCATGCCGTCCTCCATATCATCGTGGTTCCGTCATGTCATCAATGTCATCAAGGAAGTCTCCTTGCGTCACAGCAAATAGACATAGATGATACCTCCTCGCGCCGTATGGCCACAGGAGTAGGAGTAGGGATAGGGTGAAGCCATGCGTCTGTCATCTATCATGTGGAAGCCAAGCCATACTTCCCGTCCCTCCCTCCTGACCTCAACTCCGTTGCAACAAAAATGTGCTCTAAAGTCATGCGTAAAGATAGAAAAAAGAAACAAACGGTTAAAAGATGAACAAAGCGAAGCGAAGTAAGTACTGGAGACCGGAATCAACGCCCCAAAGTGCCATGGGGAAAGACGGTAGTATTCAGTTGAGATCTGCTGTAGGCAGGCTACCTGGGCTCTCTAACTGCGTTGTGGAAGTTGGATGACAGAAGGCGCCATCAGTGCCCCGCGGCTATCATGATATAAATGATGTCGGCACTTGGGCAAGGGGTGAGGGGGAGGAGGTGAGAATCTGTTTCCGTGCACCAAATAATATCCCCTGTAACATCATCATCCCACCAGCTACACTGCATCCCCCTTGTTTTCGAATGTCAAGCTGTACTTGCGGGTTGTAGCGCAGGCAAAAGGCCGACCACAGAAGCTTACGCGCTGGCGATGACACCGACGCTCCGCTCCTCCTCCAGTCTTCGCACCATCTCGCGTTCCCTGGGGCTTCTCGGGTTGGCGTCGATGCCAAGGATGGCGCTGATGCGCGTCTTATCCGGCTTTTCGTAGACTTCGCGATCATTGGGGCTAGTAGCAGGGGTAATGGGGGTGTGGACACCACTGGTGACGCTGGCTTTCCAAGCCTGCTCCAGAACGATGGGGCTCACACCGCCACCGTAGTCGGCGGCAATGCCACTCCAGAATGAAGACCGGTGGGCGGCGTAGATAGAATGCAGGCGGGAAAGGTCCACGTGCATCGAGGGAGGTGGGAGAGAGCAATCAAGGCGTAGAGGTAGACCGTGGGCGACAGGGGTGGCGTGAGGGAACAGAGACGGGCCCAACACTCGGCTAGTGTCAGGCATGCCAGCGCTGGGATACCCGGGAGACATGTGGGCAGCCGTGAAGTTCATGGCAGCGGGCTTGGGGAGGATGGCAGGCAAGCTGGGCGACGTGTTTGTGCTCGTGCTTCCCATGATGCTGGGGAGCTGGACGGGGCCAGGAGATCCGGGTCCATAGCTGCCGGCGCTTCCTGGCGGGGACGAATCACGCGAGGAGCATTCCTGAATCGGAGACGGGATGGCGGCAGACAGGATGGGGGAGTGGCCAGCAGAAGAGTTGGACGAAACCGACGTAGTACGCTTGCGGCGGTTGCTGCCGTGGCTCAACTGGTGATAGTGCAGGCGGCAAGCCAGCTCAGTCTTTTTCAGATGAGCAGCGATATGCTTATATGGCATTTTCTGGAGACGAGTTTGGAGAAGGTAGACCTCCTAGTTTCGACATCCGTGTCAGCACACAACTTTTTGCCAAAACGGTACAGTCCATGCTGCAGGCCCAATGGCGTGCAGAAGTTCATGCTTACCTCGTCCTCGCTCCATGCTCTACCTCCACCAGTCGACGCCAGCTTGCGGTGCTTGGAGATCCCATAATCGTGGCGGTCGAGAGCATCGCTCGTGGGAGCGTACGGCACGTTCATATGGCCGGTGAGCTGCATTGGGGGAGACATATTGGTACGTTGTGACGGTGCGGCCGAAGAATCAAAAATATCGTTCGTCGCAAATGGGAGCAGAGCTAGCTGCTTGAAGAATCGAAGGGGTTGAATAAAAGGTGATATGTTTGGAAAAGCTATCGAAACGTGGCTATCGTGGGACTTTTGACTATGTTGTCGAAACAAGGTACCGTCTTGATGAACCAGAAACGAAACACGGATGGAAGAAAGTGGTCATATATTGAACCGAATTACACCGGTGATGAAGCGTATATCTTTCCAAAAGAATGTAAGCAGCCAAGCCAGTTGGGCAGTGAAAGAAAGTGGTCGCTAGCTGCGAAGAAAGGAAAAGAAGAGGCACGCAGCAACGTCGTGACCGATATAGACTATAACACAAGTGGTGTGACAGAGGAGGAATAGAATACACCAGAGAGAGAAGGGGAGGGGGTAGTAATATGTGCATCCCATTTAGTGGCCTCGACATGTTCGGACAGAGACACATCCAGGCGCGCCAGGACCCAGAACGAACAGGGGCCGGGGTCCATGGTGGGCTGCTAGTATCCACACCGCAACAAGTGGCCTTGTTACAAACCTTACGGGCGACCCTGGGAAAGATGGGGTGGACGTGACAAGATGAGAAGCATAATCTTGGCTGGATCCGCCCGTCTGCCAATCCATTTGCACCATCCAAAACATTGAACCACGGGCCACCTCGAGTCGTGGGCGATAGGGACGTGCGTTCCTAGACCTAGACGTAGAAGGGGAATCTCATTACTGTTTTTTGCAGTAAACGTTGGATATACCATCCCGGGCCACGTAAGCTTGGTGCTTTGATAAGTACCCGCATACCGGCGGGCTGGCCCAAGCTGCCATGGTGACATCTGCCACTCATCTTGCTGAAGCCTGTCTGTCCACTAGACCAAGACCACCGTGCTGTTGGCCGTTGCTGTTAGCCGTCGCTGTTAAAGCCGGGAGAAAAGTGGGCAAAACGACAAGAGAAAAGAGCGTGAAGGAAACATAAGAAGCCACAAGCGCGCGGTACACTCTGGTAGTAGCAGTAGCACATGATACCAAACAAGTGGCGGACGCGGAATAGGACTCCACGGGCGATCGTCTTGTCGCCGCCAAAGTAGGACCAGAAACACTTGCCCCTCAGTCTTCTCGGCTCTCTCGGGTTCGTCTCTGATTTGTCTTGCCTGCTTTGTTCTCTTCTGTTCTTTGCAAGCAAGTCCACCTGGCACAAACTGTGTCGAATCGTGAAGTTTGGGCGATGGATCAGGTCAAGACTCAGAGAGCTGTTTGGGCACGAGGGCATGTTTGTCGAGAATATTTCCCAAGCGAGTCGTGTTGTTAAGCACCGAGAACCGACGTACCATCACTAGCGGGGCCGCAATGGGTAAGGCAGAGTGGCATAGCATGCTGGCAATGTTGACGGCTGTGGGTTCGATGTCGAGTAGGTACTTCGCACTTGACAGCAAGCAATCCATCAGGTCGAGTCCACGGCGGAGGTGGTCTGGATGGATGCGACTCGAGGGCTACTCTGGAAACGGGTGGTGAGAAGGCAGGAAAGGGGGTACCATACGAGTCTCGCTCGAGCTGTGTGTCGTTCGAGGCCGACCAGAATGGGTCCCAAAGGTCTGTGTTTGACGTTTGACAACTGGGGAGGTTTGTAAGGACGTTGCTTCAAGGTGTTACAAAAATCCGCGCTTACGGGATCGACAGGGGTTGTTATTGGTCCTGCGCAGCCCGCCGGTGCCAACCTGGTCGAGGTGGTAGCCCTACTAAAAAGAAAAAGTAAAGAAAAAACTGTACGTACCAGCAGCTGCGGTACCCCTTCTTGCCTTCATGCTTCTTCAGGGAGTATCGTCTCGCAAAGTCCCAAAATGGACGGGCCCACCGAGGAAGGTCGCCAAGCTACGTCAATGCGAACGCTATGAATGCTTGGGACGAGTTGCGGCTCTGTCGTGACGGTGGGCATCCCAACTTGTTTGGTTTGATGTGTATTCGGTCGAAACAAGCTCAAGAGGCTGTTTCCAATTAGGTCAACGACGACATGGCTGTGTGATTCCACTTGCAAATGCGATCCCGAGTTTGGGACCCATTCTATCGACCACGGCCGAGGCCACACGAGCATCCAGTCGGCTGTGTGCTGCCTAGGTGTGCAATTGAAACAACGAGGCCACTTCTTTGCCATCTGCAGCCGCCAGGCGCGGGCAGGCCTGAAGCCCATTATGGTACGGAGCATTTCCCTTTCTTTGCGGAAGCCCAGAACGATATTTGCACTACGTAATTTTTTATGCGATCGCACAAGGTGCCGAAACTGATGGGTTATGTTCGTCTCATGGCACCACAATGTTGACATACGAGGTATGCAGAATTGAGGATGGATTGGACTATGCACAACCCACCCATCTCGTTAGTCTCGGGAGCGAGACCACAGTCCCGAGGATATGGCATCGTGTTTGGCCTCTCGTGTGTCATTGTACAAAAGTCATGGTCCACCTGGTTGCATGTCCCAGACTCCCCATGTCGAGGCTCAAAATCCCCTTGAAACATCGCTAACGATGTGGAGCAATTTCATTTCGGTATCAGCCTTTTCCCAGATAAGCGTGCAGCTGGCCCCACCACACCCGGTCTCCTCTTTGCCCCTAGGCCAAAAGAGGCGGCAGAAAACAAGGGACGACCGATGTTGTCCAGGCTTGCCGGGACTCGACGACATATCCATCCAAAACCTTTGTTGGCAGCTAGGATGGCGATCTTCTTCATCGCGACTCAGATTCTGGCATCACATCATCAGCTGACAAGACCCCAGACGTCCCTGGATACTGACACCTTGCTAGCAGACTAGTGACTCGCCGGGCCATCCTACCTGGACCATGGGAAAGTGCGCTGAACCCCGTCAAGCCCGTCGATGGCTCCAGGACCCGATTCACACATACAGCACACGGGCCCAGGGTAACGAGCACCTGGGACAGCGCTAATTCGCATCTGCCATAGTGTATAAACTTACTATCTACAAGCCACTGACTAGTCTTTGCATCTTGTTTCTCGACATGACTCTAATGTCGCACAGATGGAGCCATTCGTCATGGCTGTCAACGACACGCCTTGACTCTAAATAAGAGACGCGGCGAGACGACATGTTCTGCTGCGCTCGCCAGCTCTCAACGGCGGGTCTCCTTTTCCGCTTAACAATCTGGAGAAAACCCACCAAACACGTTGGTCGTGGACAAAACGGATCTTGGGCGCTTGAAGATCGAATGCTCCAGAAGGCCGGCGGGACTGGCAATTCATCCATTCCTGACAAAGTGCTTAAATGGCTCGAACGGGATTCCATGCCTCATCGTCCCGATTTTCTACTCTCGTCTTAATGCATGGTGTCCAGCCGTCGGCCTCGCCGGGGGCAACCATGGACAACACCTTCTATCATGATTCTGCAGCGAAGATCATGAATGGGGTAGGGCTTCTGCTAGTACCATCAACTGGCACCTGTATAGACACCACTCGCAGCTCTCTGACGAAGTGCCTGGGTTTTGTTGGCGCCAACGTGCGCCAATAATCTGATCAACTCTGCTCGTTGCAACCAATCCGATTGGCAATTATCTCGAAAGGCGAAGATCAGACTCCGCCAGGGACCGACTCCTCGATGTTGGCCGGGGAAAATTTCCATATCCTTGCTCAACCTTGACCTCACCGAGTGCCACAGATTGAAGATCATATCATCGGTCTGGGGATCTTGGCCATATCCAAACTGTCTGTGGTCTGCAGTTGCCGTCCCGCCCACTCATGACAGGCTCGGGCTGGTTTGGCCGGATGGTTCGCATCAATCTGGGAACGGGAAGTCCATTAGCTAGCAATGCGGTATGAAGCCTCAACCATGAACTCAAACTGTTACCTGCGGTTGATCATGGCGATTACGCATTCGATAGCATTTGGTCCCCTGGCCGCGAATGATAGGCGCTTGCTGTGGTTGGTTGTTGTAATGCCACACACCATGATGGTCTGGGTCTGCAGCTGGCCATTCATGTCGATCCCCGGAAGTTCAGACGGCCGAATCCAATCTAGCATGGCATCGACACCCTAGTGTTTCCATTGCCGTTCCTTCAGTCCGGCCATTGGCCCACCAGTTGGGCGTCAGACGGCGTCTTCAACCTCGCTTTAATCACGACTGCTGGGTACAATCCAATCCATATGTTTGCATCACCGCCTTTCAGCGTCTGCCTGTCTGTCTGGATGATCTGCCGTTGGCATGATCGTTCATCTCATCACCTGCAATGCTTCTCTTTTTCCCATCTTATCCAGAGGCAGACTGGAAAGAGCAATGGTCCGAGGACGCATCATTGTCAATCATCAATCAGAGTTTCTTCTAGAAGTCTCGGCTGCCAGGGGTGTTCGTTAAAGGCCATGATATAGCGACGAATCAAGTTCCACATCTACGCAGTATCCAACGACGATTCCAAGGTGCCTGGGTGTTTGAAACTAAGTAAACATCGGTTTTGCGGTCAATATGTTCTGACTCTTCGATATTGGCCATCCTACATGTGCTCGTGTTTACAAGTCAAAGATGGGAGCTGTTCTTTCCCATGCCAGACCACTGGCGGCGAGATCTACAACAGCTGACTCGATGCCAATTGAGCGAATCTGGACATCTGGACTCCCGCCCCCACAATCTGTTGAGATCGACTCCACAAAATCGCCCTTCAAGCTTCCTGCATCCTAGGAATTTGGCAACTTTGCCAGTGCGACAATGCACCTTCGACTCGGACAGTGGGCTTTTTCACGACAGCGAATTTCCAGTTTCCGACTGGCATGCTCTTGCTCTGTTTCTGCTACCATACCAAACGACCTTATCGGCATTCATTCCTCAAGCCACCGACGCCTATCCGCCCGAGACGTCATTGCATTCGAGTACTTTCGCTCCAGATGCAGCAAAGGTGACAATAATGGCAGGGTTTCCGACATGTCCCCTCGTACCTCGACGACTCACCATCCTTGTCGACAGTAGAGCCGCCTGAAATTTCTCAAACCTCCTCCGACCAAGGCTCAGACCTACAAGGTTTCAGTCCCCGCGCGCGCATCCAGGGTCCCCATCTACGAAAAGTACCGAACAAGCATGAACGTCTCTAGTTTGAGCCGCCCGAACCAGCCTAGCGTCATGTCAACTCTTTTTTTGGGTTGCATCTCAATTTGTGAGAGCAAGCAGCAAAATGCTTGGTTTCGAGCTGGGCGCATGCCACTGCGCCAGAAGACCAGATGGCAGCAATCCGACCGCAGAATCGGGTGCATCATTACGAGGGGATCAAACCACCAGCCGTTGATACATTAAATACGGATACGTGAAGTCGAAATTCCCATGATGGTCGATGGCAAGCAACACGCGACAAAAGCGACAAAAGCAACAAGCTAGCCGACGTCGATCATGACTGAAGTCCGTGAGTCGGTCACGGGTCCTCAGTTACCGCCGACCTAACCATCATCAGAACCCAATAAACACTCTGTTTAACGGGCCGGCCTGCGCGCGAGTCATGTGTTTCAACGGGCGGGCGTCTTTGGTTCCGGTTTTTCGGAAAGCTGGGCGTCATCTCTATTACCTAGGGCCGTCGACTTGAATCTGGATAAGACTTAACTAAGTGATAATAACCTCTTTTGCTTTCTAAATAGCAATAATTACACATTCTTGATGTCGCATTCCGTGCATTGGGGTTGTGTTGATGCTACGAAGTTGCGTGAGGGACTCAGCCCAAGTTAGCTCCAAGGGGTCCGTTCCTAAATACTGCAAAGTTACCGTGGAATTGGTGGCCCCAGGTTATACTGAGGTACTTTCAGGCTCTTGTGCGGCTTAGACCTCACTACCTACACTTCCCTTCTTCACCTTGTATATAGCTAGATGATGCGAATGCATATGGGGGTAAAGTGTGTGTATTAGGGAAGCTGTGTAGCTAGCTGGCCTCTTTGGGCGAGCAAAGCCTTGCTGGGGGTTAGTCGGAGCACTACTAGACTTTCTTATCTATAGTTACAGGGTAACCACTCTTAGGGTAACGAATCACTAGGATCCTAATAGCAGTGCAATATAATCCTATAGTTACTATATTTAATCTACTAAGGTATTCAAGCAATACCTCGATAGCTAAGTCTTTAACGCTGCTAGTGTGACGATTGCCACTTAATTAACCGAGATTAGTCTGAATAAATTAGATTAGTAAGTAGTATAAGAACCAAAGTTCGGGACTTTGGTGTTAGTGTCTTTTTATGAAGACATCTAGCATAATAGCGCAGTAGTTACGATTACAGCCCCTAGCGCGGTGTAACAGCTAGCGTACCTAGAAGAGAAAAGAGCTAGATATTTTAGTTAGTTAACTTGCTAGTTATATATATAAGGCGGGAAGTTAAATCCAAAAGGTCTTGTAATAATAACATATTCAAAATGGTACGCAATATAATTGTTCAATCCTTCTAGATTATAGGTTAACAGTGTATATAGTAAATTTATTTACCACAAGGTAAGGATTAGTAAGGTTCAAGTTAAAAGGCGGAATACCAAGGTTACGAATTAATCCCTTTCAGTAAGATATCGCGAATTAACACGATTTATACGGTACTATGTAGCCGCCTGCCGTGAAGAAAGCGGAGTTCTACGAAGTAGTCCTCGTCTAATCTGTGAAATTTTGTATGCCTTGCATGCCTGCTTGCACTGCTTGCAGAGTCGCAGCCGCTTAAATTGGCAGGGGGGAGAGGGAATTGTCTCAGTGCGCGCTATGTAGGGTAAGATTTTCCCCCTTCGATGTTCAGTCAATCTTGTCTCGGGAGAACGATGGATGGGGTGAAGGCCCGGGCTCGGTTCATCTCTGAGGAAGGAAGGAACTTTTGCTATTGTTTTAAACATCGGCGTTCTAGGTGTCTACCGGTAGAGCAAGGCTCAAATATGAAACATTTGGCACTTGACTGCCTGCAATTGGAACGATACCGGCTGGCAACCGTTTTGGTCGAACAAACGTCGAACACAACCATGGAAACGAAACCCCTGATCACGCAATTACTATTACAGACCGCGATTTGTTCCATTGGCGGTCGTAACAGAAATTCTGCCAGCGGGGGTGGTTTGGACTGTGGTTGCTCCGAATCATTGCACCGTTGTCAATGGTTATGGACATGTATCCCTTTCAGGAATAAGAAAGATCCTCAGAGAACGAACTAGCGCCGGACGGCCGTCCATAGATGGATACGCGGATACCAGATGGGGCGGCCACTGCCAAGTTGCCGAGTCCCCGGCGCTGTTTGGTACCGAGATGACCAGGACCCAGGGGAAGCTTTAAACATTTGAGCGAGTGCCGAGGCTTGGACCGACCCAGTTGACGATGAGTCTCGGAGCTGCGGCACGTCAGTGCGCCGCGCGATTGAGCAATGCAAGCTAGTGCGCATGAAAAGAAGACCGTAGGTACGGGTTCGTAGAAGCGTGGACGCGGAAATCACCGCGGACATTGTCAAAAATACCATCATGGACACCGCATCGGTGGAAATTCCGAACAATATCAAGCGATATGCGTATATCAGCTTGCAGTTCTAGAGACACTTCGCAATTGTCCCCACGCCGCATTTGGTCATGTAGTTCTTGTTTTCCGGAAATATAGCATTCGCTGATGACCAAGTGTCATGGCTGGATGATTCAGCGAGCTATACTTTTCATATGATGCTCGTGTACTTGAAATTCCCATGCGCTGCCACCTACGGGCTATCTGCCGTCCCGCAGACCGCTCCAAATGATCGTTATGGCCTATTTCTCTGGAGGAGAAACCAACCACAAGAATCCATCGGAGGAAGCCGGATTCGGCTCGGGGGACGCAGTTTGGGGCATGTAATCAGGAGAAGCTGCTAAACAACACAGTCAAGACGCCAGTCAGATGAAGCCGGACCATCAGAAATAAGCCGGGACTCCGCCGATAGAATCAGCTACCAGAACCGTCCAGGAGGGACCAGAAGAAACCGGAAGCCATCAGCAGGGAGAGTCTACTCGGGGAAGTCCAGTCATACTAGAAATCAAATAAAAGGGGCCAAACGTGAGTATCCAGCCAGTGTAAGGTAGAGCCATTAAACGGGGCCGTCCACGAAGAAGCACTGAGGAGGATCCAAGGAGATTTGCCCAATTCAGCAGTTCGACCGAAAAGCCCAGTCTGGAGGAGGGAGTTGAGAGCAGCTAGTTAAGGAGTCCAGTCAAAAAAGAAGTCAAGGGACATCATCCGATGTTTATCGGAACAACTAGGCAGAGGCAGCCACCCAGGGGCAACAATATCGCACAACCCGACTAGGTGTACTCGCCGTCGTTGGCTACCAAAGCAGTTATTTAGGATACATCGAGAAGACACTGACTAAGGTCAATCGAGAAATTCAGCCAAGGATATTTCCAAGAAATCGCTCAAGAGCAGCCTCTCACAGAAACCAGTTTTGGTAAGTAGTTGGTGAGCCCAATCGACCGACCAGTCTGCATGGCAATTCAGGATCCATTTGGACGGTGAACACAAGACATCCAACCCGCGTCAGGTAGAGGCGCCTGCATTATTGAGCATGGAAAAGATCGAATGACGCTGAAGACTTACTTCCAGGACATGCATCGATGGCAGCAGGAAGCGCCTAGATATCCATGCTTCGCAAGCAGTTGAGGATTCCTGGAAAGATATTTCAATGTCTGCTTCGAGGCTGCCAGCATGCGTTGACGCAGCGTCGACTTTGAATCTCTGTCCCAGAAAAGCTAAGTCATTCGGCCACTGGAGCCAAAAACCTGACAAATGAACCGGAAGTGCGGGTGCGAAGTGAGAAAAACTAGCGGCAAGTCTGCTACTACAAACTTTCCAATCGAAGTCAAAGAAACACTGAGATCGTCTTGGATGTTAGGAGGCCGGCCCGTTCAATTATCTCTGAATAAAATCAAGCCAGCTAAAATTACGTACACAGCCTTGCTATCTTTGGTTTGTCACGTCTTTAAAGTTGTGGCGATGAGTTGTCTGACACTCAGGCTTGAGGCATGATCTCCAGAATTCGACAGCTGGATTGAGGTCCCGAGGGTAATGCGAATCATATGTGGATCATACTCTCAATTCCTCCTTTGGAGGTTATCTTCAGGACGTCAATACGGAGAAGAGGAATTTATTCAGGGAGGAATATTTGGTTTGTGCCGGGCTATCCTCTGGGTTGGATCCACTGCTACCCGGATTCCTGCCGTACTTACATCGGTTACCTGGCCAATCTGAGGCAACAGCTGTATGCATCGACGTGAAGAGAAGATGCAAACCACAGGGTACATACCGCGGGCAACTAAGAAGGAAGCGGACACAACAGAGGCTTCCGCATCAACGTCAGCAACCATGATACAAAGGGTACTGACAGCGCTCTCCTTGTCCGTGCTGCTTCGTGCGAAGGCACAACATGGATACTGCGATGGACATTGCGGCTATGCTCTGACGATACTTCCACAAAACTTCTCACGCATCGACATGCAGCCGAAATGACTGAATTTGATCCTCAACCAACCGCACCTTCCATATTGATACGGTGGCATGGAATGCCTCAGGACCAAGTCGAAATCCGAATGCAAACCATGCCGACGCCGCTTCATGCCTGGATTCAATAGTCAGTAATGGGTTCTACGCCGCCAGCCGGAACATTCAGAGTATGCGTCGCGAGCATCATGCACGCAAGGTTCATAGGCCAGTACAGAAGCGAAACCGACTCGAACAGCACCTCCAGCGGGATATCTCAAGGATGGATAGTTGCGTGAACCTTCACGCGGGAGTTGGGCGTCGATTCATGTGGTGACATCCAAGACCTCATAACGGACGGCTGGGCTGTTGGAACACCAGATGCGAGGTAGCAAACATGCCAACCGCATATTGCCTTGATAACGGCCATCGCGTACCGCCTCAGAGCGCAACTCAATTGCCGTCGTCTGTGCAGTCCGTGGAACCAGGTATTACTGCGTCGGTGGGACAGTTTCAACCTGCTAGAAATTGCACCCATCAGCCGTCAAGAGCTGAGAAGGCCCCGGTCGTTTGATACGCGGCATGACTGTAGAGCAAGAAGATGTTTACACTGGAGAGTGAGTGCTTTTGTTGCCTCGTGCCACATTATCGGCCAGTTGATAAGCTGGTGATCATAACCGCAACGGTTGTGGAACTGTGTAATCCTGGCGGGATCGTGGAGGTTGGTGCAAGTTTTATGCAAGTCGGCAGATGACTAAAAAGAATTCTAGACTCTAGCTGCGCGGATGGTTCCAAATGCAAATATTACATCAAACAATTTGAAGTCGATCTCGACACTACCTTACATTGTCCCCAAAGCTGCAATGGCAAGTCCCGGTACCGGTAGTTGATGAGGCTGCATTGCATACGGTTTTAACTTGTGGAAAGGATGTACCCAGCCGATATAGGTACATGCGCAACGACCTCCCAGGTATCGTGAGCTTGAGAGTACTGCGGGGAAAAGTAGCGGTACCTCTATTCCCCGGACTGCGCTGAGCGGATACCCCCTTCGCCATTGAGGTCTTGGCACTTCAAGCCTCATGCTAGCATCTGTTGGAAGGAATTGCATCCCTTCAGTCTCTGGGAAGTTCCGGGTCGGGGATTCGTCGGTTCTATAGGAAGTTTATAGTCTTACGTATACAGTTCACCGCATGCTAATCTTGGATCTTGGGTTCGGATGCAAACTGAGAAATATTCGATGTCTGTCCACTATTGGCTGCTCAACTGGTCTTGGTAGCTCTCTACCATGAACCATCCTGGTCAGATATTACGAGACACATCAAACTTAGAAGTCATCATTATCTTAATTGCCATCGTTCGTTCATTATTCCATGAAATGAGCTTACGGGTCTGACCATGTCATTTGGCGAACGCCTCAAATATTAGATTTTCGAACACTTCCAACACGACCGGGTCACTCGCACCTTTATACCAGGAGGGCTTCAAGTTTCTAGTGGATTCCACGGGAAAAGGAGAGACGACAAGAACAAGTCTCAATGTTCATATTTTTAATGCTCTTTCCGCCTACAGCCTGGCTTTCTGTTCTTGACCTCTGCAACGTAACGAGCCACGAAGCGAAGGTCAAGCCACAGCAACATTGGACATTCAGATTGCCCCTCATCTCGGGTGGGTCGAAATTTCGATACTTTGGCCCTCAAGTCTCACTTTTCACTTCAGAAAGTCCTTAACAGGATCGACTTGACGTTTTCGCGCTAACGCCTGCAGGGCTACTCCAAGACACGACCCGTTGCCTTTCAGCCTGCGTCTGATTGGTGAAGGTGGATCCCCAGCTAACAATCGGACTGAGCAGCGCGACGTCAACCATTGCGCTCAGTAAAGACTCAATACCGTCATGCTGTTGCGGTGGTTCGGTCTGCCCTTGATCCAGAAGTTATTTGTAAGAAGAAAAGAGTACGTAGCATCCTACGCATCTGCCTCGCCCGCGCCATTGGGGTGGGCAGCTATCTCGCTGGCAACGGGCGTCGCTGTTGATTGCGCCTATCCGTGCGCCAACATCGTGAAATGGTCGCAGGTCCCGCCTGTTAGTGATCTACTTGTTTTGTCAAGCCCTCAAATAGCCGACCAGGGATTTCACAGATCAACAAGCAAACCCACCTTTCCAACCTCGCCTCAATAATAGGCAACACTGCACGGGAGGTGACTTGCAAAAGGTACTTCGTCGTCCACCCCCCCTACCCTCGATTCTTCACCTTTTCCACCTCGTCGCGAACCCACCCCCGAAATCCTGGGACCAGTCCAAAACATCGACAGGCCGAGATACTTTCATCGAAAGTACACCCAAGGGCCATCGACAAGATCCCGAGTCCTGGTCTACCGGGTCCGTCGCACATTCGACTTGACAACCGCACCATTTGAATAGTGGTTTTGACACCTCTGTACATCAGGGCGGGCATCCTGCCTGGTCGCAAACTTGCGAGTTGACAGATATTTTTTGGTCTTGCCAAAAGTTATTTGCCGGTACGTACTTCGTATCGTTACGGAAGGGCCCCCCCCCCTCTTTCCCCCCAAACAACACGAAGGCCCCCCAAGACGCGACGCCACGACCCGAAAACCACAAGAGGCAGCTGCAGAACTCAGTTGCGCTGCATCACCAGAATCAAGCTTGATTTTTACCTCTACTTTGACATTTCATCCATTCAACCACGTTTGCAAGGTTTGGAGTCAATATAGATTGATCTTACTATCTGGCAACGGCTCTGCAGTTGGTGGTGGTGGTGGTGAGGACACCCAGGCAGTGCGCACTGGGGCGGGCCAAGGCTGTACCTCGTACAACTTGACGCTTGCTCGAGCGTTGTCGCGAAACAAACAGATCCAAGCCCCGCCTCGCTACATTCGACTGCAAATCAATCCCTTGACCTTGAGCGAGCCGGGGCAATGAATACATGACTTGTCACCAAACTCGCCCTAACCCCTCTCGTACCCTCTACATCATCATCATCCTCACCACTGTCATTCAAACCCTCTCAACGCGTCTGCGGCTCCCGTCAATGTCGTCGTTCGTCACGCGCCCTCGTCTAACCGTTTGTTTCATCTAGCCTCGTCGCAGCTGTCATTGCTACGACATCGTATCGCGAGTAGGCGCGTCGTCGTTGTCGTTTTCGTCGCTGCTGTTGCCGCTGCCGCCGTCAGTTTTGCGCGCCCGTCTGGCCCTGTCCTGCCTGCCGCCGCATTGCGCCTTCCCTCTGTGCGGCGTGCATCTTTGGTGGAAGCTACAAGACGAGCAGCGATTTTTTTTTCTTCCTGGTAGCTGCACACTAATCCCACCCGCGTCCACGCTACATTGCCCGTAAGTTCCATTTCAGCAAGATTCAGCTTCAACTTCTGTCTGTCATTGTCACATCCACTTTCATACCACACACACACGTACGCACACACACACACAAGCACTCCATCAAACCCGTCCGCACCCTCGGTGCGCGATACATCCTTATGGGTCGCAAGTCAGGTCAAGTACGTGAGTTGGACGCATATGCGCGTCGTCAAGAACACCCCGCCCGCATCTTGCTCTCGAATACCTTCTTCAGTCGGCTTTGGCGACAACCTGCAACGCTATCTTTGGGCGTGGCAATGCATCAGGTCCAACCAACCAACATCACAACACACTTGCACCAACCGCCCATGCACATGAATTCTTCTCTCTCTTCCCTCACCTTTCCACCACATTGGCAGGGCCAAGCGTCGTCATCGTCGTATTCTGGTTTGCACACCAACACCGCCATGCCGTTTTTATTTCAACGCGGCCCACCACATTGTGACTGGCACACAGCCTGGTCCATTTCGCCTCGGCCGTCCACTATCACATTCTGTCTCCCTTGGGATTTTATTCCAACTCGATGGCTTCGTCTCACCTTTTGACTTCCTTAAAACTCTGTCCTTGTGTCCCGGGCCGTGCTGCAGTTTAGAAGCTGGAGAAGCGCAAAACAGCTGACACTAGACACAGATCATGCAGCAGTGGCAGGTCGGCCCCGTACCGGAGTACCTCTACTCCAACTCCGCTCAACATGCGAACGACATGCAGTAAGTACCTCGCCATCCACTTTGTACCTGCCCATGTCACTTCCACGTCTTCTCACCCTGCCCTATTCCACTCTCCACCTGACGCTCTATCGCCATGGTATCCCCAAACACCCCAGTGCCCTCCGTACTCTCACACTTGGGTACACAAAGCAAGCCAAGGCAGAAGACTATTATATGTACCTCATGTATATTTCACCCAAAAAAAACAAGTGTTCCCACCTCTTGCTTTGGTCTCGCAAACAATGTATCCAGACCACTTCGTCACCGCTCCCCAATGAGTCGTCGGGTCTTTGCGATAGGTCTCAAGTCCTATAGAGTCCTCAATGTCCCTGGCCTCGCCGTCGCTGGTTCGAGTTGTTTGCATGGCCTAGTGCCGGACCCCGACTCTAGATAACCGCGATAACCTCGTCGTCGGTGGTTTGTTTGCTTGCTCTAGGAGCATAGAAGCATAGGGCCTGGTGGACGGTGCAGTCATGTTGCCTTTGTATTCTGCTACCGGCGCCGTCACCCTACGCAACACACCAGGTCGCTAGCTGGGTTGGCTAACACCGGCAACTGACACAGTGCCTCGCATCCGAACACGTATCCGAACGACATGTCTCGTCGTAATGACTTCGCGGGATATCCTCAACAACCGAACCCGGCTGCCCAGCAGCAGCAACACCAACAACATGCTCAGCACCAGCAGCATCAACCCCAACACCACCCGCATCAGCAACAACATCCTCAACATCAACAGCACGCACAGCATGCGCAGCAGGCCCACCAGCAGGTGCCTCAGTACCAGGTCCAGCAGCATCCCCAACATCCTCAGCATGCGCAACATCAGCAGGCCCATCAACAGCAGCAACAAGCGCACCACACAACGCCGGTCCAGCCAACGATGACCATTCCCCAGCAGCAGCCCGCTGCGCCGCCGCCTCAGAAATCAACTCCGACTCCGGCCCCCGCATCTGTGCCGGCGCCGCGATCCAGGAAGCGAGCCCATCCGTCGTCGCAACAGGCACAACAGCAGCAGCAGGCGCAACAAGCACAACAGGCGCAACAGGCTCAACAACAGCAGCAACAGGTTCAGCAGCACCACACACCGCAACAAGCTCAGCAGCAGGTGCCTCGGTACCAACCGCAACCACCGCAGGTCCAGCAACAGATACAAGTCCCACAGCCCCAGCAACCTGCGCCGGCCCCCGTAGCCCCGGTCCAGCAGGCGCCCGTAGTTACGGCTCCGCCTTCGGCCCCAGTCGCCACGACTCCTGTCCCTGCGCCGACTCCGACTCCCATCGCTGCACCACCCCCCCCGGCCCCAGTTTCTCAGCCCGCGCCGCCGGCAGAAGCTAATTCGACCCCAGCGCCGCCGCCAGCAAAGAAGAGCCGAACAAATACCCCATGGACGCCGGCTGAAGAGCTCAGACTGAAGCAGATGCGAGATGCCGGCAACAGTTGGGCTGAGATTGCCAAGACCTTCCCGTCGAGAACAGAGGGAAGTGTCAAGAAGCACTGGTACAAGGTATGCCTGACAGATGCCATGGCGTTGACGTAAAGTGCCGTGATGCTAACTGCTAGTTAGGATATGCATTATGCAGAGTTTGCCGAGGATGAGGTACGTGACATGCCAAAAATGCTTCAACCATGATTCTTCCAGTGAAGCTTTGTACGTACCACAGAAACCATGCTGACGAGCTGGGGTGTACAGAGCCAAGCATTGCTTAATGCGATCAAGGAGTATGAGAACAACAAGTGGAAGACGATTGGCCAAAAAGTTGGCAAGCCGGCGAAGGTTCGTTTTACTCTCTATCAACACCCATCCATTTCCATCCGACGTCATCATCATTGGTTTTTCTTTTCCTTTTTTGGTCTTGTTTCTCTTTTTCGCACGTTGCCCGGAAGAATCCAGCACTGACTTGTATCCCAAGGCTTGTGAGCAATATGCCAAAGAACATTTCCCCGAAATTTTCACTGGCCAAAAGACACGTTAGGGCACTGTCGACAAGGCCATGGACAAACATTCGACCAACCTTCGGAGTCGGAAGACCAATCAGTTGCTGCATCTGTCTTTTCTCCAAGATTCAGAAGCGAACCTTGTCGATGTAATCTCGCCATTGCGACATGGAGGGTTTCCACAAGATAATAAGCCCCCACTTTTCATCACAGAAGGGCCCATGGTATGCTCTCCAATAAGTCTTTCGCCGGACAGCAGCTTCGTCGAGCATTTTAGGCGTGAATCTTCTTGATCATTGTCCTCCATCCCAAAAGTCGTTGTGTTTCATATACATGAGCAATCCCATACCCCACCGGCGTTTCTGTTCCCGTTTACATTTGCCTAAGTAGCTTTTTCGACGCGATTGTTCAGGTCTGGATGTAGGACTAGGAATAGGGGCACGGGTCAGAAACTGGGAGAGAACAGGGGCCTGGTTGCGAGAGATGGACCAAGTCAGTGAGGGTATAGATTGAGAGCAACGACATGGCTAGTAAGCTTCAGATGCTGTTGTGTTAGTTTTTAGGTTTACTTTGGGCCGGAGACCTGGATCTCTTGGTACCTATAATCAAGGCGAGAATTTTAGAACACATGTCATACACAGGTGCCTCTCATCATGCGTGACACAACGATTCTGGCCACAGCTTGGCTCTTTGGCTCATGTCGCCCTTTTTTTTCTTTTTTTTTTGGAGTGCTCAGGTGGGCTTCACGTCACTTCTGATTCACATATTGGATAGTCCCAGAGTGGACAATCAGATCATGTCCCATTCGAATGCCTCCTTGGGTGATCTGCACGCCAGGGTGGTACGATACATTATGTTTTTAATGTCTTACAAAGTAAGTCAGGTAAGCGGATGAGACGTATGGCACATCAGGCTGAATGGCGGCGTTGTCAGTCTACTACCCTGGAATCACGGGCGATCCCTGTATCATTACCTTGAACCACAATGGGGTCGTTGAGGCTTTGTCCTGTGACAGGCAGCAGTGGCTGGGTATTTCCTTTGTGCTACACACCTAATTAGCCCATGGAGTGCTCCCACCTTTAGAATCAGATCCTCATGCCCCCATCTTCTTTCCAGCCCTGAAGATTATTCCATCCTTCACCGCGCCATTTATCTTATCACTCAGTCCCTTTGCCAGAGAAAGTGTTCCGTCCTTTGCTCACTTGACACAGACAGACCTTTTGGCCCCATATGATGCGAGTGCATATGTAATGTAGAGTATATGTATTGGGAAGTGTGGGTTGCTAGCTGTCTGGCTAGCAAAGGCCCTCTTGAACCGATTATCTTATCTAATCTTATCTATAGCTACAGGGTGATCCTTGGGGTCACGTATTACCATTCCTCCTAACGCTCTTTAATTATCTATATAAGCATCAATTTAATTTATTAGTAGACGCACTGCCTTAACAACTCTATTCCTAACAACCTATTGTCAACCCATACAGCAATTCTCCAAGTATTCAGCAGCTAGAATATAGAGTTTTAGTTGCACCTACCTTATATAGCTTACGCCTAAAGACCTAAACTACTCCGACATCTTCTCTTTTTATACTATTGCTAGTTTCACTAATACTACGGACTTAGTGTAACGAGGATACCACACGTCTCACAATATAATAGTCAGGTAGTGCAAAGGGTAGCTAGAAGTAGGCCAGTGTATGGGTGCGTATATTGCAAGACTGATTCTTGAAGAATCTAAACTAGGTGCGAGTGTCTCGAGCTCTCCTCTTAAGCTGGGCGGTTCCGGGGTTCTACCGGATCGGAGGCGAATCCCTCCCGACTCAGCTTGTCAGCTGAGACCGGCCCGCCACAACGGCTCTTTCCTTACACTTAGCCAATCTTATTATAACTATAGAAAAGAGTACTATGATATAAGCTAAGATCTCAGTCCCGTGTAACAAAACCTTTACTAGTCTAGCTGCTGTAAGACATCATGGTCGCAAGTAAGTCCTACTGTCGGGTTCTTAATTAATGTAAAGGTGCGTATAGAAATGATACGTGACCTCAAGGGGGGTCACCCTGTGTCAGAGAACAGAATGCCATAGGCACCGGTGGGACACCGGTGGGGCTCTGGTGTAGGGACGTGCGAGTCAGGACACGATATGGAAGTCTTGGTTTGCGGAACAATCGGAGAAACTAGTGCTCCGCGGCTCCGACGCCGGGTTCTAGCTATCTATGTAAGGGGCGGAGGCCCGGGAAGAAGATAGAGAGAGTAGAGATCAATGCATCATCGTGGGCACCCCTACCTGAGACCGCCAGTGACCACCCGGTGGTACGTAGGAGGGACGCCCGTTACTCCCCATCACTCTATACTATTGCCTTCGGCCTAGCCGTACCCTGACACCCTGTAGCCATAGATAAGATACATAAGAGCTATAAAAGAGCTCTGCCAGGTGTAACGAAACCTCTAATAGTCTAGCTGCGTAAACCACTAAAGAGTCTGTAAGGGTTGGTGCTAGTAAGTAAGTCCTGCTGCGGAGTCCTCAAGCAATAATATCGGGGTTTGACGTATGGAGTAGAGTGCTTTGAGTAACTGAAGTATTCAAGTAGGGTAATCGGGAATAGAGTCGTTAAGGCAGTTTGCCTCACCAATGGGTTAGATTGATGCTTAGATTGATCACTGAAGTGGAGACTGTCTATCTATGAAATGCCTGGGAGTCCTGTCCCTTATATATCCATCTCTCCTTCACTGATCTCGTTGGATCACTCTTATCCGTTGTGATCCTGCTGGGGTGGCTTACTGGCTCACTGACTGATCCAGTGTTCCGTCACGTGACCTCCTAGTCGGTCCATCCTTTCTCCGTTCCTAGCTTCTATCCTGGTTTCTGGTCCTTTCCTGCAGGTATCCACCTAAGGCCTGCCAACGGGCCTATTCTGTGTTGGTTAGGAACGTGGTTCGTAACACCAGGCCAGAATAAATGACCTGGCGAACCTTTCCCAATACAACAATTCATACCCCATATGCACTCGCATCAAGAAATAACTAATAAACAATAGTTAAGCAGGATCAGAGTCATTAAGACAGTGTGCCTTATCAATAGGTTAGATCAAGACTTAGATGATTACTGAAATAGAGACTATCTGTCTATGAAATATCTAGGGATCTCGTCCTGTATATAGCTAATTCACTTCGGACATGACGGGAAATATCCACTGCTTTCGAGGCTGGACTCGCCGGTGCAGACCGACTTGCAGACTGTTTGTGTCACAGTGCCGGCGATGACATAGCCACAGAGTCCTGTATGCAGTGGTTACTTGGACCGAAGCGTCAGTGATCCACTTTCATTCAAGATCTTTTGGTCCACAATATGCGGTGTAACTCTTCATCATCATCTTCGGCCTGGGATTGGGGCTTGGCAAACGGTTGGGTCACAAGGCAGCAGGCGATTGCCTCCCGCCTGGTGCGACAGTTTGGTGCATTGGTGAAGAAGTGCTCTGGCCGGATGGGAGTATTGACCCAGGTTGCCATTCTTTTCTGGGGACCCTTCCAACTTGGTATTCATGTGAACTCGACATGCCTACCAATGGAAAGAAAAAAGGGACGTGCGTGAGAGATACGGTCGGATTGTGCAAGACAGTGTGGGCGATAACCATGGGAATTCGGCGACATTGGAAATTATGTATATCTTGTCTTGGCAGAAAAAGTATTGTCACTGTGTCAGTCCCAGATCCCTAGCTCATGGGTATTGTAACCGAAGTACCTAGTGTTTGTCTTGCAATGGAACCTGTTTATTTATTTTCTTGAGCAAGAGAAAAGACACAAAAGAAATCAAGTTTGCCTTTGCTCTTGCTAACTGGCGGCTTTAGTAATACACATACTAAGTTCGAGAAATCTGAGTGACCAGGCCCTATTTCTCACGATGTCAAGACAATTTAGGCTGCAGCCCAGGAGTCCATTCCTCCGTTGTTTATTAGCTGTCTCAAGGCATCGATTCGGCACCCAACAACCATCGCACGCTAGAAATCTATGTAAGTAAGCAATCAAGACAATATATCCGCCGCAGTGCAGAAAGAGTTGTACCACCTGGTCTCATTTCCCTACGAGATGCTCCAGCGCATCGTGATACTCGGACCGTGCGAAAATGCCATCGCTTTATCCCGAGTCTGGAGGAAATTTCATCAGGTGTGCCGCGACCCACCGACATACACGGGCATCGTGCAAAGCGGCAACCGCATATCTCACGATGTGCTGCCCAAGTCTTGGACCGACCATGACCTTCAGCCATTCCTTGAATCATTGACAGATTGGTGGACCGAAGCAGGATTGCACCATGAAAAGGATGCCACTATAGTTGCACAATGGGCCTCGCAGATTCCAAAGCGACGAACTACAACCGCCATCCAAGCTCCGAAGACCCTCATAATCGTCTCTGGCTCCCCAAACCATGCCGACATAGAGATATTCGCGAGGAAACCTCGCATTCTCCCTTTCTCCGAACATACTCTCTTGGATTCCCGAGTTGCTATCACCGGCCATCCCGGCATGGCGTGCCTGAACTACCTGCTCGACGATGCTGCCCATTCGGTCTCTGCGGACAGCCTGCATAGAGCGGCCACTGTCTGCGCGTGCGCGAGCTTGACTTGCACCGGCATGACGAGCTCTGTTTTACTCCATTCCTGTTGTCCAATGCTTACTTAAGTAAATGCTGGAGTATCTTGTGAATCGCAGCCAGAGAAAGTTTCAAAGAACAATTAAAATCGGAGAAAAGCCAAACAGTATTCCTTCCTCACTTTCGTAATCTGCATCGTGTCGGGTACCTAGTTTGTTGACGGCTGCGTATGGACAATCTACCCGAGTTGAGGGACTATCAGGCAGTCAAAGAAGAAAGGAGCATTTACTTAGCATGTCGTCGCCTATCTCAAACATCACAACAATGACTCTGGATATCCATAAACGGCAATAATCGTTGTTGGGAAGCAGCCACATGCTTGAGTGTCTATCTGACGACCCAAGTTCGGATCCCAGACCGAGAGACCACAGGTTCTTTTCTTTTTGCCTAGAATCTGTTTTTGACGCCTCGTGGAACCTGATTGGCAGCAGCCTACCTTCAGATAGCCTTACCAGCGCAACTTCTCCATCTTCAAGGATGGAGAGAGGATGGAGGCATGAAAATATAATTCTGAAGGGATCCATCCGCTGGAGAAACTAAGATTACGGAGGGAAACGGCCCTTTGTTGTTGACTGTGGGTGGATATGGATATCGTGTTGATCGCCCTGCCTGCTCTACGCGTTGTGCTACGTAGTCTGGTCTTGAGAGGCTCTGTAAGGTGCTCTTGCTCTTACTAAGGAAGGAACGAAGGGTCTGACCCAGTAGCTGCACTAGCAACTGTGGCGCTCAACCCCACATGTACAGGCTACCAAATGGCTCAGCCATAAGTTGACACAAAGGCATCAGCCCTTTGTGGCCCCATCGCATTACAAAATAGAAGACTACCACGTCGCCGCTACCGTAACGTTCCCAACATCGTGGAATGTAATCTACGCGGTTTGTTCTCTCGGTGATGCAAGTAGCATTACCCTAACGTCTCACCACCAAAGTACAGCAACACCCAATCGACGATGCTTTCAACTGTCACATCTATTTCTGGCGCTGGCCAGGCCATCGCTGATTTCTCCACTGGCATTGGTCGGACCATGGGCACCTTTTTCTCGCAACTTCTCCATCACGTATTCTGTACACTTCAAACGGCTTGGAACTGGTCACTTGCCGCGCCTGGGCGGGTTATTCGGTGGCTATGGGAGGCATCAGGCCTGGGCCCGTTTCTCTCTAGAGCAGGTGCCTTTATACTCAACGTCTTAATGTGGGGAGCGATTGGGATTACATTTCTACTTGTTGCCAGCACTGTAGCTTTGGTGGCTACTCTAGCGGTTACCAAACTCTCCGAGAAACACAAGGCCAGGCGAAGGAGCAGTGACCAGACCCGGTGGGAATGGACGCCCAGTTATGGAGCTACAACATTTCGTATGTGGATCACCTTTGCTACGGCGGTTAGAGTCTCTGGCTAACGCTGGTTTAGGACACACTGAAAGTCACTACCAAGTCACAAACACCGGAGAAGCGGTACAAAATGTCATGGAGGAAGAAGAGGAGCAAGCCAGAAAGGTTCGAGAGGAGATGGAAGCCAAGAAGAGACTGGAGGCCCAGAAGAAGGTTCGAGAGCAGATGGAAGCCAAGAAGAGACTGGAGACCCAGAAGAAGGTTCGAGAGGAGATGGAAGCCAAGAAGAAACTGGAGAGACAAGATGCCGAGGAAAAAGCACGCAAGGCTGAAATGATTACGGATGCAGACGATTTTAAATTATGGATGCTCAAGACAGAGCTTGCGATGTGTCAACGAGATCACATCCGCACCATACCCCAGCCAAAAGCCATTGCTTGCAACGACCCAGTGTGCAAGGATACAATGGGAGCTTTACGTGTCTCTTTTTGCAGGCACGGCATGCAGAAGCTCCTTAATGCGTATGTCAAGATCCACAAGTCAGAGGACTGGAAGGAGAGGTTCTTATGTGAACAGAAACGCGTTTGGCACCCGGACAGATTTACGCGGTGTCCTGAGGATGTAAGAAGTCATATTCAACAGGTGGCGGAGGAGCTGATGAAGGTCATGGCAGAACTGAAGTGAATTCTCTCGCTGGAGAGGTCCAGGGTGTGTTTAAATACAGGAAGCCAACCTCCATTTTCTGTGCTGAGACAGGATTAGATGAATGACAGCGGTTATGTATCTTCTGGTAATACGTGAGCCCATAGGGGGTCACGCTACCCGGTAGAGTAGAAATATGCAAGACGATAAAATAGGGCTGCAAGGGTGTCAGCCAGCCCAAAAGGGCCCTCGCAGCCAGCTAGCTAGCTAACCAAGCTTTCCCAACACATTCAACTTGACCCCCATATGCACACGCGTCGTTTGGATATGGGTTGAACAAAATAAGTTTTGTTGAATTCTGCTTCTTGAGAAAGTCTGCAGTGGGGAAAGAGTATTCGTCCACTGGGATGTTTGGTATGCCTTAGTTGTCAACTCCCTTACACTAATATATGTCTCTGGCACAATCTATATCTGCTGCTCTAACTTCAGACTAATACCTCACATAAACACAAAGGGCTTGAGTTAACGCCTTTAAAATGTCATTCTATTACGCTAATTTCTATATTTATTGCTATACTTGAGGTTATAGTGAATCGTTGTGGTACACAGAGAGATAGAAGCAGGATGATGTAATTAGGTAATCTAGGCTAGTGCTGGTGGGCTGAACCCAAGGAGATTAGTAGTGGTGGTGATACGCACGAACCACCTATGACATTAATTGATGTCTGTCTTCGATAATAATAGTAATAATAGTAATACTGTGGGATCACAAACGTGAAGAAGGGAAGTACAGGTTGCCCTGGGGGAACGGTCCGAGCTGCACACGGGCACGAAAGAATCTTACGTGTATCTCGCCATGACCTCAGGCCACCAATGTCACAAATATCTGTCTTTCATCTGTAGCGAAACCAGCATGCACTGACGGATAAAGGGAAAATGAGTTCATTCTCACAGCATATCGGTGACAATTGATGGTCATCAGTCCGAGATGTACACACTAATTTCGTACTAGTTCAGCTTCATTTTCATACTTCAAGTCATTGCAGAGCATTTTGGACAGGCGTAATGAAACTGGTATGGGCCTGGCCCACTCTGTATACAAATTCTGGTTCTTGATTGATGACTTTCTTTCCTATCAGTCGGCTGGTGTAGTTGGTCACTTCGCTGGTAGATAAGTCCCGATTTGAGCCTCGCCCACTTGGGTTGGTGACGAGTCGCGGGTTCGAATCCCGCAGCTGACACACAAGGGGGTTTAGTCAACCCTTACGGCGCGCTGCCCACCTTGTTGACTTCGCCTACCTAGCGATAATAGGGAGATTGGTGCAGTTTAGGATTACGAGCATCCTAGCCAGTCGACCGTCAAGCACTACGTCGGCGGAATATAACTCGACAGCCGGTCCAGAATTCGAATCGTTAATCCGACCCCTTATCGGACCTCGCCTATCCGATAACGCTCGTCGGCGAACCCGTCCCCTCACGATAGAAGGCGCGCAGCACGCCCCCTCGCCGCGATTCTTGCGAGCGTCTAGACCACGTTACGGTCTATCCACTTGAGCGTATGGTTGAGATGTATACGCTCGACGAGAACCCCAATTAGCAGATACTACGACTTGTCGCGACAAAAAAAATAGTCGAGCATCTTCTGCACATCAGCAGCATCCCACCCCTGAGGACGAATTTAAGTGCCACATTACCACGCTTATCGGTAGTTCAGGCAGGGGTTGTAGCACAGACTTAGGGAGGGACAGGAGGTTTAGTAGTCGTTTGGCTACAAGTTTACCTGTATAACCGCCCGACGCGGCTTAAGGGCCCGCTATATCATCTATAGCCCCTTAAGGGAGTACTTGTAGAGGTACCGAGGGTTAACACCTACGGCGTATTTAATATTTATTCTTTCCTATCAAACATATGGACCTACCTCCTCGGCGCCCTTTGTTTCGTGGTGAACTTCACGCAGTAATTTCACTTGAAGAAGATTCTATCCGAAATCCCCTTTCAAGATGGCCTCGCCCTCGGCATCTTCACACTTCGCCCCAAGTGCAGACAACCCAAGTACCGCCTGATTCGGTCCGTGATGTATGTCTTCCTCGGCGCGCATCTCTTTGCACCAGTAGTGCACGGATTTTTCTTCTTTGGCCTTGAAGATCTCGGCCGGATGATGGGGTTTCAGTCGTTCCTAAGACTGGAAGCTATCAACTTCTCGGGAGCTGCGCTTTATGCAACCAGGATACTAGAGCGCTGGTTCCCGCGGAAGTTTGAGTCCCGGTCAGAGCCACAACTTGATGCATGTGCTAGGTCTGATGGGCGTTTTGGTTGGACTGAAAGCACTGCTTAAGTCTTAATTCAATGGCAAATTTCACTTGGATGCAATGGGATGAAGTCGTAATAGGTTCAGCAAAAGTCGGACTTGGTGTGGGTGGGACGAATGATCTATTGTCAACGCGAAACACAAGTACTTATTCTGCGCGGATCGTATCCATTTATCCAGCTTCATGGTTCCCTTGGACTACCATATTGTCGTCACCCCTATCCCTTATTCACTCAGCCTATTCCTCCAAGCCCCACTTGGCCGGATCCCAAGCAACCGGCGCATAGTCGTTACTCTTCAATTCCTCCACCTCCGCGTCCGTAAGCTCAAAATCATACACATCCGCATTCTCCTCAATTCTGCTCGGCGTCACGCTCTTAGGCAACGGCACATACCCCTTTTGCAGACTCCACCTGATCAACACCTGTGCCGGCGTCTTCCCATGCTTCTCCGCCAGCTTAACCAGCGTTTTATCCCCGGACCTTTGGCCCCTCACGATGGGACAGTACGCCTGCACCACGATATTCCTCTTCTTGCACCACGCCACCACGTCGTCCCGCGCACACCAGGGATGAAGCTCCCACTGTCCGACCGATACCACACCGCCCTTCCCCTTTCCACCGCGCTCCGCTTCCAGCTCGGAAATGTGATTCTCCAGCTCCTCGAGGTGGTGCATGCCGTAGTTGCTAACCCCAATACTCCTAATTTTGCCCTCCTCGACGGCCTCGACGAGCGCTTTCCATACCCCCTTGCGGTTGGCGGAGCCGCCGTTGGGGCAGTGGATCAGCATGAGGTCGATGTAGTCAAGTCCTGCTTCTTTGAGGGAGGCATCGACTTGCGCCTTGGCTTGATCGTACGTCATATGCTCAGGGGGGATCTTGGACGTGTAGAAGATGTCGGAGCGGGGCAGGTTGCTGTTGCGTATTCCAGCGCCCGAGCCGGATTCGTTCTGATATAGTACGGCGCAGTCGATATGGCGGTAGCCTGCAGAGAGGGCCGAGAGGCATGCCTTTTCGGTTTCCTCGGGGGGACTGAGTTTTATTTGTTAGTAACACGTTGGGAAAGACGCTGTGGGCTCTTGTTTTGAATGTGGTTCGAGCTAGATCACTCACGTTAGGTAGACCTATGAAAACTATTAGCTATGCACGAAACAGAAAGCAGGATTGGGTTTGGCTTGCTTACTCCGAAGCCCAGACGGGGCATCTCATACCCGCTGTTCAGCTTGAACTTTGAGTTGATGGTATACTTGTTGGCCATGATGATCTCAAGAGTTCAGTTCTAGTACATGTAATGAGTAGTTTCAGAATCGGTATTCGCCCAAGAGAGATCAGCAAGCGCAGCAGCTTGGGAAGATCTGATAAATATAGTGGAGTTAAATGTAGCGGGTGGAGTTCAAAGACGACGGGGCATCATGGAGCCTAGGTCCGATGCCGGGAATAGCAAATGCTTACCGTCGAGGCCGGGACGATTAGATCATACCATATACGGGGAATTGAGGGATTGAGGTGGAAACAGAAAGCTAATCGTGTTCCTAAGTGGTTGAAATAAGCAATGTTGAGATAGTCCACGAATTAGGATCTGATCTATAGCCAGGAGCTCCCCTCTCCTTAGAAATCTCCAGAAGTCCAGGCTGCTTATGTAAGACGAGCACGCATGTGGGTTTCGGACCTTGAGGGAATATTACACCTTTAAGCAGGGGTATCACCGCGCTTTCACAGCGTATGTACTAGGCATCCATACGACTGGAAGTTGCGCAAGCCAGATAGGTCAACCACCGACAGTGAATTAGAACATGTGTAGGGCAAGAGTTCGAGGGAGTCCCATAGCTCGAACTTGACTGGATAGGATTGGTAGAGTGCGGTGCGCCGGACTGTTGGAAACGGTTGCAACCTTGCCAACCTGCGGCGAAGTGGGCACGCTAGGAGCCAAGACTCAATGGCAAAAACCAGATGATTGTCCGACAGGAAGCGGGAGCTTGCGCATCTCATCTCACTAGCAATATATCTACGAATGACAGCTCATAACCCCCAGAGACCTGGAACTGTGTGAGATCAAGCTAGTGTACGCCACGGAAGCGGCGGATGCAGTTGAGTTTCGAAACAAAACCCAGATAATAGATGACCTAGGTACAAGCGTAAAGCAACAAACAAGGCGAGAGCTGAACGAAATCAACTTCCGGCATCCCGGAATTCCCACCCCGGGAAGAACGATGGAAGATAACAGGAGAGCTCGGAGGCGAGGCTTCTTGGGATGTCTTCGAGAAGGGGTCCCCAGGCTCGAGGATGCGTAGTAACCTCGGGTTTCGACGACTTCTATCATCTACACCGGGCAGTCTCATGTAAATATCGTCTGCCCGAGGCATCGACCACTGAGCCATTTTTATCACGGGTACCTCTCAGCTTTCGTTAACGAGGCCGAATGTGGCAGCTCGTAAAACTGGTATCCAAAGAGGCAATAGCTCTGCGACGAAGCCGGCTATCATCGCTATCGCCGACGCCACGGCAGAACAGGTAAAATGTTGCTGGGAATTAACGACGAGCCGCTGGAAAAGTCGAGTAAAGAGCTTGCAAGATACGACATGCTTGGCCGTACAGTGTACTCACTGAATATTGCCGGATGCAATAACATGACGGCTCTATAGTTGATTCCGATCGGGTTCGTAGCCACTTCTCATGGTCATGCTAGCAGCGCGCTCTCACCATCAATCAGCCACTCTTTATAATGAAACCTCAGCATGCATGCGGACCTTGGAACGTGCATGACATCGTAAAAATGCTACTAGAGAAGCAGCACCGGGGTTGCAAGCATGGGGTTCTATTGGGCCGAATTTCATGACAGACTGGCATCTGCCATGTTGCGATAGTGAAGCAACAAGCCATGTACTTATCTGTAAACAATCAGCCGTTGATGGAGGGCTCGATTGGCTTGTAGGTCTCTAGCCATTGGTACTTGCGTGTAAAGACGAAACGGCCCGAGGAGGCGTTATGGAACGTTGAGTTGGGATGATGGACTGCTACTGAAAGTGCTCGCGGCAGCAGAGGTACCATCGTGAGTTCTCTTCGAGGTATCGAACGCGCAATGTGCGATCCCTCACTCGATCGGGCGGAAGTGGTTGGTTTTTCTTCCTTCTTTTGCCAACTTTTCTTCTCTCCTCATCACGCATCGACCGACGCCTAACAAGTGGCCCGATTTAACCAGGTCCATTCGCGCGAATTGGAGGCTTGGCGGCGTGCTTACCTGTACTGTGCTGCTTTTTTTCCACTATCAAGGCACCGGCCAAATCTCAGATTAATACACATGGCGAGCACAGTAAGCTTCCAGCCCACTACTCCTCGCGAAGATCATCGCCGTCAATCCATTGCGCGAGCTCGCATCTTTGATCACCTAGACATCTTCTGAGGTGTAAGCCCGATGCTTAACGTCTACGTCAACAGTGCAGCAGCCTGAAACAAAATATTGGTGCCATTGTAAGACATGGGGTGGTGCGTTTCTGCATCTACGCCGCCAATTCCTCGTGATCCCAGACACGTTTCGAATCAATATCTCCATGTGTTGCACACTTCAGATCAATCGGACAACTTCAGATTCCTCTGGGCATAGAGCATGCCAGCGTTGGCGAACATGCTTAGCACGGCTTGTACGTGGGAAGGAGGATTCCATGGTCACAGGGACAAATGTCTATGCTCGTCAACGTGCGTTTCTGTGCTGATACACAGTACCGAGTATATGCAATGAGACGATGGGGGTGTGGAGAACTCGAGAGATGCCCTGAAGGCCGGGCCATCCAGTTTCTGGAACGCCGGGTATCTGACCAGGTCAGTCTGGGCTGTCGGCCAACTTCCGCCCCGCCGATTCCCATACGAGGCCTCATTAGCTCAGGGATCGTCATCTCTCTCGCAGAAACTGCACGATGTGAGCGACACACGCAAATGTGAAGCTTGCCCTGTTACGCTTTGGAATCCGCCCTACCAATCGTGTAGCTTCTCACATCGATTGATCTCTGTGCGATATAAGACTACTTACAACAGACCGAAGCAAGCAACGTCGATGAGTGATAGCGGTCGATATTTATTACTCGTGTTCGGTCTCTTTTGCCTCCAGCTCCCAGGGACTGACTGACGAGTCGGCATGCCGGATGCTCGACGCTATTGTGCTACCCCGGTCTTCGGAGACAAAAAAACAACCTAGCACCCTTTTGGGAGTACACCACCTCGAGACAATGTGGAAATCTAGACTGTTGACCAGGTTCTCCGCAATGTGTGCTGCCCTGCGTCAGCTAGTCATCAGTTAGTTGCCTGCCACTTCACACAGACAAACGCACCAACACCTTTCTCTTCACCTAGTTGCATTGGTCGTACTCGCTTTCCCTGGTTACTTTCTTTGCCTGATGTACGAGCGGCTGCCACAGCATCGATGTCGGGTTTCCGTTCCGACCCCCCCAAGCCTCATCCTTTACGTAGTGGATATCACCTGTTAGCCCGTCTTGTGACCCTTAATTGTCACTTCGACCACCGATGAGCACCGGGCTCCTCTCACCTCGGCATCTCGCTCTAGTTGCTACCCAAGCATTCCCAAACCGGCAGTTGCGTCTCGTGCCGCTTGCATCAAGCTCCAAGGTAACGCGGGCTTTTTGAATGACCCATTTCCTCTTGCCGCCACCCTTCAACTGCACGCCGCTCTCAAGCAGTTCTGTTTCCCAAACCCGCATCCCCTCTCACGTACCCAGTATTCGGAGCCATCCTTCCTGGTGTCGGATCCGAAACCTGTGGCCGCTCTTGCCACGTCCACTACGCGCCCGTTCCAACGGCCCGGAGCTCTGACCGTAGCAGCGCGGCACCTCTCTTTCAGTTTGTCTATAGAGGATCCCCTTCATATGTGAACTCGACATTGCAGGCCTTGACCGCAACCCGGCAGTTGATGCTGAAATCTTTTGATTCGATAAAGGGCACATGCCAAGTACCATATTGTTCTACATGGTGTCGTGGAGGACAACGAAGCGACCATGAATCATTTTCCAACTTGAACAACGTTTCTTGCCTCGAACTCTCCACCCTCCAGGGGCATTCTGGCCCTCATAGCACTAGAGAGGGTTTAAGGCACCAGCCTCTTGGCCGGGTCAAGCGGATTGATAGGGGCAGTTTGCCACCCTTCCCGCACAAGGGAACAATCCCAATCTCTCGAACACGTACTATGGTACTCGAAGTCGATTCACAGTTGCCCTGCTCAGCGCCCTTTGGGCCATGGCCCCATCATTGTCGACAGCCGGTTGAGAGAGGGACGACTGTGGGTAGATGGGGCTGCCTCGTTCGAGTGAGCGCGTCGGCTCCCAACTCGCCACTGGACCAGGCTCTTGTCCTCCAGGTACCCAAGCATGACCCCGAAGCCCAAGTGAATAGTGCAGTTGGTCCGCTGCCTAAGCCGGCATCGAAATCAGCGCCGGTCTCACCCAGACATAAGGCCCAATCCTCACCACCACAAAATTGTACGTCACCTAATGCGCCGTCAGAGTCCAGCGGACTTCTCCGCCCAAATGACGGATCCAAGACAAATGGGGCCAGTGAGTCTATCACCAAGTCAACGACGCTACCTTCGTACGCCTCGACTTCAGCCTCCACAAGGTCGTGCGGCTGCGGAGCTAAGTCTTGGACAAATCCTTTTCTGGAACGTCCACCAAAGCGACGTCGGGCCCTCCACGACGTAGACGGCCCTGGCACCGGACATCTCGCCTGCAAGAAGCGGCGGATACGGCTGGATCTCATCACGTCGCGGCTTTCGCAGCCCTACTCGCTCCCGGCCACGCACATCCTGAATCGGGAGTCTGGCGAAGACACGCCCGTGCTCTCGCGTTTCCTCAAGTACGCCGCCATGGGTGCGAAAAGGGCCGGGCACCAGACAGCCCTCGTCCGCAAGGCGGCTATATTGAACCGAATGAGGTTGAACGTGCGGCAGGCAGCTGTGAATAGGGGACACGAGCGCATCTGGAGGCTCGCGGGCACAGGGATCCGGGACCATGGTGTGCAGCTGGTGACGGGGATCTCCGGCACGGGGGCCATGTTCCCTGGAAGACCGGGCGCCTGGGAGGAAGTCAGTGTGCTTCCAGCATGGAGGCCGCACACCCGCCAAACACAAGGACCCGGCGAAGCTGAAAGAAGTCTGCAATATCCCGGAACGCCGCCCATCATACCAAGCCCATCGATGACCGCAACCCGGCTCCCGCCGTCCCCTGCCCCCTTGTCCGTCATCAGCGAAGATGCGTCGACTATGCGCCCGCCGCGCGCTCCCAGGCTTTCGCCTCTGCGCAGCCCAATTTTGGCTCCCACAGCATCTATCATGACGCCAATGGCCATGGCCGATGATGACGGCGAGGCCTTTGACGGACGCTATGCCGATATGAGCGACGATGATATGGATGACGTCTACGCCGACTTTGAGACGTTGTTTGGCGGCGGCCAGGCTGGGGATGTTGTGAGCCCGGAGCGAGGCGATCAGGACGATCACTTTTATGAGGAGTACCTTGACGAGGTAGATGGCATTGCTTGGGCCACGTAGCATCATTGTGGGCAATGAGGTGAGATTTCCCACCGATATCCGAGCAGCAGCACGTTGGGCACTTACGGGGCCGGCGCTGGGTGGTGGACTTGGGGGCGGTTCTCATCTTTCCACAAAAACATATCGGCATCGGGCGGTCCATAAAAGTTTGAAGCGTTGAGGCGAAAGGGAGAAGATTGATTTCAGAAAGGCTGAATAACACGACCTATGATTTGTTTATGCGGCAGGCAGCGCAATGCCATTTTCAACACGCGGGCTCTGGTGGCGACATGTCCCAAAATGGTGGATATGTTACCCAGATCGTACGTACGTACTCTCAGCTGAGCAACATGTGAGCTGAACTGTGCGTAGTGGACTGGGCTACATGAAACGTTTTGCATTCGGTATAGAGTGTGTACCATCTTCGGTTTGGCCCTTAGAGCAGAATTTCTTTGATTCAGAGACATGGATCGCCCGTTATATATATATTTGGCTGAGCTATACTGTATACGTATCACCGTTGTAGGATGGTAGAGACAAGAGCTTCGGTCTATGCTCTATGCGTATCCTCATCATGGGATTCCAGCAACACGAGGTTGGTAGATATTAGGTGCCTCTACAACCCGCAGCCAAGACAGTGAACGAACCATGAACCAAGGTATTGTCAGAGAACAGAATGCCATAGGCACCGGTGGGGCACCGGTGGGGCTCTGGTGTAGGGATGTGCGAGTCATGACACGATATGGAAGTCTTGGTTTGCGGAACAATTGGAGAAACTAGTGCTCCGCGGCTCCGACGTCGGGTTCTAGCTATCTATGTAAGGGGCGGAGGCCCGGGAAGAAGATAGAGGGAGAGTAGAGATCAATGCATCATCGTGGGCACCCCTACCTGAGACCGCCAGTGACCGCAAGTGACCACCCGGTGCTACGTAGGAGGAACGCCCGTTACTCCCCATCACTCTGTACTATTGCCTTCGGCCTAGCCGTACCCTGACAGGTATACGGTGATCTATGAGAATGGTTTCAAGCTGTTACTTTGATCTAAAAACTTTGAGAAAGCCTCCGTGTCCCCTTTTAAACAGCGTCATGTTCGGGGGCAAGCTACTAAACAGTCAACACACTGATATGGAGAGACCAGAAGAGACAGAATTCAATCATCAGAGACACAATATGCCCAGTTTGAATCCAAGTATCCGACGAGACCAGGTTTGTAGATTGCTAGGGCCGACTTTGAATATTCGTATAAGGACTTCCCGGTATCTACATCTTAGCAGAGGATTATTACAGAGATTGCCCAGAGGTTAGAGAATATACCGCAATTACTAACTACAAGGTATGATATTTCTTCTTCACATGTACGATATATTTTATTATTACTTCTTTCCTAAACTTTCGCGTAGTGAGGGTTGGTGCTAAAACGGTGCCAAGCCGAAAACGCTGTTTAGGGGGTAAAATCAAAAGAGGAAGGTCGGCTGCAAGGCAGACGGGATAAGTCAGTACACACCACATGAGATGTTGTATTACGTCATAAAAGCTCGCCGAAGAAAGCATGAGAGCATACTAGATAATATGTAAAGCTGTGGAATTGGTGGCCTGAGATCATGGTGAAGTACACCTGAGGTACTCTAGAGCCATGTGCGGCTTTGAACAACGCCCTCTCTCTCCCTTACCATCCTACCTCTCTCTCCCTGTACCATCCTACCTCTCTCTCCCTGTACCATCCTACCTCTCTCTCTCCGCGTCCCACCCTAACTGTACTTCCCTTATACATCTTCGTATGTAGCCAGAATACTAGTACCAGTGAGGTCCCACCAAAGATACTTAAAGCTAAATAGCTTACTTAAAAAAGGCCTGTTGATTTGATCGAATTTTGTGTTGCAAAAGGGGTAAGTAAGTGTTTCAACGAGGGATAAATGCGCTAATGTAGAGTCGAAATTACGCGATGAATTCCCCAAACACTGCCCATGGATCTTCAACCCGGACCACCCCTTCAATTTGACTCCAGACTTTGTATGGCGTTGTCTGGCCTTGGTGCCGAGTGCGGGGTGGGATCCGTCAGCGGATGGCTGTCATCCGCGCGCCAAGGCCCGTGATACCAAATATAAGACCATGGCATAGAGGTTGAGAGTAGATTTCTATTAAACCATAGACTTTCTTGAGCAAGTCTCATTCTCACATCACAATGGCGCAATTAGAAAAGAACCATGCCACGGTTGTGGACTTGGCTCCTCTCAGTCATTCCAATTATAAGCCATCCGTGAAGAGCATTTTCAGTATCATTCCAGCGTCTTGGGCCCCATATGCAAGACTCTGGCGGTTAGACAGCCCCGCCGGATACAACGCAATCTTCCTCCCTTACCCGATCGGCTTGGGTCTCGGTGCATGCATTGCGAAGCCTGCACCATCTCCAACACTGCTCCTCTTCTTATTAAGTGTATTTTCCCTCGGTTCTGTCTTCCTTCGTGGTGCAGGCTGCACCTGGAACGACATCATCGACCAGGATATTGACCGAAAGGTCAAACGAACTCGCAATCGACCCATAGCGCGGGGTGTTGTATCGACAAAGCAAGCTTTGGTGTTTCTGGCCGCCACTACCGTGCTGGGATCCTCACTACTAGCGCTCCTGCCCACTGGTGCAGCGGTTCATGCGATTCCAACCACGGTTCTTTCTGCGATATATCCGTTTGCGAAGAGGGTAACATATTACCCACAGTTTGTTCTCGGTTTAGCACTGGGATGGGGAGTACTCAGTGAGTAGATTTCGAGTTTAACCACTATGATCTTCATGTAAACAGTATTCTATTCTCAACAAGCGGGTCTCATCGAACTGCATTATTTCGTGAGAGCAACAAGACAAACCACAGCTATCCAGTAACTGTCACACCCAACCCCCCCGGATGCCAGGGAAACAACCATAATCGTACACTGACACGAGTCACTACAGTGGCTGCGGTGGCCGCTGGGGGTGATCTTCGTAACAGAATTGAATTCGGTGCGATCATCATTCTCTTCTCAGCTGTCGTCCTGTGGACGATGACTTGCGACATGATTTATGCGCATCAAGATGCCGAGGAAGACGCAAAAGTCGGGGTCAAGTCCATGGCAGTTCGGTTCGCCGAGGATACAAAGTTGCTGGCTTTGGTCCTTTCTTTTGCTCAGGTCGGCCTATTGGTCTTTCTCGGTTGGTTTATTGAGATGGACGCGATATACTATGCAGCCACCTGTGGTGGAACAGCTGTTTCGTTGGCGAGCATGATTATATTGGTCGATCTACGTCAGCCGAATAACTGCGCTGTATGGTTCTATCGCGGGTTGGTATATGTTGGCCTGAGCATGGCGTCAGGATTCTTTGCAACTTATTTTGTAGGCGGAAGATACTTTCGATGATACATCATGGTTGTGTGGAATTCAGCAGACAAGGTTAATACAGGGTGGAGTGAGTATCAGGCATATCACCGAATAACGTAAACCATGTAGAGCTTCGCCAACTTTTGGTGGCTGGACGTGAGATTCTAGAATAAGGTATACACAAAAAGTAGTTACAAAGAATTCAAATCTATTGTTCCAGCTCCTTATCCAGGCCTACCAACAATAGGATCATCTCGACAATAGGCTATGCATAATTCATTTGGAAACACCGTTTTGAGTATACATATACCAGAGGTGGTTCGTGCGTGGCAACCACTACTGCTTGGTTACAGCCCACCAGCACTAGCCTAGCTGTCCTCAATACCACACACTTCTATCTCTCTCTGTGTGCCCCAACAACATATCCGACGCATCAAATATGAAGTATTGAAAGCAGGCATGATTGAGCTGTGTCCTCTTTCGAAGTAACGCAGAATTTCTCTGACGAAGAAATACACCGCTCTGACATAACATTGCTGTTGCCAAGCATCCCATTTGGAAGTAAAAGCTTTCGAGAATTTGACTGACGACTCGAGATATAAGAACCCCCAGTGAACCCAACAGCTTAGGCACACTAACGGGTAGGTAGCAACACATTTCCTCCTTGTATCAAAATAACCCTGCTCCCGATCACGACGTGGGTGGATTGCTTCCCGCGGACGGCCCCACCCTGCCACCCGCTGTAGGAACCGCAACTTGAGGCTCGGGCGGCGGTGGTTGCCGTGGACCCGGCTAGGGTGGAGGCGGCACCGCTCTCTTCTGAATTCTCAGCTGAAAGTGGAGTTCTTCGGACACCCAATCCCGCTTGATGTTGACCCAGCCTCAGGAGATCCTGAAATGACGTCTTCAGCCAAGATAGCACGTTTCCGCCATGCAGTGGCAGCCTCCGGCGTCTTAAACAGCATCACCATGCCCAGCGAGCTGCTGCGAAGGTTTGACAGGCCTGGCGGTGTGGGCAGCCATGCGTCTCTTCGATCGCCATCGTGGAAGATTCGAGTTTCGGGGTTTCGTGATTGGTAGGCCAGAACTAGCTCTGGTGTTGGGAAACGAATGCAGAACTCCCTTCTTTGATGTTGTAGAATATCTCGAGTCGGACTTTGGCCGTGGAGGTGTCTGGCATTGAGTCAGCGCGTATTGCGATGTACAATCAACGTTCTAAAGAGATTATTTTTCTTTGTTATCAATAAAGACAGAAGAGATGGCGTGGTCGCATGTGCGTGATCTTTTTCAATTATGGACTAGGCGTGGCCTGGTTTACAGCTCTGCGCAGGCTGATCTACGAGGATGTAATAATAGTCTCCTGGAGTTGCTATAACCCCGTAGAGAGCCTCAAAGAACGCCTTTGGCGAGCCTTATGGGAAGCCCTGTGGTTGCTTACCTAGATACTGATTCGTTCACTTACGAGAGATGCATCTCGGTATGATATTACTGGGCAGCCATGCAGCTGATGCCCCGCACGATGTTCCAGTTCAGCCACAGTTCGTGTTGCAGAATATCCTCACCTCAACGATAAACAACAATGCTCTCGTAGACAGAACGAAATTTGGAACGCCAGCATGAGTGTATTGGACGACATCAAGTGAGCACACGGAACAGAAGACCGGGAAGACTACGCCAACGGACTTGCAAAACCAACTTCACAAACATCATCCAGGAGACCTAATAGTTTCGAGCTGTCTAGGTTCAGCAGCATCAACAACCAGACACCTAGTGCAGCAATACCAGATAGACAAGCGCATATGCCAATTTCACAACCCATCAGTCGCGCGGCGTCTGTTGCGACTCGTAGAACTATTGGGACCATCGCCGGCCCTGGAACCCCTCGTCGAAGTCACGACGGCCCCAATCATTCTTGGCTGCCAACCCAGAGCCGCCGACACAAGCGTCCATGTTTCCCGTCGCGGGAGATGCGATAGGTGATATATCCACCCAGAAGCTTCCCCTCAGCTCCTAGCAACGTGTTCCTAGCCAACGCGTATGGCATATGCTATGCCACTAGAAGGCCATTCTTGCGTTCCCAAGCCCAACCCGGCGAACACCACAGACCATCGCTCTATCCATACCCTAGAGAATAAAGTAAATGTGAACAATATAGCATATATTGGCGGCGGTGATGATAGAGGAGAGAAGCTAGGCAGTTACCGTTGAAGGCAGGGCTGACTATCACGGCAGTGGCCGAGACACGACCCCTCCAACGCCGCAGTACGAGTCATTGTTGTCTTTATGATGTGAGATAGATATTGTTTTTGAAGTTAGCGAGGTGACGTGAAAGAAAAGACTACTTGGGCCCCTTGACCACAAGATTACCCCTTGCCCTTCCTGTCTTCAGCTTCTCATATGCCTTGGGCGCATCCTCATACTCAAACACCTCGTCAACGACGGATTTGACCCTACCCTCCGTGATCAACTTGCGAAGTTCGACCAGATCGTCGTGGCTGTTCTTCGTCATAATGAACGAAATACTGCTCTTGCCACCACCCAAAAACGAGGGCAGAAGCATAGTTGACACCGTGCTCTTCAACTGGGCCAAAGACACCGAGGCCCCAACTTGGATGAACTTGCCCCCGCAATCAGAAACTGATCCGCAGCTTTGTACAGATCCGTCGGCGTCCCCACATTATCCACAACCAGCTTGAAAACCAGACCCTTCGCCGCCAAAACCGCACTGACATTCTCCTTGGTGTAATCAATCACCTCATCCGCACCCAAGCTCTTACACAATTCGACATTCTTCCCCGAGCAGCTCGTCGTAACATGACAACCCAGCGCCTTCGCAATCTGAACCCCAAACGTCCCTGTCCCTCCACTGCCGCCGTTGATAAATACCTTATCCCCGTTCCCCACCGTGACATGAGGCGCAATGCTCTGGTACGCCGTCAACCCCGTCGTCCCCACACAACACGCTTCCTCCAACCCCAGACCTTGGGGCCGACTCACGCACCCGCTGTACTTAGCCACGATGTACTCGCCCAGCGTACCGAACCGGTTTGGCTCCACGCGCCCGAACACCTCTTCGCCGATCTTGAAAGTATCGACCGCAGAGCCAGTCTTGACGACTGTGCCAGCGTAGTCCATGCCGGGGGAAGCAGGGACGGATATCATGACGCGCGCGAGCAGACCCAGCTCTGGGAACTTGTAGTCCGCTGGGTTGGGCGACATGGCGTGGACTTTGACGAGGATGTCGTCTTTTCCGAGAAGGGGGGGTTGGGGCGCGTCAGACGAAAGCTTGATGCTCTTTTCGAGGCCCTGCCCAGCAGAGCTGTAGAGCCATGCCTTCATCGTGTTGGTTTTGCTGTCTGTGGGCGTTATGCTGGCCATGATGGTTGTGGACGTTGTTGATGATGCAATGGGTAACAAGGACGAGTGAAGACTGGATTGGAAAATTTCCACGGATCCCGCGATGTCGTTATGAGGTGGAGTGAAGAACTTCGCCTGCGTTGACGGGTGGGGCAGTCGTGCCGAACGAGGGGGTGTTGGCTTCTGAACTATGACGCAAACGATTGTGTGACGTGATTGGCCAATTGACAATCGCGAGGATTAGACAGGCTATCCTTAACCAGCAGGTGGGAAGGTACGGCCAAGTACAGGGCTACAAAACCCCGCCCCAAAACCAGAAGTAACCATCATAGAAGAAGAAAAAAAACATCTCTTTTTTGGCCTTTATATAAATCTCCAGCTTTGTAATGGGTACACCAGCTAACTTGGTATCAGTACTACCGTTGCACTATGTCCTCGTCAGTAGAATTGCTTTGCGCAACGGAATAGTGTTCTCGGCTTATCTACTGCGGCATATCTGTTCGTTTCCAACTTCACCTCTCATGCCCCGGGAAGGAGCCGCTTTGCTTGCGTAAGCCCTGTGGTAATCAAATGGGTAAGTATGTTGAAACGAGACACCCGACGGTTCGATTGACTTTCAGTTACTCGACGGCTGAGTTTCACATTTTGGGCATCTGAAGTTAGTACCTGCTCACGCAGCTGGTGAGAGGCTGATCTATGAGCTTCGCGCGTGATTCGTGTCCAAAAACAGGGCCGGTTCATACTGAAAATTGCCGGTATTGATATATTAATATTGTCGGCTGGTGTAGTTGGTCACTTCGCTGGTAGATAAGTCCCGATTTGAGCCTCGCCCACTTGGGTTGGTGACGAGTCGCGGGTTCGAATCCCGCAGCTGACACACAAGGGGGTTTAGTCAACCCTTACGGCGCGCTGCCCACCTTGTTGACTTCGCCTACCTAGCGATAATAGGGAGATTGGTGCAGTTTAGGATTACGAGCATCCTAGCCAGTCGACCGTCAAGCACTACGTCGGCGGAATATAACTCGACAGCCGGTCCAGAATTCGAATCGTTAATCCGACCCCTTATCGGACCTCGCCTTTCCGATAACGCTCGTCGGCGAACCCGTCCCCTCACGATAGAAGGCGCGCAGCACGCCCTCTCGCCGCGATTCTTGCGAGCGTCTGACCACGTTACGGTCTATCCACTTGAGCGTATGGTTGAGATGTATACGCTCGACGAGAACCCCAATTAGCAGATACTACGACTTGTCGCGACAAAAAAAATAGTCGAGCATCTTCTGCACATCAGCAGCATCCCACCCCTGAGGACGAATTTAAGTGCCACATTACCACGCTTATCGGTAGTTCAGGCAGGGGTTGTAGCACAGACTTAGGGAGGGACAGGAGGTTTAGTAGTCGTTTGGCTACAAGTTTACCTGTATAACCGCCCGACGCGGCTTAAGGGCCCGCTATATCATCTATAGCCCCTTAAGGGAGTACTTGTAGAGGTACCGAGGGTTAACACCTACGGCGTATTTAATATTATTATTTTATATTAATATTACAATTATGCTATCGTATTATACGCTCTATAGATCCCACCCCGCCGTTTGATGTCATGAAACCGAGGACGTCTCCACCTTGGTCGGCCCAACGGTAGGAAAATGAACCCAGGGGACTTTCCCATGCCGCAGATCCTTCTCCTCCAAGAAGGGTAGCACTCGACCTTTCCTAATTATGTCGCCTGCCATCTTGCTGAAAACCCGCCGGTCCATATTGCCCCACGGCATGATATACCTTTCAAACAGCCAAAGTCCCCAAGTATTCCAAGCCTGCATCCGTGTCGCCTGTCCCGACTTGCCACATATGTCCTTTGCGTCACGCTCCCGCAGTGCTTGATACTCCTGCAACACCTCCTGTACGTTCTCTGTAGCAATCTCGCCCACCTCCCGACTGTCCAACAACTTCCTCAAGCCCGTCGTCAAAACCACCAAATCTTGCACGCCACTATTATACCCATTCCCTACATTGGGCGTCTGCTTATTCACCGCATCCCCCACAATCGCCAACCTCTCAAACGAGAATACTTTCATAGTTCCCTCCTCCAAGTTCACCAGCGTGCTATTCCTCTTCACGGCATACAAATCCTTCAATCGATACCTTTCCGTCATTGCCAGTTTCCCGTACTTCGCCACGAACTCCTCCTCCTCCTTCGCCGAGTACTTCTTCCAATCCCGCGTCGGCCAATCAAGCTGCTCATAGACAAAAAACCACGTGCGGTCCCTGCCGACAAAGACTTGCGTTGAGGCCCCGCTGCCGTGCGCACCCCAGCTTTCCCCCGGAACCATCCCCGGCATAAGGTCCGTCGTCGCGTACAAGCAGCGGTACGAGGCCTCGAGGGGTTGCTCGTCGTTGACGGTTGCGCGGGGGTTTTTGAGCAGGGCCAGATTGCGCATTTCTTTGCGGACCCGGCTGTGTACCCCGTCGGCGCCGATGACGATGTGGCCGTCGACTTCAGTCCCGTCGTCGCATTTGACGATTACGCCGTCTGGGTTGGATTCGATGTCCACAACATTCTTATGTGTGAATATCCAGCCTTTGTCGGCGTCTGAGAGGTGGTTGTAGAGGGTTTCCAGGAATTCGGGGCGGTGCACCATGAAGTAGGGGCGACCGTGGCTGGGATTCACATTAGATTTGTACGGTTTCATGACTGTCTAGGCATTGTCACGTCCAAGTCAACTTGAAATGAAATGATGAGACATGAAGTGGAAGGCGTCGGCTTACTCCTCCTCAGCCCAAATGGGTGGGTACGTCGTGTTATACAGCACGCCTTTGTGTGTGACAATGTTCTTCTTCCGAATAGCATGGTCGATCCACCGCACCGGCTCCAGAAGGTCCAGCTGGTCCAACACGCGCAACGTCTGTGGTGCAATGGCGAGACTCGTCCCGTCTTGCGGCGTCACAGTGCCCCGGCGCTCTAGTAAAATAAAATCAATCCCCGCCTTGGAGAGCATGTGCGCCGCCGTCAGACCGATGGGTCCGCCGCCCACGATGATGACGCGGAAGTTAGCCGGCGGTGTCGACATTTTGAACGAGTGTGGTTGAACGAGTGTGGTTGAACGAGTGTGGTTGAACGAGTGTGGTTGAACGAGTGTGGTTGGACGAGTGTGATTGATTGGTGAGCCGTTAGATTAGAGTCTGGAGGGGGTAGGCGATGGAAGCGAAGCCTCGAACCTCGGCGACGAGATCTCAAATTGAGAATCGGAAGGATGGCAGCGGCACTCGCACAAAACGTGGGGGGTCGTGACGCCGTGGAAACGGCGCTCGAGACTTGTTGTGTTTGGATTGTCGCCCGCTTGCAGCCGAGAGAGAAATTAAAAAATGGAGAAAGTCAGCTGAAATGACTCCGATTTCCCTTATCGTGACGGCATATGAACCCAATTCGTTGATCTTAATGTGGCCTGGGCCTTTGCATGCCCCTTTTTAGAGACGCTCGTGGACCCAAGAGGCAGGGTGCGGCAGGGTGGGTGCGGCAGGGGTCTTATAGTCCTGGCCCACTGCGGAAAATAGTGAGGCCATATTTGACCTCTCCTCTGCTAGCGCAATTTGCCAGCTTGGCAATTGTCCCTTAAGAATGGTCAACAGCAGTTGTGAAAATGGCATTCGATATTTCCTGTACTTCAGTAGGGAACACTTTCAAATCCAGCTGGGAAGCGTGCTTCAGTACTTGCGTCCTCCTGCGTTCGGCCAACCATGGTTATATATATGTGGGTCTGCATAGCGGATAATATCCAATTGTATATGACTATTTTTCCAGTCTAGCCAACAGACAAGCTCTATTGAGCATGGACATGAACGTCACATTGCTTGCGGACTAGCTTGTAGGTGTTCCTGATCTTGGGCAATGACCATACAAGTATACTTCGCAAGCAGTCGCGAAGAAGCTTTGTCTGGTGCCACATACAAGATGGAAATTCGACGGGCTACACCCTGCACTCGTATCGAATCGGAAGCAGGGTCCAATTCAAACTCCATCACGCCGTGGTCGAACACGTATTTAAGCTTCGGCTTACAAGTACACGAATCCGGTAGGCGGGCCCTCAAATTTGGGGCGAGTCATGCAACTTTAAGCCCTTTGCAGTCCATGTTATCCCAGGCACCCTACCTTCCTTCGTCCCCAGTGGGTATTATAAATATGACACGTCCCAAGATATTAGTATGCATTGAATCTTGTTCATGTCTCATGTCTTACAGTCAAATTCGGCTTCATCACACATCCAAACAGCCCATAGCAACCAAATATTTGACTGCACGCCATGGGTAACTTCGAAGCCGACAGCACGGCGGACTTCGGCCGATCACATGCCCAAATGCTAACGAAATACGATTTCGTCTTCCTTGCCAACCCATCGGATAACGCCCACAAGACGTTCAAAAACTGGTGAGGCTACTTGCGAGGTAATTACAACCAAGACGGTAGTGATATCTACCTTCCGAGCAACGAGTCAATGACCAGCATAACGAGTCCTGATCTCCAACATGGCGGCTACATTATTCCGAATGATGCGTATGTCAAGAATATGTGGGAGTTTGCCTCCTCCACTTACGTTGGGAAAGAGAATACGAAACATCCTTCAAACTTACGTGTCGAGCTACAAGGACCACCAGGGTACAGCAAACGAGCCAAAGCCGCTTAAGGTCATTGTGTTCACAGATGGGAACCTCGGCGATAAAAAAGATGCCAAGTTATTGAAAGAAACGACTGGCGATTTCGAAAGAATGGAAGCGTCACTGCATCAGATAGGTTCCAGTTCTTCCAGGTCGGAGGAACAGATGATGTTAGGCGCATATCGAAGCGGCTTGATAGTAGCCTGACTGTAAACGTTGGAAGCGATATTCTCGACAACAAGAGAATCAACGGTTTATCAGCGACTATGGCGGCAGATCAGGTCGAAAAGATTGTGTCCGGGGCGGTGAATAAGTTCTATGACACGAAGAATCCTGGATTGTGCTACAGACACAGGGCGATGCGAAGTGGGAGGTGTTCTAAGTTGTGTGCATATATTCTGGAGCGGACACGCTGAATGCAATGAGTAGAATACAACATGATATCTGATTAACCAGTCATCATCCACACCACGAAGAGACATAATGAAATGATGCAGCCAGTCATTAGGAGGCACTTCTTTTTGCTCTTGTGCGATATCACAGCAGTGGTCGCACATTGGAGCCTCCTGGCTTGCTGTTGAGGTCGATGATTCTCAAAGATCTTTGTGTCTTGTGTGCAAGAAAGGATTCAGCAATCGAAGCTCTCTCACCCGACACTACACCAGATCCCACATGCAACTTTTTGATGAAAAGTTTCAATGTCCAGATTGCTGTTCCCGTGGCATAAATGTGGTTGTGCATAGTCGAGAAGAATGGAGCAACCATGTGGAAAATACCCATGGCCGCCATCACGCGCCAAATTGGATTGAAAGAAGCAATCTGCGGACCTTTAGCTGCCCCCTTTGCTCCTCAAATTACACGACTATGAGCGCATTAGTTGGACACGTGAATCGACAGGAGGCAGAGCACCAATCCTGGCCGATCGACTGTGCGGAGTGCGTTCGTACGAAAGTGGCAGCCACCAAAATTGAGAGTCGCTGGTCACTTCTCGACCATTTACAAGCAGTTCATTTATTTACCCTCGGCCTGCTTTTGCGGGTTATGCGGGTATATCTGCTGCAGTCCCAGTGGTTTAACCAGATATTGCACCCTTCAGCACCAAAACGACTTCGAAAAGGCCTTCCTATGTCCCGCCTGCACCGATGCTGGCATAGAAAGGGAAGTAGCTATCGGTTTTCCTTCTTGGAAAACACATATTTCAAGTTTCCATCCGACTTGGATGGCTATTTTTGGATTTCGTGCGTCACCGAGACCTGATGCATCTAATCGACGGAAACGCCCGCTTGAGGACCTCTCCGAGAGCCTTGCCGACGCTCACGACAGCAACAGAGACATGCGCGCACTAACATGGGACAGAGACGCCCACTGCAACAAGAATGATACACATATAGTCGAGATTCTGCCAACAAGGGAGATGCAGCTGAATTTATTCTGTCGCCAGTCCGACTCAGGCATTCGCAACAATACAGACACAGATGATAACAATTTTGACCACGAACAGAGTCACCCCGGAATGATTCAGCATATCGCCAAGCCCAACACACTAACCGACTCTACTGATTTACGTGATTTGATCGACCCAGCACTGAGATGCCCGTCATTCTCAGAAGACCTGGTACAAACATTGGAGGGGCCATGGCATGAACATAATGACATTCAGATGCACCAAGATTGGGGTGAGCACGGAGTAGGCGGACCAAATCTCAGAACCACATCTGCAGAGACTCCATGGCCACATACTACTGCGAGATAGGGGGGCCCGACCACGAGTTTGAGGTGCCGCAGTTCTTCTACGAGAACCAGGGGCGGCCCATGCCTTGAAGATGCCGGGCGCATCGAGAGGGAGACCATTCCGTGTCGAGTTCCGCAGCGAGGGCCGGGACCTCACGGACCCGGCACAAGCCCCTTGGATCTCTAAGCAAGAAGTATTCCGAGCCTCAGAGAGCCCGGCGTTGACGGGTTTGATAATCCAGATGACAGGGTGGGACTGGGAGGGCCCATGGTGACGAACTGTGATCTAGCTAGTATTTACGGTTCTGTAACCATGAGCCTTAAATGTCGTCTTATACCACGTTTTACACCCGTGCACCTTCCGCTTGGGCCTGATTCAGATGTACCATCATCTCTTCCTTTGTCCATTTTCTGATAGCTTCCCTGCTTCGGTAGGCTTTTCCAATTTACCTGGATTCTAGCCGCCTTCTATCGGCGGCTCTATGGCGGTTGAGGCTTCGGTAACCGAAAAGCAGAGCTCAGTGAAGTACTGGGATGGACACCTCGTGGCCGATGGCGCCAATCTTGGTTTATTTTCATAGATAGCTGTAGCGAACTCCCACAGGGTTATTGTAAAAGTCAAGTCCGGAGACTTGTGCTGATTTTTTATACTAAACTTGGATTTAAGCTTTCTGAGGCCGCGGTAGTAACAGCTTTCTTAATCGGAAACGACAAACAGAGGGGTTGTTAAACCTCGTTTACCTCGCATGGGATCGCGGCGGATTGCTCTTATATAGCGCATGCTCTCCACTATAAAGCTATCTATGGATTCACTTTTATCGGCTCTGTACGCACCGCTTTAGCTTTGAATCTCAATTCCGGCCCCTTCTCCAATGAAGTAAAAACGTCCCACTGCTCATGGATAAAGTGGCTGTTCCGGGTATCAATGCCGGGAAGTTCCCCCATCCATCGACCGCTGTTCTGCACCGGCTCGACATCAAACAGGTAGTAGATGCGCGCTAGAGCAAAGGTCATCTCCCTAAGGGCCAGGTTGCGAGCGATGCAGTGGCGCGGCCCGACGGAGAAGGGCTGAAAAGCCGTCTGAGAGATCTTGACCTCCTCGGCCGTGTATCCTCCAGAGTCTGGCTCCTCTTCGGCAATCCACCGCTCGGGGATATAGTCGTGTGGCCGGTCAAAGTACTTGGCGTTACGGAAGAGGGTGAAGTGAGGCACCGAAACCCACAGGCCCGCCGGAAGCTTTTCGTCCACGACCTGTATACCGCCCTCGCCGATGACGCGCGGAATGCTGGACGGAACCGACGGGCAGAGTCGCATTGCTTCATCGAGACATGCTCGCAGATACTTGCAGTTCTCGGCCGCGTTTGGATGAATATCTTCAAGCTCTGGAAAGGTTTTGAGTAGCTCAGCCTCCAACTTTCTGCGGACGCGGGGGTGATTGGTGATGTAAAAAAGTGCCGTATTGATCGCAGTCGTCGATGTGTCGGAACCTAGTATGAAATTGTCAGACCGTGAGTTGCATACTAGCAATTGCTCCAACTATTCGTCATCGCTTACCCGCCATCATGAGTAGCGTCGCTTCCCCAAGCAACTCGTTCTGACTGTATACAGATCCAGTCTCATCGTCCTTGTTGTTGATTAAATGTGCCAGGATATCTTCGTAGCCCCGCTGTTCCACCGCTTCCTTGTCGGTTTCAAGATTGTCTCGGCTCTTGATACGTTTCTCCGTGTAGTATCGTGTATACTCGCCCAGAGCGTGTGCGGCTTTGAACAGATGGGGAAAGAATACTCTGTCAAGCGAGAGTCGCTTCAACAGAGGCTCTTGTCCGGTCTTTGACCCGTGTTAGAGGTATTTGTTCGAGGTTTCAGGAAAACCAAGGAAGCTTACCATGTAGATACGGACGGCCCGTGCATGGACGTTGGCCATCATCTCGATACCCTTTCCAGCGATGAAGCCGAAAGGCTCACCAAAGCAAAGGCCGCCCATGATATCAAGCATCAAGTAATTGACCTCGTCAGCCATGTTGAATTGCCTCCAGTGGCCGACCGAGTCAGGGAAGCTGCCACCGTTCAGCTTGACCGAAATCTCATCGACCTTGGATGATATGAAAGGAGCATAACTCGGAAGCGCCTTGGCAGAAAATGCCTTGCTCATAATACGGCGCTTCCGTCGATGCTCTTCCTTATCCGCCGTGTTGAACACATTCCTTGCATGCTTATTCACTCTGAAAGCTGAGTAAAATTCTTCTGGCTTTGACACGTTCTTGTTGAATCCATATATATCTGCGTCATATGAGCTGTGAGCTATAATGGGTGTATGGATACCAACTAACCATTAAGAGCCTCAACTCTGTTGATTGAAAGCTTGTTAGGTGAGTACCGAACCTTCTCTCCTGAGTATCTTTTAGTCATGCTCACCAATTCGGGTCAGTTTCTACCATACCGTATCGATTGTGGAGGATATAAACATAGTGGTGGAAGTCACCCTTCCTTGAGTGGTACAAAACGGGTAGCCCACTGATTTTTGCGATTATAGGTCCGGGGTACTTTGCGTAAGGATGCAGGAATAATCGATAGAACACCACAGAAAATGCCTAGAAATAATTTGGATTTAATTGAGGTCGCGCAACTGAAGATCGCGTCAACTCACATAAAGAGCTACACCAGAAGCAAGGACACCTGCCACTTCCAAACAAGTGACAGAAGAGAGTGCAACAATCAGATGGCGCTGCGCAGAGATGATCTGCTGCAGCAAATGTTGCTGGTTTGACGCCATGTTGAGCACTGAAGACCATACCTCTTACGCTCCCTTGAGATCAGCAGTTAGGAAGGCCAGGAAGGCTCAGTATTATCACAAATGTCATTTGAGATGGCGAGATGAATAGTTTCAGAGCAAACTAAAATGCATTGAACTACCCATTCGGAGAAAGGTAGAGTCCGTTTCCACTGGACGCATTTCGCTGCAGTCAGCTAAATACTAGGTCGTCATTCTTGTCATTTAAAGAATATTTCTTGCAGCGCAACTTGCTTTGACATGACCTACGCGGGTTCTTCCAGGATGTCAGTCTTGCTTCGCAGGTGCGAGCAAGGGACAAGATGCACTATGTAAAATCAAGTTGCCACTTCTCAACTCGTATCCATGAGTGATCGCATCAATTAGCTTAACTCTACATCTATGAAGATGTATGCAGTAGGTACTACCGCAGACTACGGCCATGTATTCTCCACGCCGAAAAACCTGCAGTTAAATTCATGCGGTCATATTGCAGTCATTCTATGCAGTCATTTTATGCAGTCATGTCATGTAAATAGCTAACTAGGCGCACCCATGCTGTCAGTCGTCAAGGAATCGCAAGCAGCTAGCGCCGGTATGGAGCAATTCTACAGCGTAGCTTTCCCGCACATCATTCACCAATTGAACATCTCGCTGAATACATCGAAAGTTCAGCAACACTCACATAGATGAAATCTACCTCTTCCCAATCGTCTGGCGCTTGTTTGTCAATTAGATCCATTGCCTAATAGCCAATGTGCAATTCCCCCACCAAGAACGTCTCTTTACCACTGAACCATTCTTTTTCTCAATCATCATTCGTGGCCCAAAATAGTCACTCAAAAAACTTTCAACAAGTAGGCTTCATCTTGGCCGGAATTCTCGATAATGGCAGGCAGACAAAGAGTAGTGAGTCTCGACTGCTCAACTGCAGATGCAACTTACATGAAGCTTACCATAGCAAGGCTGCACCAGTCAGTGATGAACATGGAAGCAACGGATCAAGAATAAGCGCAGAAAATGGCCATGGTGAGCGGCAACCTTTGCTTGCTCCGGCCAGCAACGGGGCATGGTCGGCCGCGTCCAAGCCACCGAATGGAGGTTCTGAAGCCTGGTTATTTGTTCTTGCTGGGTTCTTTGTCTTTGTGAACTCCTGGTCAGTCTATTACTTGGAGAAAGGCATTGTGTTCCTGCTAACATGAACAAGGGGCATTTCCAGCACCTTTGGCGTCTTCCTCGAGCACTATCGCAGCCAACTCCTTCGTGGTACTTCACCCTCCACCTTATCCTGGGTTGGCAGCGTCCAGTCAACGTTTGTTACCATCATGGGACTAGTGACAGGACCACTGACCGATCGAGGTTATCTCCGTCCTGTCATGGTTTTCGGCCACTTCATGGTCGTCTTTGGAATGTTGATGCTATCTATCTCGACTGAGTACTGGCAAGTCATGCTTGCACAAGGATTTTGCGTTGGCATAGGAGCCGGGGCAATCAACATTCCTGCTTTCGCTCGCATTTCTTCTCAATTCACAACTAGAAGGCCGATAGCTCTCGGATGTGCCTCGACTGGTGCGAGCGTTGGTGGCATTGTATTTCCCCTCATTTTTCGCCAGCTAGTCCCCCAAGTCGGGTTTTCTTGGGCAGTCCGGGCCATCGCACTGGTCAACCTGATCATTTCGATCCCGACCTTGATCATCTACTGTCGCAAGCCCGGTATCCGGTCACCCACATCAAAGATGGTCGTGGATCCTCGGGGGTTTACCGAGCCCATCTTTGGCACGTTCGTGACGGCGCTTTTCTTCCAGTTTCTGGCGTATTACATCCCACTTTTCTATCTCTCCACGTACGCTGCCGTCAAGCTGCACACAGGAGCCGACTTTGCTTTTGAGCTGCTGGCCATTAGCAATGCCGCCTCGTTCTTTGGCCGGACAGTTCCGTACCTGTTGAGCTCGCGCATCACTCCCATCCAGATCCTCTTTTTCTGGGAAGCTGTGGGCATCGTGCTGCTGTTCAGCTGGATGGCCGTTGACTCGGTGAGCGGAATCGTGGTCTGGACGGTCGCCTGGGGCTTCCTGTCCGGTGTGCTCGTTACGGCGTCGGCCGCCAGCACCGCCCATCCAACGCTGAGTCCCAGTCTAGATGTGATTGGGGCGCGATTGGGCATGAGCTGGTCGACGGCGGCCATAGGCGTCTTGATTGGGGCGCCTATCGCCGGCGCCTTGGCGGACGTGGCTAATGCGGATTTTGTTCGTGCGCAGGTATTTGCTGGCGTGGTCATGGCAGTAGCAATGGTGCTGATGACCATTCCGTTGGTGGCCGCCCACCGTTACAGCAAGCAAAAGGCAGAGGCTGAGCAAGATTAGAAGTTGTAGCTGGCATGTTGTCCTAGGCTCCAATCACACCCCAATCGCTAGATCAGCGACGTGCCCGGAGATGAACGCTAAGGGAACTGAGGAAACGCAAGTCACGAGTATGGATAGATAGAGGCAGTTCAGCCTGGCGACACGAAGATGTATCTACTGAACATGATTGAATCTGAACTGGATAGGTATGAAATAATAGAAAATATTCTAGATAGTTACAAACTATCATAGCTTGCCTTACGAGTTACATTGGTCACGGCAACCATACGTAATACATGGAAACTATCGAAGACAGGTATAATTTTGGACTGGGCGAGTAGGTGTCTCTGCCCAGATAATTCACACTACCATTATTGCTGGAGTACATTCATGCTTCAACGACTTTCTACGCAGTAGTCATGCGGGATGGACCAAAATTTACGTGAAAGAGGAAGCCGAAAATAACACTCCTTCGACAAGTATTGCCAGTGCCTTCACCGTCGTCCCTTTGTAGAATGGCCATTTTGGTTCAGAACCACGGCATCTCTTTAGCGATGACTGCTATCCACTCTTGAACTATTAGAAGGGCAATGGGAGAATATTTCACATAAAAAATGCGCAGCAAATGAAATTCTACGTCTACAAACAAGTCCCAGAGATAATGGGGCTATCGGAGATGCGATAGTTCCGACTTATCCTAGAAGTTCGCCAAAGATGCCTGACCGCATAATTACTAGGTAGGTATTTGCCACTAATGCAAAGCTGACCGAATCCTTGACAGTCTGACGCTATCGCACCATCCGCTTTCTATAACAATTTTGGTCTGCATGTCAGGTCTCCGAGATATCCTTGAACTTAGGAACATCTGTTGTCGATCGCATTGATGGGCAGGATTTCGAAGTCGGACCGCAAGATGCATAGACTTGCGATGGCCAACAGCAATGTCGCTTCTGGTAAGAACTGACCCACAGATTTCAGGGTCGAATGGTTAAAGTACAGAGAATTACATCTAGCACATGTTTGTTTACTGTGTCAAGTTCACTTCTGAGTAGATGCACGACAGATTCGCACCGAAAGCGCTGAACGGAAAAGACTAGAATTTCAACAATGGTCCAATGCGGATTCAATCAGCTGGCACCAGCCCTGTTCTTCAACGTGAGTAGCAGGACAATTTATCCTCGATTTTCGTAGCAGTGGATTGATTCATCCTGCTTACCAAGGTGCTATACTCCTAGCTCCGAATCTTTTCCCTCTACCCCATTGGCGAGCTGCCTAACGGGCAGATTTGGTCCAATGGCAACAGTGTCGGAACGTTGACCTCGGTCGCCGGGTCTGACTTGAGCATCAATGCCACAACACTGCACATGGACGATTTCACAGTCATGAACTCCAAGAACGGGCCCTATGAGCTGAGCGCCCGCGGCATGCTCAAGACGGACGACGGGCACTTTATCGGGGTCACGGGCACAGGCCCGCTGTCCAACACGCCCCACGTGCAGGCCATCATCGCCAACGAGACGGGCGCCACGCCGACGGCATGGGGCGAGCTCAAGACCCTGACCGCCTGGAGCTTTCAGGCCTCGGGAAAGTATGCTGCCTTGACCGAGTCTGTCTTCTTTGCCAATATCAGGCTTCTGCCGTCTGACGATGCCGAGGTTTCGGCATATGCCCAGTATCGACTTAGCAAGGTTCTCGCGGGGCCCGTGTGCGAGTCGGCGGTAGAGGATGAGCTGTCGGTAGCAGAGAATGAATATACTCTGGGTGAACTGTGAAGGCATTACTCATGGAGACATTTTGTTTCATGTCACTACCATGTATCTGGTTTTCAAGCGCAAGTAGGCCTGAATATGTATTTAGGACATGCATATTAGTATTGTCAGAGTACTGAATGTTATTGTGTTCACTATTGGCCTACAGCTATTGTCTTCACACGATGAAAATGGGCACCTTATGTGACCGGGATTAATGCATCTCATATGGAAAGCCTGCCACATCAATACTACACATGACGTTGTTTGTTTCATAGCCATGTAATCCTTATAGCTTAAGGCTATTTGAAATCGAGCAATGCTCGGCGAGTAGAATACCCGCTACAAGCTGTACTAGTAACCGCAAATCAGGGCTCACTAACTGTAGTCTTTGCCCATGCCTTTCAGCCATTCAGTGGGCAGTCGTGCAGGTGTCTATATTCATAGTTCTTGTGCTGATGAAAATATTAAAGAGGAACGATTATTATTTATAATAGGAGAGAATAAGGTAAGTTAGCTTTTGATGATCTTTGGAAAGTTTCTCTCAAATTTTATGCTTGAGGCTCTTGTGTTTATAACTATACTGCACTGGCGAGTTTTGCATTAAGTCGGGGTATGTGTGCAGGCCTATGCGGGCTTGTTGAGGACCTATTTATCTAGCGCTAGACGGGCTTCGTTCGCGGCCAGATAAAGTCCATGAGCGTAAAAGACATTCAAATTAACAGGGCCCACCCTAGTACTGAGCTCTCTTCTTTCTTTCCTTTTCTTCTCTTTTCCCCATCAAGAGACTGCATCTCTACGCGATGGAACCGTCCCACTTGTCATATAAAGCCATTACACTCTCTCCCAAGCCCAACTCATAGTGGTTATCATTCTGATCCTCACTCAATGTCAGGAATTTTCGGACGTTTGCTTGCTGCTCGGGCCCCTGTTCAATGGCGTAAAAAGCCTCGAAATCCAGCTGGAATGCATCATTAGGCGGGTTCAAAAAGCTGAGAACCGACTTGGTCTGGTTGACGGCGACGCGCGGGAACAGGGAAATGCGCTTGGCCAGCTCCAAGACGCCGTCCTTGAGACCCTGGGAGTCGTCGTAGTACTTGTTAAACAAGCCCAGAGCCTCGCCCTCCGGGCCCGTGAAGGACTTGGCCGCGAGCAGGTACTCCATGGCTTTCGCCTTTCCCAGGATGGAACCCATGTACGTCTGCCCGCCGCCGCCAGCAATGAGGCCGAGCGCCTCTTCAAAGGACCCGGTGCGCGCGTTTGGGCCGACAAAACGCATGTCCATCTGCGCTGCAATCTCGTTGCCGGCCCCGAAAGCACGGCCGTCAATCTCGGCAATGAAGATCGTAGAGGTAATGTTCTGCAGAAGTTGCGTGAAGCGAATATAGTCGGCTCCCAATTGCTTCTTCTCGTCGGTGATGGGGGTCTTGAGAGTTCTCATATCAATGTGCCCCAGGAAGAAGTTGGGATTGGAGGAATCAAAGATAACCACCTTGGGCGTGGCATCTGTTACATTTTGTAGAGGAACCAAAAAGTCCAAGAGATCATCGGCAAAGAGGCGATCGACGTAGTTGACCGGTCCATTGTTGATAGTGGCTCGTGTGATGTTGGGAGATGGGTAAGTGTAAGTCATTGTGCCGTGGGGCGAGACATCTTGGCGATGATGCCCGCAGAGTTCCGCCCGCTGCTGTACAAGAGCATAGTGGGCGTTTGGAGAGGTTACTTGAAGTAATTGTGATACGAGAACGTTCAAAGAGGAACAGAGGGACTGCATTTTGTTCCAGTCTTCCAAAAGAGATACGTATCGTGCTGATTGATGAGGAGAATGGATATGTTGTGGTTTGGTTGACACCGTCGCTACGGACTGGGTGGTTACTTGGGCTGTGTAGGTAAGTAGGTAGGTAGACAAGCAAGAATTCCTCTATTACTTGGGTGCTATAACCATTATGAGAGATAGTCATTACCAGCCACCTCCCTCGATACGGCCATTATTGGAGATGCTACTTTGTTGCCATGGGCTCCGGCCATTAATCGAGAACCCGCCAGTACGGGGTCTCTCAGGGATATTGTTGCCACAACGAGCTTAGTATCCGACGATGCACATTTGTCCATTAGTTACAAGGAGATCGGCATACCTAGATGAGTAAGAAGCATATCCGAAACACATTCTGACATGCTTCTTATGTTGTTGCTTATAGTTATGACTGCATCGCATAAGCTAAAAAAGTGTGCCCCCGGTGGTAACCTGGTTTCTGACAACTTGTGGGGTGTCTGACCCTGACAGGATTCTGACCGGCCCCGACCTCCATTGAGACTAGCACGGCACGGCCCGTGGGGATTCGTCAATGCCTAGAGGGTTTTGATCTACCTACTGTACTAGTGATACTGATTATGCGCAATGATACAATGTGGTATATCTATTCAAGCCCGAGAATGTATCTAGTGTTTATTTGTCAATCTAACCGTAGCCCCATCGATACCCCGAAGCTCACGCCAAATTGGTGTTTTCTGCAATTTCATTCATCCGGAACCTGACCACTCCCAGCGCGCCTGGACATGAACATGACCTTGCATTGTGGTTATATCAGCACTTTCTCTGTAGACATACTTGATATACACCAAGGTATGATACGCGATAGCTGCCTAGATACCTTGAAAGCTTTAGCGGGTATCAGCTCGATGAATCCATACATGGCTTTGGTCACGGAATTGGAAATCCCAATGCGCCTATCACTCGGCCTCGAATATGCTGTACTGGAAGGTGGACAATTTTATAGTCAAAAGATTTCACACACAGTTTAACAAATGACTAACAACCCTTGTTGGCTGTTGGCCTGCAAGCATTGGACACATTAAGTACCTAGTATCTGTGTACTCTCACCCTAGAATTGACCCGACCCCCTTTGCCGGATTGCTCTCGGTTCCCAAACTCACTGAAAGGCCATATCATGTGTGCCAGTATCAATGTTCAAGTTCGCTCTCCTCCACTAGTGGCTGGTAACCGTTAAAAAAACCTTCAGGATCATACTCCTTCTTCAATCTCCTGAGTTTCTCTAGTCGCCAGGGTTCATAACCGTACAGGGCTTCAGCGGGATCCTTGGACCCATGACCGTAGTTGACATACTGTTGGAGTCTTCCGTAACCCGAGGTTTCGATGAACTTGTCCTGTTGGTCCGACAGCCACTTGTCTGTAACCTCTTCATCGACTGGGCTCTTATATGCAGCCTCGATCATGCTGATAATTGGTGAGTAAAAACTTTCGAAAAACTTCAGACTCAATGGATAGACACTACTCACAGAAAGTGCTGGGATCCATGGCGCCATGGATATGCCGTGTTATCATCCGCAATTTCACGGACACGTTGCTGAGGGAAAGATTCAAACATGACGCTAAACGTCACGGTACCCTCGTACTTCTCGTTCATCGCTCGCCATCCGTCGAAGAATGAGCGCATGGTTGGAATGTCGTACTTTGCCACATTTGCTGCGTAGAAGTTCTTGATAGGAAATCTCGCCCACCCTGCAGGGGTGCATAATATGTTGTTGAGCCCATTATAGGTGGCCCAAGGCAGGGCATCCCAGGCAGCCGTCTTGCTGTCTTTCCAAACGGGTGAGATTGCATCAAAGGGCTTGACAAATGGCTCTGCCTCGCTTTCAGGTCCTGAATATACCACGTTGATGTTTATTGTCGGCTTTTTAAAACTGTAAGTACAGCTGCGATGTTGAAAATTTGGAACAAAGAGACTACTGACCTTCCCATTTGCTCCCCGCCTTCTGCCAATCACAAATACCGCGACCTCTTTTGGCATTGGGTCAGAGATTGAGTTGACTACTTCGAAGACTGCCTCTAGTTTATCGAGCTCGAATTCAAAATCCACGACAAAGTGTCTGCCGTCATTTAGTTGCGGATAGACTTGGTATGTTGCCTCGAGGACTATGCCAAAATTGTGTCCGGCACCGCGAATAGCCCAGAAAAGGTCTGGGTTAGACGAGTCTGAGACCTCCAATACTGTACCATTCGCGAGAAGCAGACGGGTGTGGACCATGTTGTCATTCAGGTAACCGTACTTTCCTTGAAGCCGGCCAATGCCAGCGCCAAGTGAGATGCCCATGACTCCTGTACATGGGCAAGAGCCAACAGCTTCATTCACAACTTTAGCACGGATCATGGCATTGAGGAATTCAACCACAGGTCACTTACTGACTTCCATACCCTTCGCGTGAGTTGCATTCGCAAACTCTCCAGTCGTGACGCCCCCACCTACCGTCATTTGCTGCTTGTTTGCATCATAGCTTATCGTATTCAGCCCACGCATGTCAATCTCGATCGCATTTCTGATCCGGCGAAGAGAACCTGTCAGACTGTGACCACCCGCTCGTGCGGCGAATGGGATGCCTCTTGAGCGTGCATAGTTAACCTGAAATGGATGAGCTGCGTGTCTCTTTCAGGGGAGAATGTACGAGTCCTACCGTCTCAATGACATCTTGTTCTTCCTGAACCTGAACAGCAGCAATGTAAAGGGGCCGCTTGTACTCGGTGTAACGAGCTGAGATCTCTGCAAAATTATCCTCCCCCGCCAAGAGGATGTTTGACTTTGTCGAAAGCCGCTTTTTGAGTTCATGCTTGATACTAAGTTTGTTGTAGTCGTTGTATTCTGCACTGTTCTGGTCATAGGAACTCATTCCCAACAATACCGCTTGTTCCGCGACCGGGGACGAGTATATGACTGATGCGTTAGTTGCTGCCACCGAGTCTGCCAAATAGGGCAGGACAATATTGAAGGACAAAATCCAAGTAAAGATCCACGACATTTTGAAACTTCTGAACGGTGTGATCATTTTTGTCCTCTCACAGGCTAGATTTCATACAATCTCATTTATACGCGGTAAATTTCATATGAATAATTCTACACAGTCGACATCGAAGGATAGGTCTCAAATCATCTCATGGCCGGGAAAAAAGAGAGTGGTACAATCTCTCCCGGGAAAAGTAGGTTTCTCCACTACAAGGGCTTCATAATCCACATTCAACCCATCCGTCCTTCCTACAGACCTGATCGCAGGGGGCTGACTGGCACCGTTGAGGGCATGACATGCGTCTGTCATGCGGTCACTCCGTGGCTCATATGTCAGCCTGGCCTTCGGTCTGGTTTTCTTTGCCATAGTCGCCACCCTGTCAATACCCCCGGCTTATACATTTGTCAATGACAAATGCTCGAATGTCATCCCTGCACAATCTTGTCAGCGATGCCTTTGCTCTGATGGCTCATTGAGATTCTGGTAGAGTCTAAGTCTCTGAAGCTGATTACCGTCATTGGTGAGAATCCTTGCTGCAAAGTCAGATGTCAGTAACAAGTTATCCAATTCACATGGAACAACCGACAAGACTAAAGCACCCTTGATCTTCATCAACTGTTAGTCACAGTGGTTCATATACAAGGTAGTGGTATCAACTGCAAGATTCAATATGAGTAGACTTCTATAACCACTGGTCCAAGTTGGGTCTAGATCCTGGAACACCTTCACTAGATCATCGCTCAGTCTCAAATTCTCAAACAGATCATACTAGATCGTACCATTCGCATTGTTCAGTCGTACGTTTTGTTTCACCTTCAATAGACTACGTTGGGACTCTATCATTACTCGCCAAAGACCCTGAAATCGGAATTCAACATGGCGCCGATTTCAATTACTGAGCCACCGATCTCAGAATCTTTAGAGCCTATTGCTATAATAGGAATGGGTGAGATGTCTCCGCATGAATTAATGCACCCCCATTGGCTAATGATCCACCAGGATGCCGCTGGCCCGGAGACTCAGAGTCCCCTTCTGAGCTTTGGGATTATCTTGAAGCGAAAAGAAACTCTTACAGCAAGTTTCCTGAGAGTAGGATCAATGGCGATGCATTTTATCATCCAGATGGAAACAGGCCGGGCTCATTCAAGACCGAGGGTGGCTGCTTCATCAAGTCTGATGTAAGGCAATTTGATGCCAGCTTCTTTGGGATTCACCCCAAAGAAGTGTTAACCCTGGACCCGGCACAGAGGAAATTCCTCGAGGTCGTGTATGAGGCTGTTGAGTCAGCAGGTGTTCCGCTCCACAAGTTTTCGAGTTCTTACACCGGCACCTTTGTGGGCAACTTCAACTATGACCATCAATTGATGCATTATCGGGACCCTGAGAACGCTATGCCCTATTCCGTTACTGGGAGTGGCATCACTATCCTCAGCAATCGTATCAACTATATCTTCAACCTCAAGGGTCCGTCCATGACCTTGGACACGGCTTGTTCAAGCTCTCTCTACGCACTTCATGTTGCATGCTCGGCCATTCAGACCGGAGACTGTGACTCGGCCATAGTCGGAGGAACCAATCTGATCCTAACCCCGGAATGTCAGATATTCTCGTCTGTGCTCGGTGCTGTTTCGCCCACTTCAGTTTGTCACACATTCGACTCGCGTGGTGAGTGCAACCGGCATAAGATTTGTTTTCAGATCTAGCGTGCTGTGGATAACTGACCTGAAATGGTGTAGCGGACGGATACGCCCGTGCTGACGGCATTGGCGCGCTCTACATCAAAAAGCTTTCCCTTGCTGTAGCCGACGGTGACCCCATCAGGGCCGTGATTCGAGGCACGGCATTCAACGCAAATGGAAGGACAGGTGGTATCACACATCCTAGTCCTGATGGCCAAGAGGCATGTATCCGACGCGCCTACGAGAGGGCTGGCGGACTGGACACGTCGCTCACAGGCTACTTTGAATGTCACGGCACTGGTACTCCCGTCGGGTATGTTCCAACCCAAATGCACAGCTGAGAGATTTCAGTGATGCTAACGTTGAGTCAGTGACCCCATCGAAGTGTCAGCCTTGGGCAGGATATTCGCTGCAGGTAGAACTGATGCGAATCCCCTGCTGATCGGTTCGATCAAATCCAACATGGGACACAGTGAGCCTTCGAGCGGCATTGCTGGAGTGATGAAAGCCGTCTTGGCAATCGAGCGAGGTGTTATTCCACCAACAATTGGCATTGAGACATTGAATCCAAACGTGGATTTGAAGGATGGACGGCTCAAAATTGTCCAACAGAGCACGCCGTGGCCTGATTTACCCATCAGGAGAGCCAGCATCAACTCCTTCGGCTACGGAGGCTCGAATGCACATGTAATATTGTTTGTTTCGCACGGATCGAATGCTGCTGACCATTTTCCAGGCAATTGTTGAATCCGCTGAGACACTTCTTCCGGGCTACAGATCTAAACATCAGGCCAGTAAGGAGTCTGCCGCTCTGGTGGTATTTGCGAACAGAAATGGTTTAACGAAGAAGCCACTTCAAAATGGCGATACAAACCACAGCACCGCGAATGGACATGGCCATGTTAACGGAAATGGCATCATCAAAGCCAACGGCACCGCGAATGGGAACGGCCATACGAATGGTACAACCCAACACATTGCAAATGGAAGAAGTTCGCAAAAGGGACCTCAAAAGTCCCAATATCTACTACCCTTTTCGGCACACGATGAAAAGACATTACGCACCAATCATGGTGCACTTGCTTCAGTATCATCCCACTGGAAGCTTGCCGACATTGCGCACACGCTCAGTGTAAGACGGAGCTTGTTTCAGTATCGGTCCTTCATCATCACAGACGCCAGCAAGGCCGAAAATGGTATATCAGAAAAGATTTCAACCCCTTTCAAGGTACCGGCGACAGCAACTCCCACCATAGGTTTCATTTTCACTGGCCAGGGTGCTCAGTGGCCCCGTATGGGTGCCGAATTGATGGCGGAGTATCCCAGCTGCCTTGCTACCGTCAGGAGGCTAGACAATCATCTCAACGATCTCGACGAGGGCTACAGTCGACCTTGGAGCATTGAAGAAGTACTCAGTCAAGAGCCTGAACAAAGCACGGTGCACAAGGCAGAGCTATCACAGCCCTTGGTGACAGCCTTGCAGATCATGTTGGTCAATTTGCTTTCTCGCTGGAACCTATTGCCTCGGACTGTCGTTGGACATTCTTCTGGAGAAATAGCAGCAAGCTACGCCGCCGGACTCTTGACTGAGAAGGAAGCGATCATTACGGCATATCTTCGGGGAAAGGCAGTAGCAGAGAACAAGACTGCCGGCCTGATGATGGCGGTTGGTGGCGAGCTTTCTACGATACAACCTCTGGTCGACAGTTATGACTCGCAGATTACAATTGCATGTCACAACTCTCCAGAAAGCCACACGTTGAGCGGAGATGTGGATGCGATGCTTGAGCTGAAGGCAACTCTAGAAGAAAACAAGATATTCTGCCGCGTCCTGCTGACCAACGACAACGCTTACCACTCAGACCACATGAGGGCACTCGGTCCCAAATACGAGCGTGACTTGGAGGCTTTGATGCCCAAGAAGACTGCTGCAGAGACCCTCAAGCAAAGATCAAAGACTCGAACCTGCCAAGCTGAATTCTTCTCTTCGGTCTTTGGACACGCCGCCCCTCGGGCCATACTCGGCGCCAAGTACTGGCGACAAAATCTCGAATCTCCGGTTCTCTTCCACCAAGCGGTCACAGAAATGCTTATCAACTGCCCTGTTGACATTCTCGTCGAAGTTGGCCCGCACGGTGCACTTCAAGGACCTCTTCGTCAGCTTTCCAAGAGCATTAGTGATAGCACCAAGTTTCCAACATACTATCCCACGTTGACTCGTGGCTCCAATGATGTGACGAGTATCCTGACACTAGCCGGAAACTTGTTCACTCTAGGCTATGAAATCGACCTTGGTCGGGTCAATGCCACAGAGACTCGCGGCGGCAATGATTATCAATTTGCCAAAGTAATCACAGACCTGCCACGCTATCAATGGCAATATCCAAACGATGTTCTATTGTACGAGAATCGCTACACTCGTGAATGGCGACTCCGTCTGCATGAAAGACATGACATCCTTGGGAGCAGGATACCAGGCACCAACCAGTCAGAGCCTATTTGGCGAAACAAGCTCATTGTGAAGAATGTACCGTGGCTGACAGACCATCGCGTAAGTACATCTGTACTGGAGAATGGATGAATAAAAGCTAAAAGCAAGCCGTAATAGATCGGAAAGGACGTGGTATTTCCCTCTACTGGCTATCTCAGTATGGTAGTAGAAGCGGCAACTCAAGTTGTCGAAGTCGAAGGTCTACAGGCATCGAGCATCGAATTCTACGATATCCGGAATGTTAGTCTATTCAGGGCTCTCATGATACCTGAAGATGACATGGGAATCGAGACTCTGTTCACCTTTAGACCATCCTCCCTGAATTCTGTATCCTCCCATCAGTGGGTCTTTGACTTTGTCCTCACTTCGGTCGCAAACGAGGAGGGACAGGATACATTCGTGGAACACTGTCGTGGTCAGGTGGAAGTCAGTTTCGACAAATATGGTAAGACCCTTTTGCTAGGCTAGTCCCGATTCGAGCGTTGTTGTTAACAATCGCAGATTTTGCCGAGAGTAAACTGATGAGCGATGTCCACGCTCCTTCTTCGAAGGCGATCAATGCAGCACAATGGTACGAGAGCTTCGCAGCAGCAGGGCTATGCTACGGACCAATTTTCCAAGGCCTGTCCAATATTTCTGCGATTGGAAAGCCAAACACCACGCGAGCAGAAGTTGGTTTGGAACCTACCGCAAAGACTATGATCAGGGAATCGCGATACGTGCTGCATCCTGCCACCCTTGATGCCAGCCTGCAGCTCTCGATTGTCGCAGCGCACAACAACACAGCGACCAAGTTTAAGCGAGGATTCATGCCTACTTCTTTCGAAAGCATCAAGCTGTGGCCGGGAATCGCAAGCCAGAGCCATAAGTTCACTGAAGTCTATGCCAGCTCAACGCTCAAGGGCGTTCGTGGCTTGTCTTCCGACGTTCTATTGTTGGGTGCACAGGGTCAAAGGATGCTGGAGGCAACCAATGTTTTCCTGACTGCTGCTGATCAGACCGCTCTCAAGCTGATTGATGATCCTGCTCCATTCACAAGGATCGTTTGGAAGCCTGATTTTGATCACCTCACTTCAAACATCATGGCCCAACTGTACCCACCGGTCGTGCTCAGCGACGATGCAGTGATCCCCTCTCTGAATACCCTCGCTTTGCACCAGTTGATCCAATTCAAGGCGACTCATGCACATGTTTTCGAGCAAGGTTCAGATCAGCCTCATCTGCAACGGCTGTTGGACTGGACAACAGAGAAGTTGTCAGCTGCCGAAAAGGATCCTGCCTCTCCCGCTTCAAGTATCATGCAGTACGACGAGTCGCACAGAGCTCAGGAAATTGAGCGTATCTCTAGCGGACTCAAAGCTGCGTCTTCTGAAGCTCGACTGATGTGCCATCTATACGAGAATCTTGCTGCGATCTACAGTGGGGAAAAATCAGGTATCCAGGTAGCATTGCAAGACAACTTGCTGATTGACAACTATGAAAGTGGCCAAGTCTATCGGGAAGGCAACCAGCGCCTAGCTTCAGCAGTGGCATTGTACGCCCATAAACACCCGAATTTGAGAATCCTCGAAGTGGGCGCGGGAACCGGGAGTGCGACTAACCAAATCCTACCGGCTCTCAAAGGAGAGAGCATCTGGCGTCAATACTCAGAGTATCGATTTACAGATACGACGCCTTCGTTCCTAGCTAGTGCAGAAGAACGATTCTCCCGCTTTGGTGGAATGACCTTTGGAACCTTTGACATGGAAAAGAGCGGGGAGTCCCAAGGCTACCAGCAGGATTGGGATGTCGTGGTTGCCTCAAACGTCATCCACGCAACGTCCGACATTCGCAGTACGCTTGTCAATGTTCGAAACGTTCTCAAGCCGGGTGGCAAGATGATACTCCTAGAGTTGACACAATCACAGCTCAGCGCCGGTCTAGTGCTGGGCACCTTTAGCGACTTCTGGAAAGCGGATCACGATCCTAGCTATCCTCGTTACGATGGGCCTTTTATCAGCAAGTCTCTGTGGCAGACTGTCCTTTCTGCTTCAGGCTTCTCAGGGCTTGATCTCTTCCTAGATGACTACGCAGGCGCAAATATCTCGGCAACTGTCATTTGTGCATCAGCCGTGGACGCCCCAACAAGCGTACCGCGTCAGATCACAAGCCAGGACCAACGGGGCATTACTCTCATCTATCGATCCCAACCCGCCTCGTTCATCCAATCGTTGGCTGCTTCTCTCGCCGAGACCACTGGTATCGCCGTCGACGTAGCATCTCTTGCAGAAATTGAGACTTCTCGCTACATGAGGTTCATTTTCCTCTTGGAGACATCCGAGCCTTTCTTTCTCGATGCGACAGAGCTGGAGTGGAAGCACGTCCAATTAGCCTTGGGACGATCGACAGCATCCTTATGGCTGACATGTGGAGATCTCATTACTGGTACTGAGCCCCTCTATGCTATGATATCGGGGTTGGCAAGAGGAATCAGAACAGAGAACAGTTCGATCCGGCTCAGCATTCTTGACCTGGACAAGACCCCAGTTGACTCTGATGCGGAGCTCTTCAGACTCATCGGACAGCTGGAGTCCAGGGTAGCGGACACGAGTAGAACAAATGATGACTCCGAGTTCCGACTCAAGAACGGTGTGCTGTACACAAGCCGCCTGACCTCTGACGACTCCCTTTGAGAGGAGGCGAAGACCTCAGTAAGCTCTGATCAAAGCCCTGCTGAGGTACCGCTGAAGGACTTCAAGTCGGCCCCCCTTCAACTTGCTATCGGCAAGCCTGGAGTTCTGAGTACGGTACACTTCAAGAAGGACCCGGAATTCTCGAAGCCGCTAGCCGCAGATGAAGTTGAGATCGAGGTGAAATTTGCCGGCCTCAATAACAAAGATATTGCAGTCTTGACAGGCCGTCACCACTCCGACTCCTTTAGTGACGAATGTTCGGGTATCATCACTAAAGTTGGCAGCGAGGTCCAGAACTTCAAGGTTGGTGACTCGGTCTACTGTCAGTCTTTTTCTAGATTTGGCAATTTTGTCCGAGACAAGGCAATCTTCTGTCAGAAGCTCGAGGACGGCGATACCCTTTCAGGAACAGCCACTCTTCCCATTGCCTTTTGCACCGCGCTACATGGTTTGATCGATCTGGGTCGGCTGGAAAAAGGCGAGAGCGTGTTGATTCAATCCGCTACCGGTGCCGTTGGTTTGGCGGCCTGCCAGATTGCCAAGATGGCTGGAGCACAAATCTATGCTACTGTCGGCACGGATCAGAAGAAGGCGGAATTGCTTCAGATGGGGTTCGGTATCCAAGAGAATTGCATCCTTCCGTCACGCGACCGATTTTCGGCCCGAAGACTCCTGGAGAAGACTGGTGGCCGAGGCATTGATGTCATACTCTGCAGCGCTCGTGGAGAACTCATGCATGAGTACTGGAAATGCATTTCTACTGGCGGACGATTTGTTGAGATTGGAAGGACAGAGGTATTGGATAATGGCAGCTTGAGCCTGGATGTCTTCAGGCGGAATGCTACATTCACATCTTTTGATCTCGAAGTCATGAGCAACGAGAAGCCACAGGTGATTGCTCGGTATGTCAATCTCCCGTTGATCTCCTTACATCTTGTGTCTTTTACTAACGATTTGTAGTTTGATGAAAACCATTCAGCAGCTCAAGAGCGAAGGCCTCATCACACCTCTCCCTTTTGAAACATTTGATGTTGCTGAGATCGACAGAGCTTTCATGACGTTCACTAAGGGTGCTCACATTGGAAAGCTGCTTGTTGAATACAATGAGCAGTCGGGAAAAGGTATCAAGGTGAGTTACCATTGGGTGAATCCCTGCGTTTGCTACACCTATGTGCTTTGCGACTAACTAAGTTATTACCGCAGGTACAACGAGATCCCTTCACTGCCAAGTTTGACCCAGACGCCGCATATCTACTAGTCGGCTGTTTAGGAGGTCTTGGCCGAAGCTTTAGTGCCTGGGCTGTGTCACGCGGGGCCCGACATCTCATCTACCTCTCTCGTTCGGGAGCGGCTGGCAGTGAAGCACAGGCATTCCTTGACGAGCTCGCGCACAACGGCGTCGACATCACGGTCGTGAAAGGTGACGTGACATCTCTCACTGATGTGGAAGCGGCCGTCAAGTCCTCGCAATACCCTATCAAGGGCGTGGTACAAGGAGCACTCACTCTGCACGATGGTCTATTCGCGGACATGTCGTTGGACCGCTTCTATGCCACCGTGCGCCCGCGTGTCATCGGCACGCTGAATTTGGATGCGGCGACAAGAGACTGCCCTCTGGACTTCTTTGAGCTTTGGTCCTCGTGGACTGTCATCTTTGGCACCGCCACGCAGGCCAACTACCTCGCCTCCAACGCCTTCTTGGATGTCTTTGCCCGACACCGATGCTCCCGCGGGCTCCCTTGTACCAGCTTGGCGCTGAGTCAAGTCCTTGGAATTGGCATTGTCTCGTACATGCCCGAGTATCAGCAAGCCATGATTCGCAATGGCTTCTACGGAAACGACGAGGAAGAGTTCTTGCAGTACTGCGAGACGGGCATCCTGCCGCCAGCCAAAGGCACTCAGGAGGATCCAACATTCAAGTACGATCCTCAGACGGCCGCCCATCTGCTGGTAGGAATCGAGCCTGCAGGCCTGAAGAACGTCGACCGCAAGCACCCCTTGTCGGACATGCTCTGGTATCGGGATCCTCGTTTCCAGAACCTGATCCAGGCTACGGACTTGCTTTCTGCGGGTAGTCAAGATAAGAGAAGTGCAGCAGCCGAGGAAGGAACAGCGCTGGACCGCATCCGAGGCAAGATTTCGCGGCTTCTGTACATGAACGTCGACGAGGTGGACGCGGACAAGGCTATCAACAACTATGGCATTGACAGCATGGTGGCGGCCGAGCTGCGGAATTGGTTCGTCGCTACCTTTGGGAAAGAGGTCAGCATGTTGAAGTTACTGAGCGCGACAATGACGGTACAGAAATTGTCCGAGGAAGCAACCAAAGACAGTGAGTAGATGGGGTCTGTGAGGGAGCAATTCCATGACAGTGCAGGGCAGTTTGGGCAGAGACTTGAATAATGTGCCAAGCACCTGCCAAGAGTCTCCTAAGATTGGGGAGTAGTATCATAGAACCAATCCTATTTCATTATCTCGGCGATTGAATGGCTATGGCCCGCATGACCGCTATGTACTAGCGTACTGATACGAATTATGCTTGAACACAACTATAACACGGTTGTCTTGCCAGAAGCCGAGTTAGGTCTGGATGCTGCAGTCCGAGTTCCATGATAGTATGGTTGTTATGAAACTTATATAATACTTGGCAGAATTCTTACACATCATAATATATTGAGTTGTGTTTCTTCTTCATATCTCGGTTCCTCAACACAAGACCGCCCAATCAGTGTTACCCCAATAAATTGATGTGCTGATTAGTGGATTCCTCAAGGGCCAAAATGTTTGTCTATGCCCGGCGACGACCTGATCCCCACTGGCCTGCTAAAGGCCTGCGGTGAACCCCTATGGGAGATCCTAGCGGATCTGGCAACAGCTAGCTTTAGGCTGGGGTACTACCCGGAGCGCTTCCGCTCAGCGAGGGTGGTTGTTATCCCTAAGCCTAATAAAACGACAGCTCAGAAGCAGACCCCTGGCGGCTGGCGCCCCATTGCCCTGCTTAGCACGGTAGGGAAGGTAATAGAGACGGCGATGAGCCAGTGTATCACCAAAGTAGCTGAGGCGGCCGGCCTACTACCAAACGGCCAAATGGGTAACCGCGCTGGGAGGTCCACCGAACTGGCAATACGTATAGTTGAGGACGTAGTCTATACGGCGTGGAGACGCGGGGGCATCGCCTCGCTGCTACAGCTAGACATCAAGGGGGCATTCGATACGGTCAATTACAGACGGCTGATTTCCATATTAGCCCGGAAAGGCTACCCGGAGTGGGTTCAGGAGTGGGTACGCAGCTTCGTGGAGGATAGGACGGTACGCCTCCGGTTCGATGGCAAGGAGTCAGAGCCAATCCCCCTACGAGCTGGCGTCCCCCAGGGGTCACCGCTATCCCCGATACTGTTTATATTATACATTTCAACGCTGTACGAGAAGCTAGCGGAGTAGCATCCACTACTTTTAGTAGTCGGGTTTGCGGACGACACGAACCTGCTAAGCGTTGGCACCGATCCAGACACGACCTGCCGCCGGTTGGAGAGCGCATGGGCTACGTGTCAGCGGTGGGCAGTGAGGCACGGGATGGAGTTCGCTCCTGACAAGAGTGAGCTAATGCACTTTACTAGGGCCCGAGAGCCCTTGCCGCAAAGTATTCGCCTTGGGGACGCCACAGTGTCGCCGGTAGTCTCAGCCAGGTTCCTAGGAGTCTGGTTCGACCGCAAACTGACGTGGCACGCCCATGTTGAGCGTGTTAAAACAAAAATGGCAACTCAAAAGCTAGCCCTGATAAAGCTAGTCAATATGTCGTGGGGCTGCGATCTTATACGGGCGAGGCTGTTATATACGGTGGTTATCCGTAGCGCGATTGCCTTCGGGGCGACTGCGTGGCATACTATAAGTGAGGAACCGGCAGGGCCAGCTAAGAGCCTGATGGGGATACAGAACGAGTGCCTCCGGGTAGTCTGTGGCGCCCACAAAGCGACGCCGGTTCGCCACCTGGAAGCAGAAGCAGCAATCCCGCCACTAGACCTCTATCTTAGTGCCCGGGCTGCTAAGTTTGAAGAACGGTGATACGAAAAGGTAGGGGGACCCACTGGTTAGGTGAATCCCATTCAATTAGATACTATAACGTTGCGCACTGCTGCATTATAGCATCCTCCCCCCTAGGTGCACGCATCAAACGGCTACGGCTTAGCGGGAAGAGAAATCTGCTTCGCAGCGCGAGCGCTAAAGCGTCACATATACTCCGGCAGGATAGGCCGGCGAAGAGGAAGCAGGCGTCGCAGCTACTCCGACCGGCAGGGTACACTATGGAGAAGGAGGCCCGGGGCTCCGAGTGGATGAGTGAGGAAAAGGAGGTCCCGGCTGCCCTCTTCGGCCACTGGAGGAAGAGATGGCTCACCGGAGCAGAGTATCACGATCGCCAGCGACGCGCTATCGCTGAGGAACCGGAGGGCCCTTCGATGCAGATACCAAAAGGGGGCAGGTATTTCGGCCTGAACCGACTGGAGGCGTCTACGCTGTGCCAGATCAGGACGGAAAAAATAGGACTAGCAGCCTTCTTATTCAAGACAGGGGCTTTTGGCGTGTACTCGCCGCTATGCCGCTGTAGCGACGCCCCTGAGACGGCAGAGCACGTAATCCTCTTTTGCGGGCTGTTGGAAGGACCGAGGGAACGATTACGGGCCGCCATCGCACCACGGCCACTATACTCTCGCAGAGACCTCGCAACGGCAACAGGAGAACCAGTAGTTAGTGGGACTATTATAAGGTGGCTGCTAGGGACGGGTCGGACAGCTTCAAGGCCCAGATAGCATCGATCTTCTCAGGGGGGACTTTGTTGGTAGGTTGAGAACCAACGTAGTATGGTAGTGGACGTAACGCAGTCGCCAATAGGGCAAACCGACGACGCAGCGTATGTATTTAGTCCAGCCATTAGGGCACGGTTTGACATACGGGAGTACTAGTAGAGGTACCGGGGGCTTCGAGCCTACGGCGTATTTAATAATAATAATAATAATGTTTGTCTATCCAATTCTTCTTGGCACGCCAAATATGGCCCACGATGATCCTCCTTCTTTTCCCCTTTGTCTTTTTCAGGTACCCTTCCTTTCTCAAATTGATACATGCGCTGCTAAGTATAATCATCATCCCAGCAGCGGACACGAACCCTATCATTGCTCAGGTGACTCGCGGTCACAGAAAACGTCGCCGATCAGGTATGCAATCCTTATAGGATTTAAACCAGGATAAGGACAAAGAACGTGATGATCTGACATACCTAGCGTCCGCATCGTCTACACAGTAAGCGGGTATTCTTCCCAATTAAGCCCCATGAACCGATTTACCCGAAACATGGGTCTCGGAAAATACCAATAGCGTGATAGGAATTATGCAATCTGCGTGCTACCGTCTTCCGCTTGCGGCCTTACTCAATAGCCAACTAACTAACTGTCCTAAGAGTCTACGCACAACGGCCCAGCGTCAACCTGGCTGATCTGATAATCCATGTATACCACGGTATCCTCATTATCCGAAGGGATCAGCCGGGTATTCGCGACAAATGTCCCTTCTGCAAGCTGCGAGTACTTGCCTGCCGCCGCCTGAAAGTTCCAGACCGTAAAAGTATCCATCTCCCCCCACCTTAACGGCTCCACTCCTGTTTTGTTCCTGCACAAAAGTCAGCAATTAGATCTCAGATGGACTCTCGGAACATTTACTTACGCCATGATATCATGAACGTGGGGTGTGGCCGAAACCAGGCCCTGCATGTTCACGCCAATGATCTGACCATCGTCGGTCATTACGAGGCCACGCGTATCTTGAATGTACGGTGCGCCCGGGTAACGAACGAATGTGTCGTCCATATGGATACTCGTAGCGTTGATCGCCGGTATGAACCCGGGAACGGAGGTGAGGACGCCTACTGCATTGCCATTGGCCCAGAATCCACCCGTCGTGAGATTTCCGATTGGATATGAAGCAAAAATCCGCAACTTCAATTTTGGCGTTAAGTAGTGTAATAAATGGAAAAGAAGGAGGAACGAGTCGATCAATGATTGACGCAAACCTCAACCTACTTACTTTGTAAGTCAGAGCAGGAATCAATGTAGTGAATCCACACGGAACCATCTTGTTGTATGTTTTCCCTTCGTTGTAGGAACCTCGAGTCTAGTGAACTGGAAAATAAACCGGAATCGATACGCCAAAGCTCGCGCTACCGCACAAGCAAAATGGATAAGGAGGGGGGGATACACGCAGTAGACATTCTCATGGCGTAAGAATCACCCTGCCTATAAACTTGTGGTCTGGGCTGAAGACCTACCTTTTTGCCCTCGATACCAATGATAATCGACATCGGTACAGACTCTATGCATTCTGTAGCAAGATTGTACCGCAAAGCTTACCCATACAGATCTTTCATCACGAGATATTTCCGAGATATTAGTGGTCTGACCGCAGATACATGACCGCATGTTTGGGAGGATTTAACTTAGAGACGATATGATACATGCGCGTGGGTGATAATGCAGTCACAGTGACACTTAGGCGCATGAAAGGTGAACATCATATCCGGTTTCCTTCACTTCTCGCTTATGTGCCGGTGTTCCTTCCGTTGAAAAATCACTGGTGATGACTGCAGCAGATTCTGACTGCAGCGAATGCTGGCTGACTGCGGACCTCTAGAAATTATGCGGTCCATAAGTACATAACGGCCATCCCCTTCATTGCATGAGGCAAATAACGCTTGCTATAGGGTGTTTATAGGCAGATCCACGCGGCGCACCACTTTTTGCTGTGCGGGTTCCTGAGTCCCAAGTCCAATGTCCGCACCGATGAGTACGGCGGCAGCCTGGAGAACCGGATGCGGCTAATCCTCGAGATTGGGCGCGAGGTACACCGCCGGACGCCACCCGACTTCGTCCTCGGCATCAAGATCAACAGCACCGAGTTTCAGGACACGGGGTTGGTGACGGCCGAGGCCAACTCGTTGTGCCAGCAGCTCGAGGCCCACCGCTTTGACTTTGTCGAGCTGAGCGGGGGCTCGTACGAAAAGGTCATGTACTCGCACCTCCGCGAAACCACCAAGAAGCGCGAGGCCTTTTTCCTCGAGTTTGCCGATCGCATTGCGCCCGGCCTGACCCGGACAAAGGTCTTTGTGACGGGTGGCCTGCGGACCGTGGGCGGCATGGTGTGCGCGCTCGACACGGTCGACGGCATTGGGCTCGGCCGGCCGCTGACGGACGAGTGGCACCTTTGCAAGGACATTCTCGAGGGCCGCGTCGATGGCGCCGTGGTGCCTCAGATTGACCCTGGCGAATTTTGGCTCGCGTTGATGGCTGGGAATCGAAATATGCGACTGGTGGGCATGGGCCTGGAGCCTGCGCCTTTGTGGAAAAAGGAGGTGATTGATCAGCTGCGGTCGGGATACAAGGAGTGGACAGAGAACAAGAGTACGGAAAAGGAGTTGGGTTACTACGAGGTTTTCGATGCTGGATTTGCAACAAATGGGCAAGTTTGACTAGTTTTCTTTTTTGGCCAGATATTTAGAGATATTCAAAGGTGCGAATAAACGATGCATAATAGTTGCAGTAAGTATCATGCCAATCCCACGAAGAGAAGAAGATTCCGTATAATTTCTCGCCACTGCTGGTCTATCTATTGTTTTATAATGTAACCAAAGATGTACCAGAATAGAAGAAAGACTCAAAGAAATTCAGATAAAGAAATCCCGATCTAGGACGCGATTCTGAGCTTGAGACAGTGTAAGCGGTCCGTACCATACTCATTGGTGAGTGATCGGCAACTCGCGTGCGCATACCCCTTCTTAGGAGATGGGCATGTAGTAGTTAAACTTTCCGTACGGATCCCACGTCCTCTTGAGATCCCGCAGCTTCTCCAATCGCCACGGCTCATAACCGTACATGCTGGGCAGGGTCTCATTGCCAAACGCATAGTTGACGTAAACATTCAGCGTCGCATTGGATGCCTGGCCAGCATGAACGAGCGTGCGCGTCTCTTCTCCCCATGCAATGGCCTCTGCGTCCAAGTCGGGGTTCGGGTCGTACTGAATCACGGTAGTCCAGATGATGTTGTCGTCACGATGAGGATAGGCAGTGTTTTCGGAGGGGACTGATTGCACGCCCTGCAGACTGTAGCTCTCGAAAACGACAATGGTGCCCCGGAACAGGGGCTGGGCGACTGTCTTCTCCTTGTACAGTTCGAAGACGGCACGGTTCGTTGTGATGTTGTATGTGGTGAGGTCGGCGGCGAACTGCATTCGCTGTGTTCCATGACTACACAATGGGTCATCCACGTCTGTGCCCGAGGCGTTGGCAATCTGCGAATAAGGTGCCTCTCCTTCTTCTACGCTGACGGGCCCAAAGGCCTTGAACGCATCAACATAGGGGGCCGCATCGTCAGCGCTACCTCCATAGTTTATCGACAGCACCAGCACAGGCTCGGTTTCGCTAATGTCCGTGTTCCAAACGTAGTCGAGGAGCAACAGGCCCATTTCCGGGGGAAGTGTGGCTTCTGACTGACGGTTCATCTCTTCAAAGATGTTCTCCAACTGATTCTCCATGAAGTAGTAAACTCCATAGAACCATACAGGTGATGGTTCATCATAGATTTTGTACGTGAAGCTCGTAACGATACCAAAATTGTGGCCAGCCTGGAAATGGTCAGCGGGATCAGTGATTGCAAGTGAGGATATAGACATACACTGCGAAGACCCCAAAACAGGTCGGGGTAAGATTCCTCACTGACGCTGATCTGGGTGCCGTTCCATAGAACGAGATCAATGTCAATGAAGTTGTCGACGACAAGCCCAAAGTGGCCCTGCAAACGACCATGTCCACCGCCAAGACCAGCACCCACGATGCCTACACAACCACATGCTCCACTTGCTGGCGCACAGTCAGTATGGCGTGTCTTCAAAGTTTCATTCTAGAAAACGTACCCGAGGCTTTCCCATACTCAGCAAGGGCACTAATCATGCTCTCCACATACGAACCACCGCCGACGACGGCAGTGTTGCCATCCTCGGAGATGGTGACGGTGTCGAGCTTGGTCACCCAGATCTCGATCCCACCCTGGACATTTCCAAGCGTGTATGTACTGCCATGGCCGCGATTCACAGTGATGAATTGCATACCCACTTGGTTCGCGTATTGGACGGTCGCCACAACGTCAGCCGCCGACGCGACCTCGACCACGACGGACACGTTGGGCTGACCGTATACGTTCCATCGCGACGTTGCGGTCGTGAACTCGTCGTCTCCCTGGACGTAAATGGTCGAGCCGTTGGATAATTGCGGACCAAGGTCCAACTGTATCTGACTAGGTGTCTGGGCTCTGGGAGTGAAATCATGGACCGCCCTGCGCAGCGCGTAAGGGACGGCGCCGACGGTTTGGGGGACGATAAGGCCGCACAAAGCCGCAGAAATCAATGATAAATACATGACTTTTTGATGGACTGATGCCCTCCTCTCGTACTATCGACTATGTACGCCTCATGGACTTCTTTTATACCGCCAGACTTCTCGAGAGAATGGCCTCATTACGGCACAGTTGCTCTCATTGCCCCATTGCCCCTATAATATTCCTCATCCGTGCTTGTAGAAATTCCATATCATCGCTTATCTTGGGGATGCTAACATACTCTTCCCATGACTTCCCCTGCTCGAGAAGGGCCGATGGATTCGGGGCGTCAGGGCTGAAATCCTGATCCCAGAACTCTCGTCGTCAGCCGAATCCTTCAGGCTATTCCAAGAAAGGTGCCACGTAAAATGGCTCGTGGTGAACATGACAAGGCTTGAGAGGCTCAAAGCTGGGGAAAGCGGGGAGTTGTAGTATTGGGAGATGGCTAGCTGCGCAATTATTCTCTTGTACCTCGCTTCCAAGTGTCATAGTAGATGGAATTTGTGGAATTTGTCGATGTGCGGAGTGCAGGACCTTTTGTGTGGATTTGGCACCAAAGGGCCAAATATTTGAGGGCAGAATAATAACCCATGTTAACCGCAGGATCATCACGCACAAGTAATTTGTCAGCAGTGGTCGTGATATCTGGCAGAAAGTGTAGTCTTTAACAGGCAGAAGGGGTCCCATAACAAGGCATATACCTGGAAAGAGCATTCATCCTCGGATGATACATTCTCATCGGGACCACTTCAGTACAGAGTCAAGACATCTCAGTCAGCATCCACTACATGGGTTTTCGGTGACTATTGGTTCGAACTGAAACATGACCCATGTCCGGACTTAAGAGAGGATTCTGTGCTTATTGCCAGGAATCCAGGTACTTGGTAGATACTTCCAAGGCAGGGAGTATGCATGGTCATGCAGTATACGTGCCGATGATTGGATCCTTCCCAGCTGGAATATTAACAACCAGTACGTGAGGCGAAGTGGGGGTCATCATGACAACATTCTCACCAGGTTATGGCCGTAGTATGCTCGTCTAAACCTAGCTGCTTCCCTTGGAACTGCCTGAAAGCATTTTGCAATGAACAGGACAAAGATGAACCTCAAATTAAATTTATTTTATTGATTATTTGACGGATTATGACCGTGGTATATGCAAAAGGGAAAAGAATTTATATAGACTATATCTAAAAATTACAGACTACATCGTGCAGATACTGCTTATCCAATGAATAATATCCCTGTAATCATGTGCAAAGCATGAATGCAATTCTACTTGGATGACTGCTTCAAAGCCTGGACCCCATAGAACCAGGTATGTAACTCATAGTGAGAGATTCCCTGTTGAACAGAAGATGTTGAACAGAATGACCCTAAAGAGTACCCAGGATCTCCATGATCTGACAATATCCAGGGGCGGCTGACCGAAGATTTCCAAGGTTCCGTGCATATCCAATCTGACACACATTGCGGAATCTCTGGGATCTCCTCCTTCTGGCACGCCACGCCGAGACTGATGCAATGCTACCTACCAAGACTGCTAGCAACCAGCAGCACCAGAGAAAAAGCAATTGTATGTGCATGCTTGTGCAACATGAACGAGAAATTTTGGGGACTTTAAAGATTCTACTCATCTAGTACTTGCTCAGCTTTTGTTCTAAATCAAGGAAATTTCTCCCTGTTGCAACTCGTTTTTGAGAGGCCGCAACCCGATCCCACCCTTTTCCAAATTCGCTACCCCAGACCCCCAAACGTAATCTTATTACTAGCACATACCATTGCCAGCTCATACTATTTTTTCCCGTTTTCCGATAGCTAAATCATCATGAGCACGGCACCTGTCTCACTGACCTGGGGCTGCGCTTCAGTGCACTCTGATGGGGCCTTCTCCACCACTAGCGCTGTACAGGAACTTCTTAGCACGCTGCAGGACCTCAAAATCACACATCTCGACAGCGCACAGCTATATGGCGACTGCGAGGTCCTGCTTGGCCAGGCTGGCGTCACCAAGTATAACTCCTTTGTGATTGACAGCAAGACGCCTGGTGGATTCGTGCCGGGCTCCCTGGCGCCGGAGAAGCTCGAGGCCGACTTTCACGCGACGCTTAAGAACCTCGGTATCGCCAAGCTCGGGACATTTTTCCTCCATGCGTCGGATCCGACGACGCCAATTGAGCCAGCCTTGGAAAAGCTCGACGCGCTGTACCGCGAGGGCTATTTTGCGCGTCTGGGCCTGTCCAACATGAAGGCCGACGAGGTCGCGGCCGTACACAAGCTGTGCACCGAGCGTGGTTGGGTCGCTCCCAGCGTGTATCAGGGCAATTACTCGGCGTTTGCGCGCCGGCAGGAAACAGAGCTGCTCCCGACGCTGCGCAAGCTAGGCATTTCCTTTTCCGCCTACAGTCCGCTGGCGGGTGGGTTCCTAGCGCGACGGAGCGCCGACGAGCTTACTGCGCCGGGTACCGGGGGCCGCTTCGCTATCGACCCGGCGGATCCAGAGGGTAAAAAGGGCGGTCTAGGCCTATACCGACAGCTGTACAGCTCGCGCCCCAAGCTAGTCGAGGCGCTGGCGGACTGGGGTCGCATCGCCGACGCCGCTGGCTGTAGCTGTCCGGCCGAGTTGGCGTTCCGGTGGGTGGTGTGGAATTCAGCGCTGATGCCTGAAAATGGTGATTGTGTTACCTTGGGTGCCCGCAGTATAGAGCAGCTCCGCAAAACAGTGGGTTGGGTATCAAAAGGGAGACTGGAAGCGGAAACGGCTGCTAAAATCAATGCCTTGTGGGAGGATATTAAAAGTGTCGCGCCACTTGACAATAAGCATATGTAGTACACTTTCTCAAAGAGCTTACACAGCGGCTGCCAATAGTAAACTTTGACGATAAACACCCTCTAACTAAATTTCCTGCGATCTAACGTAGTCCGCAAGTGAGCTGGCCACTCTATTTAGCAAAATGTGGAATTCCATTTCCCAACTTCACCACACTACCATTTCTTAATGGATTTCGTTTCCCAAAAAGAAAAAAAAGAAAAAGAAAGAGCTCAATTACTCCTGTCCATCCACGCTCACGATAATACCATAACGCTCTGGCTAACATCCATCTAACCAAGGTCATTTGCCGCAAACATATTGTCTACGTGGGTTGTTTTCTTGGTCGTAAGAAGCGAGCATAATATGCCCCAATCATCCGTTTCGGGAGGCTCACGATCATGATACGACTGGTGCTGGGCGCATTCTTGGGAAACAGCAGGGGAGTCCTCAAGGGAGACAGTGGGGGCGTCGATATTGATCCAGTTCTGTATTTGGCCATCCTCTGAACTACAGCTGGGCAGCAGCGCAATGGATGCTGTGCTTACCAATTGATCAGCTGTTGTTTGTCTTGAATCTGTGGGATTGAGCGCCATATGTGTGCCTGAGGTGGTGCCTGAGGTGGTGCCTAAGGCAGTGAAATCGCTTGTGTAGATAAAAAGGTCGGCACCTGCCTACCTACCTTAGATGTAACTTCTTACATAGGACTCCGAGCAGTCAATACACACATCACACTGCGCATCGAGCATCGTAACCAATACAGGATCTGTACAGAGTCATCATCTGAGGGTTGAATCCCTCAGAATCTTTAGAAATCAATGAACTTGATGATTTCTTTGAATTCGTCAACGGTCGACTGCTATCGGTGGACGATATATATTTCCGAACGCCCGCAAGTTTGTTATATATCAATATCTCTCATCCTTCGATCATGGTTGCATTTATCTTCAGATTCTGGCGACATGCGTGTTGTCTCTAGTTCCACCTTCCTCGCCGTCTGCAGAAGTACTATCTAACTGGACTGATAAGTTCCCGGCAAGGCTTCCAGATCCGAAATAGCCTCCAAGTCTTTGTATATGCGATGCCATAAACGGTTAACGACTATTTCTGGGGGCGATTCCTAGAACAACGAAGTTGTTAGATATTCACGTATCTTGCAGTATGACCGTGATATGACGGTTATATGAAAAGAATAATTTGTTGGTTATGGTTAGGTCACCGTTTTTTCCATGCTCGATTACCTCTATCTGTTCTGTTGGCTGTGTGCATTGCCTTTAAGTAATCCGAAGGGCCCAGCCTTACTAGGCTACCTCTATCCCCCCTTTATCCTGAAGCACAAAGCCAACAGAACAGATAGAGGGAATCTAGCATGGAAAAAACGGTGACCTAACCATAACCAACAAATTATTCTTTTCATATAACCGTCATATCACGGTCATACTGCAAGATACGTGAATATCTAACAACAGTCTAGACAAAGCTAGAACTAACGATATGGTGCTTCTATGCTTCAATACCATGTGACCCGTCGTTTTTGACAGAAGTGACACCAAAGACCATTCTAATTGATCTGACAACATTCTTTGCCCTACGGGCGCCCTCTGTCTCCAAACTCACGTGACCGTTGTCTGTCAGGCTCATATACATTAACAAATAAAATAATATTAAATACGCCGTAGGTGTTAACCCTCGGTACCTCTACAAGTACTCCCTTAAGGGGCTATAGATGATATAGCGGGCCCTTAAGCCGCGTCGGGCGGTTATACAGGTAAACTTGTAGCCAAACGACTACTAAACCTCCTGTCCCTCCCTAAGTCTGTGCTACAACCCCTGCCTGAACTACCGATAAGCGTGGTAATGTGGCACTTAAATTCGTCCTCAGGGGTGGGATGCTGCTGATGTGCAGAAGATGCTCGACTATTTTTTTTGTCGCGACAAGTCGTAGTATCTGCTAATTGGGGTTCTCGTCGAGCGTATACATCTCAACCATACGCTCAAGTGGATAGACCGTAACGTGGTCTAGACGCTCGCAAGAATCGCGGCGAGGGGGCGTGCTGCGCGCCTTCTATCGTGAGGGGACGGGTTCGCCGACGAGCGTTATCGGATAGGCGAGGTCCGATAAGGGGTCGGATTAACGATTCGAATTCTGGACCGGCTGTCGAGTTATATTCCGCCGACGTAGTGCTTGACGGTCGACTGGCTAGGATGCTCGTAATCCTAAACTGCACCAATCTCCCTATTATCGCTAGGTAGGCGAAGTCAACAAGGTGGGCAGCGCGCCGTAAGGGTTGACTAAACCCCCTTGTGTGTCAGCTGCGGGATTCGAACCCGCGACTCGTCACCAACCCAAGTGGGCGAGGCTCAAATCGGGACTTATCTACCAGCGAAGTGACCAACTACACCAGCCGACAATACATTAACAACTCATCCACCTCGGAGCACATGCTCCTTCAGGCTTCTCCATAGCCACGGGGTCTGCGACATCCACCCTTGTGTTGTCAATTTCGTCGCTGGGCAATAGTGTAGATGCCGTATGTATCTCGGCATTAGCAAAAGTTGGCAGATAAGTCTCTCCTAGATATGAACTTATTAGGCTACGTATAGTAGACTCGAGGTGAAAGAGGCAGTCGCGACTACATTGTCACAGTAAAACCCCAACCTTGATTACGACGTTCGGTTCATCGGACACAAAGAAAAGACGATCACGCCCATGTCCACAGTCAACGACTAACTATGAACTGAACTGGAATCCGTTGGTTGATCAACTTCAAAGAAATACCTTCGATGCCCTACCAACTGCTAAGAGATAGATTACCGAATGATTAGAAACGATGGTCAGTTGACTGAAAATGAAGAGGAGAATGCACATCTACAATCAACGACCAACAGTTGGTTGTTTGGGGACAAAGAAATGAATTTCATCACTACCCACTGCCAACCACCAAATGAATAATTGGCCAAACTGGGGATATGGCCGCAAGCAGCAAAATAGTAGCACATAGTTGATGCCCACAACCAACAATTTCCTAAGAATGTCAGGCTTGGAAGGGACATCTCGACAGTGAGCAGACGGCTCCAATTCAAGTCATGTACCTTCCATTGGTCTTTTTACTGCAATCTGTCAAGTATACATAAATAAATTACGTATCATTGGACTGCTGTCCGGGCCTATCTATTCATGAAAAACCCCCGCGACATGCTGAACCATCTTGAACGTCTCTTGAGCAACAACGTCCGGCCTATCACGCTGGATAAAATGACCTGCCCCGTACACCAGACTCACCCCTGGCTGCGAACCTTTCTCCCTATCCTCCGCTCCAACGATCCCTTTCTTTGACAAAAGCTTCCATCCTGACACCAGACTGCTCAATTCCGAGTTGTACTTTTCCCATTCCGGTTGAATAAATGCTAGGGCTAGCGATCCAGGTAGACCGGTACTGCGCTCCGACTCGGCCGCGAAGGCTGCTGGATGATGTCCGAGCACACTTAGGTAGGGGGAGGTCTGTGTGTTTCTAGCACCCCCTCCTCCCTCAACCCCGAGGTGATTGCGTAGCTTTGGCTCAGATGCGCTGGGAACGAGCGAGGCAACGCGCGTCCTTGACAGGCCCTCCGGATTCTGGACGTTGGGCGCGAAACGACCGAGCATTATGGCTCGCCAGTCTCTCAGCTGCTCTGCACTGGCATCCGGTGGGAGTATTTCCGGGTCGAAGGAGGCTGCATCGGGGTTAGGGATCAGTCTAGCGTAGTCTGCAGTGCTGATGTTGGAGTCGAGGAATATGTGTGCTGCTAACTCGACGGTGGAAAGGCGTGACAAGGTCGAAGGGACAGAAGTCGAAACGAACAGACGCGCCAGTGGCACCCCTATCGAATGAGACACAAGGACGACCTTGAGATGTCCATTTACTTTTCTGGGCTCGCTAGCTGAGGTGTAGTATTTACCGAGCACGAAATCGAGAAGTTCTTGTAACTCAGTAACGGCCGACTCAAAACTGTGTTCATCCACCTTAGCTCCTGAAGGGATCGATAGACCTTGGCCATAGCGATCGTAGAGAAGCGCTGAGAAGGCGACGGGGGTTCGCTCCAGCTTTTGCGTTCCGTCAGTATTCTGTCCAATCGAGGAAGAAATCTGTGTCGACACTGCGCCTGGACTGGACGAGAGATCCGACAGATGATGAAGCATCGAGTTCCAAGATGCCATGGAGAGAATAAGACCATTAATGAAGACGAGGAGCATACTCTCGGCTGTAGACCCATCCTCTCCATGGTGCCCATTTCTTTTCACCTGTGGATAGTCGCGACCAGGTCTACAATTTGGTCCAGCGGCGAAATTTAGGAACCGGTACGCAATCTCCTGCGTGCCTCTTGAGGGAAGCCTGGCGTATTTGATGTCGTCGCTAAGCGAGTCTTCGCCCAATATAGCAGTCGCCATTTTTAACTCGAGTTTATTCGGTTCGATTCAACGCGCTCATAGAACGTTTCGAGGCTACTGTTTACTGTGATGGTCAAAGCACGAGCACTGGTGATGTAAGTTGCTGGGTATTGCATTGCTCTTAAACGGTTAAGTGCATACGAGGGTTTATATGTCCTCCCTTTCCCCGCTCTTGCCCGCTCTTGGAGATTTGCAGCAGCAAGCCCATATTTTCGACAGAATTGGGACATATGTACCACATCCCCAGGATCAGAAAGTTGCCCGTCACGATCGGGGCCTCCAGGGCCGCTAACATGGTACAAAGGCGTAATGAGCGTCGGGAAGTTTCTTGCGAAGTCCATTCCGAATACAACTACCCCCCGGATCTGTACGACCGCCATGGTCTTGGAGACAGGAAATCTTTGCAGGATTGAGGCAGGGGGCAGATACCAAAGCACATATCCGAACTTAACTGACAGTCAAGTAGTCCGTTTCATGGGGAAATGTACGCGAGGGGCCTCACATGTAACACCTACCCAACCCAAGCGTACCAATTCCCAAGAACACCAGCATGCCTTATGGCACTACAGTGCTAGTTGTATCCTTATCCATAGCCCCTAGTATCGCATTTAGCCGCAATATGGGGACCAATCTCGCATCAAGCTTGCATCGAGTCGTTTCTCTTCCTTGATTGAGTGGACGTTGTTGCCTTCGAGGCTATCCACGTCATTCAATAATTTTAATTATTTGCCAGAAATGATGCGTGGCACTGTCGTAGTGGTCACTGATTCTTTAATTTCTTCTCTCCTAGACAGCATGTTCTCAGTTGATGACAGAACCGTCGGGTAGACGTCGTATTGATCTAACCTAGAGCACCCAAGCTGCTTTCGAGATCGGATGCCGATGAGTAACAAGACAAAGCCCGGTAAAGGACATGCCAAGCTATTGAGCCTGGACTCGCAAACAGAGTAAGCTCGCTCTCAGTTGACTGGTCGTTGTTATCGTGGTAATCGGCTCTATGAATGAGGGCTCCTGGCGCTCGTGGTTATCTATCTTATCAGAGCACAGGCTTGGCTCATTGGGACTACCCCGCGCTGATTGAACCCTGCGCTGCGCACTCAGGTTGAGAGGGACAGACCATTGCGCCTGCCAGGGCCGGACTTCAGTACTACCTCACTAAGCAACGACTGATAGAGCAACGACTGAAGTGCCTGGAACCATCAGTACTTAACGTCTTGACTTGGAGACGTCATTACAGTTGGACCTGGCCCCCGCGGCGTTCAGGCCGACGCCCCCTGCCGTGATCGAGATATGCAGCACATTGGTTTATCCGTTGTTGAAATCCCTGACGATCGCCCTGCGCTCATGCGTGTGGGTGTTCCCGTCGATGCGAGGGTAAGGCATACCTTCTCGGCCGATCACATGCTGGATGTGGTCCAGTGTGGCGATGGAGTAGAAAAGTCTTCCCGATCCATGGACCGCAAATACCATCAAAATTCCATCGCAACATTACTCTCTTGTTGTCGAAGCATGTCCTCGATCGATAGTAACGCTGAGAAGTCCATCTCGAAGGCAGGAGCGGGCACATCTAGGAGTCAATGCGACGGGTTTGCTAGCAAAACCTTTGGAGGGCTGATAATCCCATTCCGCTTCAAGGCTTGCACAGTTACACCGTGGCGGCAGTGAATGATACTGCCTGCAGCGTGCCTTCTGGAGGGTCTTCCGCGAGCTGGTTGGAGAGGTGCCCCAATCTGAGATGGAGCTCATTTAGCTTTCAAAACTAGCTAGATTGCTCTTCCGTTACGGTATCCCGTATAGGCCTAGATGCAAGGGGGTATTAGGGGTCGGGGTTCGAAGAAATCTTCTATTCAAGTCCTAGATGCTTTCATACAGGACTAAATGCCCTTCTATGACGAAGTGTCCGCAGTGCTGGAGCTTGAGATACTCGTAGATTCATTCTAGGCTTCCACCGTTGTGGATTCTACATGTAGATATGCGCATTTGACCGGCTTAGGGGGACGTGATTTGTCTCTTGGATAGAGGTAATTGGTACGCTTTCAAAGTAACCATGGCGCTTAAATTGGATCAGAATGTCTCAAGGAGGCGTCTTGACAAGCATTGTACCAGTTATATCTTAGAATATTCAAGTCCCAGAACGTCAAGAAAATACTGGAAATCGTGTTCATGTAGAGTTCACAGCAGATATCGCGTGTGGATGTGGGCCTGTACCGCCTTCTTGACCGGCCCGTCGGCTAGAAAGCAGAATCCTGTCCCGCCTTGTCTATCGAACCTGCGCCGAGGAATTGGTATTTATACCAATGATGGTTAGACTGCGAGGGAAATATTTTAGAATTTCCAGAGGAAAAACGAGACCGAATTTATCTTACTTTTTCTAGGTTTTAACAGCCTAGGAGAGACGATAGGAGCACAGGCCCCTGTTACTTTTCTTTCTTTCACAGATAGTAGCTGGTCTACTTCACTGCCTTCATAAGCCGTAGGCTTCTGTCTATAAGGCAGTATAATAAACGATAATGAAAGAAAGACAAATCTTGGAAAAACGGGCCAACTCTCGGCTAGCGTGCAGCTTCAGCTTGAACCCGCAAGCTCCCCGTCGAGCAGCCGCATTGGCTGACAGGGGGTTGCCTGCTCGCTGGATCACACATGTAGCACTATGCCTCTTGGATATAATAAAGGCGCATAACAGCAAGCCTATTGAGACAGTGTTAGCTCGGTCTAACTCAGAGATTGGGATTTTCAACAGCAGCGACTTTTTCATTGTTTCGGGGAGTTTGTTTTCCTAAGCCTTATTCGATGTATACAATCTTTCTTGTGTCTTCATGATGTTACTGGAATTTAGCTTAATCCATGACCCAACCTCGAGGCTACATAACTCATAGCGTAAAATTAGGTGATCTACAGATACGTTCCTCGCCGGAAATGTTTCCTTCCAAATTCCGCCTTTTGCTTTTATACCTAAGCACGCGTGCCCTTCTATAGCTTCCTTTTCAAGCTAATAAATTATCAGTAGCACCGTACCCTGATTATCATTTTATACCTAGCTCCTAATACATACAACTACGGATACAAAACCCAACTTCCGATAGTATTGGCCTGTATGCTATTAGTGGACTGTAGGGCAAATGCTCTTGCATTAAATTGCGATGATCTCTTAAGAGTCCCCCAAGGATTAAACAGTGAACAGAGGGGCCTTAGATGGTTAGAAGTGAACGATGTCTGTGGGCATAAATTAAATGATACGATGGGTGACCAAATGTCCTCACAACCTGGCACTTTTTAGTGTAAGAATAGGTTTATCGTGTATACAATGTAAAGACGTAAAGCTTATAGTGTTTTACTAACCTTATAACTATGTTCTTAATCTACCTATTGGCTAAAGCGCTTTTGCCATTTGATACGTGACCCCATGGGGGGTTGCCCTGTAGCTATAGATAAGATAGATAAGATAGATAAGAGCTATAAAAGAGCTCTGCCAGGCCAGAATAGCTGACCTGGCCATCCTTTCCCAATACAACAATTCACACCCCATATGCACTCGCATCACCATTCTTAGGCTCCTGGTGAGCATGGGACGATAGTGTTTTAGTTGCTAGCACAGCTCCATCGTTTACTTTCCTACGACCTAAATTGATTGAAAACCACGCAACTGTCGTAGGGTGCATCTATGTATGAAATACGAGAAAGAACTTAAGTCCACATCAGGAGGACTTGGAGGAGGAGGGTGAGAACCAAGCTTATATATATCTTGTCGTGGCTGACAGGGATGCGCGGCCGCGCGATACCGAATCGGTAAAGGGGCTAAACCCGGGAAGTGCGACAGCACATTCTCAAGAGAAGACAGACGACTACATAGCAGCCCATATCGACCGGGTAATTAAGATAGAAAACCACTTAAATCAACTTTTGTAGTCCACCTATCGAAGGCCTTTTCTGTCGCCTCCATAATCACATCGACATTTTCGATTCTGCCTCAATAGAATATTAAGTGTTAACGCGATCCACAAGTCAGTGACTCAGTTTTCGCGACATTTCAACCTCCAACTTGACTTATACAACTTTCCACGATTCAAAATGCCACGTATCTCAAACGAAGCCAATATTCAGTTGGCTATCCAGGCTAAACGTCGAAACCCAGAATTAAGCTGGAACCAGCTCGAATTGATCTACAAAGCTGCCGCCAGTACCATCAAACGAAGATACAACGGAATTCAACCACAGCACATTGCCAACGCTACGAAGCGGAATTTGACCACGATGGAAGAAGAGACGATTGTTCGACGTATACTTGAGCTAGATTCGCGAGCATTTCCTCCCCGCCTTCAAAACGTGACCGATATGGCCAATATACTCCGACGCGCACGCGACGCGCCACCCGTGGGCAAGAATTGGGTTTCAAATTTCGTTAACCGACAACCACTCCTCCGAACGCGTTTAAATCGTCGAATTGACTACCAGAGGGCATTTAACGAAGATCCCATCGCATATCGCGCGTGGTTTAAGCTTGTTGCCGACACAATAGCGAAATACGGGATCACGCGGGAAGATATATATAACTTTGACGAGACAGGGTTTTTAATGGGCATGATCATGACTGGAATGGTCGTTACAAGTGCCAAACGAAAGGGCAGGCGTAGACAAGCCCAGCAGGGTGATAGGGAATGGGTTACCGTTATCCAAGCCATCAATTCTCAAGGCTGGGCGGTACCTCCATTTATCATCTTCGCGGGGAAAGTTCACCTTGCCTCCTGGTACCGCGACGCTGCCTTATCACGCGACTGGAAGGTTTCTCTGTCCAGTAATGGTTGGAAAACCAATGAATTGGGTGTAGAGTGGGTAAATCATTTTGATCTACATACCCGGAGCCGTACAAAGGGTACGAAACGTCTTTTGATTCTCGACGGCCACGAAAGCCATCACTCGATGGATTTCGAGGAATCCTGCAAAAAACTGGGAATTGTTCCTCTTTGTATGCCTGCCCATTCATCACATCGGCTCCAGCCTCTCGATATAGTACCTTTTAGTGTGTTAAAACGCGCATATAGTGGCTACATTGAGGAGCGAATGCGAAAGCACCAAACCCACGTTGCGAAGGAGGATTTTCTATCTGGGTTTCTAGAGGCATCTAACAAGGCAATGACCGAATCTAATATTCGGTCTGGCTTCGAAGCGGCTGGACTTGTCCCATTGGATCCAAAAAGGGTCATTTCCTCGTTAGATGTTGCTCTAAAAGCCCATACACCGTCGCCCGACCCCCAATTGCCGGCTGCTACTTGGACTTCCAAGACTCCTACTACCACCCTGGAGGCTACTTATCAATCAAATCTTATTAAGACTAGTGTCCAGAGGCATCCAAATAGCTCTCCAACCCATATTTTGAGCTCTGTAGACTCAATTGCGAAGGCTACTCACCTAATAATGCATGTTGCCCTTCTGCGACAAGAGAACAAGGAGCTCCATGAGACCAACCACCTATTAAGCAAACGTCGCAGAACCAAAAATAAGCAAATAAAGCATGGAGGTACAATTACTGTAGCTGAATCACAAGAGCTACGGGAAGCCAAGGGTGATATTGAGGCAGTAGAGGGTGAGGAAGACAAAAGTAATAGTCCAAGGAAAAGGATCGCAACCAGTGCAAGACGTTGTGGTGTCTGCAGGGGGACTGGGCATAATGCGCGGACTTGTCAAGTAGAATTAGAAACATCTAATGAATAAGATTCTGCTTAGTTGAATTGATCTGATGTGTTGTGGTGAAGTTATCTTGATTAATATTGAATTGATGGTTGAAAGTGAGTCACTGACTTGTGGATCACGTTAATGACTTTGTTAGTAAAATACGAACAAGATCTCTCTCGATGAAGTACAGTTCAGGATATAACGGACCGTAGAGTCCCCCATAGTATGAAATCGTAGGGTATTTCTACATATAATGTGTCTAATTGTAATCGGGGTTCCGTTTATATCTACACACAAGTATCTAGGGGTTCTGATTATATCTACATACAAGTATCTAGGAATCCTGATTACCACGGAGGTTTTGGTCATGTCCTTCTGGTCCAACCAAAACCTGTATTCTCTGCGAAGAAGTGGTCAATTGGTGGGCAATCTGGGGAAACCAAAGCGACACCACTCCGCGACATCATAGATCTGCTAGCTCGGATGCTAATTCGCTAGCGGTAGGTACCACCGCATACTCGTATGTCCCCCTAATCACTGGGAAAGCTGAGCAGGAGTTGGCGTGTTGGCCCGGCCCAGCCCGGTCTTTCTTCTAGTGCTATGAGAACATTTTGTTTGGGGGGGGTGTGACGTCAATGTGAGCGAGATCCGAAAAGAGATAATTATGAAGGTGGGATTAGCGCAAGAACGACATTTTACGGGGCAGATAATCATGAAAATCAAGTTACACAGCATAACAACGGGCTTGATATATATGGTGTTCTGGCACGTAGATTTTAATCAAAATTACCTGAACGTCACTCCAGGTCACGACCCTCTTCTACCTGTAATACCTACCTAATTCTTCGTGTTGATTGCAAAACATTTCAAATTTGTTGGTTTGCTAGACTCAACTTGTTTCTACTTCGTCCTTCGTCTTGCAGCGTTCCTAAAATTTGCAAAATGGAATCTCAGAAGGGCAAATGGTGGAAAAAGGCTGTAGTCTATCAGGTCTACCCCGCAAGTTTCAAAGACTCCAACGGTGACGGCACTGGTGACATCCCTGGCATCACTTCCAAACTCGACTATCTCCACAGTCTTGGGATTGACGTGCTTTGGATATGCCCCATGTATGGAACACAACCCCTTCTTCTTATCCATAGCCAAACACTCGACCGTTGACTGAGAAAATTAGGTACGAAAGTCCGCAGATTGACCTCGGTTACGACATCTCAAACTTTGAGGATATCCACCGGCCTTACGGCACCCTGCAGGACATGCAGGATCTCATAGACGGGTGTCATGAGCGCAGCATGCGCATAATCATTGATCTAGTGATTAATCATACTTCAGAACTTCACCAGTGGTTTCAGGAGTCGAAGGCATCCAAGGACAACGACAAGCGGGATTGGTACATTTGGAGGCAAGCCAAGTATGATGACCAGGGCATCAGAAAGCCACCAAATAACTGGCGGTCTATTTTTGGTGGCAGTGCGTGGACGTGGGACGAGGCGACCGAAGAGTACTATTTACACCTGTAAGTCATCTAATTAGCTCATGATGAACTTCCAAATCCCTTCTCACGGTCAAACACGTAGATTTACCCCCAAACAACCCGATCTGAACTGGGAAAACGAAGCCGCCCGCCGCGCCATATACGCCTCATCCATGGAGTTTTGGCTCAAGCGTGGCGTAGACGGCTTTCGCATCGACGCGGTAAACATGTACAGTAAACCGCCCAGCCACCCAGACGCCCCCATCACCAACCCTTCAATGGAGTTCCAGTGGGCCGAGACTCTGTACTGCAACGGTCCACGGATGCACGAGTTCCTCTCCGAGATGAACGAGGTCATGTCCTCCTACGGGGAAATCATGACCGTTGGCGAGTTGCCGCACACGCCGGATCGTTCTGAGGTCTTGAGTTACGTTTCTGCGGCTAAGAAGCAGATGAACATGGTGTTCCAGTTTGATGTTGTATGTATTGGGTATGGGAAGGACCCAAAGTTCGACGTTGTGCCTCATGACTGGCGACTGTCGGAGTTAAAAAAGGCGGTAGAAAACACGCAAGGCTTGATTATGGGTACGGATGCGTGGACCACGAGTTTTCTGGAGAATCACGATCAGGGGAGGTCGATTAGTCGGTTTGCATCCGATAAACCGGAGAACAGGGTGCAGGCGGGGAAGATGCTGGCCCTGATGAATGCGACGCTGAGCGGCACTTTGTTCGTATACCAAGGGCAAGAGATTGGAATGGTGAATATGCCGCAATCTTGGGGGATCGAGGAGTATAAGGATATTGAGTCAAAGAACTTCTACGAGGAGGTTGTGAAGACCTCGAAAGGTGACTCGAAGGCGTTGGAGAAGGCGAAGAGGGGTCTGCAATATCTTGCCAGGGACCATGCAAGGGTACCCATGTGCTGGGATTCATCGCCGCAAGGAGGATTTTCGACAAGTACGGACACTTGGATGCGTGTCCATGACCTCTACGACCAGATCAATGTGGCGGATCAGGAGAAGGACCAATCAAGTGTGTTGAGTTTCTGGAAGACGGCGTTGAAATTAAGGAAGGAGTGGGCATCATTGCTGATCTACGGCGATTTTGAGCTGTTTGATTTGGAGGATGAACACTGTTTCGTGTATGCAAAGCGGAGTGACTGCAATGTTGCCCTGGTGGTGCTGAATTTCACAAAGAAAGAGAGGGATTGGAAGGCGCCAAAGGAGTTCAACGGCAAGTCATTCACTTTGTTGACGTCGACATATAGTGGCGACGGGAAGCCTGGAGAATTGCGACCTTATGAAGGAAGACTATATGTCCAGGTTTAGGTAGACCGAATGGTAGAGTAACTTAAATTGTGGTCAAGGTTGTACTCACATCAGAGAAAGTAGACTATCAAGCCAATGACCGCCTATCGAGTAACAATATAACTATTGCATTCGTCGATGCATTTGTTCATGCATTACCACATTAAGCGCAAGGAAGTCACATCAACGACCATAAATAATTTCTTTTCAATATAATCGGAGAGAAACGATTGGGTCTATGGTTAAATACAATCGACACAATTAGGAAAACCTGTAGAGTCTGCCATCGTCCAATATTCAAACCTCAAGCTTTGGTAGATTTTATTTAGACGCGATGGAGTGCAGCGGCGACGGGATCACACGCTTATGGTCCAAGGGCATGGCAAACTGCGCCGCGTTTATTCCATTGGGATTGGTTTTATTCTCGGAGACTGTGCTAATTGAGGAAATTAATAACTCAAGGGTTCGTTGATTGTTCCCTCATTTCAGGGATATTTTCCTAAAGTTGAGGGTTCCGACATCTTGGAACTGACCAGGTTCAGGACAGGGGTACATGGTCGAATTCGAAGCAACAGCATCTGTTTTATCCAATGATAGATGTAGCTCAATTTGCCTCTTCATAATCCAGGGCCTGTGAGCCTACCATTTGACTTCGATCTTCATTCTTGATATTGTAACGAAGACACCGACTTCATCTAACCATAAGGGTGAGTCGGTTCAACATCCTTCGTGCTTAGATTTCATCGTGACTTGACTTAAGACTTGCCTTCTCATGTTGCTGCGAAATACTGACGCCTTCATTCTGCTTCTCGAATTCAACTACTATTGCTTCCGACACGAGATCGTACACCCGGGTGCAGCCCAGAGAGAAAGTTACTACTGTCCCATCGACAACCATCAACGCTGGTGCAACCTAGTGTCTGGGATATTACTATGGCGGATGAGGGAACGGCCTGGCCTCAGTGGATCTGAAGTGACAGCGAGGACCCCAGATTTCACTTCGTTCTAGCCTGGAGTGCGCACAAGTAATATGTATATGGCAAACACCGGTGGAGACGGAACAAAATATACGGTCAATGTTGTAAAACATTAGTTGCCGTGCTGTAAACCACCGGTAGATTGACTGGAATTCTAATCAGTAGCTTCCAAATTGGAACCTGATAAGGACGGCTCTGCTTTAAATTCTTTTCAATATACAGATTTCCTCTTTTAGTCACATTGGCTCTTACCTCATCGCACTCATACACAATCGTGACAACCGCCATTTACTTCACACTAACCGTCATATAGGAAGAGTCCGACGTGTTGACTTTCCCCCTTCAGTCTCTTCCTAGTACCGCTCCATCGTCGCTCATGACTTTTAAATTGCAGTTGTGGGCCGCCAGGCACGGGATGGAGTTCGCTCCGGACAAGAGTGAGCTGATGCACTTCACTAGAACCCGAGACCCCTCCCCGCAGAGTATCCGTCTTGGAAACGCTACAGTAACGCCGAAGGTCTCGGCAAGGTTCCTAGGGGTCTGGTTTGACCGCAAATTAACGTGGCACGCCCATACCGAACGGGTTAAATCAAAAATGGCGACTCAGAAGCTAGCCCTAACAAAGCTAGTGAACATGGCGTGGGGCTGCGATCTCATACGGGCGAGACTACTGTACACGTCGGTTATTCGCAGCGCGATCGCCTTCGGGGCGGCTGCGTGGCACACTATAAGCGAGGAACCAGCGGGACCAGCTAAGAGCCTAGTCGGGATACAGAATGAGTGCCTTCGAATAGTCTGTGGCGCCTACAAAGCGACACCGGTCCGACACCTAGAAATAGAGGCAGCTATCCCGCCACTAGACCTATATCTCAGTGCCCGGGCGGCGAAATTTGAAGAACGGCTACGGAATAACGGCAAAAGGAGCCTGCTTCGGAGCGCGAGCGCGAGAGCGTCACACATACTCCGACAGGACATGCCGGCGAGACGGAAGCGGGCGTCACAATCGCTCAGACCAGCGAGGTACACGATAGAGAAGGAGGCTAGGGGCTCCGAGTGGATAGGCAAGGCGAAGGAAGTACCGGCCGCCCTCCTAGACCACTGGGAGAAGAGATGGCTCTCCGGGGCAGCACAACACGACCGCCAGCGACGCGCTATCGCCGAGGAGCAGGAGGGCCCCTCGATGCGAATGCCGAAACAGGGCAAGTACTCAGACCTAAACCGACCGGAGGCGTCTACCCTATGCCAGATCAGGACCGGAAAAATAGGACGATCAGCTTTCTTATTTAAGATAGGAGCCTTCGGTGTGTACTCGCCGTTATGCCGCTGTGGAGAGGCCCCCGAGACGGCAGAGCACGTAATCCTCTTTTGCGGCCTGCTGGAAGAATCGAGAGAGCGCCTACGGGCCACTATCGCACCATGGCCGCTGCATACACGTAGAGACCTGGCAACGGCGACGGGGAAACCAGTAGTCAGCGGGACTATCACAAGGTGGCTACTCAGGACTGGCCGGATAGCGCTTAGGCCCGGATAATATCGATCTTCTCAGGGGGACTTTGTTAGTAGGGTGAGAACTAACATAGTATTGTGGTGGACGTAACGCAGTCGCTAATAGAGCGAACCTACGTAGCAGCGTATGTATTTAGTCCAGCCATTAGGGCACGATTTGACATACGGGAGCACTTGTAGAGGTACCGGGGGCTTCGAGCCTACGGCGTATTTAATAATAATAATAAGTTGCAGTAGGTGCAACGAAAACTAGCTCCAAAGCAAAAGACCCTGTAGTCACCGCCACATCCTTCACCACGGCATCTCCTACCTTTGCCAAATCCACGTCTACAGCAGGCAATTCCAATTCAGCAAGCGCGACAGACAACGGACCAAAATTCCCAACAGCTGTCGTCCCTGGTATATGTCTTTTCGGAATAATCCTCCTCATCATCGCCTACTTTATCTTCATAGACTACTTAGAAGTAGAGGATCGCGAGGCCAAAGCCAGGATACTGCCTGAGCTGGATTTGATTGAGACGAGCACATAGAAACGATATCTGGGGGAGCTTCGCCCTCAAAATAGAACATAAAGAATTCTCTTTCATTTCGGGGTAATTGGACAGGGTTGCGCTTAACGGATCCGAGCCATCCACGGCATAACAACATCTTTCGGAGTTCAGGTGTGTCAGGGGGGGATCATGATCCCTGTCGAGTTAGATATAACCCGCACATGGTACTTCAAAGCACTAAGCTTTTAGGAGTTGGATCAATGAACAACTAGAAAGTGCACTATGGCATGTATGCCGCGGATGGACCATGGATCGGGCCGCCAAGATCCTAAGACGGTATTGCCCCATCGTCCCTGGCAGAGAACGAACCTCTAAACTCGACACTTGGAAAGATGAAGTTATTCAGCCCAGGCTTTCGCAGTCCTTTATCTATTTCGCGGTGACATTCCGCAACTAGAAAAAGACTTCCCTAGCGTCCTATCTGATCACGATACGCTGAGGAACTGTATGTCGGACCGATGGTAACTACAACCAGAGTGCTGAAAATATGGATTTCCCCAATGCCTTAGAACATTCGAAGATCAGACAGATGTAGGAGAAAACCTGACTCAAGCAGCGGAAACCAAATTTATTGGAAAAGAAAAGCGCTGTTCGGCATTGAGTAATGTACATAGTGTTAAGTCCAAGAATTAAAAAGCAATACCCGGTAGAAGTACAATCTTTGTCTATCCATACTCGTCCCAGTCCAATCAAATGTCTCTTGCCATTGCCTTTATCGGTTCGAGTTCGATATCGACAATGGTAGCCAGACCACGTTCCCACAAGACCCACATGAGTAACAGGGTGCCATATACGTTGTCCGCACGAGCAAGCATGTCGCCTAGGAGGTGAGTGCATACATGGCGACAATAGCGCCCGAGAGCATGCATGAAGCACGGCCTAAGTTGACGTTGTCAGCGACCACGGCGAAGCTCCATTAGAGGAAGAAGTTACCATAGTTGTTCCGAATCCAAAACCCTTGCAATTCCCTATACATTTGCACAACCTGCTCGTCTTCTCCCATCTTCTCATCGTCGGCACTCTTCGTTGACTCCCGCAGTTCCAACTCTTTCGCCAACGCCTTGATCTTGCGATTATGCGGGACCATAATGTACAACGCGTAAAATGTCGTGCTCAAATTGAAGAACAGCGCTATCGCATAGAGTTTGGACTTGTCCGCCCACTGCGGATCGGCGTCGCGGACCAGGAACGAGGAGAGCAGGAGGGCTAGATTGCAGAACTCGGAGAGAAATGACAGGGGTGGGAAGAACTTCTCACTGCTGTGCAAGAGGTAGGCATTTTGGCGACTTGTGTGCAATATGGGGATCCCAGGGAGCTGCAGCATGGGCATGATTAGGGGGGAGTGAAGGACGGAACCGCCTGAGTTGCATTAGTTGATTGAAGTAGTCGTAAGGGAGGAGAACAGCATGGAATTACCGAAGTTGATGCAAGGCGCCATAGTTGCTAAGATCCTGGGTCCCTCGTATCAGTATGCAAGTTGGGGGTAATGGGATGAGACTACAGCTCACTGCATAGGCAGGATCCAGAAGGGGGTCGTTCCTGATGCCATTATGGATGTTTATTCGGTCTTCGTAGTCAAGTTGTGGAGGCTTGTTGGTGACAATTTGTGGTTAATAGAATTGTTCACGACTTGAGAGGGTCTATCCAGTATTTAATACATTGAATGTTCTTACACGGACTCTAGAAATGAGGCCGACCGGGGTGCGATTGTTCAAAGATCGCCAGGGCTGGTCACAGAGCCTCCGTTCCCTACCCGGTGATTCGAAAGCATTGACAGAAACCAAGGGACTGTGAAGTTTTCCAACGGTGCGTTGGTTGGGGCTGCGTTGTTGGTGGTTTGTTCCAATGTCTTGGCAGTCTCTCTTTTCCGCACACAACTGTTTACTTCAGTGCTATTATTTTATGAGTGTTATTTCTAAGAATTGACGTCCTTAATAGGAGTGGCCAGGCATCGTCTATGCGGCAAGTAGTATGTGAGGCGTTGTCCGGACGCCGGCGAAGCGGCCAGGGGCTCGGACCGCAGCTCACTTATCAGGCGGTCGGCACGGTTGTCTAAACACGTCGAGATATGATCATTTAAGCTTTTACAAACATTAATAATGCCGTAGGTATCTAAACGTGGCTGTCCGGGTGTTGAGCCTAAGCATCACTAAGTAGACTGCGAACGAGATAGCCGGACTCCGATGCCTGATGGACTTGCTTCTTCGGACATTTCAAAATACGGATCAAACTGAATTTCACACAATATGAATATCCCTGGATATCCATTAACTTTCCCTCCAATTTAGTTACAGAAGCAAGCTCGTGCACTATCTCTTACCAGAATCAGCCAGTGTCACTCCTAAATTCTGTGTAACAATTGGTTTGCACGAGGCTAAGTTAAATATTGATCCAACACATGTCGCATTATCCATGGGGGCTTTCTGTCGCGCCTTGTTTGTGGCGGATTGAGAATCATCTAATATAAATAGATATATTGGTATACTGTCACACTCACTGGAGTCATGTAGACTACGAGCGAGTAATTAGGCGAATGAGGATAACTGAATGTCCGTAACGGAGCCGGGAAACAAGCCTCCACCTGTATTTGCACATGTATCTAAAGGAACCAGCTGAGACTTCGTGCACTCCAGTAAGATATTTGTAACTCTTTCACCGTGGAAAACCATTTACCAACTTTTTATGTATGACTAACACATTGTTAATTGCCTCGCAGCTTGCGGTCAAGCTCCTGCTCATCTCTAGGAGAAAGTATCATAAGATCTAGCCGTCATCAAGCTACCACTCCAGTGTGACCTTCACGCATGTAAATTCTCAATTACAATGTCCACCACGGCAGCCACCCTATATGAAGACAAAAAACAGAACCCACCTGTGCCGACGGCACGCAGTACTTTTAGCAGGCGTAGCCCTTCATTTTAATGGCCTCGTATTCAATTTTTGGGTCTCCTTCGCGATTTGGCCTCCAGCTAACTTGATGGCGTATGACTCCAAGTGCCTCAACTCCGGAACTGTCCGGCACAATTCTCAGTGCTACGAATCTTATTTGGTTCGGTTTGACATCCGGCCTTATCTACGCCCAAGTTGGGGAAAACAGGCTACGTAAGCAGGCCTACTGGTAAAGATGGTAACCACGATCTCGAAGAACTTTGTGAACATATGCTACTGGACGTGACTATTAATACACCTAAATTTGGCGCACGATCATGAGCTGGAATATTGTTAGCAACGTACAAGAATCGTAGGGCAATGGGTGTAGCCGCGATCGAGCTGGCTTAGTCTTCGAGATAAGCAGTCGTGGATATGACAACAGGTGGCAGGTGGGTCCAGCTGGTGCGGGACTGAAGGAAAGGCACTTTACCACAGGGTGCTCAACACCAGCATGGTGCCAAAACCCTGCCCCGCCCTCGACCCTGTCTAGGCGGCTCAGCCTCGCCATTACCATGATGAATGTCGCTCCCAGGCGCCCATGATTACTACTTACCACCAGTAGGAAGAGACTCCAAGGTGTCTCGGGATGCTACCTCTAGGAGAATTTGCATTCCTTGCCACCTTGATATCTGCGACCGGTCCATAACGACACGACTCTGTATCACGATGCGATACAAGACCTCTGATATGTCTTGCCGCCGGTACACCGTCTCACGATCGAATTACAATCTGACTCGACAAAATGAAAAGACCACACAAGAGGCAGAAGTTTGATGCGTGGCATGACGAGGAGGAACAGCAGGCAGATGGGGATACCGATTATCGTCAGCATCGCCAAATCGAGAATCGTTTTGATGGTCAAGGTATTCAAAACAGCAATGGGAATATCCAGGTTTGCCGAGATGTGAACAGTGTGCATGATACCTTCCGAAGAGCAAGATTGAGGTACTAACAAAACGGCATTAGTAACAAATATCAACCGCACCGACAGAACGATTGGCGACCACGAAATCCTGGCGTCCCGGCGAGATAACCGAAAGGCTCTTATGGACAGGCTGAGCTTTGATCAGATGGATTCTCGACGTTCCACTATTAAAATGGCATATCCCACGACGTGCGAGTGGCTGCTAAGACACCCCGAATACGTGGGTTGGCTCGATGCCGAGAAATTAGTACAGCACCATGGATTTTTATGGATCAACGGGAAACCAGGGGCTGGGAAGTCCACGCTGATGAAGTTCGTTTACAACTATACTAAGAAACGAACGACCGAGGATGAGTTCTGCTCCTCATTCTTCTTTAATGCGAGAGGAGATGATCTGAAAAAGTCCACCCTGGGAATGTACCGGTCCTTGCTTTTACAGCTACTAAAGAAAATACCGGCGCTTCAGGAAGTGTTAGATGATCCGGATATGTTTTCCGAGCGTCAGATCGATTGTCCTCAATGGACAATTGAAATGCTCCAGGAGCTTTTCTCTGCGGCTATAGCAAAACTCGGCCAGCGACGGTTCACCTGTTTTATTGATGCTCTCGATGAGTGTGACGAGCAGCAAGTTCAAGACATGGTGGTGTACTTTGAGTATCTTGGAAACGTTGCTGTCGAACAGCACAGAAGACTATACATATGCTTCTCTAGTCGTCCCTATCCGAATATAAAAATCCAGAACGGCCGACAATTTACATTAGAGGACCAGACTGGTCACGGAGAAGACTTGGCAAAATACGTACGAAGTCACTTACAAGCTGGCCAGGGAAATTTCATCGATCAAGTCAGAGCTGAGATACTCCAGAAGGCAAATGGTGTTTTCATATGGGTTGTGTTAGTGGTCGAAATCCTTAATAGAGAATTCCGTGCTGGCCGTATCTTCGCGGTCAGGAAAAGACTGCACGAGATACCGGCAAAAATGAGCGACCTCTTTAAGGACATTTTGAGGAGAGACAATACGAATATGATGGATCTTTTGCTGTGTATCCAATGGATACTCTTCGCAAAACGGCCATTACGGCGCGAAGAGTTTTATTTCGCTCTCGTCTCTGGCCTGGACCCCGATCCCGAAAATCTGAGATGGAATCCCGGCAAGATTACCACAGACGACATGGATAAATTTGTCCTCAATTCTTCCAAAGGACTCGCCGAGCTCACCAAATCCAATTCTCAAACAGTTCAGTTTATTCATGAATCCGTTCGAGACTTTCTTATTAAGGATAATGGTCTGTGCGACCTATGGCCAGAACTTGGAAAGGACTTGCACAGCTTGAGTCACAACCGACTGAAACAATGTTGCCATACCTACATGACGATCGACCTCTCTGGTTATATGCCTCATGACGTGACGCTGCCAAGAGCGTCTTCTGATGATGCAAAAAGTCTACGACAAGTCGTATCAAAACAATTCCCTTTTCTAGACTATGCAACAAGTCATGCCCTCTACCATGCTAATGAAGCTGCGATCGGACTACCACAAAACGACTTCCTCGAAGAATTTGCTCTTAAAAAGTGGATCAAGCAACATAATCTTTATGAGAAGTTCGAAATCAGTCGTCACACGTCAAGTGCAAGTCTTTTGTACATACTTGCGGAGAACAACTTTGCAAGGTTGATAAAAGCAGTACGTCAACGGGACCCAAGAATCAATATATATGGAGAGCGATATCACTATCCGCTTTTTGCTGCCTTGATCAATAGCCATCAAGATGCGGTAGAAGCTCTCTCGCAATCGGGAACTACAGGTTCGAAAAATGATGACATATTTGCCCGGCTAGAGTATGGGCAAGATTTTGAGGCTCTCAGGGTTCGTACGCCGCTGTTGTGGGCAACAAAGAATGGGCACGAGGCTATTGTCCAGCTGTTGGTCGAGAACGGGGCTCAGATCGAGGCGCCAGATCATCATGGCCGGACGCCGCTGTCGTGGGCAGCAGAGAAAGAGCACAAGGCTATCGTCCAGCTGTTGGTCGAGAAGGGGGCTCAGACCGAGGCGTCAGATAATCATGGCCGGACGCCGCTGTCATGGGCAGCAGAGAAAGGTCACGAGGCCACGGTCCAGCTTTTGCTCGAGAAGGGGGCTCAGACTGAGGCGCCGGACGAGTACTATGGCCAGACGCCGCTGTCGTGGGCAGCAGAGAAAGGGCACGAGGCCACCGTCCAGCTTTTGCTCGAGAAGGGGACCCAGACCGAGGCGCCGGACAAGTATTATGGCCAGACGCCACTGTCGTGGGCAGCAGTGAAAGGGCACAAGGCTATCGTCCAGCTGTTGGTCGAGAACGGGGCTCAGACCGAGGCGCCAGATAATTATGGCCGGACGCTGCTGTGGTGGGCAGCAGTGAAAGGGCACGAGGCTACCGTCCAACCTTTACTCGAGAAGGGGGCCCAGATCGAGGCGCCAGATAATCATGGCCAGACGCCGCTGTCATGGGCAGCAGAGAATGGGCACGAGGCTATCGTCCAGCTGTTGGTCGAGAAGGGGGCTCAGACCGAGGCGCCAGATAATCATGGCCGGACGCCGCTGTCGTGGGCAGCAGTGAAAGGGCACAAGGCTATCGTCCAGCTGTTGCTCGATAAGGGGGCTCAGACCGAGGTGCCGGAAAAGTACTATGGCCAGACGCCGCTGTGGTGGGCAGCAGAGAATGGGCACGAGGCCACCGTCCAGCCTTTGCTCGAGAAGGAGGCCTATACTGGAGGCGCCGGGTAACCTATAAAGCGTACTTGACGAAAAATAATATGTCTCTTCTTTTACGTGTCTATTCCTTATATCTTCGGCAGCATCTGAAGAGCCCCTCACTCATTTGTTTTCTCGCACGACTTAGAAAGTCCCAAGAACCCCTTCGCGGCGAAAAGGTCATATATCCCAGAGATATTTCGTCCGAGAGCAGTCGAGGTGGTTTATAACAGACTGGCTATCATATCCGGGCAGATAGCAACGCAAGGGAACGTTATTTATCTCTTCCGCGATATTTCCAGACCATATTTAGGTTACGTTCGTCTGTGGATGATCTACAATTGCTGTTTGCCTTGAGTGAGGGGTATCACAGTAGTATGCAGATTATGCGACCCACAACTTTACTGGCCCCAATGCCCCTCCAAGAGGGTGCTGACAGCAAGTTGGAGGAATGACCGTACCAGCCCTCGAGGTAATTGGTGCTGCTCGTTTGAAGATAGGGAATTACAAACCCAGTCTCGCGGGCGAACGAAAGCATTCGAGGCTTCAATATAAGAAACTACAGTGAGCCCTCAACATTGCCGGCCGAGTTCAGCGTTGATAGTGCAATACGAACTTGTTTGTATTCAAGTTCGAATACGAGTACCCGCTAAATTGTACTACATCCCACTTAAAATCCAAAGGTATACGATACCTGCAGTAAAGCAAGCCGCTAAGGCCTACTTCAGTATAGCAGCCCCACTGGTCTATTCAAGCTTTCTCGGGTGATATTTCATCTACTGATGCGAGTGCATATGGGATAATGGGAAAGCTGGTATGGCTAGCTCGGGCCCTTGCAGCCCTATCTTAACTTATCCTGTCTATGGCTTCAGGATAACTCTGCCTCCCTCTGGGATCACATATCCGGTACATTGGTTGCTTTGGTGCCTGAAACAAAGCCTACCGGCAGATGGGGTATGGCCAAGTGCAAAGTCAAAGGCTCACAAAACCCCACATCAAGCCAGAAGTAGCCATCAGAGACGAGAAGAAAAAACTCTCTTTGGCCTTCGCATAAATCTCCGGCCTGCGACGCAGGACGTCATGGTCCTCTTCAGAATGGAGGTATTTGAGTACACATTCCACGCCTACCCGGAACAGCGATTAGACTTTTCTATCAGAATCCAGTTGACACCTCGCGGTAAATATCGCTCCAGACAGTAACCACTAGATTGACCTCTGGCTTCAGCAGACCATACTACCATAGATAACACATATTGATGGTTTTCTTCTATAAGCAGCGATGAATCTCAGAGGTTGAAGGCGTTTCCCAAGGCAGGAATATACACGCCATGTACAGCCTAATACTATCTCTGAACATGAAAAGGTAGCTTTGCCAATTTCTGATAAAAGCCTTGACCAAATGACAATCTAGTGCTGTCAGTATACCGTTTATCGTCTATTACTGCATTCTGGAAAGTGCAAGGTGATCCCCAGCATAGGCGACAGCACCCATCTCATCATATCAGAAGCCATGAAACAGACAATGACTCAGAAGTTTCGCTGCCCATCTTCATGCCCGTCCTGATTTATTCATGAGCAATGAAGATAATGAAGATTGGTACTAGCAGCCCGGTCACTGTTTGACCTATATACCGTGTCATCTCGTTATTCTAGAACGTCAACTTTCTGGGGGGCATTGTGTTCCCTCCACATTTACCAGATCGGATTATGCTGCCGGGAATTCCCAGTATCTTTTTTGGGCTTATGGTAGGCGGATTTTCTGCATACATATAAGGAAAGAATTCAGAGCAATTGCCTACCCATAGTTTAGTCCCTCTCGTCGGGAGATTATTCTTAATTGTCTTCAATATGTCACTCTTGGACAACTCCTCTGCCCGACGAGCCCAATCTCACAGTCACTGCCACTGAACCGTAGAATGGTACACTGCAACCGCGAGAAACCCAATTAATTTGGCTTAGCGTTAGTTTCTTTGTATTTTCGTCGTGGTTTGAGTCATTGATTCAATCTCTTGCTATGACATGGAGCTTCGACAGACCACGATGTTTTCTTTGATCTATTCAATTATTCCAGTATCTAGGCTAGTGTTATTGTTCCAGCATAGATAGTGAAATGGGGTCAGGCGGTCATTAGAATATACCCACCACCTAACACACTAAAAAGACGGCTCCAGTACCAACAGATTCCATCTGTTGGTCCCAGTATCCCTCTTGAAGCGAAAAAGAAGTCCTCTCTGCCCCCACTACAGTAGTCCTTGAGGTACTGAGATGGCAAAGCGGTGCTCAAAACTAGATAGGCCGCAATCGACTCCGGGGCACGGACGAAGCTAAGATGGACAGTTGCTGTGTGATTAAGTAGTTTGAATTCGAGATATGGCTCTGTAGACACTGGTATGGTCAGAAAACTATTTTTCCAATGATCCTTGCCAAAGACTCCTCTACTTCGTGTAAAATAGACCGTATCATAGCTTCAAAAAGCCACTCTAGGGAAGAATTCACGCTGTGCTGTACTGTTGCTGTGCCTCACAGTTGCCGCTAGAATCCATTACGGGTTAATTCAGCCAACATATCATACTAATGCTCCGAGATCCGAGATGTGACGGCAAGGAAAAATCAGATACGGCTGCAGAAATGCCCTTTATCCATCACTACCCCTATCATAACAACTTGTCAGCTTCCTTCAACAGCCAATCACATGGCCCAGGGTTACTTGCATGGCGGCCGGATCCCGCGGTGGGGTCTGCGAGGATTGTGGAGCGCCAACTGCCTACCAGGGCAGAATAGAGCCTACTGCTTAGAGGATAACTTCGGTAATAAAAGAAATTCCACGTCTTTATGTGATCATTGAAGCTGAACTCTCGCTTGTTATCTGGAAATTCAAGAGGGTTATCGAGCATAAGAAACACTACCACTGTAGTGCCAACCGCGCATCGTACTGCTTTATAGTTCAAATGAAATAAGACTGAAGGTTGATTTGACACAACTTGACGATGTGTGAGCGAGCCGTGCGGCGGAAGTTTTCCAAGACAACAGAAGATGTTGAAGTTGAGATAGGCGTTGAAAAGTCGACCTCGTACACGCTCGGAATCAAGTGTTTCGGTCCCATCAAACATTTATTACACAACCCTCGCAGGCTTTCAATCCATGATCTGATAACGACTCAATAACATGAAAAACTTGCGAAAAGAATAGGACGTAATTATCAAATCGTCTATCTGCTTCGTTGCCCTAGCGGGCACTAGCCATAAACATGAACATGCCCTGCCACATCCTCATGTCAACCGCCATTTATAACTTTAGGCTCGATAATATATTTATTCTAGGTCATGGTTGATGGTACATCCGCCAAAATGTGTTTGATACCCAGAACAGGCAGATTAAGGATATGAAACAGTTGGTCCCTCTACGGTTCGAGTTGTGATGCCCGTACCAGCTTCTTAGTTACACACGTGTTCTAGAATCCCTGCGATGCGGAAGATCTCACCAACGGGCGTCTGTCGCGCTAACCCAACATATTGCATCGGGGAGGGGTATCATCGCCAAAAGCTGGATGTGCCTAGGATCTACCCCGTGTCAGCAGGGCTGCCTCCCTTAACAGTCGGTCCGAGGAGACTGGCAGCGCCCGTCGGCGAAATGGAGAGCGTCTCGAAGTTACGTAACTTGTTCAAACTCCGTCTTGATATCCGAAGACCTGGAAGCGAGAGCCAATATTTGACACCGTGGGTTCAGGCTGAAGGGACGGCGATGAACCATACACCGCGATGCTGACTCTGTTAATATTGCAGGGCCTATATCAAAACCCCTGTGCTGGGTCCGCGCAGGCGGATTATCGGGCGACTGGCCGCCTTGGTATTTAAGCGTGCGCCAATGGTTGGTCGGCGCCAAGGGAATTGAAACGGCTAATATGGGGGAGACAGAAGATACGTCGTGGAGGCGGAGGGGGTTACACTCCCATGTTTGGTTGGGGAAATCTGGGGTACCGAGATGCAGAGAAGTGGTAAGCTGAGTTGCTCCATATTAAATGTGCTGCGAGTACTTTGCTAGCACGTCTGCATTGCTCGTCTACGCGGTGAAATATATTCAGCTAGCCGCCTTCTGTTTTTTCGCGGTGTGTTTTCCGAAACTTATCACTACCACGACCAGGACCTGTATCTGGCGGAGCTCCTCGTCATTTTGGTTGTTATTGTTCATTTTCTGTTTCTCTACAGCAGTGCCATCATCTGGCGTTTTACACAACATGGCTATCATCAAGGCCCATGACGGGACGTCCGATCCCATTGTCACCCGCTTGGTCGCCGAGGACCATATGCCGTGGTACAAGAAGCCCAACTTGCGGCTCATGTACGTGTGGCTATTCCTATGCTGCATGGGCGTCGAGATGACGTCTGGTTTCGACTCACAGCTCATCAACACGCTGCAATTTTCACAGCCCTTCAATAAGTGTGCGTTTTCTTCTTCTCCAAACGACTATCGTGGGATTCCATTTAACAGCCGGAAGACTTTGGCGCCGGATATACAGATGAAGACGGCGACTGGGCTATCGAGCCGTCCCTCCTAGGATTCATCTCGTCCAGTTACCAGCTTGGCTCCATTTTTGCCGTCCCTATCGCCCCGTGGTTCAACAATCGCTTCGGCAGACGTTGGTCTATCATGACTGGCTCCATTATCATGTGTATTGGAGCCATAATTCAGGGGTTCTCTCAACACGGTATGTCAAGGTCGATTGCAAGCACCACGTGGGCTTGAACTTGGTTGACTTTCCTGGCAGTGGCCATGTATATCATTGCCCGCATCATTCTCGGAATCGGCATCCTCTTCGCCATCATCTCGGGATCCTCGTTGATTGGAGAACTTGGGCATCCCAAAGAGCGAGCCGTACTTACCTCCCTTTTCAACTCGTCCTACTTCGTAGGGTCCATCCTCGCGGCCGCCATTTCCATCGGGACGGTGAACATTGTAGGTGACTGGAGCTGGAGAGTCCCGTCTCTGTTGCAGCTGTGCCCCTCGGTTTTGCAGATCTGCACCATCTTGTATGTCACCAACATCTGTTCTTGTCGCAGCGCAACGGAGCGTAACTAATTGTGTATGTAGTCTCCTCCCCGAGAGTCCCCGTTGGCTCGTGAGCAAGGATCGAGACGACGAGGCGTTTGCTGTGCTGACAAAGTACCACGCCGAGGGCGACACAAACTCCCTCATTGTGCAAGCCGAAATGGCCCAGATCAAGTCCACTATCAAGCTCGAGATGGAGGTCTCCAGGCAGTCCTGGATGACGATGATCAATACTTCAGGAATGCGACGCCGTGTTCTCATTGCCACCTTTCTCGGTCTCTTCACCCAGATGTCGGGCAACACCCTCCTGTCCTACTACACAAACTTGATCTTCGGCATGATGGGATTCACCAGCAGCTACGCCAAGACGAGGATCAACATCGCCAACCAGTGCTGGTCCCTCCTCAATGGCACCATTATTGCGATTTACGTCACCCGCTTCCGTCGTCGCGTCGCCTTCATGACGTCGTCGCTCTGCATGCTCTCCTGCTTCATTGCTATGACGGTCGCCTTTCATAGCCTGAGTGTCGCCGACGATGCTGGGTACGAGAACAAATCGGCCAGTTACGCGGCATTGGTCTTCTATTTTGCTTACTCGCCCACCTACGCCATTGGAAACAATGCCTTGACATACAGCAAGTCCACCATGCTCCCAATTTCTTTCATCTTATTGGCTAACAACGCACCCTCGCAGCCTACCTGGTCGAGCTTTTCCCCTATGCTGTCCGATCCCGCGGCATCGGAATCGAGCAGATCTTCGGTAAATGCGGAGGCTTCTTCTCCAATTTCGTCAACCCCATCGCCATGGACGCCATCGGCTGGAAGTACTTCGCCGCCTACTGCGCCTGGATATTTTTCGAGTTCTGTTTCCAGTTCATCTTTTATCCCGAGACTGGGGGTCGTACCCTCGAGGAGTTGGCTTTCCGTAAGTATCAAGCTGTGACCCCAAATCTCGGCAGCCAAATGCTGATTCAGACTCCCCACAACAGTGTTCGAGGACAAGGAACTCGCCGACCGCGCCGTCGAGGCCGTCGAGAAACAGATTCATCACGAGGACAACCCTGCCGCCCGTGTGGTCAGTACCGAGGAGCACCATCCTCGTTCCAAAGAAGTGTAGATGATCAGATCATCATGGAGACTTTGGAACTGGACTCAGATTGTGTTAGAGTTCTTGCATTGGCGCTGGTGGTTGACATAGTCTCCAAACCTCAGGTAGTGAAGATAAAGCTCATTTGCATACCGGCTGTCTCCGATGATTCTTGCCATTGCATGTCACGTACAGCGACGTTCCGCAACCATGGCCTTTCAGATCATGAAGACTGTCCATGATGATTGTATCCTTCATGTCAATCCAAAGTCACGTAAACCCATGGTCAACCCTTGCTTGTAAGTTTAGCCCGTGCGTCTGGTAGTGAAAGTAGAAGGCATAAAAGAAAACAACCATAGTCAGACAACTACAAAGTTGATTCGTTGCGTCGTACGAAGTGTATGAAGAAGAGAAGTGGGCTCGTTGAACGTCCCAATCGTTTATTTCTACGTATGTAAGGCCCTTATGATCACTATACAACCTTTTAAAGAAAAGAATCCGCAGAGATCTACACATTTTCAATGCGGTGCAATTGCCACAATTAGTCCATCAGTGAGGCCGGTAGCTGCTGGCATGGCCGCTGTCTGGGAGTTGCAACTCATGAATCCTCCAGCTAGTGGCTTCCCAGACCAGAGATACTATAAATGTTTGAAGCCTTGATTAAGCACCGAGAATTCCTCAAGGGTTCCAGTGCTGCGGACGGCATAGATGGGAAGGTACGGCCAAGCGTAGGGCTACAAAACCCCGCTTCAAACCAGAAGTAACCATCATAAAGAAAGGAAAAAAAACATTTCTTTTTTGGCCTTCATATAAATCTGGCGTCGGCTGGTGTAGTTGGTCACTTCGCTGGTAGATAAGTACCGATTTGAGCCTCGCCCACTTGGGTCGGTGACGAGTCACGGGTTCGAATCCCGCAGCTGACACACAAGGGGGTTTAGTCAACCCTTACGGCGCGCTGCCCACCTTGTTGACTTCGCCTACCTAGCGATAATAGGGAGATTGGTGCAGTTTAGGATTACGAGCATCCTAGCCAGTCGACCGTCAAGCACTACGTCGGCGGAATATAACTCGACAGCCGGTCCAGAATTCGAATCGTTAATCCGACCACTTATCGGACCCCCTCTCGCCGCGATTCTTGCGAGCGTCTAGACCACGTTACGGTCTATCCACTTGAGCGTATGGTTGAGATGTATACGCTCCAAGAGAACCCCAATTAGCAGATAGTACGACTTGTCGCGACAAAAAATAGTCGAGCATCTTCTGCACATCAGCAGCATCCCACCCCTGAGGACGAATTTAAGTGCCACATTACCACGCTTATCGGTAGTTCAGGCAGGGGTTGTATCACAGACTTAGGGAGGGACAGGAGGTTTAGTAGTCGTTTGGCTACAAGTTTACCTGTATAACCGCCCGACGCGGCTTAAGGGCCCGCTATATCATCTATAGCCCCTTAAGGGAGTACTTGTAGAGGTACCGAGGGTTAACACCTACGGCGTATTTAATATTATTTTTATAAATCTGGCATATCCAAGGGCGCCCAGAGCCTAACAAGAAGACCTCTTGCCGCTGTCTCTGCGGAAAATAACACTTCTACCGCGAGAGTGCGTAACTAGTCGCAGAAAATTGACCAGCTCACTGGACAGCCCAACCAGATATTCAACGACGTGTTGAGGCTCACTACAACAAGCTGCTGGAACACATGAAGAAGCATATCGACCGACTTTGTGGGTCCGACTCTTGTCAAGGAAAAGCTGATACCAATGCCAAGCCAACGCTAGCTGGACCCCTCAACAGTATATAAAGCTGCCGGCTGGACAAAGTTGATTAAGCTTAATTCTACACAGACTCAACCGACTGCCTCATCCACAGATCTCCTAGGGCTGAGTCAGGGCCACCCTCTACACGATTCAGTCATTAACGACACTGGAGATAATACCCATGCAATGAAAGATGACTCGCGCTTCATTACTCAGCTTCCGGCAAGCCTAACCGATGATCCACTGGGGCAACGCCAAGATCCGGATCAGCGACCATGACGACGGCCCTAGGAAGTTCATCTTGTATAATGCTGCCTTCGTGCCCTCCATGCACACGAATCTTGCGTCTGCATGCCGTTTTAAGCGTGCAGAAGTGTTCCTGGACATGGAGAATCCGGGTTGTACCACAATACAGCACCTAACACTCTAGCCCTACGAACGGAACATGAGGAACAGTTAGTGCTCGAATTTCGGCCCAACGAGGATTGGATCTTCAACCTCATGGCCAATTTCAAGGGACTGCTCCGTCGATCTCATAAGCCCTTCGCAGAGAGCGACTTCGAGTCTAATATGGATACCCACCTGGAACTTCCAAGTGGACCACCTCGAAATTCACCAATCCTTCTGAAAACTTAGCTGTTGAATCAGCTGAATCAGAAGAGTCAGGTGATGAATATTGGGGGACACAGCAGCCGAGTATCCAAGTCGACGTTATATCGGTAGAGGACTCCGCTCTCCCCATTGATCCAGAGGGCCTACCAAGCTAGAGCACTGTCATGTTCAAGGAATGACTCAAAAAAGGTGCTCAATGATCTCAAAGGTGATGCTACTAGTCGGCGTTGCCGGCTCGGTTACTTGAATCCTCTAGCCCTTGAGAAGCTGATATTAGCTACCATCAGGACCAAGATCGTGGCCCCCCTAAGAGGCTTGCACATTGTCACAATGTGCGAACACACTTGATCTTCAGTTTTGGTTCCCCATCTCTTTTCATCCCTTTCATCATATTGCCCCGATATTCGTACTGCAATATGAGAAAACACATCATAGACGCAACTAGAGTGAAATGAACGAACGTGGATATTAGAGTCCAGAACTGCGATGTACACGATAGTCTAGAAATGTGGATTCCTCTTGTAACTGGTCGAAATCTGAAGTGTCCATGACCTACGCGGGGTACTGAATGCTCTTTCCCGACATCTGCGGTTGCTTTGGTAGCTAACCTTAGGTTGGTGGGTGGGGCTATGATGGCTTAATAAGGACCGATGCCTGGAGGTTGAAGTAATTTTGCGCGCGTCGACTTAACGTTTCACATTATCAGGAGACTCCCGCGCCTTGTTGGTCTAATCCTAACGCGTGAATATTCTAGATTGGATGATGTCATAGTGTTCGACATCCTTGAATCGATATTACTCCCATTCACTGGATATCAGTCCATATTTTGGTCCAAGTAGTGTTCACCGTCATATTCTACCAGTTCCTGAAATGGACACCACCGCTTCCTTCTCCACCACCAACGGAGGCGACTCATCCAGGTCTGATGTTGTCGAAATTGCCGAATGCGACAAAGCAGGTAACCTCAAAGCTACTTACATTGAATCCCATCCCTCCTCTTCCTCCTCTGCCACCACCCCCTCGAATTCACGCATCGATGTCTTCTTCCCTACCGCCGGCAAAAGCCTCTGGCAAAAGCTCCTCGTCATCTTCCTCCCAGACGGATACCCCCAAAGTGTGACGGACGACTACACCAAATACCAAATCTACGACTCGCTCCAGGCCTTCGCGGGTTCCATCGCCGGTATGATCTCTTCGCGGGCCGTATGGGTCGGTCTCGGCGTAGGCGATGCCTCAGCGTCCCCCACCGGCGCGATGCTCATCCAGATCGTGCGGGAGTGCATGGGGAAGTTGGCTACGATCGTGTTTGCGCATTCCATGGGCACGGCGATCGAGGCCGAGTGCAAGATGTACAGGTTCAAGGCGGATGTGCTTTGTGATGCGGCGATGGTGCTAGATTGTTTGAGTCCTTTGGTACCTGTTCTTGGGATGAGGGTTGCCGTTTTGTGCGTTTCAAGTGTGTTGTATGCGGCGGCGGGGGTGGCAGGCGGCGCCGCGAAGAGTAGCCTCAGCGGGCATTTTGCAAGGTGGAATAATTTGGGGGAGTTGAATGCCAAGGATGGAAGTCAGGAGACGATGATTTCTCTCATGGGCAATATGGTGAGTATCATGTGGCAGTGGGGGATTGGTTATGCTGGCTAACATAGCATCAGGCTGGCACGGCTGCAATGGCTTTCCTATCAACTCCGACAGCGACGTGGCTCTCATTAATATGCCTGCTAGTGGTCCATTTGGTCATGAACTGGATAGGGGTTAAAGCAGTCAAAATGCGCTCTCTCAATCGACAGCGGGCCAACATCGTATTCTCAAACCTGTTGGATAAGAACAAGGTGCTCGATCCCGCTGAAGTGTCCCAAAGAGAATCTATTTTCGCGAAGCGTGGTGGAAGCACTCTCAGGGGAAAAAATGGCACTTTGATTGGGCATTGTGACTTCGGAGTCTCCCTCCAAACTCTGATTTCGAGTCTGTCTCAGAACGGCCGTCATGGAAAGACCGGTTCGTCACGACTGGGCCCGGTTGACTTGTCAACTTTGACGAGACTATTCCGACATCAAGGCTATCTTCTCTGGTATGAAAGGCAGTCTCCTCGATGGAATGATACTCCATCCTCAACGACGCGGGTTTTGGTGGTGCTCAAGGAGGAGGTTACTACGGAACAACAACTAAGGGCTTGGTATCATGCTTTGATACTTGCTAGGAGGGTTCTTGACGTGACCAACAGCAAAATGGATGCATCGGACAGCCACGAGGAGCAAAGCCTGTCTCATGTGGGGGTCACATTGGATCAAGTTCAGGCCAGTTTTGATGCACACGCCCGTCGCCTCAGGGATGTGGGCTGGAATCTCGACATTCCGGTGCTTGAGACATGCACTGGATCACGTGTTATCTTTGGAAAGACACCAAACAAGTCATGATCACCCCCTTAACGTGAGTCGAATCGAGAAGCATGATGCGAAGATGGAATTGGAAATAATCATTACCGACCATGATTCGTGCTAGTGAATGGAATATTGACAGACTTGCCCGGGGTTGGGGAAATTGAAACCGATACGTGTATACCACTATTTCTGGGACGCAGACGCAAGCGACTTAACCTATTTCAGCAGTAATTTCATCCGATGCGACCAGCGCATTTCACCTGTTCAGCTAAAACAAGGCACAGAGTTGTGTCATTCGATCAGCTTCTGAGCTTGAGTTTGGTCAGTCTTGAAGGGCAAGACCAGACGACTCAGTATTCAGGGTCCTCCCTTCTATATGCGACAACTGGGGCGCTGATTCGGGAATCAAAATGATAGGCCAGAAGAAGGAAGTGACGTCCGTACTGTAGCCAAACATCGTTATTCCAGATGCCGAAACATCCGGAAGTAACAATGCCTAACCCCGGTCCAGAAGTGCCATTCTGTTCCTCTACTCTCCTGTCGAGTGGCCCAATCAAGCTGAAAGGAGAGCCTTGAGTCAAGAGTCGATTGCCAAAGACCCAAGCGCTAAGCCCCAGATCTAAGCCCCAAACGCCAAGCCCTAACGAATTCAGACGCCAACCCCCAATTTAAAGGAGCACGCAGCGAACGGTGCTCGTAAAACATGGAACTGAAGGTACGATACGAGAGTCTAAACCCTAGCTAATGGCGGTTTTATCTTTATTCATGGCATAATCAGGGACCAGGTACCATCCCTCGGCGCCGAGCGACATGGGTTTAAACTTTGTTCGACATGCGTCACGGGAACCTGTTCCGCGGAGCGCGGGTCGTCCTCTCGCGCCAGCTAGGCCCGTGTACCATTATTGACATTGAAAGTATAAATGTAGCCTTTCTTGCTTTCTGAGGTTGTTTGTTTGTCGTACTGCTTCCTGAATTGTGTGTAAATATGGCGCTGGACATTATTCCCCCGACGCCCCAAGCGAGAGTCCAGGAGAGTGGCTCCCAAGCCACTTCCGTGCACGATGTGGACAACCCAGTTCTTTTCGAGGCGTTCGAGTGGAACCTGCACAGTGAACACCAACACTGGAGACGACTACGGGCAGCGCTGCCGGGACTGAAATCAATCGGGATCGATAGCTTGTGGTTGCCGCCTGGGAGTAAGGGGCGAGACGCTGAGAGCAATGGGTATGATATTTATGATGCGTACGACTTGGGCGAGTTCGACCAGAAGGGTACCGTGCCGACCAAGTGGGGGTCTAAGCAGGATCTCGTGAACCTCGCGGCGGATGCCCGGGCGTTGGGAATGGGGTTGATATGGGATGCGATTCTCAACCATCGAGCTTTTGCCGATACTACTGAGACGGTGAAAGTGGTCGAGGTAGATCCAAGGGGTAAGTTGTGCAGAAAGTCATACATCACGGCGTTCACACACCGCTGACAGTTGTGCGCCGCCCAGATCGGCGAGTTGACATTACAGAGCCGTACGAAATCGAGGCGTGGACCAAATTCAACTTTGCTGGGAGAGGGGGGAAATACAGTAAATTCACCTACAACAAAAATCACTTCAACGGAACCGACTGGAACCAAACAAACCAGAAGAGGGCCATCTACCGGTTTATCGAAGACGGCAAGGACTGGGCGCAAGACGTGGGGACATTGCAAGGCAATGCCGATTACCTCATGTTGGAAAACCTCGACTATACGAACCCGGAAGTCGTGCAAGAAACCAACGAATGGGGTAAGTGGATCATAAAAGAACTGCGACTCCAGGGGTTCCGGCTGGATGCGGTGCAGCACTATTCACGCAATTTCGTCAACAACTGGGCCAAGCTGCTGAAAGCAAAGATGGATCCGCGGTTATTTTTCGTCGGGGAGTTTTGGCATGGGGATGTGCACATGTTGACGCAGTGGCTGGATCACATGAGTCCGCATTTCTGTCTTTACGATGTGCCGCTCATGTATCACATTGCTCGTCTTTCTACGCGAGAGGACACGGACCTGAGGGTGGTATTCAACAATACGCTGGTAGAGGCAAGACCGCAGAACGCCGTGGTAAGTTCCACCACCCCTTTCCACATCAAATCTCCTTCGGCCCCAATGGTTAAAAGTGGGGAACCCGTAAACTGAATACGTGCCCAGACATTCATCCGCATCCATGACACCCAACGCGGCCAAGAGATGGACACTCCCATAAACCGCTCCTTCACACCGCACGCACACGCCCTGATCCTCCTCCGCCGCGACGGCCGCCCCTGCGTCTTTTTCGGCGACCTTTACGGTATCGGCCGTCCGTATCCCGAGCCACCTACTTGTCGGGGCAAACTGCCCGACTTGTGTCTAGCCCGGAAGTTGTACGCTCATGGCCCACAGGTGGATCATTTTGATAGGCATGACTGCATTGGCTGGGTACGGCAGGGCACTCGGGAGAAGCCGAGCGGCATGGCTGTGATTCTCAGTTGGGGTCGGGAGACGCACCACCACGAGGCTCAGGAGCAGCCAGTGCTTTCCATGTGCGTGGGGCGCCAGCACGCGGGCCAGGTCTGGACGGATGTCCTGGGGTTCGAGGGCGCGGCCGTTGTTATTGACGAAAACGGATTTGGAAATTTCACCTGCCAGTACAATAGCATGGCGTGTTTTGTGAACGCAGAGGCCGAGGGCAGGGGGAGGTTTCCCGTGAGTTTTGAGTCGGACTTTTTCAGGCCGAGGGTGCCGGCCGCTTTGGTGACGATGCCGCATGGAGATGGATTGTCGCATCTTTGAGCATCGGTGGTTGAGGTGATTGGGGAGGTGGATGAGACGAAAAGACTTAGAAATCGTGCCAAAGGCAGGGGATGGCGTTGATGTTTAAATTGACCGCTTTCAATTTACGTAGATCAAGGTTTTGCAAGGATACTAGTAGCTTGGTCTGCTGTATTCTACTTGATCTGGAAGCCGATCGCCTACGTTGTAACTTTTTTTTTTTGGAAAACTATATACAGGCAGCCTGGAAGCTAATACAAGTAGTAAAAGCATCCCCACGATCCTGAAGCTAACCTCCCTAGCAACCATTTGACTACTATCTTTAAGTAAGTATTTCTGTATTATTTCTTGAGTTACCTAAATGATTAAATCAATTATTTCAAGATTATATACGAGCCTTCTTTCTATATAACCAGCGTATTATGTTCGCGATAAAACTAGATCATCTCCACTATATAAGACATAAGGAGGCGTCTGATTGCCGTGGAAGACCAGTCCCCAAGATTAAATGAATACTTTAATTATGCCTTAACAGGCCTGCTTCCCGTGTTTCCTAACGGTTTCGTAACTTGAAAATCTGGGGAATCCCTGTGCGCATCAATGATGTCCGTTACCTAGACGGAGGAGCATCGTGCGTAACGTTGTGGGGTATTGTGACACATTTCGACTGCAGTACTGCTCTCGAAAACTGAAACTTGGCACTTACCTGAAGGTAACCTTATAATTGCCGATGCCGTTGCCCAGTAGAGTTATAGTACTCTGTGCATCCCTGCTAACCTCCTCGCGCTTTCCGAGTCATTAAACCGGAAGAACACGATCTCGGGGGGCAGCCCCTTCATGCCACCGGTACGTGTCAAATCCCGTTTGCGATGTTTCTATCTCTGTCTTGAAATGTCGTTCGTCTACCCTTCACGCTGCTCTTCCCTTTTACTACCTTAAAATAATATTAAATACGCCGTAGGTGTTAACCCTCGGTACCTCTACAAGTACTCCCTTAAGGGGCTATAGATGATATAGCGGGCCCTTAAGCCGCGTCGGGCGGTTATACAGGTAAACTTGTAGCCAAACGACTACTAAACCTCCTGTCCCTCCCTAAGTCTGTGCTACAACCCCTGCCTGAACTACCGATAAGCGTGGTAATGTGGCACTTAAATTCGTCCTCAGGGGTGGGATGCTGCTGATGTGCAGAAGATGCTCGACTATTTTTTGTCGCGACAAGTCGTAGTATCTGCTAATTGGGGTTCTCTTGGAGCGTATACATCTCAACCATACGCTCAAGTGGATAGACCGTAACGTGGTCTAGACGCTCGCAAGAATCGCGGCGAGAGGGGGTCCGATAAGTGGTCGGATTAACGATTCGAATTCTGGACCGGCTGTCGAGTTATATTCCGCCGACGTAGTGCTTGACGGTCGACTGGCTAGGATGCTCGTAATCCTAAACTGACCAATCTCCCTATTATCGCTAGGTAGGCGAAGTCAACAAGGTGGGCAGCGCGCCGTAAGGGTTGACGCGCCGTAAGGGTTGATGTCACGGTGAGCACAATTGAAGAGTCAAAACACTCTAATGCACTGTATTGACTTAACGATTCTCGACAAGGAAAGAAAGAGAAACTAAAACAGGCTGGCTCACATCTGAGGATCTTCAATCCCGCCTTCAGATGGCCAGTGCTCCTACGGGTCCACAGCTAGTGGGTTTCGTGGCATCGTGACACCGGCCGTCACAGTTGACGCGCCGTATGGGTTAACTAAACCGCATGTTATCCGCGAACGGGATCTAAGGCCGCTAGAAAGTCCGTAGACTGTGTTCGTTGGCTATCATTTCCAACACAAGTCTTACCCTGTGCGCCTCTCAGGAGTAACGTCCCACACCCACATCCGGGACACCCCCACATGTGGGACACCCAAAAATGCCTCATCAACACCGCTAGCCTCTAACTTCAACCTCTTTTATCTTTACCAATATCGATTCAATCGTTACGAAATTTTACGTACGTCTTCTTTACACTAATATTGTGGGATTGAGCGCCACGGTTATGCCCTAGGCCGAAGGCGGTGTAGCGGCAATTGCACTAGTGGGGTCAAAACCCTTCCTCATGGATAAAATAGCTACACAGAAGACACAACAGAGCAGATAGATAGATCAATCAAGACAGGATCTACGCAGAGTCATCAATAGAGGATTGAATCCCTCAAATATGAGTGAATATATCGAAGATGATATTTATCGAGCTCTTCAAGCAATAGCTACCGGTCAAAGCCTCCGAAAAGCAGCATATGAGCATGGTGTCCCAAGGTCTACTCTTTCACGACGGATTCAGGGAGCCCAGTCAAGAGATATAGCCTTCACTGACTACCAGAGGCTCTCTCCAGCCCAGGATTCCCATCTGGCTGAATGGGTTCGAATCCAGGCTGCCCTAGGCCTCCCACCAACCCATCAACAGCTCAAAGACTTCGCCGAGCGTATCCTACAGATCCACGGACACCGAACCACTTGGAAAGAACTGGGTCCAGGCTTTTATCAAGAGGAACCATTCATTCAAGGTCCAGAGAAGCAGAGCTATCGATTCCCAGCGTATTAATGGAGCCTCAGCTAATGTGATCAGGCAATGGTTCAAATACCTCGCTATCCCTAAGATCAAAGCTATTAAGGCCTCGAATCGATACAATATGGATGAGACAGGTATTCTAGAAGGTAGAGGATCAAATGTTATTGTTCTAGGATCATCTGAGACTCGTTCTATGCGGAAGAAACAGCCTGGATCTCGAGCTTGGACATCTCTTATAGAGTGTATCTCTGCGACTGGTACTGCACTACCCCCACTTGTGATATACAAGGGGAAGTCTGTCCAGCAGCAGTGGTTTCCTCTAGACTTGACTCCATACGAAGCCTGGAGGTTTACAGCAACAGAGAATAGGTGGACGTCAGACTCTACGGCTATTGAGTAGCTACAAAAGATCTTTATTCCTTTGACTCAACCAGAGGACCCTGAAGAGACTAGGTTACTTATCCTAGATGGGCATAGTAGCCACAAGACGACAGAGTTTATGTACCTCTGCTTCATAAACAAGATACACTTGCTTTTCTTACCGCCACACACATCCCACGTTCTCCAGCCTCTCGATCAGTCAGTCTTTGGACCCCTCAAGGCAGCCTATAAGAAAGAGCTTGGTTACCTTAACCAATGGGATACTACTACTGTCGTAGGGAAAAGAAACTTTCTCCTCTGCTATAGAAAGGCACGTCTAGCAGTATTGACCGTCAAGAACATTATCAGTGGATGGAAATATACTGGTCTCTGGCCTTCGAGCATAGCTAGACCCCTTATGAGCCCCCTGCTCCTTGAGAATACGTCAGCACCAATCAAACATCCTAGTCAGATTTGCAAAGGGCACTCTAGTAGTCAGGACTGGGCGTTAGAGACATCAGCAATAGCCTGGTCAACACCTAAGAGGAGAGATGAGCTCCAAGATCAACTCAGCTTATTCAGCAAGTTTGATAGTGATCCAAATACCCAGCGGCTACTCTTTCGGAAAGTTCAAAAGGGCTTTGATGAGAAGGACTACCAGTTAGCTGTCGCACAGCGAAAGATTGAGGCAATAGAGGCAGAGCTTGAGGCTAGTAGGGCTAGGAAGCTGTCAGGGTACGGCTAGGCCGAAGGCAATAGTACAGAGTGATGGGGAGTAACGGGCGTCCCTCCTACGTAGCACCGGGTGGTCACTGGCGGTCTCAGGTAGGGGTGCCCACGGTGATGCATTGATCTCTGCCCTCTCTATCTTCCTCCGTCTCGACTCCTTACTTATAGCCAGCCGAGGTTCTCTCTTGGATTCTGGATGTTTGCTTCCGTATGTCTGTGTTCCTCCGACTTCGGCCAATATCTTGGACAGCGGCTCCTTATCTGCAACCAAGCGATTCCCTATCCGTTGCAAACGGCTTCAACGGCTCTCATTCGCCACAAGCGGCTCTCTAGCCGCCACAAACGGCTTCCTACCTGGTGGAAGCCGGCCCGCCTCGGATGACACTTGTGGCTCTGACAACTCCTTCCCTATCCTACTTCGAGATGGTCCTTATATAGATAGCTAGGCCGCCGCTTGGACCCGGCATAACAGCAGGGTCGGCGATGCCAAGGATCTTGACTCTCGTCATCCCAAAGCTTCACATAGATTGTAATCATGACTCGGGAGTCTTTTGTCCGAAACACCCCTCCGGCGGCCCACTGGTGCCTATGGCATTCTGTTCTCTGACAGAAGCAGAGGAAGGTCAAGATGAGCCCTAATTCGAAGTTTACTAATATCAAGGCTATTCGGAAGGCTCAAATCGAGGCTGGTGGAATTGAGGATAGTACAGATGAGTCTAGCGAGTCTGAAAACCCTAGCGACGGTGAAAGCTGTATTGTAGTCGCATCAGAATAAGTGTAAAAAAAGGTTGAAGTCAATGGTTATAATATACAGCATCATTTTTAGGGCGTCCCACAGATGTCCCGGATGTGGGTGTGGGACGTTAACCCACGCCTCCTTCATCCCCAGTCACACCTCTATCGCGGCGTCCAAACTCGCTTGTTGAGGTGAAACTATCGAAATTTCCAACCATACCAGCAGCAGCTTCCGCCGGAATTACTCACCACCATGGCGTTGAGTAAAAGCCAACTAGTCCAGGCCGTGCTAGCCATTGGCACAATCGTCTTCTTATGCCGTCTCGCAGCATAATATATAGCACGGCGCCAGATCAAATTGAAGAATGGCTGCCAACCGATCCGAAATAGTGCGCAGCCCAAGAACCCCTTCTTTGGCCTCGACCGCAAGATGCAAATGAACCGCCACGCAAAGAACGGCACCACGCTCAAGGACTCTCTAGAGCGTGATAGAGTCTATGGTCCTACGTTCGCCATGGATACATTCACGAACCGTACCATCATTACCAGTGACCCGTATAACATCAAGACGATATTGTCAGTGCGATTCCACGACTTCGGGTTGAGCGATCGCCAGTTCGCACTCGGCCCGCTTCTGGGCCATGGCATCTTCACGTCGGACGGGGACAGGTGGCACAAGTCGCGCAGTTTGATAAGGCCTAATTTCATCCGCGAGCAGATTGCTGATCTGGAAGCTTTCGAGCGACATTTTCAGACTATGCTGTCGCTGATTCCGAGGGACGAGTCCACGGTCGACTTGCAAGATTTATTTTTCTGCTTTACCATCGACTCCGCTACCGAATTCCTCTTTGGACACTCCGTCGAGTCGCTCGAGGGCAAGAGGCAAGGGAACGAGGCGGGCTCCGCGTTCGCCGAGGCCTTCAACTATGCCCAAGAAGACGGGGTGAGGCTTTTCCGCCTCGGATACATCGCCCGCATCCTAAAAGATTGCCGGGCGGTAAGGGCGATCGAGTTCGTCCACCAGTAAATTGAGAAATTTGTCGATGCCGCCATCCAGCTCCGATGTGCTCAGGACGAGGAGAAGGCGAGTGTTGATGACAGGAAATACGTATTTCTCAAGGAGCTGGCTAAGCAGACGACGGATCGGGTTGTCCTCAGGGACGAACTGCTGAATGTGCTTCTGGCGGGGAGGGACACGACGGCGAGTTTACTCGCCAACATGCTCTTTATCCTGGCGAGGCGGCCGGATGTATGGGCCAAGTTGAGGGCTGAGGTTGCTGGATTAGGGGGTGAGGTACCGACGTATGAGACTTTGAGGAACTTGAAGTACGTCAAGTACTGCCTGAACGAGAGTAAGCGCCCGAGTGTCCAGTTTCATCCGAGGGTTACTAATCCAATACAGCGCTCGACTTTATCCCGTCGTTCCTCTCAATGGACGATTCGCCCACAACGACACAGTCCTGCCCCGCGGTGGGGGCCTGGACGGCCAATCCCCTATTTTCGTTCACAAAGGCACTTTCGTAGCGTACAGTGTTTACGCGATGCACCGCCGCAAGGAGTTTTACGGTGAAGATGCCAACGATTTCAAGCCGGAGAGATGGGAGACGTTACGGATGGGGTGGGAATACCTGCCCTTAAATGGTGGACCGAGGATATGCGTTGGACGTAAGTGCTCACTCTCCTCTTGGACTACTCGGCGGAATTAGCAGGCCATTCCCACCATCATGTGGGGGGAGGCAGAACTGCAGGAGCTGTATGCGCCTCCATGATATCGGTGCGATGCTGACCTGGTATAGAGCAATATGCCTTGACAGAGGCATCCTTCGTGGCCACGAGACTGGTGCAAGAGTTCGAACGCATAGAGAGCCGCGATCCGGGACCATGGGTGGAGAATTTGACCTTGACTGTCTGTTCGAGGAACGGGACGAAAGTCGGGCTTTACGCGGCGTAAGGAATAGCGGTAGATACTGGCTGCTGACCCCAAGGCGCTCTGCAATGAACAAGCACCTCATCTCACGTAGGCGTAATTGCTTTTTGGCTGTTGAAAGATGTCGAAAGCATCTCCACTGCTGCCTGTGAGATGCGGAAAAGCAATACGAGTAGCAATACGAGCCGGCATGTCTATTCGTGAGTAATGCACATCGTCGTAACCGAAAGCCCCTATGTACGTGTGCTGCTAGTCTCCAAATCCAGCTTGGCCTTCTCCTTAGCCAAGAATGCCTCTTGCTCCCTTGCGCTCTTCTCTAAATCCAAAAATATCCATATACCTGCGGCACTGACGAGGCTCAGGGCAAACAGGAAGTAAAAGGGCGAACTATTGTCGTCTCCGCCCGGCGAAGCGTCGATTATGGCACTGCTCACCAGCGGACCGATAAATGACGACGTCTTGCCGACGATGCTGAAGAAACTGAAGAAGAGGAACTCGTGTCCTCGAGGGGTCACAGAAGAGATGAGGATCTGCGAGTACGAGTACCAGGGACATACGAACAAGCCGTAGAAAGCCTGATAAAGCCAAAATTCCCAGACGTTGTGGAAGCCAAACTTGTCGGTCCAGTTTCCGATCATGCCCCAGCCGTCGAGTAGAATGATGCCGACCATGACAGCGTTGAACATGGCCTTGGCGCTGAAGTGCATGTACTTCTGGATGAGCCAGAAGGTGCCGATGCCCACGGCCTGGGCGACGATGCCCACGATCAGCAGGTACGTCAGAGTGAGCGTGTCGTACGCGACCACCTCGTTCTGCAGGGTTCCGATGACGGTAACTGTCGTATTGAGCGAGTCGCCGAGCAGGAAGTACCCGACAAGGTAAATCAGACTCTGCCTCAGGCTCCAAATCTGCGTCAGCGCCAACCACAGCTGCCACAGCCCCACCGTGATGATGTTCTTGCCCTTCGGGATCTTCAACCCCGGCCTCTTCTTCTCCATGAAAAACCACGGAATCGAAAGCGCCGCCCAAAACGCCGTCGCAACCGCAATCAAAACGCTCAGCCCCCAGTTATTCGCCTCCGTGCTCGCCGTAACATGCACCGCAAACATCACGCCCACGATAACGGCCAGGATAAACACCTCCCCGACGCTCTGTACGTAAAACGCCACGTTGCTCAACCGGCTCCGCTCCACCTCGTCCTCGACATCGTACTCGCGCTGCGTCATCCCCCCCTCGGCATACTTCCGCGCCGCCTCTCGTAGTCTGGGCGTGTTCCTCGCCAGTGCCGGGAACGCCGCCGTCCAGTACGTTAGCGTTAGCTGGTAGCAGATTAACCCCACCATGTACAGCCCCGCGCCCACCTTCCAATTGGCCGGCTCGTGCACCGCGAGCCATGCGAACCCAATGCCGTAACTCGCCAGGCTGAAAAACACCAAGATCCACCGTCTGCCGGTCCCGAAATCCGCGTAAGCGCCTATGGCCAGGAACAAAGCGGCTTGGATGGCGAAACTAATGCCGTTGCTGAGGAGCACGATGGAATTCACATTGTGCGAACCGCCTGCGAAATCGAGGAGCCCAGTGTCGGCGGGCGCGGCTTGAGACAGGAGGTTTTGGAAGGCCGTGGGGCCGAAGTTGAAGAGCGCGAGCCCATTGGCGCCGATGTAATACGCGTACCAGGCCCAGATCTCGTTGCGCGTCGTTTCGGGAACCGAGGGGAAGGCTAGCACGGGCGCTACGATGCCGCGCGAGAGCCCGAGCTCGGAGTCCGCGCCGAGGCCGTGTTTGGAGTCGTCGGCTGTGTTTGTTGGCGGAGTGAGCTGGTCGCGGGATTCGTTTGGGTTGGACGCTAACTGCAACGGCACCGTCGCGGCCGCTGGATCCGGGACCGACATCGAATTGTCAAGATCGCGAGTTGCGATTTTCTGAGCTGAGCTCGTATCAGCTCAGTGTCTCGATAATCGAACGGGTAGATAAGCACTGTCACAATGCGCTCTTTTATCGGGGACTTCAGGGACTTTTATGCCGTGCAAACTCTACCTCGTACAGGGATGCAAGCTCCAACGGTAGATGCAAATCTTCGCCTCAACGTGGTGGGGTCGAAAGACACCCTAAGACCCTTGGGGTTACATCGCAGGCCATCCCGGCTCATCCATGATCGATCGACAAGTTTGCCTCCGGAACTCATCAGTGTGCAAGCGTTTGCGATAGTTCGGAAGCCGTATGCTGAAGTCTAGCGATTCAGGTGCAACTTTGACGAACATACGTGTGATGGAGGCCAAACTGTCAACAGTCGTATAAGCCAGTTGGCTGTTTTGATGATTCAGACGCGGACATTCTGCGCGTCTTCTCACCCGTCTTATCACTTACTGTACTAAGCATCAAAACCTGTTGAGTATCCACTTGGCAGGATTGGGAATGCAGCATTGCGGCAATAGTAATGCAGCTAGAGCTGACTAGACCTCAACCTGCCGAGGTGTGTCCGCTTTGCGCTTTCTTATCTCTATTGCCGGCCATTAGGAAGATTTCCGGTGCGCGGTTTTGCTTAGTTCTGTTACGTACTTATGCTATGGAAGGAAACTCCAATAACCAACGGGATATATCCAATCATTTGTATGCACTGCTCACGTTATTCTTTCCGAGGGAGCTCCTGATTGCGAACCACAATATGTGGTCGACGCCACCATTCTGTTCCGAATTCCTTTATAAGGAAGATCATGTGTGCTCTCCTCCGCCGTGCTTTTATTCCTTTGTCTCGTAATTACGCATGTTCGCCGTTACTTGCCTGGCTTCAAGTGAAGAGTGTGATTACAGTTTAACTATGGCAAAGATGCTCTGCTCTCGCTAATTTCGACGAAAGTTATTGTTCAATGATATATCGTTCCTTGTTACCTGATTTTGAAGCAAGAACCTATCTAGGGTAGAGCCGTAAAGTTGTTGTTCCATGTCTGCTTTGCTTTCGCCACTTTGATTTCGAGAATTTTGTTCTAGTTATAGTGCGAAGAAATCCAGTTATTATGCAATTTTAATTGCCTCAAACAGGCGAATAATACTTCCTTGTTCAGCTATTGCCTCACAGAATTTCTCTGGGAGAGTCTACCCCAAGACAACCAAGCACATATCCGTGAAGGGAGATGGCAGTTCACCACCTAATTAACGTTGAACCTTCAAGGCTATAACATCAAAAAGTGCCAGCCTGTGACGACGTATGGCCACAGTTACCCTACGATATTGGCCAACGTGGCCTACACCCTTCGAACCATTCAATGAAAAGACCATTTGCCCTACAGTCCAATAGTTGATGCGTATACAGGTGAGTACGGTTTTACAGGGGAAATAGGAAGCCTTAATCTAGGGCTCAACAAAACCGACGTCCATCCCTGTTCACCTTTACTCTGTCTACACAAGAAGCTGGTGTTGCATGAACTCCTATGATAAGCAGAACTAGAAAAACTTTGGTGTTGTGAGAGTTACAGAAGACAGACACTGTTGGTCATACCGAGAAGACCAATATAAACAACATATGATACAGTATTCAAAAGAGGTTTAGCTTATGCGATAATTGTGCTATGGGGTGCTGAAAACCTTTGGCCCAAGTGTAGCTCTTAAGGCTGGGGACCAAAAATACTAGGAAGTAGACATTACTCCAGAATGTCGAAATAGCGTCAAGAAGCTCCTCCGCGTGGTGATTCTGGACCTGGCTAAACGAAAATAAGAGGGCTTGTTCGTGTTTCGCCGTCGCGTTTCCAAATTATTGCCCACAGCATAGTAGAGATTTGGCCTAGCATCTGTCTTCTTAATCACGAAATCAGGCCGGTAGCTTCCGTAGGAAAATGTAGATCACCCAGACATCTTATAATTGGGATATTTTTGAACCGTCACTTCGTCAGATCGAGTCTCCTATAAGCATCATCATCCGTCAGCTCGCTACTTCTTAAGATAATGTCGCTATAGAATGCGCGTCATAGTTCTAGTCAAGACCTAGAGGCCTGTTACCCTGTCGATCTCCGCGTAGATCGAACGAGGCTCTCAGCTCTCAACGAATGACGTGATTGATTTGATGTTCATCTCGCACATCGAATTCTCGGATATATTCCTTTCCTTAGACCTGGAATGTGTCATGTGGTGATTTTCGAAGTGCTTAATGATCCTTTTAGACCCTTATCCCAGCCAATAGTTGAATGGGGTCCCAGTCAGAAAATTTTGGTCATATTGGGGTGTACACGGTCCACAGGTCCTGCCCGCGGTGTGTTGCTCCGCATCAAACGCGTTGTGAATATCCTCGTGCCTTTTGCCAAACGCCGATACTCAAGTCATGGCCGCTTGCGCATCTGGGGTAAATTTTCTACTTGGCTGGGAATTTCTGTTTATTTCGAGTCCGAAGATATGAAAATATTTTTCCAACTCTTTGAAGAAGGCGTAAGAAAGTACTGGGGCGTGTCGTTAGTGTCGTTGTTGTGATGGGTTGGTGAGCATCGTGGTTGTAAAACGAGCCTTTTGTTAAGTCACTGCGGATTTGTCTGCGTCTCGTCTCCCTCCTCTGAAAAGTTCCGATGATATGGGCTCCTGTCTTGGTCATAGAACACGTGTGAATCTATGTTAGGATTGCACGAGTGTATGTTTGTTTGCCGTATTGACTCTATGAAGGGGACGACCGACATAGTATGGCCAAATAAACTATCTTCAGAGCCAAATTATTATGGCTTGATAGCACAGGCCCTCCAGCACGCCACGTCAACAAACTTTAATAACTGTTGAGGTTCTCAGGCCCATCGCGAAGGTTTGGTCCTATGACCATAACCTTGACAATCTAACCAGTTTCCCTACACTTCGCTCAAACTGGGGTTTCTAGCTCACAAGCTATCTCTGAATAAACCAATAATGCCCATTACCCAAATGAATGCTCGCAGCATCCCGATTCCCACCGAGGTATGGGTGATAGTCGGTAATCTTCGCGATACTGGCAAGGGCGCCACGTTATCTTCTGTTGCTCAATCCTGCAAGTTCCTTTCCCACGTTGTTCAACCCATCCTCTACGAGAGCCCTACCGGCATTGATCATCGCCCAAGAATCCTCTTCAGGAACTGTTATAACATCTTCTTCCGAACAGTCGCAACAAATAAGAGACTCGCATCGTTTGTCAGGAACATCAATGCCCGACGGTGGGAAGACGACAGGTTAGATAATGGCTGGGAACTGCTCCAATGTGTCGCCAGACAAATTGGCATGGAACGAGGAGTCGCCCAAGAAATGGAAGCCCACATCGAAGATGCTATACGGGCTATGGAAAGATTCAAGCACGATCCACACCTGCGGCACCTCCTCCCGAATCTCCGGTCAATGCAGTTACTGCCCTGTCTCCTCCCGAACCTCCGGGATCTCAGTATAGAGCTCAATCTTTCTTTTGATGTCCTGCACTCCATCGTCGTTTGCACGGCCAAATCTCCCTCGATTATGTTCCCGTCTCTTGAACGGCTGGAGATCAGCGTCTGCGAACTCAACCGAGGGTTCGACATCGACCATGTACGCTACCTGCTAAAGCAGTGCCCAAACCTCGCCCACCTCAAGCTCACTGGGTGCTCAGGATTATGGCAGCCCAAGAACCCGAACCCAGATGACCCGAACCTGGAGAGATTCGAGCACTTGACCATACTTGCGGTGGACTACGGTTACATATCATCTGACGATTTTGCGCGTCTGTTCCGACTCTGTCCTCGGCTAGAATCATTCTCTTATAGCTCAGGGGGTTATGAAGTCCTAGGTCGAGGCGATGATAACCCTGAAGTCTTGTCAGTGGAGGTTATTGACTTGTTGCGTCCGGCGCAGTATACTTTAAAGCGTCTTAAGCTTGACTTCAGGTTTTCGACCAATGTTGTCCTGAACTGGAACGCAGATCGTGCGGATATTATCAGCAGGCTACAAGGGTTCTATGTTCTCCAAGCGGCCGAGCTGGACGGGGAGAGCTTGCTTGAGGGACAAAGCAGCAATAATCACAAAAGTCTACTGGATCGGAGACATCTGTAGAAGACCCTGAAGGCTACTTTCAGAGTACCAGGGATCTCCTGACTATTGTGCAGTCCAGGTGAGAGTGGCAGCGGAGATGGTTCCCCATATTCTCCATCATCCAGGATCGCCAATGCTGACATCACAAGCACTATCAGCACGACCAATCCACGTCCAGGCGGCACCAAGATCTCTGTCTCCAATACTACTAGCCTATCCAAGACTAGGGGGGTTCCTAAGGCGAGCTGAACATGCGGAAATTATTTCATCCCAACTTGACGTTGCGTTTGCCCATGCAAAGTCCAAATTTGGAGACAGCTTCCACCTAGACCCCACAACTCTCAAGTTCTCCACCAAGAAGCGGAAGAAGGACAAAATATATTTTCGTGTGGGAATAGTAGCAGAACTACCACAGACCAAAAACTTCACAATCATGTCTTGAGATTATTCAGAAAAATGAAAGCTGGAGATAATGGCTTACAGTGCGACCCAGGATCAAAGATGTGACTACGCAGAGGTAATTTCGAGACTTCCACTTATCCGTATTTACGGTACGTACTGGTAATGGGAGCGGGAACACTGGTGCAAGACGTTCAGATTCGCGTGTGGAAACATATCGGACTAACGCACGCCATAAAAACGCATGTCGTTGAATGCGTGTCGTTGAATGCGTCTGTGATCTCCCCAAGTACAAACGACTGAAGGCTTTAAGCATAGAAAAGTGAATGATGCCTGCGCTCGGGCTGAAACTGGTGTGGTACGACGAGTAGTGGCCCAATCGGTCCGTAACGTACATTAGGTGACGATATAGTCTCACAAACTGATGCCCGTGAAAGTCCAACAACCTCCGTCGTAAGTCCACTGCAGGTTGGTGCTGTCCGACAAAAGAATCTGCTGCAATTTTCCGCCGTAACTGGCTTAAGCCTCGTAAGACGAAACCTCAACCAAAACGACTTTTCTGGGAATCTGCATCATCATCGCATCCACGGGTCAGCTCTCTTGTCAAACGACTTTCTCATTTGTCCTACATTTACTTACCTTCGTACTGCATCATCTGGTAGGCGAGATCTGACTTGAAAGTCTCCATAATGCCTACCACGTTGAGGAGATCATCGTGGTTCATCTTGCGTTCTGCCGAGCGGGCAATGCCCATAGCCGACGTGACGATGTTGCGTATCTGACGGCCATCGAAGTTTTTCTTCGGTAACTCCCCTTTCGCCCATCTTTCAATCATCCTGGTGTCCAATTGATCTACGAGGCCCCTCGCTTCGTATTGCTCCATGAAGCTTTTGAATATGGCCCACGTCTGATATTCTTTCAGCTTTTCGTAGCGAATGGCGATATGGATTCTCGACTGCACGGCGACATCAAATTGCGAAATCTGGTTCGTTGTTAAGATCATGATGCCCTGGTAGTACTCTAGGACCCGTAGGAATACTATAGAACGTGTCGGTTAGAAACGCAGAGTTTGTCGCTAGAAGAGCTTTCCTAACGAACCTGAAACGAGTGCATTTCTCTCTGTAGTCGGTCCAAGTTCGCCCCTTGCACGGCTCTGTAGGAAGACGTCCGCTTCGTCGCTGAACAAGAAGATAGTGTCAGATATGTTTGCCCCACATTGCGCCAATGGAACGCTAATTGGAATCCAATAGACCGTGTCAGGAGAACCTTTGACGTACATGAGGAGGACAGCTTTCCAGCTCGTTGCGAGGTCGAATATTTTCTCAAGATTCGATTCAACCAACTTGGCCGACGTTCCAACATCGGCTACGCCAATGGAAAAGAGGGGCTTTCCAGCGGCGATTGCAATAGTTTGAGCTATACGTACGAGCGTGAGCCTTTTTGAATATTCACTGGTGGGAAGACGGTGTACTGGGCTTACCTGTAGAAGTTTTACCGACGCCAGGTGGCCCTGCAGAAATTCCCTTTCAGTTACGTGTATGTCGCAATCGGTCAAGCTGGGCGCTGCAACTCACCATAAAGCAGTATAATCAGCCCTTTCCCTTTATCGGCGACAATATCATCCAGTTGATACCCATGACTCCAATTCGAAGACTCACTGATTCCATGGTTCTTCACCAGTCCCATGAGCAACTCCTTTGTATTTCTGCCGTTTTCTGGGCCGGCCAGTTTGAGCTTGTTCATAAAGGCGTCGTCGGCTCCCCCCGTGGCAATCGGGTTGACCAGGTTTACATCTAGTTGGGCCCAAGTCTTGTCGCGCAAGACGTAGCCGAGGACTCGAGGGGCACATAGCATGAACTGGAGATCCTCCCATTCCTCGCACTCATCGCCAGTCTTCTCGTCGTAGCGTGTTCGATAGTTGTCTTGCAGGGCTTGATTCTTATGGCAATCAAAGCAGTCGCACTCTCCTTTTTCGTCGTCTACCTGTAGGCTTCCGATTGAGGAAAAGGGAGGCCCGTATTTGTAAAAGGACTCAAAATCGATCATGACATCGCTGTTAATCTTGAATCTCGTGAGTATAACACAATTGCAGAATGACCAACGACTTAACGGAGACCTACCGTGGAATAATTTGGCTCTGTGTTTGACGTGTCGTTTGGATAAATGGAGCGATGTAGATAATTGCGGCGACGAATGATCGTGTCATCGTCCATATCTCTGTCCTACTTTGCGTTAGTGAGACTGCTTCCCCAAATCATCTGCTTCGCGCGCAGGTATAGTACGGAAACATACCATGTCAGGAACGACACCTCTGATACCACTGCGGTTGACTATCGCCTTTCCGGCATACTTGAATAGCCGTCTTTCGCTGGGAAGAGTGCAGTATTTTCGGAATATGCGACCCCTTTCCAGAAGTTGCTTCTTGATATCATTTGCTTTCTCCATGCCTTCCCATGGCTGGATGGGCAATGTGGCGATCGGCTTTTGGCCCTCAAAGGAGTCAATTCTTAGCTTGATTAGACGGCGTTTGAATCTCTGGCCTGTCCAGTCGTATGTGAAACATCCTAGTTCCCAAGTCTTATGTGTGTGTGAGCGGGGATTGAATACTGGCCACGTCAAATCATTCTCCATCACAATGAAGACCTGGGGTTGCTTCATGAACGGCCGACCGTACACAAGCATACCTGGAGGAAAAATCGTCCACAGGTTTGAGAAAGTGATGCTGCGACTCGCCCTGAGAGACTCTCGGACCTTGAAGTATTCATCCAGCTTTGGATCTCCTGATCCTTGCCGAATTGTCTCCATCATTTCCTTGAGGTCGTTTCGAGCGATCTTCTCGTTTTCATCTCCTCCATCCTTTGCGGTCTCTTTGTAGAGTAGGCACCAATTGTGCACCAGTGGCTCGTATGGCGAGACAAGTATCACAATATCCCCGAGGAATAAGTGATAGGGGTAGTGATGGAGAAGTCTTTGCAGAAGGTCGCGCAGAGGCTTGCCAAATATTTCAATCTCGCTGTAATCCTCTTCGTCTTGATCGATGACTTTTCGCAATTGCCATGCATACTTGGTCGATTGTTTGTCCTTGGAAGCTGCGTCCGAATCCTTTGGCTCGAAGTCTTTTCGCTCGCCTGAGCTCGAATCGTATCTGTTCACTAGAATGCGAAATCGCTGAGTTACCTGCAATGTCATGAGGATCGGTCAACTTGTTTTATGGTCCAGGGTTGGGCACCTCATTAGTTGATGTGTCATCGGACTCTGATTGAGCGTATTTCCCCTTGTCGTTTGTCGGATTGCTTTTGTATCGTTTCTCGAGATCAGCGTATTTGTTTTCGAGTTCTCGTAGCCTCGCCTCGAGGGAATCCAACTTTGCGCTCTTAGTTTTGCTAATGTCTGAGTCAATTATTGAAAGCTTCGTACCTGTGTGGATTTTCTCTCATCTACCTCTGACATTGTTGCTAGCTCCCGCACGCCTGTGTGAGTCCGATAGAATTTCAAACAAGAATCCATCCACTCGTGGCGCTAGAAGGACTATTATACATGAACCGCACCAAGAGAGGGGTTGATCGATTGCTGATGCGGACTTCCTAATTCAGCTTTGATGGCCTTCAGCCCGCTGTGCTTCTTTCATGGTCCCAGAATTGTACCATCCATGGTTGTAAAATCACACCGGGCAAGGAAATTCGTACCACTTCTTTTTGCCTTGCAGACATATTATGCTGCCCGGCTTAGATGCTATTGGTGATCTACCTGTACGGATGATCGAGCATCCTGCCGAACAACACTTCTATTGGTGGTCTTTCTGACGGGTTACATTGAATGTAAATTCAATGCTTTACAAACCCGCATCATCAAGCAGGCTGTGACTGACGCGCAGATCATGCGGCTTCAAATTTGGGGGCTGATAATGGATTCACCAATCATTTCGAAGCGACTTATTGAAGTGCTTGACACATCCTGTTGATCATGCAGTGAGATTACGTTGCCGGGATCAGAGACTTTGTGACAGGACTAGACAACATGCACGTCAACTTTTTCAGTTCACGGGTCGTCAGCAAAGGTTTGTGGTCATATGTACGTTCCTTGCGCTGAGTTTTTGGAGCAAGTGCTAGATAGCCTTTCTAATTCTCGTAGTTCTCTTCGGTCATGGAGGCCTCAGAGGAGGGCCAGGTAGCCCGTGCATACCAGGTAAATGAAGTCGTACTAAGTAAATACGGACTCTCTCGAGCAGAATGGTAATTCTTCAAATTTCGATTTTGCTCCATGTTGTATACGTAGAGACTGACACCTCAAGTATAGGCAAAGTTTCAAGGACTTTCAAAAAGCACATGAAGAGTTCCACAAATGGCTCGAATCAAGGAATTTAGCTCCAGATGAAACAAAGGCGACCTCTTGCCGCACAAACGAAGATTTCACACAACTTTGGACAGGCTTGGCTGAACAATCCCATTTTCGATTCGATGAACGACACCAGAAGGGCATTCGACGATGGACAAGGAAGTACCAGGGGTTTTCTAAAGGGGTGTCTTCATTCATGCAGGACATCAGTCCAATGCTAGATATTGTCAACGGACTATTCCCTCCCGCATCAGGTTTCGCTGTTGGCACTATAAGCGGACTATTCAAGGCAAATGGTCTAGTACCATATTTTACCCATTTACTGACCAATATTGCAGATAGCGGAGCGCAAGAGCTACATGGAAGAGCAAACTTGGGCGGCCATAGAGGAGGTCAAGGACCGCTTACCAGGTTTCCGGATGTACCAGGAAATCTACAGTGAAGAGGCCGACATGAACAGAGACCTTAGGAAAAAGATTGTATTTGCTTATATGGCATTCGTCGAACTGAGTATGAGTATTACCAAGTACTATCTCCAACCCGGATATGGTGAGTCACCTTCATCGTTTGTCGAGTCTATATCTCAGCAGAAGGTATCGTCCTAAACTTTACATAGTCCGCTGGATGAGCGCTTTATCCAACCCAGGAAAATTCCAATACATGACAGATAGAGTCAATATGCTCGTTGTGGGAATCCGAACGCGCTGTGAAGAACTGCAGAGCTTGAGCATAAGCCAGTTGAGGGAGTCAAATAAGAGTGAGTTTGCTCCGCCCATTAATGAACTGAAACTGATTTATCAAGGTCTTCTTGATAAACTTGAAAGTAGCCATACCCCAGCTAAGAAGGAATTAGCATCGATACTGTCTAACATTGCCTGACAATAGACATCGAGAGGGATAAAGCCATAACCCACTTGATGCAACTTCAAGAGCTACTTGGAGTACCAGAATGGACACCTGAGGCCCAACAGCAGAATTTGGCGCACTACCGGCGACTGTTGGATTACGAGCGAGATAGAGAATCGATATATGAGCAGATGCGAAGTGGAAGTGTCGAACGGTTTCAAAGTGAATCCGACTTTGCTGAGTGGAAGAGTTCCAAAGCGTCGAAATTTCTAGTACTTATCGGTGTCAATCACAGGAGCATCAGTGAAGGTAAAAGGCACTGCTGGATTTCTCCCATTGCCCTCGACCTTGGCGATCGACTTTCCCGCAATCCCTTAGCGTTTTTTGCACTCTATGTCTTTCCACCCTTACAATCGACCTCGATACACATCGCCTTGCCCATCTTGTTGGTACAGTTACTACGGCTCCTGAGGTCCAAGCTGGCCGGCAATGAACAGCTTGAGGGTCTTCTCGCAGCTGCTAAGTACTACAGCGGGTGGAAGGACCAAGGAGACAAAGACGACGACACTAGCGGGCACCTTAAGAAGCTTGAGGCTCTTACCTCTCTCACCACTCGTTGTATTCGATTATTGGAACCGAACGAGACTGTGTATCTCATCCTAGACCGTGTAGACCAGTGCCAGGAGGAGGACCAATATGACTTGGTAAGGATACTGGTGGACATGATGAGCCAGGTTCAATGTACTGTCAAAGTACTGATGGTCGCCGATCATGTTGCGTGGCGAGTCAACTTGAAGGCCTTCAAGTTGCAAGACTCGACCGAACCAAAGGAAGTCGTACTGCAACAGCAATACTTGGTACGGAAGGGATACTAAATCCAGAGTATTAATCAGAGGCAAGCCTAATGATGGATTTTCCATTCCTCTGGTCGAATCTAGAAATAGATAGCGAAAAATGGAATACAAGGTCCCGGACTGTAATCTTAAGAAGGGAGGAAATGGAAAGTCTTGGCTACGGTGCTGTGACGACAATATCCCAGCGGCAGCTGCTAGTGTAACGGCGTGGCGGCATGGGCCGTCCCGCGATCCATAGCCATGCGGAAAGTGCAAAATATTCAGTCTCCCCACCTCCATCTCTTTCTCGATACAGTTCCTATTATCAAACATCGGGGACGCTAAATCATTTTCTTGAAATCCAGTGCGTGCTGTACGATGTGTCAGAAACGGCCGGAGCTATTCGTCCCCAGATAGAGACGCGTCGAGATTATTATTCCCCACTATCCAGGAGCCGAATTGGGAAATGGGGCATCTAAGCATTTTCTGTTAGGTGTCTACTAACATGGCAGCTTAGTCTGCATTCTCATTCAGTGTTAGATATTATTGATTGAAGATAATTGTTGCCGTTGGTCTGCATGTACTTCTTAACCCTGATGTGATGCCGAAAAGACTGGAGCTGACCTGGTTCGAAGTTGGGGATCGTACCTAATCTAAACTTCTACGAAGTCAAATTTGCTTCCCAGATTCAAAATGAATTCCTTGACTGCTTTTACTGCGTTGCCTGTGAAGTCTTCGACGGCTTGCACCATACTACTTGCTTTGTATTTCAGTGCCGCCAAAGCACTCCGCATGTCTTTAACGAGCTTGAGAACACCGTGATATCCCCCATAGAAGATTAAAGACGTGACCAAAACCCACAGAACGACCTTGAAGATTTTTCCCCACGGCGCCGCGGGTGTGCTAGAAGCGCACGTGCGACTAGAGTGACCGTAGGAGAAGTCCCTCGCCGATCGGAAATCACGGCCGAAGTCTGAATGGCTTCATCTGTCCGCCCGATAAAGTGCTCCTTGTTGAGTATACGTAGGCAGAAGACTAGTCTGCCCACCGACTCGATAACCTTGACGATAAACTTGAGGGGCTGGAAGGGGTAAACCCGTATTAGTATGGCTCCCTGCCTGATTTTCGAGATCCGCTATCCACCGAGCCGGGCGGCTATACTGGTCCTCGCCATGCTGGGGCATAGGAAGTCTGCGAGCAGACTCTATCCTCGAAGCCTGGTTGACGGTGGTTCTGCCAGTAGAAGTGGGGGCCCTTGTCATGGCTGATCGGGCGGTACTAATTGAAGTGGAAATAGGGTGTGGAACCGGAACTGAGAAACCGGCGTACTCAATGAGTGTCAGAGAACAGAATGCCATAGGCACCAGTGGGTGTCAGGACACTGAACGCAGGACACCGGTAGGCCGCCGGAGAGGTGTTTCGGACAAAAGACTCCCGAGTCATGATTACAATCTATGTGAAGCTTTGGGATGACGAGAGTCAAGATCCTTGGCATCGCCGACCCTGCTGTTATGCCGGGTCCAAGCGGCGGCCTAGCTATCTATATAAGGACCATCTCGAAGTAGGATAGGGAAGGAGTTGTCAGAGCCACAAGTGTCATCCGAGGCGGGCCGGCTTCCACCAGGTAGGAAGCCGTTTGTGGCGGCTAGAGAGCCGCTTGTGGCGAATGAGAGCCGTTGAAGCCGTTTGCAACGGATAGGGAATCGCTTGGTTGCAGATAAGGAGCCGCTGTCCAAGATATTGGCCGAAGTCGGAGGAACACAGACATACGGAAGCAAACATCCAGAATCCAAGAGAGAACCTCGGCTGGCTATAAGTAAGGAGTCGAGACGGAGGAAGATAGAGAGGGCAGAGATCAATGCATCACCGTGGGCACCCCTACCTGAGACCGCCAGTGACCACCCGGTGCTACGTAGGAGGGACGCCCGTTACTCCCCATCACTCTGTACTATTGCCTTCGGCCTAGCCGTACCCTGACAATGAGCTCGTGGTACGACTCCTGTGAGAGGAAATAGTCCGTGGCCTTATGGGTGTATGAGCGCAAGACCTTCAATGGTACGAGATGCTGCGTCTCTGTCTTCACCCATGAAGTCTTTCGAAGCGGACGTCCCTCATCCTCCAGGAACAGTAGCTTCCCATTGTCGGGATGAGATTCGGCCGGTTTGATAGGAAGGTGCTTGAGCCTGGTCTTAACGTCATTTGCGTGCTTCGCTTCCAAACTCGTGCTATTGAATGATGTTATCTACTGTGGTTAGCATTCTTGAACGATCATGTCATCTGATAGTGGGCACCATAACATACGAGTAATAATGTGACCATTTTTGGCTTCGGTTGCGGAGACAGAATCACAACTGGGTGGTTGTAGCAGCCATCCTCAATTTCGATATCGAGGTTAATGTCTTCTTTTCGCGGCAGCCACATGATACATCCAGCAAGATGTGATCGACGCGGGGTAGGAATATTGGTTCTGACTTGATGATCTCTCCTTGGGGGTGGAACTGAAATACCGGGCATCTTGTTCACTAAGGAAGTAACGAGTATGATGATAGTCTAGAATCAAACTGGACTTATGTGGAGGTTTCATTCTACGTTAGGTGGAATGACAATGCATAGTTTTCTCTGTTGGGCTCTGATTGCTCCTTAAATATCCATTTCGAATGTGGGGGGTCTGCCTGGTCGTTTAACAGGCCGGAACTGCGTGGCAAGTCACACAGAGGCTTGTTGTACAGCCACCTGTTCTAGAGCCAACATACCAAGTATGCCTACAGACTTGTCTTCCAAAACTGATGACGGCCACGAGAAAGGCTATCTGCGACCTCTGGGCGGTCTCTGATAGATAACTAGGAAAATGATTATCCAGAGATAAGAGCATGATAGTTCCATCGTTCCATGATACTTCCGCGATCTCCTGTGAGAATGTGAGAACAAAGCAAGTAGGAATTGAGCCATGAACGAGAAAGGTCCAGTACGCTGTCGCTATATCACTATTGAATACCTCTTATATAACCTCAGGGCCCATTTAGTCGGTGCAGCTACTGAGGAAATTTGGACTGATTATTGCAAAAGGGTCGGAAGCTGGGATAGATCGCTGCGGGAGAATCGAGGGTGAACAGGAAGTGATCGTCACCGTCTCAATTCTGTTACGCAGCTCGAGATGCATAAGGCGGGTACTATCGTTTGTAAGCTAAAATGGTATTTTATAGAATAAAGCCCATTTTTTGGTAAACAGTCTAGCGATACAAAACCTAGATTGACTAGCTGAGATTGTCGTACTGGAACTGCAACAGCTGGGCTGCATATTTGTGTGCACTACAGTCTCCAATTTGGTAGAATTCCCGAGGCGCTAATATCCTGGTTGCAGTCGAGAATCATAAGACGCAGGAATGTGCCTTATGGTAGACTAGTATAAGTGGCTCAGTAGATAACCATGCTTTCGCCGCAGGATCATACCATAAGCTGCTCCGAAACATCATTATCCACCTCCATTCGGTTCAGAATTTGCCACTGGCTTCAAAGGTTCCACTGTTTGTCTCGTCGAAGCGCGCGGGTGAAGTGGTTGGTGTCCGTCGGGCTGACAAACGGTCATAAAATAGTTGCGGCGGTTAGTAGCTCGGTGGCTGGTGGCGGAGCGGCATGACACGAAACGCGACTTTAGGCTCCAGTCATAGCCTCCATCTTAAGAATATCACGACCGCGGAGGCAGGGCTTTTAACTATAACGGAGCATTTGATTCGATCTACGAAGAAGGAACATCCGTCACTCACTAGACTCATGAACTGGGTTTGGTTACACTCACTGTATACAGATATCCAGAAGCTCACTCTCGACCTCGTGTCCGCTCCGCGAAACTACCCCGCCATCCGCCTTCTGTGCTAGAAGACAGATCATAACGCTTTCGAACAATTGTGGATCTAAGTGTGGCTTGCCCTAAGCCCCACAAGTGGAGAAATAAAGCCAACGCTGTTACCGCGTTACATAGAAACCTAGACTTATCATCAATCAATCCACGAATCAACAGATCTGACCACACAGCTGACTTGGCACGAATTCGATGAACTTGACATTCGTGACATGAGTCCAGTGCGGTAGATCGACCAGGATACACACAATCTCTTAGAACTTATCTCAGCTACCAGCTTCGACAACTTCAACTTTGAATGTACTTGACTTGTCCTAAATGCAGCCGGCACCGAAAAGAAAGACCGAGAGATGAAGTTTACAATGCCGTTACCGAGCCTACCTCCCAGACCCCTAAGCCCTGGCTTCTTCACATCAATGACTTCGCGAATTCTTCCGGATACCGCCAAAATGTGCATAGACACGATCCTTGAGGTTCTCTAAATACCTGAGGAGCTCGGGTTCGACCCCACAGTCCTTACCTCAGACGGCCGCACGCAGCGACTCATTGCCAAGTTGATAAAGCGTACAACTTGCCTTGCCGGCCTGGCAACAACCTGTCGGAGAGCCCACTACGATAAATATTTACCGACGCAACTTGTCACAAAAGCCTTGGGGTAGCATCTAGAGCTCGAGGGAGAGGCGAGTCACTCCATGAGGTAATGGCCTGCTTTGCGCCGCATTCCAGTTCATATATATATACCTACCGTTACATATGGCCGTGTGTGAGCTACGTGTTTCACTCCCAATGCTACTTATTGCCAATAGAACAATCACGAAATGATACAGCAAAGTTCGGCTACAACCCATGATCTTGTGAATCTCTTCCTTCAGCACCAGAGACTGTATCCTTTCCTCAGTATTATTGAATAGCATACGAGCAACTCATCCATGGATGCCACCCGGCCAAGTATCCTACCTTAGGTCGCTCAGTGTCATCCTGCCAGCGGGTCTGGTTTTCTTGAGCAGTCTTCTGCTTTTTGGAAGCTACTCCTTGGGCCCCCCAAAGCCTAATAGGCCATCCATTGTTGCCTTTGAACAAAGTCAACAAGACCAATCGCGATGCTATAGCCCTATTGCCATATCTCAGAACCGTCGTCGACGCCCACATGCTCTTTACCCGATCTTCCTCCAATCTGATCAGCGTTAAGTAGGACTCTATGGTGGGAGTATCAGCCCGAAAGGGCGAGATAATCTTACATGAGGTGGAAGGCTCCTAGGTCGCGATGGGATAGAAGGAAAGTAACTCGCCCCTACTGTGTGTGCCTTTGGGAAACAGCAAGGCGGCGCGAAGCCGAGGCTTCTGGCGAGTACACCGGGATTGGATCTTGACTCTGCCGTCAAATGGGTCATGCGGGCTTGGTCGTTGGTTAGGAATGCCACGTCGTTTACCGAAAATTCAACTTTGACCGGAGGAGTCTTATTTCTACGTGGGCCTTTGCAAACGCTGTCTACAAAGAACTGGATGTTAAAGACCACATGGCAAGAGATGATACTACTGCGGTGGTTAAATGGCCTTGGTGGCTTTGGCTCGGCAAGAACATGAATACGACTAACTGAAGGGACTTGAACGAGGTGACCAAGGCTCGAGTTGAAGTGAGTAAGTGACTCGTCGAAATAGATGCTATGGTTATGGGACTTTACTTGAGTAGGATTTATCCTCATAAGTCATGTCGTATTCCGTTATTTTGTTACCAACGACTTGGCGATATCGAAGATAAGTATTTGCCTATACGTCAGTCGGACTGGCGACAGAATTTCATCGGCTCTTATATTGAAACAGATTCGATAGCAAGCTGTTATTTCTAGTTCACTTCTGTTGCCGGCTAAGTCGTGGCGATGGGTTACTAGTCTCAGCAAGCTACAGCCGTGACTCCGATTTAGTTTTTTTGCTGCTATTATCTCAGCTTTCCGCGAAGCACGAAACTCCCTACAGCTGCGGTAACGTTTTTGGATGGCCTACCAGGGACTGTCTTGGCGATAATCTTTACGAAAGGGAGGTCAACTCTCCCTCCTACTGCGATTGTTGTTGGATTGTGGGCAAATGGTCTTGTATTGAAAGTGTCATGATCTCTGGAGAGTCCTGACCGAAGTAAACGGCGGCCATAAGGGCCTTATATAGACAGGCAGGACTTCTGTGGTTCGATGGGTGGTGGTCATATTGGCCCATAAAGTACGGTGCGTGGCCATATGTCCTTCCAAGACTGGCAGTCTTGATGTAGTAGCTGTCAGACCATATAACTACCAAAAATACCTCATTCTAAAGCGAATGGGTCCCTCGTCTTTTGACGGTCAATTTGGTCCAACAGTAGCCTTGAAGGTCCAACAATTGTGAAGATGCCTGATGTCGATGTTGACTTGGTGCAAATCATGCGTATTAGCGTTAAATGCTTTCATCCCTTTTCTTCCACTAGAGACAATGACAACTAGTAGATCCTGGTCATATAGATGTGCTCATGCTACATCGAATGTGTTATGGAATACGACGAATACAATCCTTGTATCCCAGGGATTGATCGTTGTTATAATCAGTCGGACGTCGGCCTCATCATTGTGCGTTTGGGGTGGAACAAGGGATTCCTTTTTCAGGCCTCCAGAACGATATTAATGACATTGTTCGGGTCAACCCAAGCCTTCTTCCAGCTTTATCGGCGAGTGACAGCTAAAACTCTCTTTGCAAACCTCTCCGTGACTACCATGATACTTGCCAGTACAATTTCGCCAGCAACAAAGATGTCTATTATTCTGCTCTCGAGGGGGCTCAAGCGATATCTGGTTTTCTCATGTCATTTGCTATGAGCTCATCTAGCGACATGGTCAAATAGGTAGTAGCCATGAGCTCGTCCGGCGAAGAAGTGTCACCGCCCAGGAGCTTATCTATGGGGTCATCGGGCGTCATCGTCAAATGAATGTTTCCATCCACAACAAGCACATAGCCCTATGCACAAGGAAGTTGGAAGAGCTCTTGGACTAGCTCCCTCTCGAGGAGTTAGCAGCGAGGCCCCAGTCCAGCGTTGGATGATTCGTGGGGGAACGCGCAAGATAGTTTTGGAAATGCAAATAGTGAAGATAGTTTGAAGGTGAAATTGAGCCTGGGCTTGGTATGCATTGTGAGAACTTTAGAATTCAAGATAAGTTCATGAATCCATGGGTGAGGAAACCCGAGTCTCGTACACGTTCACATTGTAAAAGCGGAAAGGTCATGGTTTGGATGAGCCCGTGAAGGCGCTCGGGGTTAGGCTTGGAGTTGTTAAGCTTCGAGACCCCTGTCCACTAGCTTGTAGGACAATGTGGGACGGACACCATGGAACGCATCAGTGCGCAACCTCTCGTTCCTCATCTCAAGGAAAGCTCTCCGTTGTGACAGTTTCGCCACTCTTCGAAGACTTGCGCCAATACAACATCCAATGCTCCAATCGTGAATCCTCCATGCCCTAATAGAACCACCATCACCCCGTGTCACCCCTACCAATATGGCCCCATCCGACAAAATAACCGGCAAGAACCTAACCTACGACCAAACCCTCCCACCCTTCCTCGCCGCCCTCCGCGGCCAACACACTGGCACGGGATCCAACTCGCCCGACCCGATTCTCGCGGCGCGCCGCCGCCACGCCAAAGTACGCAGCGCGAGCGAGGAGGCTGAAGACGCGCCTGTAGTTGTCGATGAGGAGGGTAATGTCGTTGATGTTAAGGTGACCGACGACGATGATGGGGAAGCGACTGCGAATGGGAATGGGAATAAGAACAGTAGTGCAGAAGAAGAGAAAAGACGAGAAATGGAAACGGCAAAAGAGCCCGAGAAAGTAGCTGTCATCGGCGCAGGAAAGAAGAGGAAGGTGGGGAAGGTTGTTGGCGCTGACGAGGAGGAGGGTGAGGATGCCGGAGGAGTCGATGCAGCGATTAGGAAGGCGGTCAAAGCAACACAGATGATTACGAAGCGAAGTGACGAGAAAAACGACGATGCGAAGCCAGTGCGGAAGATGGGGGAGAAGGGCGGGAAGAAGAAGGCGAAGAAGATTAAGCTTAGTTTTGGGGATGAGGGCTGAAGAGATGGAAGGATGGATCGACATACAACACGCAGATTAAGACGGCATGATTATGGAGCAGCTAGAACCAGAGCTGTTGTGGTAGACATGACTCCTCGTACGCTCGACTTGTATGGCCATGCCCGCACAAGGACATGGCCACCTCGGCGTCCCTCCCCAAGATGCCTTATTCTTCCAGGAGTCGACCGCAAGATTTAGTCACTCAGGATAATGTCGCGGCGTCGACGCCAGACTATCTATGTCTGCAACTGGACAAGCCACTGCACAGCTTTCTATACCAGCTTCCGCTCGAGATGGAAGAAGACGAGTGAGGCAGGATCGCAATTCGGGGTACCTCTGTTGCTCGCGCCTGAATATGGGGGATGGAAACCCAACCATTCAGACATGGCAAATGAATGTGCCACCCCCGGGGCCCGAGTGCCCAGAAGAGGAAGATGCTGTCAATATACATCCGATACCACGTCGTCTCATGTCATAATACCATGTGTTGATGTGTTTGTTTGATTACAGTCAGATGCCATTCGAACTGCCGCTAACCAGTTGGAACACAAGACCAAGACCCAAACGCTGTGCTAAAAAACTATATTCACTAATCATTCAATGTAAACGCCACAAACCCCTGGCCAATGCAAATGCGCCCTAGTCATTACCTAATGTTCTGCGCTTGTTCCCATTTTCTTTCCCAAAATATCCCTGTAACGAGCCTATAGTTACGCTTTTACCCCCGACATCTCCGAGATATCCGACATCTAGTACCTCGACATCCGGTTGCCGGTGGGCGAGTATCCATTGTCATATGCGCTAGATTGGTGATAAGGGTCTTCGGCGTAGACGGTGGCTCGGCGCTCGTCCTCGGGCAGGAGTTCCTTCACCTCCCAATTGTTCATACGGGTGCCGACGGAGAATTCAAGGTCTTCTTTCGTGATGGAGTCCCAGTACTGAAGTAGACGTTAGTATTGTCGCATAACAATGCGAGATTGGGACGAATGAGCAAACGTACCTTGTATACCATCATGACCGCAAGCAGATTGCAGACGGTCGCAAAGAAGAGACCGTCGACATAGTGGCTCGTTGCAGAGCAGATGGTCGAGCTGAAGGCGTAGAGTATGACCTGGCCAATAACGAAAAAGAAGACACCAAAGGCAATGTCTCCAAGTGGCCATCTATCCTGCAGTGTGCGCGAAACAAGGAGTATCTGCAAGCCGACGTAGACGACCAACTGAACCCCATTAAGCAGGTACAGCACAGTGAACAGGCCGATAGTGTTGGTGGGACCCAGTCCAGCCCACGACTTGAAAGTCGCCAGCGAAATCAAGAACGAAATGGCGAAAGCGGCAGCCGAGCAGAGCCGCAGCAACCACACCGAAAGCGGCGTGCCGTCCTCATACAGCTGGAACCCAACGAAGCCGTTGATCAACAGACAAGTAACAAGCGACGACACGAACCCAGCCTGGATAGCGACAAAGTAAGGGTAAGGCCCGGAGCCGGGCGGGACGACACCGGCGTCGACGCAAAGAGAGAAGAAGCTGAGCAGCATGTAGAAGTAGAAGAAGGCGAGGATCTCCTTGCGCCCGACGGCGGTGAACTTGCCCCGGATGTGCAGGATCATGATGACCGTCATGCCCAGCGCGATGATGTGCATGAAGCTCGCCGCCCCCTCGAAGATGATTGTGTTGGCCAGCTCGATATTGCGCGCATAGCAGTCAGGCTCGATGCCCACGCCCGAGGAGATGGAGGTTATGGGGCCGACCGAGGCGCATAGCGGGAGCGCTGCCGTGTGGCAGAGGGGCGTGAAGTCCCCGAAGCCGCCCATTTTGTAGTTGGATTAGGTTGCGACTGTGGTTCGGTGGAGGAATTGGCTTGCGGCGGTAGTGTAATGTGACGATGTTTCTTATGTGTCGGTCGGCGCGTGTAGAACGTAAACGAACGTGTCGATGATATGCGGTATTGGATGTGCTGAATGTCGGATGTAGTAGTAAACAGCCTGCAGCGAGTGTGAATCTCGAGCGAGTGAAGAGACAGGATCACGGCGACGATGACGGACTGGCGTTAGACGGAGCGGTTGGGATGGACGATGTTCTACAATCCCAACCTCCCTCCAACGAAAAACCCGCTCGTTGCCAGGGAAAAGGGACTACAAAGCAAGGCTTTCGGGTAGTCGGCTGAGGGGGATCCTTGCCTTTTTCGTGTTGAACCGGGAGTGCCCTGTGCTTCCATGGTGCTTTCCCTAAAATAGCTCCATTACGAACGTGCGCTAGCCTTATATGGATAAGCATCAATCGTGACTTTCGCCGAGTTCAACAATAAAGACGAACGCAACCTACACCAACTTCTGCGACAAACCCAATTTTCACTACAATCATGTGGAAAGCACTACGTTTATTCATGCTCTGTACCATGAATCGATAGTAACAGTTGTTGCAGGTGAATGATGATGTTGGCCGGGGGCTTCCTGTTTTCCAGTCCGAACTGTTCTGGTGTTTTGGAGTTGAAAAACGACGCGAGTACGGATGTGACATCAAATAGTTGGGCTGAGGGGCAACACAGCTCCAGTGACATGATAGAAAGGTCACTATTATTCGCTTTATACTCGCAACTCGTCCATCACCTGCCACCTAACGTCGCGCACCGCTCTGCTGCCTCGTCTCTTATCGACAGCACGACGCGAACGCGTCCAAAACCCCAACCTTGAAGTATCAGTGGCCTTGCATACCGGACTACGCCAGACTACATTTTTCATGTCTTAAGTCCTCTACCCGGAAGCTATACCTAGGTGGACAGGCGGGATTTTGCCACGAGGCTTAACTTGGGTTCGTCGCGGTAGTGTACGCAGATGGGGGCGGAGCGTTTTGGAGTTTGGCGGTGGAGCGTCTGGTTTAGTCCTCGAAGGTGTATTTGTCGTTCCTTTTCCAGCTAGCACTATGGTCCTATCGAGGCACTTGGAGACATTTGGTTTGGAAGGCTTACCTTAAGAGGGATCCCAGGAACAAGGAAGCGAGACAGTATCATAGCGCGACATGGGAGCGCCGAGCTGGATTGCATTACGCGTCCACTTCCGCCCATCCCCCCTCCCCGGCGCCTAAATTTCTGCGTGATTTGCAGTCGGATATAGATAGTGCCAATCAGCAGACGAAGACTCGAGAATACGCGATGGAGTTCATAAGAGTGTCCCTCGGGAGGTTGCTACTATACATATATTATATTACTACATTAGAAGGATACATGTTGTTCACAGCTTTTTTACACAAGTCGCCATTTGTGACCTATCGTCTGGTAGAGTCTTCCAAAATACCTTCGGTGCTCGAATCGTCTCCTCCGTTGGGCTTTTTGGGCGAATAGTCGACAAAGTACTCATCCGTCACAATTACGCGCGAGGTGGGCTTGTTCGTCGAAGACAACTGCTGCTCAGGGTCTGGAGTAAGTGACTTGCCCACACTATGCAGCTGATAGCTGTGGTTCCCCGGATCACCCCGCCAATGGCTACGCGAGCTCTGCTTAGCCATGCTGAAAGCTGTCGTGGTCTGCTCGCTTTTGCTCCTGGGTTGACCACGGGTGCCAGAGGTTCCGGTGATTCTGCGCGCCAGCCAGGGCATGTGGCGGGTGAGGAAAGGTTTAAGCACGGCAAGGCAGTTGCAAATTATGCCGAAGTTGAGCTCAAGACACCCCCATATCGCCACGTAGGCTTGGGTGTGCGTGATGTCTGCGTCGGAGACGAAGGAGTGGACAAAGGCAGCGCGTATAATGGAGAAAACCACAACGCTGAAGACCAGGCAAATATCAGTAATCTTGGCTCTGGCTAATTTGGAGCTATCCGGCTGGGCGAGAGAAAACTCACAATGAACCAAAGGCCAACAAGCAGCCTAGGGTGATCTTTTGCCTCATGGCCATGTTGAGATTCGCAATCATGTGGATGGGCATAGCAATAAGCATGGCGTCGGTGCCAATATTGGTGACGGCCTGTGACACGGCCAACTTGTTGAGGCATTGCAGGTCACCCTTGGCGGGATCGCATGGCCCTGCAAACAGAATAGTGTAGATCAATGTCGGCGCGAGGACTGCGAATCCTGCTAGCGGAATGCAGTATCGGAAGCCCATATGTTTGTCGATGCGGTAGTAGAGGAAGAGAAGTGACACCTTGGCTAACGTTGGCGGCCAAATGTACGTGATAGCCATAGTCTTGAGAAGTTCGATGTATCTTGCCAGTTGGCCCACATTGACATTGTACAGGTGTCTGCCAAAGCCGGCCTGAAAAGCTGTGTCACGGTTAGTGGCACTCGTCTAGAAGACCGAAGACACATGAATCTTACCTATCACCATAACGATGAAGAATGTTAGAGATGCCAACCATGACAGTACGACGAAAACTGAGTTTACTTGTGTAAGCTTGGTCCAGCCATGCCTTTGATCATCATCCCAAGGAGGGTTTGAGGACGACAACTGATTAGAGCCACATACATGCATCCCAGCCTAGTTGTTTCGTCAAGACGAGACCGGTGTAGAGACGGAGCATAAGTAAGATTGTGGCAATTCCAAACGTCACACCAAAGACAACGAGGAGCTCCAGCTGTAGCTGCGAGGTGCTGTAGAAGTCGGCAGTCACGCCGGCCGGTGCCGGAGCCGCCGGGGTGAGGGGGTCAATGGTTGTGGCCATATCGTAAGTGGATGCCGAGATGGAGATTCGATATTGTTGTCTCGTCGAGAGTACAGCTACGAGACTAATATAGGGGACATCAACTGCAGACTAGATGGAGGAATGCATAATTTGTATTTTGACGAGGGCACTCGCGAGAATATAGGAGACACTGAGACGGCGAGGTAGGGATAGGGTTGACAACCCTGAAGGGATATTAATGCTACGGTCCGCCGAGAACTTGGGTCGAAATGCAGCTGTGTCGTAAGGAGGCCAAATGTCATTTTATCAATTGGTACCTCGAGTCATCCATTTTCAGTTCAATAACCTACTAGGGTTACTTTCCGTCAGACCAGGCCCACTTTGACACTTCTGACATATGGAACCTTTCGTCTTGGCTGCATGATGCTGGGCTGAGTTGCTTCTGGTACCTGGCCACATCATGTGATGTTCTTTTCCGACGCTAACATCACTCGAATCTCCCCCCAATTACCGTCAGGTACCACGCCGATCTCTACGAGTCAGAATTCTAGAAAACTTATGTGGAAGTCCACGTCGTAGCAATTCTGCCACAACGCGGAGGCTTGAGGCAAGCCCAACTACAATCGAAGTGCAATGTTCAAGATGTCTCGTAGCACGTAGTGTTGCAGTATAATAATGCTGCACTTATGGCATGTGAGGGGAATACCTTGTTGAACGCGATGTCCACCAGGAGACCAGTTCCACAGTTTAGACATCAAAATCTGGGGTATGAACTAGGTAGATTAGTGCATTGGGTGATAGCAACGCCAACGTATATGTGTGATCTAAGGATGGGAAATCGTACACTATTAGTAAAAGGTATTTCGATAGGTGAGACAATGATCCATGGGTTCGCTCAATGCGAAGACAGCCCCCCCCCTGTAGTCTGTTTTTGGTTCCATTCGCCGTCGGGGTCACTTCCGACTTGAACGCCTCGTATCGTCCACGCAGGGAAAGAGTGCTTCGAGGCCAGATTGTCGGTTGGATTTTCTGCGACTTAGAACGCGACACAGCTCCAATTATTAGTTCCATGAGTCCGTTACCCATACTTTCAGGGTTGGGGGGGGGGGGTGCTGGTGCATTGTGGAGTTTACTGTCTTGGGAAACCGATTATCCGGATCGCCTGCTTATAGGCCAATGATACAGACCATTTCAGATCATTTCAGGGGTAAATGGAGCTTTTGGTTACGTGGTTACACGCAGATCATCGACGAATTGAGTGGACGTATTGAACCCGCCTATCGGAATCCACCCTGTTACCGGTACTGTTGCAGTTTCCCCCACCGCAATCTTTACCGGCTTCTCCTGCTCCATATCTGTAGTGACCTCACATCCTTCATGCGCTGCAAATAAATAGCATTTCCCAAACTCCTGGGCGCCTAGAGATACGGGAGGAGAAACTAAAGGGCACTGCTGTGGAGCCTCGCCCCATAGGCCAAGACCCTGCGAGGTAGACGGCCCTGTCCCAGCTGTCACGCTGCGAACAGACAACCGCATCGAGAAGATGCAATTGCGCTTAAAAGGACTTGCACTACCAAAGCATATGGCGTGACTGCTGCTGGTGGGGTCCTGGCAGGCGCTAGCGTGCAGGAGGAACAGACAGGTCTGACCCAGCAATATGTTCTCTGGGACGGAAGCATCTTTCGTTCGAAAAGGCGGACTTCTTACTCGCATGAATTCGCCGTTGGCCGGAGTTTACTCCGATCGAAGTTTACTCCGGTCGAAGTTTTATAATACTGCGCCGGAGACTTGGTGTACCAGGTCTTTCCAACGGAAATGAGTTCCTGAGATTCTTTGTCCCCCTCCCCTATCCTCGTAGTCATTCACCCCGATAGATGCTGTCGAAGACCAATGAGTTTCAGGAGCATTGCTGCATCAGCTGGTCCCAAAGGGACCTTTGATTCTGGAGAAACGCTCCCCATTACAGTGGCCATCAAAAGTGAATACATGACACTGCGTCCAAAATCATCGTCCAGCTCACATGTGCCAATCCTGATGGTGCTCTGCCCCTCGGCTCGGTGTCAAGGGCGGCGTTAATGCAGCACTTATGAAGCTTCATCTACCGTTGCTCGCTGCCGTCTCGAGGCAGAGTTTTATTACCACGTTACGCCTACAGTGACGGTGAGGCTGTCTATGGTATACTTGTGTGTCACCAACAAAGTGAACGGATGGGGTCTGGTAGTGATGAAGGATCTCACGGCATCCGAGTGTACATTCGGTACCGTATTGGAGCCCTAGCCAATGTAACGCGCGTGGCTTGGCGTGAAAAAACTAGCCCTCCTTCATGCCCACACCTGGGGCAGTCGAAGCGAAGGGTTTTCCTGGTGCACAACTTCGCAGCTCCACGACATCATCGAATCCATGTGCGCGCCTGCCACCTGGCATGAACGCTATGCCACCGACATCTGTCCGCCGACGCATGACGAGCTGAAGGACCGTGATCGCGTGCTGGCTGCCTTTCATACCCTTTGGAGCACGCAGGATCCTCGGTTTCAGGACATTACTCATGAAGACAGCTAGGTGGGAAACACCTTGATAACACTTGAGGGCCAGCCTGGCTTCGTCGACTGGCAGGGACCTCACCCTAGCTCGTTGAGTATCCCAGATCGGCGCAGGCACGAGCGCGGCTTGTTGCAACACTATCTCGACACCCTGGCTAAGGCGGGAGGACCGCGGTTTGCTCTTGAGGACGTCTGGGGTAAGTTTCGCCGACAGCAACTACATGGATTCGTCTGGTCTTTAACACCGCCGATGATGCAGCCCAGGGATCGGGTTGATGCTTGCTCAGAGCGACACGCTGCTGCTATCAAAGCTCACGAGAGCTTGGAGTTGATTGAGCCCCAGCCGGAGTATAAGCGACAAGAACAGAAATGATTGAATGGCCCAAAAGTCTCCGTGATCTATTTGTATCTCATTTAGTCGAAGCTGTTATAGCGTGATCTCTACAGACTATTTCACCATGTAACCGAATGTCTCAACACTATAATGTAGCTCCCCTTACTGATATGAGTTGGAGGCAGTGACCGACATAGAGCAAATCTCGTATGAACTATAAGACGGCAATTTGGCCGCTAATTTTAGAAGTTTCCGTCTCCACTCTCGGTGGTAGACTTGCTATGAATTGTCGCCGCTCATAGACACTTAATTCAGTCTGTTGGGCTGCGTATCCCTGCGCCGTCTTGGCCATTTGCCAGGGTCCTCCTTACACCGCATCACCGGTATATCTCAGTCTAGCATCTCTTTCCCACCATCTTTGCCACCTCGAGTATGCTACGACGTCAGGACTATCTAGATACGGGTGATTTAGACTCCTCCTTTTCATCTGATGCCGAGGAGTGCGAAGATGGCTCGAGCACTGACCATTAAGGACTTGCACAACGCCTTCACCGAGATTGATATCGAGGACCGGACTCAGCTCTTGGCGGAAACGTGAAAACCGCAGAGCATTACCGGTGGGCTAGCGAGGATTTGAACGAAAGCAAATTCAACTGCAAAGATCACAGCTCTGGGACGACATTGCGCCTCGATGCCGTAGAGGAGCAGTGGCGCCCGTAGAAAGCCCGCAATGCCTCCCCGTATTTGTAGCCTATTGACCCTTTGTCTTCCTAGGTATTGCAATGCTGTTGGACCTTCAAGGCTACTACATCAAGACTGCCAGTCTTGGAAGGACATATGGCCATGCACCGTACGTTATGGGCCAATATGACCACCACCCATCGAACCACACAAGTCCTGCCTGTAGGGCAGGCATCGTTCATTCCTGTCTATATAAGGCCCTTATGGCCGCCGTCCACTTCGTTCAGGACTCTGCAGAGATCATAACACTTTCAATACAAGACCATTTGCATACAACCCAGCAGTTATGAGCCCGAGATAACCGCACCGGCTCTATCTTAACCATCTTCTACGGATTCAGCAATTCTGACGTCGCTGCCGTCCATCCACTACTACAGCGGTCAGCTATTTGAAGCTATCGACAACTATAGCCTCAAAACCCTGATACTACCGTCAGCGCGAAGCGGTGTTTCTGAAGTCTAAGAAAGCTTTTTCGGACTTGAAGGACCTCGAGCACACCTAGTGGAAGCAGCATCTTTTCCGATATAACGAGGAACTTGCCGAATTCAAAGCCATTGAAGAAAAAGCCGATAAATTCACCGCCTGGTCATTCAAGACTATCAGCCCTAAGCGGTACCCCATCTTCCGTACGAAGAAGATGTTAACTAACAAGATGAAGGCTACTACAGGCTACTTTAAGCTAGAATCCCAAGCCCACAAGATAGCTATAGAAGCCGCCTACTTAAGGGCCCATAGACTAGCCTAGAAGCAGGTTACAGCCAAATAGGCTGATACCTGGTGGACGGCCTATATCAACGCCTTCGAAGCGGGCTGTGAAATAGTCCAAGGCTAGTATCCTGTCACAAGAGGAGGACCAAGCCCCTAGGCCAATAGACCAAAAGATCTAGAAATGTCAGTGTTACTGACATTAGGTCCCACTAACTGCTATATGCAGCACTATGTGGCTCTGTAATCGCCAGCGCTGTGACATATCCTCAGTACAGCTTCATCCAAGGACTAAAACCAGCCGCTCCAGAATTCAACCCTACATAGGAGTATGAACTTCTTACCAGTAGAGGACATACCTACGGTAGATACTATCTACAAGGCCTTCTAATAACACTTGGACCTTACCAGAGATGATACCAGTAGCGTATCCAGGGTTACCTTGATACCACTCTTAGGGGCGAAGCGGCACCGCCGTCAGAGAGACAGACTCCCTAACAGAGAAGGAGTGTGGATTTGACTTACTAGAAGCCCTAATGTATCTGCTGCCGGAAACACTTGTGGTAGGAGTGCTACTACCTTATCCCAATCAAGCCGGCCAACTGGACCGCTAGGAAGAGTATCCAGAAGACTGTGGAATCCAACTACGCCAATGTAACGAAACCTCTAATAGTCTAGCTGCGTAAACCACTAAAGAGTCTGTAAGGGTTTGTGCTAGTAAGTAAGCCCTGCTGCGGAGTCCTCAAGCAATAATATCGGGGTTTGACGTATGGAGTAGAGTGCTTTGGGTAACTGAAGTATTCAAGTAGGGTAATCGGGAATAGAGTCGTTAAGGCAGTTTGCCTCGCCAATGGGTTAGATTGAAGCTTAGATTAATCATTGAAGTAGAGACTGTCTATCTATGAAATGCCTGGGAGTCCTGTCCCTTATATATCCATCTCTCCTTCACTGATCTCGTTGGATCACTTGGATCACGTGACCTTTTCCTTTAGTCGGGGGCCTAGTTGTTCCTTTCCGTCCTTATGGGGCTTTGTTCCTGCGGGGTTCCGTCATGGCCTATTGTAGGGCCTGTCGGGTTGGTTTTGGCCAGGAACCAACGGTTCGTAACAGCCAAGTTGCCACAGAATCTCAAGGCCAAAGTCGATATTATTCGCAACGGCACCTTCCGTCAAGATAGACCTAATGACTAGAGGCCAGCGTTAGCTGGCGCCTCGGCAGTCTACAACTTAGCCGCTCTTAACTCCATGTTGACCGCAGGCTCTATCTCAGCGGATACGAGCTATTCGTTAAAGAATTCGGTTATTTACGACACTGGAGCTAACGTCTATATAGTTAATAGTGACGCAAATCTCACAAATCGGCGGCCGGCTGCAGAGTCTGACGTACTACTGGCCTCAGCCAGTCTATTTAAGTAAGAAAGTAGGTGTGTACTACGACATGGAGGGGTCCCGACTTTATTATAGGCCCCAGAAGGAAACGTTGGCCTATCTCTCAGAGCACGAGGAACAGCCAGTACTCGATTTCCGACCCCTCCAGGATTCGGCCAGTCTGGCCAACTCTACTCGAATCAGAATAGGCCCTCATGTGATACTTTGCCAAGGCAGATTAGATTACGGTGCAGATTGGGGTGGCGCTTATTCTTCCCCATTCCAGCCAACGGTTACTAGGCTGCTACGCCAATTTCACGGCCAATAAAGCCAAAAGCACGCCCCAACAAGTGGACGGCTTGGCAACAACCAGCTCCATCATAAACGTCCCGTCAGATCAATCTGACAACTCAGACGACGTGATACAAGAATCTGCTGATTTCGACGATTCCGACGATAAGCTTCACATCTGAAGATGAAGATCCAGAACTACAGCGATCGAGCCCGGGGGGCCCGGCTGTAGGTGGACCCTATTCCTCCGGAATACTCCGCACTCTTCCTACACTAGGATACTCGACCACAATGGACGACGAGGTGCGCCAAAGAGGCCTCGAAGACGATAACCTACACGGAAATAACTCCCGTAAAGTCCACAAGGACCTCGCAAGTAATACCACCACCTAGTATCGTCGCCTTAGCCACCTGAATGCTAGAGCCCTCGAGAAAGCGGTATCAGCGACTACTAGGGTTAAAATTACCATACTATAGTCGATCTAGTGTAAGGACTGCGCCCTAGCCAAGCGCAGGAAGGTTATCTCTCGAAGGCCATGATGCAAGAAATATGGACTATTCGAACACATAGCAGTGGATCTCCTCGAGTACCTCCTTGCCTATAATAAGCGTACCAGAGCCCTAATCGGGACATATACGCTCTTCGGGGTGAAATTCGCCTACACCTTCCGCCGTAAAAAAGAGGCTATAAACGCTCTGATCAGCTTATGATACGTGACCCCATGGAGATTACCTGTAGCTATAGATAAGATAAGATAAGAGCTATTCAGGCCAGAATAGCTAACCTGGCCATCCTTTCCCAATACAACAGTTCACACCTCATATGCACTCGCATCACGCAGAGGCACATCCGACCAACTTGCGCACTAGACTTGCACCACGATCTTCGTCTGATCACACCAACAGATTCCATCTGTTGGTACTGGAGCCGTCTATTCTGTCACGACCTGGGTTGCATCGCATTGGTAGAGACCTCGATTAGGTGCTATCGACGAAGATTCTACTCTAAGGAGCGAAGGAAAGAAGATGACAACTTAGGTTTGAGGGAGCGCGACTAAGTCATCCACGCTTGGCGGGGCTCCTACAAGGGTTATGATTGGCTTCCCATCTGACACTGCCATGGCAGGTGTTCCAGCTGTACGTCACCTGGTTGTAGTGAGTCTGCGAGGGTTGACCTTCACAAATTATACCCTTAGTAGTTGTTATACGTGCTAATCGATGTAGTAAAGTTAAGGTCTAGTGTGGATTACTGTCAGATAGGGCACCTGGTTCCTAGGTTCAGAAATAATATGGCTCTAGAGAAGACTAGTGTCACTTAAAGTTCAGACGGCGAAAGGAACCCCTCTTCCCAAAAGTAGCACCAAAGTTACTGTCCACTTAGGGGTCAGACACCTGAACAATGTACCTCCGACATGTTCTAAAGAATCTATAAAAAGCAGAGCAACGGGAGTTCGCGAGAACAAAACACAGAGAACAACAGACCTCATTCATATACAATCTTACGCACTTCTGACTACTCGATTGGACACACGTGATATTCGACAATTACCGCCACTGTACAAGCCATACACACAGCCACATAAGAGGAACGATTACCCCTCACTACACAAGGTCACACCAGCAGTCGGTCGAATGCAACAGAAGACAACCAAGATACATCAATCAATTACTTTGACCCCTACTATTGATCAGATACACGTGTAATACGACATCTAGCCTAGTATCAGATCTTATAACTACCAAAAATACCTCATTCTAATACGAGTGGGTCCCTCGTCTTTTGACGGTTATTTGGTCCAACACCTAGCAACTGGGAACAGGCTACGCCTTAGCGGATTCACACCACTATCTCTATTTGGGGACATGGTGAGGGAATCGGCCCTCTACTAATAATTCTGGATGACGTGTTAATCGCTATGCCTGCTCTACGCGTTGTGTTGCGTAGGTTGGTGTTACCAGGAGGTACTATGTGGGAGGGTCGGACCCACTATCCACACTTGCAACTATACCGCTTTCAGCCTAGTGAAACGGGGACAGGCGGTCAGTAGGATATACCTACCAACTAACACACTGAACAGACGGCTCCAGTACTAATAGATCTATCTATCTGTTGGTCTGATCAGACGAAGATCGTGGTACTGGTTATAAGAGCGAAGCTCTTACACGTCTGGTGCGCGAGTTGGTCGGATGTGCCTCTGATACTCGTATCGTGATAATAGGATCTCGAACGTAAAGATAAGCTGAATAACTAGATAACTAAATAACTGACTGAAAAACGAGGGTGAAGATATAGATAAGAAGGAGATGATGATATGAAGATGAGGATGATGATGCGTGAAGATGGGGGACTCTGCCTCTGTGCCTCTAAAAGAAGAGAAAATAAACTTTCTCCTAGCCCCGTAACCTATTTCCCGGATGTCCGGCCTTACCCCGTTACACTAGAACATACTGTGGCGCTCAATCCCACACATACTTACGTAGTCGGTATTCAACGAGGGGCGGTTACCCCTCTCCCCCAAGTTGCGAGGTTTCGGAGACTAGAACTTAGTGGAGTAGTGGGGTCTCGGATGATGATGCCGACAAGTGTGTAATGAAGTTTGGCTGAAAAAGATGAGACAGAGGTTAATTTATGCTTGTTACGACTCTCAGGTATCATAAATGTTAGCAAGGCAAGACCCCAGCTCATTGGCTTATTTTGATCGGCATGTATTTCATCACCAAACCACCGGCTAAAAATACATACGCCACCAAAGCTATCCAGACCCTTAGGAGCCTCAATGGGGACGATTTCGGGACCGATGAGATGGAGTAGCCACCGTCAAGCCTGAATTTGAACCCCGCAGAGCACGTCTGGGCGTGGATGAAGGACTGGCCGGAGAAGACATACGATTTACAGCTCCTGAGTAAGGAGGAGCTGTTTCACGCATTGCTAGGTGCGTGATGGCATGCAGTAGTGAGCATGCAGTAGTGAGCATGCAGTAGTGAGCATGCAGTAGTGAGCATGCAGTAGTGAGCATGCAGTAGTGAGCATGCAGTAGTGTAGCGCAGTCTTGGTGGGGTAGAATTAAGCGTTGCTTACAGATGGGGTTACCTTTTGTATGTAGAATGTATATAATCGATACTTCGGTCAAAATGTGATATCTAGCGTGAGCACGGACGTCGCTAACACTTGTTGTGCTTGGGGATTATACCGTCTGCATGGACTAGTTGGATGACACTTAAAGTGCAAGCGTGTAAAGCTGCTGTTTCTTAAAATCTCAGTTTAGAAAAATTAATGTTAGTTGAGATTGTTAAGATAAACTGAAAAAAATGTCTCAGATGGCCAAGAATCCGAACCACCTCACAGTCCAAATCTGATTGGCGCTACCCTCGTTCAGTGGTCTCGGCATGCGAGAAACACGCCACTATATACGAGAGCCAAGGCACCATCACCCAATAAAGAACGATGCTAAACTACGATGTTGATCTAAGCGGCTTGGCCAAATTTGCAATCCACGGAGCTACATACACCTCCCCAGGGATTATAATTGTTAGTTTGGTACACGCCAAGGGACACTATTCCAAATTAATTCAAGTCCATAGACATCTACTTACACCTATTTTCTAGCACTTTCTAGTACCCAGTACTTTCACCATTTCTATCAATAACCTCCTGGAGCCTTCAGGGCATTGAATGGGCTAACTCCAACAACCCGTCTTCTGGAATTGCTTCCCACGCTCTCTGAATTGCTACACGGAGCTCTTCTATAGAAAGGCTCTGAATGTCGTATTCCGACTTAATCCAACTCTTCATCCAACCCCATACATTTTCAATAGGATCCAAATCTGTAGTGCTGAGGTGCTATGTAATTTGTATTAGAGGTTTCTGTTAGGCAACCTTGGTGGGCTTTGCTAAGATCACCAAGGTTACCATGTGACTTAGCCCTTTGGGACTAAGTCCAACCTTCGTGCTCCATAGGACTAGATAGAATGTCATGCTTTTACAACCTCATAAATCTTTGAACACCTTTGCGTGTAACAGTTTCTTTCCATAGAAATTACTAGAAAAGTGACTTTTAGCCGAAAAGCATTAAGTGCATTAGCCAGGATCCTGGTAAGTCACTACACTAACAATTATAATCCCTGGGGACGTGTAGTTATCAGATTGATAAGATAATCTAATCAGATTTCGTGCCTTGCCATTTGCGATCTCCCCAATCACACCTTCTCTTCCAAGCATTTAGATGCCGATACAGTCCAGTATGCCAAGTTGCGGTTCGGCACCATGATCTCATGGTAAGTGATGGAAGGTGGGGAGAAGAAAAGGGCTATAAAATGACTGGCTTGGCCCCCAGCTCATGATTCCGTCTCATGAAATCCTCTCACCCATCTTTCTCTCCTGTTTCTCAGTAGCACAGAGTAATTCTTCCAAGCCTTCTCAGAATGGCTGAACCACAACCAACCCTCCAGAGCCTCGCGGCTAAGATCACTGAGCTCTCAGAGACTTTGACTGCCTACCTCCGTGAGAACAAAGTGCCAGAGCCGACTTTCGCGGCGGACAGTCCAACCAGCTATTCCAATCTGTCACCGGAGATCTTCATGACACGCCAAGTGCTACTGGACGCACTCAACGATATGTGGTACCTTACCCAAGGCCCAAGCGAGAGTATTTTTAACTACGTCCACAACGTAAGCCCTGTCTTTTCTCACGTTTCTCACTTTTCCCTTTCCCCAATGCCATACCTACAGATCGACTAACACGAACACAGTGCATGCCCGACGCCGCCTGCCTCAACATCCTCAACTTCTTCGACTTCTGGTCCGCCGTCCCCGTCTCTGGCTCGGCAACCTACGCCGAAATCGCAACCCACACCTCCCTCCCCCACGAGGTCGTCTTTCGCGTGCTACAACACGCCGTCTCCCTACGCATCTTCGTCGAGATCGAACCAGGCAAGTCGACCTCCCGCATCGAGCACACGTCTCGCTCGGCGGCACTCGCCAAGTCGGCCGGTCTGCGCGCCCTCGTCTCCTCCATCCTGGACGATGCGGGAGCGCCCCTGATGGTCATGAACGAGGCGCTGCGGCGGTATAGCCAGGGCAAGCCCGAGCTGACGCAGAAAATGGACGAGTCGTCTTTTGCGCTGTTTCATGCGGGGGGGCAGTTTGGGAAACATGGTAATTCGTGGGATATGTTGGAGAATGATGGAGACGGGGAGAAGCAGGGGTGGAGGCAGAAGAACTTTGTTGAGTTTATGAGATACGTCAAGGAGATTTTCCACTTGGAGGGGGTGGTGCTTGATGCGCATGATTGGAAGTCTGTGGGGAAGGCGACGGTGGTTGATGTGAGTGCCTCCTTTTTCCGCGTGTTAACCCCCAGACCCCATGACTTTCCAAACTATCATGGAACTTTGCTGACTGATGACTATCACAGGTTGGTGGCTCCGCGGGCCACGACGCCGTAGTCCTAGCTCAGCACTTCCCCGACCTAACCATCACCGTCGAGGACCTTCCCAAAGTCAAGTCGTCCTTCGAGGCTAACCTGCCCGCTGACCTCAAATCCCGCGTCACCTTCCGGGAGCACGACTTCTTCAAGCCCCAGACCGTGCAGGCTGATATCTACATTTTCAAGATGATCCTGCACGACTGGCCCGACGCCGAAGCCGCCAAGATCCTGCAGGCTCTGATCCCTGCCCTCAAGCCCGGGGCGCGTGTGATCCTCTTTGAGTACATTGGCAACCAGGGCGAAGCATCCGAGGCGCCGCAGCTGCCGCGATCCATCAAGCAGATGGGGTCCGCAACGGATTTGAGGCTCATGGCATTGTTTAATGGGAAGGAGAGGCCGGTCAAGGCTTGGAAGGAGGTTTTCCGGTTGGCGGATGAGAGGTTTGAGGTGGCGAATGTGAATGCCAACCCACAGAATTTCTTTGCTGTCATTGAGGCTGTTTGGCGCGGATAGGCTATATGGTATTCCAGAATTATAGCCATCTTCTGCCAGAACTACTTGCGCATAGTCCCACTTCTCTTTTTAGTCCAGTGCTGCTCACATTGGTAGTGCGATTATAGGACATTGGAATGATGCATTTGTCGTACGCAAGTATCGCATATCCACACTGTTGTAGGGTACCGCCGGGGCCGGGGGGCGGGGGAAGCAGGGGCGACTCTCGATTGCTCACCTGCGAGGAAATACATAGGCTCTACTACCTCGGCGTACCATACAAACTTGTAGAAGTACCTGTATAATGACTTTCCTCATTGGGTAAGATGCCTTTTTTGGTTTTTTTTTCTTTTTGGGGCGGGGAGAGGGGGAGGAAGATGTGAAGTGGAGGGGGCCAAAGTGAAAGAAACACTGGAAACTCCGCCTCATCAAACATATGCAGGCTGAAATTTGCAGTGCCATTTTCCTGACGCCTCACGCAGGGTTACAGAACCGTAGAGAGGGGAACCCAAGGGTGGTGGCGGGTTTTGAGTTGTGATCTGCCTGGCGATCTGCCCGGCGAAGCCTGGCCTGTAAGGGCAGTTTAGTTTGTCTGGGTGTGACGATGGAGTCTGGGCCTCCATGGATTGAAGTCTACCATGAAGATGGCAGAAGTTACCTTCGAGGCTACAATATAGATGCCTTTGAGTCGGCTGTTCAGTATACACCGTAGTGCCGAAGATTCTACGCTTTGACTACCGCCTGGGGCCATAATTTAAGGCAGTGAAAGCACAGTTAGATACCGGAGCTGGGGTTGCTACTTCTCATCATGGGCGTGAACCATGCCGATAGTGTGTATGGCCCTTTCGTACGAACATATGTTTGACTCGGGGTTCATTCTACCTGGACCCTGGTGTTTCAGGTGACTATTGGTTCAGCAAATGTCCAAGTTTACTAGAGCACTGCAGCCCAGTGGTGCTGAGCGCTTGTAGCGGATAATGCTACTCGACTTCTATTTCGAGAACTTTCCGAGCCGTGGAGAATGTCCCCAGACGGAGTTTGAACCACAGTTGCCAGGTTAGTTCAGATCGATTAAATATACTTTCGCTGCTATAACTCACTTTGCGAAGCTAGCCAATTGATGTTTCTACACCAAGGACGGAATCATGGGGATCGGCCTGTAAGAAGTGCAAAAAATGACTTTGTTCCTGTTTCGTTTGGGGAAGAACAACCTTTCATTCTGAGGCCCAAGGGCAAATATTTTCAGTTTATTGGAGATTCATACTATGATGGTGGTATGGACGGTGCGGTGACCAATACGTATAAGCAAGGCACTTATAAATCATATTCATAACTTATGTGTTCATAATTTCATGTTCAACATCCAGTCAAACCATCCTCTCCGGCGTAACCCTCCCGGTCATTCGCCTAGGATAACCGCCAAAATCAGTCTCATCCTGCACTGTTACCGGCCAGCTTTCTGGCCGACTGTCAATAGACGTATAACTAACGTCGATATCCGTCTTTCTCATAATTCCCTGCCGATTCGACAGCGCAATATCCTTTGCGGAGTCGTCGTCATTGAGGGTATCACCTCTTTCCTTACACGAATACATTTTTCTAGGGAAACTGCGCAGTTCGAAGCTATCATGACGCGGGGTACTGCCGTTGCGGACTGTGTGGATTGTCGAGCGCTTAGTCGTCGCCATAGATTTCCCGTACCGAAGGCCGTAGGAGCCGCTAGGGCCCATACTAGAGGCGTTCTTCGTGTTGCCGAAGAGCCGCGGGAACCAGTAGTGCAACAAGGGTTTCAAAGCTGGACCACATGCTGCAATGCTGTTGGGATGTACTCGTTAATCACTAGTCCACCGTTCAGAGGGGCTTTGAGATAGGACTAACATTGCCAAGTTGACCTCAATGCTAGAGGCAGTCCCAGCAACGCCATATGTCGCGTCTGGGTTCGGCGCACCGTAATATGAGTCTATCAAGTACCACATCCTGAAAGCACCAACCGCAGTCACCCTAGAATCAATATTAGAAAGCCCATCCACAAAGAACGTAGGAACTGAACATACACAAGCCCCAGAGATAGCAGAAACGTTACCGCCACCTTCTTGCTCAACTTCAACTGCAACCCAGCGACCAGCCACACAGGAATAATCAGAACCAAAATATCCGTGAGAATTGTGAGCGCGGCCGTGGCGATGAAGAAGTCCCCAATCGAGATGCATTGGCCAGGGATTGTCGGGTAGAACGTCTTCCGTATCGGTATGCACTGCAGCATGTCGGCTACGAAAATGGCTACCATCATGGCGTTGTTGATGATGAGAAGTGCCCAGATGAATTTCCTTAGCGTTGGTTTCGAGCCGCCGACTCGGAGGAAAAGGAAGAGGGCCGCGTTTTTGACGAGGGCTAGATCGGGTTGTACATGAGCTGGGTCGCGTAGTTCAACTAAATGGTGTGTGTTAGCATGTGATAGAAGGTTGAGCCACAACGGTTTTTACAAAGGATCCGTTACCTTTGCGGCTTTGACTGAATCATATTGCTCGAGCGGTATGTCTTGGATGTGGTATCCGAGAAAATTGGCGTATATGCCTACACAAAGTCAGATATTGAAGTCGTAAGGGACTGTGCAGTTCCACATACCTTCGGTAGTAACATACGCCAAACCAATTGAGAGAACCTGTCTCTAGTCAATCATGGCACAAAGAGATAGTGGTGAATTTGAAGACTAACCATAGGTATTCCGATCAAAGTATCATCCCAATCCAGTGTCTCTGTCAAGAAATACCGGCTGTACGTGCGCAAAACCACGAAAACGAATGCAAGACATGGGCAAAAGATGGTGATGGCCACCGCAATGGGCTGAAGCCCAGTGTCTCCCATCATGAGTCGTAGTCGGAATCCAAACGACTGTCAAAACCCGAAAAGCCAGAACTAGGAAAAAAGTAACCACCGCTATCCCATGGAGCACATCAAGCCTCAAATTTGTTGTCAACCAGGATACTTTACCACATGGGCATATTTACATGTGTCCATCATATTTGTCGAGAAGAATTTCCATGTGCGTCTTGACAATATCCTTCTTCTTAAGCCTCATGCTATACACTAGACCTGGGGTGCTGCCGTGCATACTGTATCGACATCCTACGTTGTACCAGAATCGTAAATTCCGGAGTTGATACTTTGATTGAGATCGTCGATTTATCCCGGTAAATCGGAACAGTACTTAGTGGGCTTGGCAATCTCTTGTGTACCAGTTATATAAATATCATATATTAATGACCTATCGGCTGAAAAGGGTCCATAAATACTGACTCGTTACCCAGATCTTACAGGGTCCCGCTTATATAATCTTAGAAATATTGCGTAGTTGTGTTGCAAGTTTAGATCTGTATTAAATTTATGGCTGACTCAATTTCGCACCTCACGTCCATTGGATTGTCCATGTAGTTCTTCAAGTTTGAAAGACGGGTTTATTACTCTTCGAGCCAGGGTAAGTCGTGGGTTAGTCCAGAGGACATGCTGTTGACCAACTTTCTCTACGCATTATGTTTTACTATGCTTAGCACTTACTCTATGCCTGCCTCAAAATATGCGGGCTAAGGAAGCGCTAAAAGTATACATGGCATGAATATCCATATGAGAAGAATCTCGTCATCCAAGCTTACGGCACGGATTCCCGATGATCCCCGGATCTACGACGCCTTACTCTTACTCCATAGTCGGAAATGCTCCGTGCGCACCGGGCGCAGCATATAGCTGATGATGTCGCCCTCATAATCTGTAGCCAAAGATATGTTCTGCGTACTGCTGCAGAGGTTCGGCATAATGTACAGACAATCCGGAAATCCAGAAACCCAGAAATTCGGGTATTAGGACTAAATATCATAACTAAGGAATAATCTACTGTTGTCGCTGTTTAGATATCTGGAGGTGGGTCTCGGGGTGAAAATCGCGCTCGGATGTGACCTAGTTGCGCGTCCTTTCGGTACTGCAGCACACAGGACGCTAATGTATGCTGAATATTAAGTCGTTCATGATCGTGCGATCAATATATAGCACCCCATGATGACTCTCCACTGAAATAGATTGCGCACTCGATCTAAATGTTGCCGAGGCCACTCCACGGTCATCGTGAGCGGCACCACCGGCAAATAGAAATGTCCGTTTGGTGACCTTCTGGCTGCTACTACTGGAGATTGGTCGAGTTCTTCTGTAATTAACTTTGCTTGCGTTGACCTTCCACTATACACACTCGTTGTTTCGCTCCTTCGGTTGACTCGTACATTCATGCAGGTTGGCCTGCGAAACTTTTCCCGTGGTGGTATGCATAGTACTTGCTGGTCGATCCATCGTCCAAGTTTTCGGCTTGCCTTGCCTTGGCACGTGGGGGATTTCGGCATCTCACCAGTCAGCTGCTCTTTGATACAGGACCGGGTTCGTATTGCGGCTGCATGCTGATTAAAGATGGTGAATGCCAGAGGATTCCTGGCCACAGTTGGTGCAGCTTCGAAACTGGTACAAGCACTGCCGGCTGATGATTCTTTCACGACAACTCCACCATCATCTCTCTCACCCGCTGCGGAACAAATCGCGCACGATGGTAGTCTGTTTCCAGGAGAGACTCTACAGTTGACACCCGGTCTGTTGAATTCAATCGCCTCCGAACTCCACGAGCAACTCGATGACCACCATGACGCCCTGGCATCCCTCTTTTCCTTCGTCGACGCGTCTTCAGAGATGAAACGCTCTGACAGCAATTGCAGGGCATACATCGATAACGAGATATGGCCCAACGGCCTCGTTTGGTCCATCTTCAAGAGACTGCTGGGCAAATCGCTCCTCGACGTGGCTCCGATCGCCTCGCCATGCTACTCAAATTGGGACAACTACGATGAAGATTACTGCAGTTACCTCGCGTCCAACTTCACCAACTCGCATCTACACATGGACCACCCAACCTCCGTCATGTCGCCTTTTTACCAGGGGGCGACTTGCATGCCCATTGACGGAGAGCCAGCCAACTGCACGCTGGGTGGTTTCCCTTACTACGTCGTCAATGCAACCAGCGTAGCGCATATTCAGCTCGCCATCAACTTTGCACGTACTTTCAACATGCGCCTCGTCATCAAAAACACTGGACACGACTTCGCGGGCAAGTCTGCTGGCGCAGGTGCATTGAGTATTTGGACTCATTACCTGAAGGGCATTTCGTACTTGTCGAATTACAATAGCAGCACTTACACCGGCAAAGCCTTTAAGATCGGCTCAGGGGTCCAATCATATGAGATTTATGCAGCTGCGGACGAGCACGATGTCACCGTCATCGGCGGTGAAGGTGAGACCGTCGGTTTCGCGGGGGGATATATCGCCGGCGGCGGTCATTCGCCCCTAGGCAGCATCTACGGCCTCGCAGCGGATCAAGTCCTGGCTATGGAAGTCGTCACCGCCGACGGCAAATTCCTGTCGACCTCCGAGGAGAAGAACTCGGATCTCTTCTGGGCGTTGCGTGGAGGCGGCGGCAGCACGTTTGGAGTGGTTACATCCGTCACGGTAAAAGCCTGGCCCAAAATAGGCGCTACAGTCTCCAGCTTCACCTTCACCACCTCCGACACAGGCACGTCCGAGGTCTTCTGGCAGGCTATGTACTACTTCTGGACTCATTTTACTACCTTTGCCGACGCGGGCGCATATGCGTATTTCCGTGCATATGCCATTGGCGAGGATGAGTACTACTTCGGCATGACCCCCTTTTTCGCGCCCAACATGTCGAAAGATGAGCACGACTCCCTCCTGGAACCCTGGCTGTTGGAACTGGCAGATCTTGGCATAGAACTCGATATCAACGCGACATACTACGACAACTATTATGACGCGTGGCAGCCCAGCTTCCCGCTCGAGACCGTCGGGCTCGACGCTGGCCGCATCGCATCGCGACTGTTTCCCCGTAATCGGTGGGAAAACGAGACGCTCATGAACGAAACGTTTGTCGTGATTAAGAACACGACGGAGAATGGATTCTATTTCACAGGATTCAACATGAAGGCCGAACTACATCCCGATAATACCGAGAACTCCGCAAACCCGGCATGGAGGGAGACAGTACTTCATGCCATCACTGCCGTCGCGTGGGCTGATGGCACATCGACCGACGATATCAAAACCCTCAGTGATAGCATGACGTATGGATGTATGGGCCAATGGCGTGCAGTTTCGCCTGGTGCTGGGTCCTATCTCGGTGAGGTAAGTCTAACCCAAGCACTCTTTTTCTCGATGGTCAGTCTTAACACGCAATCTAGGCCGACTCGTCTGAGCCCGACTGGCAACAGTCTTTTTGGGGAACCAACTATGACAAATTATTGTCCATCAAGCAGAAGTATGACCCGTATAATGTATTCTACGCGCTGCATACTGTTGGCAGTGAAGGATGGGAAGTCGAGACTGAAACGGGCCTGCCGACGCAGAACGGTCCGTTATGCAGGGTATGAGCTGGAGGGGGTAATGACGCCGCCGAGCAGACTTGCCGGTTTAGAATCTTCTACTGTGTATATTCACGATTATGGTCTTGTTTCTATACGCAGAGCCGTTATTGGGACGTGAGTGTTCATGTATCACCGTTGGAAAGTATGGCAAAAGACCCGTGTCTAGCAACCCAGTGGGTATATTCCCCGGTCTAGATTCGACTCACGTCGGAAATAAATACCTACTTAGTAATATGCACAATGATAAAGTAAATATTAGCAATCAACAAATGTTCTTGCTCTCAAAATCGCTTGAATGAATTCGCCTGTTCGTAACTGTCATCCCAAGTATTATTGGATAAAATGTAGCCAATTTACCTAGCTCCCAGTAAATCGGAGCCCTTACCTTGGCCAATTCATACTCCTATTTCACCAAGAACCTCAGCAACGCAAAGTCCTCACCTACATAGTTATTTTTCTCCCTCTCACGCGCCAACTATACTAGAGCACAATTTACACCTTTATCTTCCACTCCGTACCCGCACTTCCCCAAAAATATCCCATATTATTTTCCAAGTCGCAAGTGTTGGATTGTGGGCAAATGGTCTTGTATTGAAAGTGTCATGATCTCTTAAGAGTCTTGAGAGAAGTAAATGGCGGCCATAGGGACCTTATATAGACAGGAATGATTGACCATAGCCAGGACTTCTGTGGTTCGATGGGTAGAGGTCATATTGGCCCATAATCGTACGGTTTGCGGCCATATACTTTTCTCTTTGACTTGGCTGTCTTGGTGTAGTAGCATTGAAGGTTGTTACACGCAAAGGTGGTCAAAGATTTGTGAGGTTGTAAAAGCATCACATTCTATCTATACCTATGGAGCACGAAGGTTGGACTTAGTCCCGAAGGGCTAAGTCACGTGGTAACCTTGGTGGTCTTGGAAAAGCCCACCAAGGTTGCCTAACAAAGGTCCAACAGCAAGATCATACATAGTCCATTGGACTAACCCACGCTCCAGATTCCGACACTTACTGCCCCAATGTCGCTCTTACCCTTCTGACATCCCACTAACAATGGAATGATATCCTAGATATTACTATAGGAGCTAATAAATATATCTTAGCTTCTACGAATCTAGCTCTCCCCTTTACGGATCCGAATAACTATTCTTGATAGTAACCTGAAGGTATAGATTTGAGCGGATCGCTCTTCTAATTACATATAATTACGAGAGCTACGACGTATCGTTGTCTCGAATTGGTTAGACTGACTATTTAGGCGGTCGGCGATAAGCCAGGCTAGAGTTTATAGACTATTATTAGATTTTCTCAGCAATTGTTTGAGTTTGTTAGGTGCTGCATTTGCTAGTATCCTGGCCCTATTCTAGCTACTCTCGGCTCTGAAACGCCGGGAAGAAACTCTACGCCAACTTTCTTTACTTATTTATAGGATCAGCAGCAGCTTCAGCGGTATTCTTTTCTCCATCCCTCGACTCTGGTGATTAGAGTCTCGCATAGTAGCATGTCGCCTTATGTTGGACGCAAGACAATCAACACTCTTCCGCACAAGGCCTGAAAGACAGCCAAGTTGTGTCTGACCCCTAGGTGCAGTATGACACCTGCAAATACCACGCCAAGCCTCGTATAAAAGCATCAGCAGCGGCTGGACCGAAGGAAAATCCGAATCCAGTACATGAGACACCCGAGAGCAGGCCTAATCAACCCGCTTCAAGGTAGATTGAACAACACGAATCCGAATATAACTCGAGAATACTGCGCAGCGGCCTCGAAGTACCATTGCTGCCATCAGGGCCATTGTTAGGCCTAATGGAGTTTACGGAACTTTCTGTCCTGAAGAAACTTAGGATGGAAGAGAGCAGCCAGGTTGTAGCTGGCCCAAGAAAACTGGGTTTGAGCAACAATATCATAGGCAAGGAAGAGGGTTCAGGAATAAGCTCGAAGTGGACGGGGAAGAGACCGGATTTATCTCTGAGACCCATGGATGAGGAGACAACTCAATCGTACCAAAGGGCTGAATATTCTGGCAAAGCTAAACGGAGGACTTCCGCGGAGAATTAAAGCATGAAAGGGAGCCGAGTTCAATCGACATAGACACAATCCCGAGCAAATCGACTCCCAGCATCAAGTACTCTAAAGAAAGGGACGAACCCGAGTCAGGAAGCTCAAGCAGCTCCGAGGAAATTATCATGATGAGGAAGCAGAGTAAGAAAAAGGAGTTTGTTCTGAAGTGGTACAGATGGTATTTCACTCCAGAAAACGAGGGATACTTGGATGGATATTCTAACTGGCGAATCTATAAGGACAGCTTTTACGCAGCCTGTCGCCTTATCGGACTCGACATTTCGACTTGGCTAACATACTCAGGAAAAGAAATAACGGAAGTCGATGAACGCCTTCTCGCACTAAAATTGAAAAACACGACTAAGGCCTCATTTTTGGACAAACTAGTCAGCTTACATTTCGGGACGCAACTATGTCAATACCTCGAGGCACTATTCGAGTCTCGGAACATAGCTCGAGAAGTGGCAACGCTCCACGTTACACACTTGGAGTACCGCGGAGGAGATCCGACCAAATTTGTTACCCAGTGGAACAACAAAGTGAGGCAACAGAGACTTTTAGCGGCGGAACCCCTCAGTATCAACATGGAAAGAATCCTGTTTCTGTCCGCCATCAAGAAAAAAGCGCACAGAGCTTACAATGTTGTGCGATTGATGGAACGCGAAATTAGCACTAAGCCAGTTTCCCTCGGTAAGATCAAGGCCGACTTTACGGACGAAATACGTGGATATTGGCGTGGTAGATTTGTGGCTTGAGGTATTCTACGTGGCTCAGATGATTACAATCATTGGAGTTTGGATGATTGAATGAGAAACATGTTGGAAGAATCTATTTCCCATGTTACCGTTAAATGTTTTTCCTGATGCTAGGTAAAGGGGACTCAAATGTCTAAACTTTTTGATATTAATGGCCTCTAGTGAGCATCCAAGCATGCTTGAGAAAGAACTGATCGACAATAATTGCTAGTGAACTTGACATGCTAAGAAAATAACACAAAACAACTGCCAGCCCGCAAAGAGGTAAGCCGCCTGCAATTTTCATGCTGGAAGCTCGACAGGCCCTGACGCATCCTTAGGAGTGAGCGGCTCGGGCGTCGAGAGCTCTCCGGGCATTTCATGCAAGCCATAGGACGACTGAGCGAAACCAGCCGTAGTTTCACTCGTTGGAGGAAGCCATGGCGGCTTGCTTAATTCGTCTGGTTGTAGCAGATGAACCCATCGTCTATAAACTTCGAGCTCGTCCGGCGTCACGTTGTAATACTGCAAGGAGGAAGCCAGTTGTGCATCAATAACGGTGGAAGTGGCATCAACGTCGTGGAATTGAGTATGTGCGTTTCCGTTCCCTTGTATTGAGTCCATGACGCCCCTGTTGTAGCGACCGGCGCTGGTATTCTGAGGCTCTGAAACATCGTACGGGTGATCATCTTCGTCCATGTGACGAGCTTTTCCCGGCCATAAAAGACTTCGAAACGCGTCACGCGTTGCGTTATTCCTGCGCCGTGTCGGGACCGAGTCTATCAGCGACGGGGACGCTGTCCTTTGGACTGGAGACGACCCAAAATATACTTGCTGCCCCTGGTGCGGGTGATCTGTCGTAGCTGGCGTTTGTGACTCTGCTCGTCCGGTGAGGCCAACTTCAATGCCGTCATCTCCCAAGGCGCGACCTGGCTCAGCATATTGCCGCAAGTTGGATAAGCTCTGGACGCCTCGGAGGTCAGGTGGCTTCCAAGTATCATTTCCGCTTGTCTTCCTCAGCCGCCGGGATCCATGAGTGTAGCGCGCCGACAGAGCCCCTGTAAGCATTGGGTGTGCGACAGGAACCGAGCCAGATTGGTCGTCCTCGGCAACAAAGGACCGGGGACATCCGCTGACGGGATGCATTGCGACGTCTCCAAAGTACATGACGATGTGAGTGGGAAGGACCTTGCTTTTGATGCGGAACTTGAGTCGCCCTAGATCAAATATTTGATCGTGAATCATGACGCCGAGAACACGATCGGGTAGCGGAATCTTCATCGAAGCCTCTGCGTCGCCATCCTCGTATATGACAAACGATATGGATTCTCCTTCTATGCCTCGTTGTCTTAGATGTTTCCCAAGCTCGCGTATTTCACTAGAAAGCTGCGGCAGCCGGCAATAAATCTTCCCTGTATATATCAACGTCTTAGTTTTCATCCCATGGAAGGTGCGCATCCGGGGATGCGTGGTCAATATAGAACGTACCTTGGACCAGAAACCTGCCATCCACCTCGGATTCCGAGATGTCCAAGAGCTCAAAGTAAAATGAAGAGGCGATAAGTTGCCTGGCTATGTCCTTTATTCGTAGATTCCGGCGCAGACTTGCTTGCACCGTCTTGCGCAAATCGTGCATCTTGTCTTTCTCGTCCAGAGCGGGTATGCTTCCGACGTCGGGGTTGATGCGAAGAAACCTTGAGGCACAAAAGAGCTTCGTACTGGCGGTGGCGACGCTGGCAAAATAATCATCCCATGCTCTCTCGCAATCCAAAGTTTGCTCCATATTGTTCCGCAGGATTTTATACAGCTGCCGTCCATGGTTGAAGACGCCCCTTTCAACAGTGGCTTTATTTTCTGACATATTTCTAGTCAAACTAGCGGAGTATCCCGTTCCAATGGAGAGGAAGAGGTCTGGGATGGATGAATCTGGCCATAGCCTCTTTCTCTCGGCATCGGCCACACGAACTGGATTGTTGTGGAGAATCGCGCCGTCGATGTAAGTCTTTAGGGCAGGCTCATGATGGAAAGGCTTGAAATACCGCGGCGCCGCCGTTGTCGCTCGAGCGCTATGTTGCCATCAGTATAGGCCAAATCAAATTTTGAGGGGGCCACAGGGACATACGCCTCCCAAATCTTCAGTTCTGCGGCGATGGCTTCAGGCCGCTGGAAATGATAGTGACCTAGCCGATGCGTAAGTTTAATATCTCGTCTTCTCCGCTACAAAAACTCACTTGGCTTTTGATCACTTCGCGACGAGTTGTAGTTACCAAGGACATAAGTTTTGTTTCCGGCTTGTGAGGTCGCTGTAACAGCGACTTTAATTGGTGATCCGTAGTCAGCCCGACGTCGACCTCCAAATAAAAGAAGGTCCTCAGAGAACGCCTTTTTCAAAGCGCTCTCTATGGTCGATGTTTGATACTTTGAGTGATGGTAGTAGTCGATGAAGGAGCCCACTACTGGTAGACTGCTGCCAACGCGACGAGTAAAGGCTTCGTCACAGAGGCTTTCGAACTTCTCGATGCATTTGTCGACTCCCCAATGCATTACCCCAAGACCGAGAGCCACCAAGCCACCAGTGCTAAATTCTTTTAGACTTGTTGATGAATGTCAAGCGAGAAGAGGAGGCACGAACCTGGTTCCCACCATCAGGTCAAAGAAGCGCTGTATTGGTATTCCCCCAAGTGCATCTTCCAAATGTTTTAGCACTTCCAGCTCAACGATGCCACGGATGCCGCCACTGTTTAATTGTTAGCATCAGCTAGCTCCCAAAGTTGCAATCGGCGACTCACCCGTCGAGTGTCAATATGCGAACCCCGGCTGACTTGGGGTGCAGTTGAACTGTCCACAAAGGACCCCGTCGGTTTCTAGCTCCCTCGATTGGGCAGCCATGGATATCAAACTCATACGTGCTTATTTGGTGGCCGTACGAGCGCAGACACTCCGTGCACAATACATGGCCGCATGGAAGAAAGTGTTCGGCCTGTCCGAATAGGCAGCAAAAGCAAGCTGTATGGCTGGTCAAGGGGCTGTAGTCCTGCGAAAGCATAGTATCGGGCGTTGAGCGCCTGAAGAAATTGTTCAGCACCAATGTTTTGTGGATGTGAGGTGCAGTCTCTTCCTCGGATTGACCATCCTGTAGACGCTGGCTCAACTCTTGGAGTAACTCAACGAGACACGCGTAGACCTTGTTGCGGAACCCGGCACTGTTTCTCTTCCACGAGAACTTGGATTCATAATCTCCGGCCGCAAATACTTTCCCATCTTCTGATTGGTGTCCTTTGGTATGTCCAGATCGTACATTGACGCACCTGACCCCGGTTTTCGAGTTCACGAACTCGCATGGCCAATGTTGATCGCAGAAATTCTCAAGTGCATCATCTAGATGGTTCATGTACTTCGGCAGAATCTGGGAGGCCGACCCTGTCAGAATCATCAGTAAGTTTCGCACCTGACGCAGACAGGATAACATGCCTTTGTTTTTATGTCTTGCAGAATCCAACATGATGCATGAAGCAACCATGTAGCTGAGTTCGGAGAAAATCCGCCGTGCATCCATCTTCGGGTAATTCCCCATGACGCTCAAGGCCAACTTGAGAATGTTACCACCGAAGTCGGGAGGGATCGGAGAATTTCGAAAGGATGCTTGGACGAAGTCAAAAGGCGATTCCAGGGTGCCTGAATAGTGATTGAAGGCCTCCTGCAGATAGGAGTGCAAGTCCTCCACGTCCAAGAGCATTCGTACTCGATTCCTGGCCATTCGAGCAGCAATGCAAGCTGACAAGGTACCGCTGTAGAGCTGTTCAATTTGCTCTGCCATCAGCTTCGGGCGCCCATCGGCTGGCAAGCGTATGATCTAAGTTATTTAGCCCTCATGCTCCAGTTCGTCTTCTGTGTCCGAACATACCTGTATGGAACTGTAGTAACAAAGTATCAGGTCTAACAAGCTATCAATGGATTTGCCCCTCTCCCTCCAGAATTGAGCCCATTTTTTGAAAGTTTCATTTCGGTTAACAGTTAGTGCCAAGTCTTTCAGTATAGTCTCGGTGTTAGTTTTGACATCCCAGAAGCTAGCATCGATGTTGTTTTCGGACGCATTCAGAGCTATCACAGCATGGGGCAACACAGGTTGGTTTGAAGATGTCTCGATGGCTGCTGCTGCCCATTGCACCAGTCTTTCGAAAACATGCTCAATGACCCTGTATTGAGTATGAATCAGCATGTCATTCAAACGGCGGAAGTCTTGGCTCACCTCGGGTTGCGAAGCACAAACACTATCACGTCCGAGAATGTATAGAGCAGTCGAGGGTACAGGTTTGTCACAGCAAACTCTCTACTCCTTGCTCGCGGTCCGCTTGCCCACTCCAACTCCCTTTCGAAGATGACTTTACCAGCTTTTGTGGCCTGTTGGGCTTCTTTGCTACTGTCTGTTCGCCGTTTCCTCCTGAACATAGCTCCAAGGGGTTCTCGTTCACCACCTTCGAGACCTTCGCAGTCCGCATACAGCATGGGTCCAGGCGATTCTGTTGTTCGTGGGTCCAAGTACAAATGTACATCCTCTGAAGAAGGGAGATATGCTCCACGAGGTCCGACCACTGGTGTCGAGTAATGCTGAGATCCTTCAGTGGCAAAGTCGATAAGAAGCTTCACCAATGTGCTCTTACCAGCTCCTGTTTGCCCGACAAAAGACACCAGACTCGGAGTCCTCCTGTCGCGACCCACTTCTGCCCACTGTTCCATAAAGCTGGGCTTCTTTCTGACAGGATCTGTCTTCGCCATTAGTTCTTCAAAACGGCCATAATCCTGGAACACAGGTGGCGCATTATCCTCTGGACGTACCACCCCTGAAAAGCCATGTGAGTATCAGTATGCAGTTCCACGAGAAAGCTGATTTGAATTCAAGTCAAAGACCAGAAATAGAAAGGAACAATACTGTGGTTTTCATGTGAAAGGAAAGTTGAGGCGGATGGTCTTACCAAACCATGAGGTGACCTCGTCAGCCTTGTATAGTTGCTCACGAACCCGGTCATCTGTTGGGGGCGATAGAACGTTGTTGACCTTCTCGGCGATATCTGGATTTGTCTTCTCATGGAGGGCACCACCTCGCGCCTTTCTGTGCACAAACTGTGCTGCCCAGCATGTTTCACAGAACGAACTGATGCATACATTGCAGAACCAAATGGCTCCAGTTGAATTTTCGCACACTTCGCACATCCTTTGGTGGCGGACCTCCATGTATTCTGGCTGGGATGATACCACGTTGGATGAAGACGGCGTGGAATATGATGCATCATACATCGCATTTCGATTTGGGGCACCACTTTAGTGGCAAATTTCAGCAAGTCTTAAGTCAAGAGGATGTGGTAATCAGGATAAACTTACGCTGGCAAGGGATGGGCTTGAGGACTTGACACATTAACCGTGGACGTTGTCACATTTGTACTTTCGGGCTTTGCAGAAACAGCAGAAACAGCGTCTAACTGACCCACAATATTACTGTTTGAGTTTGTAAAGGTGATGGTTGTTTGACGCGATATTGCACGAGGTTGTCCCGGCAGGTGATTTGGCTTAGAGGTTGGCAAGTCGGCCCTCTCCCTGAGCGTGTAATGTCAATACAGGGGGATCATGACATTTAATATGGCACATACAAGGCACTGTCTTGACTCCTATTTATATTAATCGTACTGTGAGGTGTGATCGTGATTGTTGGCGTGGGAGAAGCGCCGCGTGAAGCACCGCGACAAGCGCTGAGGTCTCTTCCCCGAGGTGACCCATGCTCTCCTTCGGGCACCCAAGATTCCCGGGCATCCACGAAAATATCAACCGATTCCACGACAGTTCCGGAGACAGAGGAACGTCTACTAATAGGAGGGACATATGAGCTGGTCAAAGAATGCGTCGTTTGGCGAGGACTGGGGGTTCGGGCTGGAACACTTTCGGGTTCGGGGCGATTTCCCGAGGGACTTTGGAAAAAGCTCCGCATTTCAGTAACAACGATGGTGATATCAGACGACCTTGAAGTACCCAGAAGGCATAGATTGGTGAATCCTAGACAAAGACATACAGGAGTAACAGTGAATACCGAAAATCAATGGTACGATAAGCGGCGATTGGAAAGACTTGAGAGAGAAGGGGCTATTAATTCGCTCATATCCCAATGTGGCCAAACTAGCTTGTTTGAGGCCTCCTGAAGGCTACACAATACTATCGTAACGATGGGTAAGCGATTTACTGTGCATACTGATCAGATCATACAATTGGTGCTCTGAACCGACACCGAACAGTAAAAGGGTTAGTGGGTGCCGATCCCACTTCGCGACTGAACAAGGCAACAAACGACGCCACTGTTGCAGCCATGGTCTACACCGGTTTCCCCCAGATGTAGAATCGGCAATGTCTTATTCGGCTTCTTAAATGGTGGCTGTGGCCACTTCCAGATCTAGCAAATGATCATCATGCCAGACTCGATGAGGCTGATGTCGACAAATGGACACGAAAGAATTAATATGCAGACAACCACACATGACATTAGTGTCCCCTCTTCACCGAAAATTGAAGAAGGCAAGCCGACTACAGGGTCTGGTAGTATTGTTTGTAGAGAGGCAATTATACAGGCTGTGTATAGCTATGACAAGATTATAATCGTCTTTCCCTATGGTTTTATAAGTGCTAGATGATTAGCAAAGACGTCATAAAGAGGGACCTAGCCTTTCAGAGATACTCCCATGTTTTCTATAAGCTGTGGCTTCACCTAGCGCCAACACCGTGATGCATGGCTCCCGGTAAAAGCAGCCGGAACAAGTCCAAGCCCAAACCCTCGCGAACTCTCTCCCAAGCCGCCGAAAAAAGAAAATCGAGGATGTAGCCCTCTAGTCCCAAACGAGAAGTGTACCGCCCTCGAGAAAACTATGCGCCTACACGAAGCCTCTATGTCCGTCCCCAGCGCTAAATTTGCTTGGTAGACTATCCACAGCTACGTCAAAAACGACCGCACCTACCCCTTCTCCACCTTCAAAGAACCCACTGTCGCCTTCATCAACTACTTAGCCCATGTGCAAGTGATGTGAGTATTCAAGGTGTTCTTCCCCAACTATGAACCACTTCCGTTCCAGTATTGTACTTTCCAAACCTCGCGCATAGGATAGAGGTTTGGCTCGGTGGTTCTGGTCGCCTCCCTGTCGTGCATCATAGAAATCTACAGTCAACGGAGTGCGCTATGTGGGCAGTTACTCAGCATCGTGCAGTACCCCACCGTCTAGCGCGAGGCTCTCTCTCCAGGCGGCCATATAGCATCTTGAAAGTGTGGCATTGCCATGTTGTGTAACCTCAAAGAGTCATTTTCTCTCAGCCCCAGCCTTGAATCTAGGATCATCAGTACGGCTTTCGTTTACTTCGCCATAATGCAATAGTCCGTACTGAGAAGGGATTCTAGATACCGAAATCTTGCGGGCCAGAAGTGCAAAAAGCAACTAACAACCCAGCCGTTTCACGTCCCAGCTGTTGAAGGCTCACTGCTTATGAAACCTAGTCCCCCACTCGCCTTCGAGGCTGGTAGTTTTCTCTCTCGTCCACTTTTCGAATGATCCTACACTTCTGCACACCCTACTGTAGAAAACGCAATTTCCCTCAGCTTAGATTTTTTAACCGGGGGAAATGTCACCCGACTGCTCAAATGCAACTTCCCCGGAATTAGAAGCCTATGGGGACATATCGGGTATAGGCGTAAGTGCACTTTGAGCGAGCAACTTAAAATAACCAAGCGCTAATCTGGATGCGAAGGTAATCATCGGTTTCGTGGGAACCAGCTACCTTGTACTCCTTCACGTCGGGGTATATTACTTGCTCGTTTTCGATCCCAGCAAGTATCCCTTCAATACTAAGAGCATCGATTCTCCCCGCGATAAAGAGACAGAACACGAGGGCAACACACCGAGTTGGTGGAAACCGAACCCAGTTGACAGTATGTTCCTGGGCTCACTCCGCACCACCTGGAAAAGGCTCCAATTTTCGAAGAAAACGTTGTCCAATTTCGAAGACGCCGTCAATGAAGTGAGTTCGTACTGTTTTGGGTTGAAACATATATTGCTAACTTCAACCGCATCAGTCCATTAGCGGCATTTGCGACACCCAGTTAATCACCGGCAGTAGTATACTCATCGCTGGCTATATATCATTACGTCATGGCCTTTCAGCCTATCATTGGCAGATGGTCGTATTTCTGTCTTGGTTCTCTTCTATCACCCTGCTGTCCGGGTTTATTGCCTTGCGAAATCGTCCATATAACCGCAGGAAGAAATGGGTCTTCCGGTTGTTGGTAACAATCGGCTTTATTATTATGCTCATCTTTGCGATCGTACCTACCGGGTACTTCGGGTGGCTGGAGACGGGCCTCAAGACCCGAAAGAACTACATGGCTTCTACGGCTGTGTGTTATTACCACCCGAAATCGACCGTTTACCAACACTGGAATACAATTACTGCGAACGGTTTCCTGGGCTCGGGAACTTGGCAATCTATGATTATTTCCATGGTACTCCTTGTTCTTGGTACCCTGACGACGACAGCGAAATTATTCAGACATCCATCCAAGTGCCTGAACTCGCACCTGCGACTGCGAATCAGCAAATTGCTTCAGAAGTGTCTGGCCGGCTTTGCTCACATATACCCGTTGTTTGACGAAACATGGGACCCGAGGGCGAGGCCGCGTGGCCTGTCAAAGCATGATTTATGGGATGTTCTCATCATCCGGCCCCTTCTTTCGCTATTTATTTTTCTACGTTTAGTCGTAGATCTACTTAATTCAATGCTAGCCATGGTGAGAATGATGAAAATCACCCGTAGTTCTTGGGTTTCAAGTTGACAAGAAAATCTTAGGTTGCCTGGCTTGTCATCGCCATGCTCTGGGGCACGATCAAGCTCGTAAAAGCACGAAACGTGTTGTTTTATGAGGTACCCGATATCTTTCACGAGGAAAACGAATGGACCTTCGGCCAAATAATTCCTGTCCTTCTACTCGTGGATCCATTAATCTCACCAGCAGCTAGTTTTGCCTTGAAAATGCTTTTGCGTAATATTAAGGCGTGTTGGTACCAATTTCGTGGGAAATTCAGACGCCATATCGCAACAGCAATACCGTACCAAGAATGCCATGGATCGACTGAGACAACTGCTGCTGATGAGCTGGGAATAGGACTCCGAACCTTCACCATGACACATAACACTGACATGCTTGGAACCTCTGCTCTCACAACACCTATGACTCCAGGTTCGATCACCATGGTTCCGGAGCGTATTCTTGTGCATCAATACGATCCCAGAGACTACCATCACATGCAAGCTGGTACCTCGAGTGAAATATCTCCCGCTCTGACAACACCCACCACCCCCGGCTCGTTAATCATGGACCCAGAGCGAGGTCTACTGCGTGAATCAGACTCCAAAGTGTCAGGGTACGGCTAGGCCGAAGGCAATAGTACAGAGTGATGGGGAGTAACGGGCGTCCCTCCTATGTAATACCGGGTGGTCACTGGCGGTCTCAGGTAGGGGTGCCCACGGTGATGCATTGATCTCTGCCCTCTCTATCTTCCTTCGTCTCGACTCCTTACTTATAGCCAGCCGAGGTTCTCTCTCGGATTCTGGATGTTTGCTTCCGTATGTCTGTGTTCCTCCGACTTCGGCCAATATCTTGGACAGCGGCTCCTTATCTGCAACCAAGCGATTCCCTATCCGTTGCAAACGGCTTCAACGGCTCTCATTCGCCACAAGCGGCTCTCTAGCCGCCACAAACGGCTTCCTACCTGGTGGAAGCCGGCCCGCCTCGGATGACACTTGTGGCTCTGACAACTCCTTCCCTATCCTACTTCGAGATGGTCCTTATATAGATAGCTAGGCCGCCGCTTGGACCCGGCATAACAGCAGGGTCGGCGATGCCAAGGATCTTGACTCTCGTCATCCCAAAGCTTCACATAGATTGTAATCATGACTCGGGAGTCTTTTGTCCGAAACACCCCTCCGGCGGCCCGCCGGTGTCCTGCGTTCAGTGTCCTGACACCCACTGGTGCCTATGGCATTCTGTTCTCTGACACAAAGACTACCAACCCATTCTCAACCCAAGCTCCTCAGCCCAATCCTCAGTCCCCAACGACTCATATCCCTTCAGCGCCGGTACCTCCACGCTCCCTACCTTCCTAACCCGCAACTACAACGACACAAAGACATGGAGAAGCCCTTGCCTCATCGCCATATCTCTCGTCATCATCGCCTATATCATCGAAGCCTGCGGCCTCCTCCTCGGCTGGCATTTCAACAGAACTATGCCACTCGGCAAACTAACCTTAATCCAGTTCTGGATTGGCGACAACACTGTCAAGGGATTCCTGTGGATCGCTCTGTTGACATTCCCATCTGCGGGTGCCTTTACCGTCGCGCTGGGACTTACGCTCGATTCCTGGGGAAAGGGCAAATTTGGGGTTATGCTCCCTATCTCTGTACTTGTTCACTTCTTCTTCCATTTTAGCTGGCACTTTTGGAGCGTGTCGCAGTATTTCGTGAACGTACCGGTCGTTGAGACGCTTATTGATACTGCTGTTAATACGGTTATTTGCGGTGTCTTTTATGTAACCCTGGCGCTGATGGAGAAGTGTCTGAATAGGCGGAAGACCCGCGTGCCAAACATGTCTAGTTAGTCTAGGATGAAGATTTAAATATGAACATCCTGTCCTGGGACATAAGCACATATGAAGTCTTGGAACTTGATGTCGGCTCCCAGGTTAGATAGATCGAAAGTAGAGCTACAAATTATACTTAACCAAACAACTACTCGGGATAAACTAAGGATGAAGAGTAAGTGTATATAAGAAAGAACATTCAGAAAATAGAGCACTATAGTTTTAAAGCAGAGAGGTTTCTCGAAGAGGTGACTCGGAGGAAAGCAAAGGAAACAAAATGTAGAATGAGCAACCCCAAAGAACTAAACCCAGAGATTTATACGAAGGCCAAAAAAGATGTTTTTTTCTCTTCTCTGATGGTTACTTTTAGTTTGAGGCGTGGTTTTGTAGGCCTTTGGCCTTGCAATTGGCCGTACCTTCCTATCTCCCAGAACCTCAGAAATAGGGGTAAAATCGCCAATGCTAACATGTTAACACTATGCTCTTAATAGCCAGAAAGCCCACCGATGAATGTTTTCCTCTTCCATATTCCACCTTAAACGATCTTGGCCATATTCAAAAGTGTATATATTCAGCATAAACCTTCATTGCGAAGTTGCACTAGTGAATTAACACGACACAAACATATCTAAAAGAAACATGTTTTCCCTTCTTCGAATTTAGCTTTCAATAGCCCAGGCTAACTGTACCAGAGTACATAACCCGCATGAAATTTTGGTCTGTGACTAGTCCAATCGAGTCAGATGGACAGATGTAGATCGGCTATGATATGGGAATGCCTCACTTGCTACAGCTTGAGTCGCACCAAATTGTATGGCCAGTGGGCGGAGTATAGTTGCCATTCAAACATGACCGGAAGAGAATTTCCATTAAATCTGGGAACGGCTATTATTTGGTCATAACTAGTGCAGTGTTCACGCCTATTTAAGTTAATAACACTCAAAGTAGGACAATATTAATAATTATAGTTCACGTGATCAATTCGGATTATTATTTAGTGCACGCTGTTATATACGGTGGTTATCCGTAGCGCGATGGCCTTCGGGGCGACTGCGTGGCATACTATAAGTGAGGAACCGGCAGGGCCAGCTAAGAGCCTGATGGGGATACAGAACGAGTGCCTCCGGGTAGTCTGTGGCGCCCACAAAGCGACGCCGGTTCGCCACCTGGAAGCAGAAGCAGCAATCCCGCCACTAGACCTCTATCTTAGTGCCCGGGCTGCTAACTTTGAAGAACAGCTACGGCTTAGCGGGAAGAGAAATCTGCTTCGCAGCGCGAGCGCTAAAGCGTCACATATACTCCGGCAGGATAGGCCGGCGAAGAGGAAGCAGGCGTCGCAGCTACTCCGACCGGCAGGGTACACTATGGAGAAGGAGGTCCGGGGCTCCGAGTGGATGAGTGAGGAAAAGGAGGTCCCGGCTGCCCTCCTCGGCCACTGGAGGAAGAGATGGCTCACCGGAGCAGAGCATCACGATCGCCAGCGACGCGCCATCGCTGAGGAACCGGAGGGCCCTTCGATGCAGATACCGAAAGGGGGGAAGTATTTCGGCCTGAACCGACTGGAAGCGTCTACGCTGTGCCAGATCAGGACGGAAAAAATAGGACGCCCCTGAGACGGCAGAGCACGTAATCCTCTTTTGCGGGCTGTTGGAAGGACCGAGGGAACGATTACGGGCCGCTATCGCACCACGGCCACTATACTCTCGCAGAGACCTCGCAGCGGCAACAGGAGAATCAGTAGTTAGTGGGACTATTGTAAGGTGGCTGCTAGGGACGGGTCGGACAGCTTCAAGGCCCAGATAGCATCGATCTTCTCAGGGGGGACTTTGTTGGTAGGTTGAGAACCAACGTAGTATGGTAGTGAACGCAACGCAGTAGCCAATAGGGCGAACCGACGACGCAGCGTATGTATTTAGTCCAGCCATTAGGGCACGGTTTGACATACGGGAGTACTAGCAGAGGTACCGGGGGCTTCGAGCCTACGGCGTATTTAATAATAATAAAATAATATTTAGTGCAGTTAAGAACACGCAGACTGACACCTTCCAAGGAGTCGGCAGTGCTACTGCATAACAATATTTCTTAGAGGACTTTCGAGGCTGAGGAGCCCCGGGTGTTTGAGACACGTCATTTGCAATTATAGAGCACATGCCCACAGCTTAGTTCTCCTGTTCAGGACTATCGATCAATATATACCAGTCCCATTCAGTATACACAAGGAAGACATTATGCAATCCCAACCACCACCAATCATGTTTACAAGAACGCCTGCCCTGGTTTACACAGACACCCTCAGCCATCCTCCAACATTAAATATCAATAGGATATCCACGGTGGCGTTTCAGGGGTGTTTGGCGGGCGGATTCAGCGGCTGAGCGCCACACTAGGGCGAAACACCGTCCGTGCAGTCAGCAGGTGAGAATATCCCAAATATCACCACATCGGATGGCCGGCCTAACGGCCGGCCGCTCGGCGACGTCCGGATACCAAACTAGCAGGTAGGAGAGATGCTCCGGGGGGTAAAAGATATAATACAAAGCTAGGTAAGGCGTCGATTCCCGTTTCGTACCCGTAATATATACGTATTATTGGTAGGCTAAGGCCGGCCGCTAGGGTAGGTCCTACTATACTAGGCGAGCCTTCCTCCCGGCCCGTAACCGTTTACATAGCTGGTCTATAGAACAGCCTATCTGCTGCTGTTGCAAATTAAGTATCCACATCGCCGACTCCTCGCTACATCGCCTTGCTTGTGCTTGCCTCCTAATCTCAACGATAACCTCGCTCCGTAAAGAGTACCACTGTACCTCGCTCCGGCGGCCAGATCTCCACCGGCTGCCCCAACGCCTGTCTAACTCGGTAACCGACGGCTGGCCATGGATCCCGATCGTCCACTCCCTCCATAGCCCCTCCACTGTACGCGTCGTACGGCACATACTGTGCTTCGGGGGCGCTGGATTTCCTGCCCAGATACACGGCTGCGGACTTAGGGAACTACGCTCAGTAGGTCGCCCGGTAGGTGCTAGGTTCGACCGGTTAGAGGGATTACTACGTAATACTGGTATCTGCCCCTCTGCTATGGCCGGTGCTAATGCTGTTGTCGGTACTGTTGTTACTACTGTTACCTCTGTAGGTAAAGGTACAGGTGCTGTTACTGGAGTAGCCTCAAGGCGAAAGGTAAGGCCGCCGGCCGTGAGTTTCTGGAGCTGCGTAGACTGGGTACGGTCTGAGTGTACGAGCTGATCGAGAGACTGCTGAAGCTTCGCCGTCTGCTGCTGAAGCTCAGCTATCCTTGCCTCGTGGCGTACGTCGATCGACCTCAGGTAGTCAGCTAGCGTCGGCATAGCCTGAGTCAGGAGAGCTAGCTGGCTAGGGCGCTCCTCCTCCTGGGCTGTAGTTCGGACCTGCCGGGCGAATAGCGCGTAAGCCTTATGCTGAAAGACCCGGTGATCCCATATAGGGCTATTAGGGAACTGTTCCTGTAGCAGGGCCGAGTCCTGTAGGATAACCTTCCGGAGGTGGAAGAGTAATTCGACTAGACCCATAGCTGCTAGGTCACTAACTTGGTCCTGGCTAGGGCCGAACCTATCCCTCCAGCTGTCAAGCTCAGGCCAGATCTCCCTAAGCAGGGCCTCCGGGGGCGTGATAGTAGCCCGCCGGACCTCGAAGCATCCCATCTGCGGCGGATGCCCGGCCATTACACGCATAAACTTCCGGGGTAACGAGCTGAGATAACACCCGACCATCTGCTCCTGGTTCCACCGGCCCGCTCGTCGTATCTGTTCCTCGCTTACGCCTTTCAACTCAGCTGTTTTAGCCCCAGCGCTGCGGCCGATATGCGTTTTCTTCTGTGACGTTACCCCGGCGTACTGGAAGGCCTTAGTAACCCAGTCCCGCTGCGCGTTATACGAGAAGGCTGTTGTACGATCCGCCCCGCTTCCCTTGATCAGCCGGATATCGTACCAGGCCGACCGCCGGCTCAGGTCCGGGAAGGGCTCGTCGGTTAGATCCCAGCGGTACAGCAGGTAAAAAGCAAGGCCACCTAGCATACAGATAAGCGGTTTTCTATTGCGGAGTGCCCCTGCGGTCTCAAGTCGTCCATGCTGATTTTGCTTCCCCGCACGGGTAGTTAGGATAACCGGCATACAAGGGGTCGAGCCCTCGCCCTGCAGCTCAAACGTAAACAGGTCCGAGATTTCGGCCGCCCTCCGATCGCCGCCACGAGTAAGCATATAATGGCCGAGAAGGAGGTCAACGAGTGTCCGAAAGTGACATTCGGGCGAGGAGCTGCTATGTGCCCAAAGCTCGTAGCAGATCCGCTCGAACTGCTCCTCGGTATAGCCGTCCAAGATGGTCTCCCGGCCCTTATCCGCGTATAGATCCTTCTCCCGTTGCGCATCCCGCCGCTGGAGAGACCGGACGTACTCACGTACGTGGTCTTCCCGCGGGGAGGGGTGCGTGTTCATCCCTAAAGTCCTCTGGGTCCGATAGAGGTCGGTAATAGCTGTAATATAGCTCCGTACGGAGCGCCACCCGAGCCGCGTCTCCTCCTGCGGGACGCCCTGGTCGGCCTTCCGGCTCCAGGCTCTCAGGGGCCGGTCGGTAACGACCTCAACAAGAAAGAGGAGGAGCTTGTCCTCCGTAACCGTATCGGCATCCTCATACTGCTTCCGCCGGCAGAACTCCTATATATAAAGACGTTAGCTACGTACCGGGCAACCTACGGGGCCGATAGGTAAGCGAACAACATACCTGGAACTCCTTCTGCTTCGGCTTGTACGCTATAACAGTGTTCTTCGGCCTGGACTGGTCGATAAGCGATAGGATCCTCTGTGTGTTAGCCCGTAACTCAGCTCTATTAACGGCATCGGTTCCGAGACGCGCAACGCGCCCCGTCTCCTTCGTCCTCGCCATATACAGACAGACAGACAGACAGACAGACAAATAAGTAGCGAGGCCGGATAGCCGGTAGGAGAGCGGTGAGGCGCCGGGGGGAGAGGAGGGAAAGGGGAGAGCGCGGGGCAACTTACATCGTACATCGTCTTGTGCCGCCCCTGTATTTGTATTCGGTCAGGTTAGCAGTATTAGGCCTATCGTTCCAGCGGCTCTAAACACTGGACGAAGCGCTGTATCGCAGCCGGCCAGGGGAGAGGGGAGGGGGGGGGGTGGGGTCGGAGGGGTCTTAGGGCGCCAGTCAGCGGCACTTGGCCTTGTAGAGGCCTAGCGGTTCAGGGGGCAGGGGGCCTGTAGCCAATAAGCTAGGCGGTCGCCAGCGGGGCCGTCAGCCGCCATGTATGGTGGAAGGAGATAAACGAATATCCACGTTCCCCTAACTAGGGGGACGACGTGGATATCCCCGTATGTGTGTCGGGGGCCCGGGCGTCAGCCAAAGTCATCCCGAGTCAGCGGGACCGCGAATACCATAATATACACCATCCATCCCATCCACCATACTATTACCGCAGACAACAGTCTATCCAATCAACAATCAACTCATCTTCCTTCCCCCTTCATGCCTGAACCCTCCCAATTCCCCTCCACCCTCCACATATCCCCCAATAACAACGCTGTTCCCTCAATCAAATCACACCCCTCATACCCCCACTTCTGCCTATATACCTCCTTCCCCGCTTCCGCAAGAATCCAAAACGAAGCCGCGAACCCGTCGGCCGGGTAATAATACGGTTCCCCCTGGCCGCCGTGTTGGCTGGCCTGCCACGAGTTACGAGCGAGGCCCGAGTTGCGGTACTTGTACGTGCCCATGTCGTCGGCTACTTTTAGGAGTTCGCGGAAGTATTCTACATCTGTGGCAACGGTTGCGATCTGGTCTTGGTCTTGTTTTGCTTGCTTGTCTTCGCGTTTTCTGCTGAGGTTGGGGTGAGGTGTTAGTTTGAATACATGAGAGAGGGTTGATCAGTTAGGGTTCGGGACGTACGTTGTGTTCTTTTCATTGTCGTTGGAATCTTCTTTGGGCTTTTCCTTATCCTTTACTTCTGCATCTCCCACTTCCTGCTTCGGTTTCTCCTCCCCCATCCCTTCCTTCGATTTACCATCCCTCGTACCCTCGTCCTCGGTCTCGACTTCCTCCGACACCTTATCCCCTTCCTTCGGCGTCTCCGGCACCGGATTTGGATCCACAAACTTTGGCTTGACCTTCGGATCGCGGTACAAAGCCCCCAAATCTTCCAGCACCGTTGAAACATCATTCACGATCCCAATTCTCCGATGCTTCGTCGTCCACCCGTCCATCGCCAACCGCGCATTCATATCACAGTCACTACCAACGAACGGAATCATATTATCCCACCCTCCCACCGCATCCAGCGCTGCCCGGTTCACCAGCGTGAGGTGATCGTCCTGAAACCACCTAAATCCCCACCGTTCCTTACTCTCCACCGTTCGATTGATCTCTCGGAGTGCATTCTCGTAAATCGTCCTGTAACCCATCTGCCCCGCAGCAGGCGGCCGCATAACCGCCGCCTCGTCCTCAGCATCATAGAAAACCCAATCCTGATCGCCCGGGCGTTTCAGCGTATCAGCCCCGTCCTCAAAACTAAACACCATGACATCCTGATGGCTATAAAAGTAATAAGGCCAGCTCCGCCCATGTGCCGTAGCCAAAAAGAAATTTTGCAGCTGGCTAGACGTCAACAGCACAGGCGTCTGCACGACCGTAACCCCCAGCTTCCGCAGCGTGGTGTGGTTGAGGTAAAACGGATTCTGCAGCCCGAGCTTGCCGTTCTTGTTGGAGTCCTGCACGCCGGTGTTCTCGACCACGATTATGGACTCGGGGGGCCAGCCGGCCGTGATGTAGGCCGTTACGCATTGCAGGAGCATGGGCCATTGGCGGGTGAAGCCGATGAAGAGAGGCGGTACATAGGAGATGCCGTACGTGCGGTGCAGACCCGGCGAGGGGATGTTGTAGGCTGGGATCGGTGGGGGTGTTGCTGTTGAGCTGGCAAGGAGGGGGAAGGGGTCGGTTACAGCGGGCGCGAGATAGGCTGGGGTTGGCTTGTATTTTGGGGGTGGGTGAGTGTTGGTTGGTCGGCGGTCCTATGTAGAGAGACTGTCAGTTGTTGCCAAGGCAAGGAGGATAGGTAGATTCAAGGGAGATTCGAGCGGCCTCCGTTCAAGCAAACAGACCAGCCAATTGGTTGCAAAATACGCACCACAGCCGTGTCGCCCTTCGGTTTCCCCTTGTTGATCAAATCCGGGATCCCCTTTAAGTAATTGGGACCATTTACGACGCCGCGCTGCGAAGCGACAATCAACAGCGTGATGGCGATGAAGATGAGCGGTAGGCCGAAAGCCCGCAGACCGCGCGGCGCGCCAACCATGGAGATCGTCATTGGACGGTCGGTCGCGTTTTGAAGTCTGAAAACAACGGTGAGTCCATCCAATTCTACGATCGGTCTAGAGTTCGTGGCCGTTGTGTTTGGGCTTGTGGCAGAGTTTGGCGAACTAGGACGTTGGAAGCTGCTGCTAGCTGCGGCTGAACGGGAGTACAGCAGGCTCTGAAGTTGGGATCAGCGGGCGGGATGTGGGGCATCCCTGCAGCCTTAAATCGATGCAACACGACGAATATCTTTCAGACCTTTCAGACCTTTCAGATCCTTGAAATATTTTAAATAGTAGAATGATATATTCGCAACGTGGTCTTTCATATTCAAATTGAAGGATTGGTCCTTCCAGAACACTCTGGCTTCTCAATAGTATGATTGCTGCTTGATTTTGCAAGGTTGATCGTATTTGCGAAAGTATGTTCACGCCTTAGCCGCATAGGCTTCCGTATCTTATCTAATACTCCGTACTGTGTCGGTGTACATAGCATCCGACACAACCCATGCTCGCGTGGAGGTAGTTGAGTTCGGTGTACTTTCCGTACACTACACCCGCTGCAAGTTATACACAAAAAGTGTTGCCAATAAAGTCGCGAATGGTGGGATAGGGATCGCTACACCAAATGTGACCGAAGCTGAGCCTGCCTTACACCAGTTATGCCTCGTTACTCGCATGCATTCTATGAGTATGACTTGTGTTACAAGTTATCCACATTAATACTATGCGCCAAGGTCTCCAGCGCCGGCCAAACCCCCTCAACCTTCTCCCTGATCCTCTCCTCCGGCAGCGCAACCCCCGCCATAATCTGCTCGTACGTGTTCCCCACCACCCTCCCAAATGGCGTATCCCAACCATACATCTTAGGCATGTTCTCATGTACCCCAAGCAACAACCCCAGATACACAACGCGCAGTTCGATACCGCTCTGCGCCATCTCCTGGTACAGTTCCTCGTTCATGGGCCCGCAGAGCACGTTGATCACCGTCGACATGGTCCAGTCGTTGATCAAGCGATCCGGGTCGAACTTGAGCGGCGCGAGCTGCGGCATGATCTCAAAGTGCATCTTTAGACCTACCCTGAACGCGCAGTACGGGTCGCCCGTCGTGAGGTACGCGCCGAAGAGTTGGCGGCAGAGCTGGGGCACCGGCTGTCGGGTCCAGGTCCACATGCCCGAGTTCACGCACAATCTGAGCGCGTTCTTGATTTCGTCCGGACTGGCCTCGCTGTTTTCGGATACGGAGAACGCCTCAGCCTGGATTGCGGCCGCTCTTCGCTGGGCTGCGGAGTTACCTGTAGACACCATGAACCGTTCCAGTCTCGACTCGTGGCGCTTGATAAGCGCATCGGCCTGCTTGCAGTACTCTGCCGATAAATCGTCCGGCGACTTCGCGAAGGAGTCTTCCGCGAACACTGCGCCTTTCTTGCACTTGGGGCATTGACATGTGAAGTAGTAGCTCTGCTTGAGCTCGGCTTGCCGAACGGTGAATGGATTTGTCACATCAGCGTACTTCATAAGAATCTCATCACCTTGCTTGATCGGCTTGATGGCTCGTAATACATGCGAGGGCTGGTTGAAGGTCGCCACGACGTTGGGTTCGCAGGAGTGGTTTGCACTGCAGACCAGAGGATCAAAGCCGATGCCGAAGGCAGCATCATCAAGGGGCGAGCCGAGGCCCAGGTTGTTGCAGAGGACCTACCCCGACCGTCAGCCGTGACTTCAATTTGCGCTGATTGACGCGGGTACTGGAACGCACATTGAAGAGAAAGGCTCGAGAAACTGTCCGCGAGTCCAAGTTATCGAACTTAGGTTGGCCGGCGTAGTTCCACGACGCAGAGGCAAGGAACTCAAAGTCATCAAACGTCTTCTGGTCCTGCTGACGGAGAGCCTCGAGACCTCCCGCGAACGGTCTGAATTGCAAGATATCCAGCAATTGCTCATCACTCGGGTCCGCCTTCAAACGCCCCAGCAGCTTGACCACTGCCCGTACACCAGGCGGTAGATCGGGTCGTCCGGGGACAGCCAGAATCTTGCACTCATACTTGTGCTCGCGCTTCCAGGCTTTGCTCTGGCACGTTTTGGAGCAATAGGAAACCTTGCGACAGCCGGTGCACGATTTCACTTCAATGAAACCAATTGGTAAGCCCATCGCAGCTGCTTGCTTCCGCTCGTCGGGGTCAATGGCACCGCGCTGGAAACACCAAGCGCAGCTGTCTTCGGTGCGGTCAATATTTAACTCGGCCACCAGCGGCCGTGCAACGGAGAGGACCACATCGCCGGGTGCGAAGTCTTTGCTGGCAAACAGGCCACGCCCGGCGCCGGCGATCTGCGAGCGCTTGACCTCGACGTTATCTTTGTCGTTTGCCGGCATAATTTGAGTCATAAAATACTCGAGTAAGGCTGGATGAAATGAACTATCCTAACGCGTTGTCGCGTCATGGGGTTTTTCGGTGAACTACTTTTGACTGTGTGACGTAGGCGCGGTCAAGTATTTTGGGAACCCAACGCTCTGCTCATTGGACAGACAAAGCTTTTCGGGTTGACTCCTTCCCGCATCAACTTCTCGTCCCAACCTTCCACGTGGCAGGTCACCAGCGCTCATCTGATTTGTGTATGTGACCGTTTTCAACTCCAACGTATCACTGGGCCAATTCGTCTGAAGTGTCTCCTACCGCGTGTGCTTTTTATTGATGGCCACCGTCACGTTCCTAAGCCAACCAGTGTCCCAGTGAAGGATCTGACAAGGACTTCGCCCCGATAGCTGAGTCTCGCCAATTAGGGTACGACTACCCAGTACTAGGCACATGACACTTGAACTCAATATTGATTGGGAGCGTTGTTTGGCAGCATAATGTTAGAGTGCCATTTGAATGTCCCTATCTAAGGATTCTCATAAGCCCCGGCATTGCCACATTGTTGTCACCTGCGACATCATCTTCTAATCTTTCATTGCTCCTTCGAGTCAGCAGATTTGGTACCCGCATCCTAATTCCTGGCAGCGGCATTCCCCGCAGCCGCGGCCGCAGCCAATTTCTCTGACGCTTTCACAACATCACCCGCTTTGGCCGCCAGCATTTCATCCTTAGCCACATTCGACGCCTCGGGATTGGCAGTAGTAGCATCGAACGGAAGCCCAGTGGATGCCTTTCCTGCGTTCGCCTCGTCGTCTGCGATGTTCTTGTTCAGCTTGGTCGTCTCCTCGGTCAGCTTGGCCGTCACGTTTTCGCCCTGCGCCTGCTGGGCCTCGAGCTGAAGGACCGTGGCGGTGAGCTTGAAGATCTTGTTCTTGATCTTGCCGCGCTATGCAGGGTTCATTTTAGCAATGGATCAATTGTTTAATTCGCGGGTGAGGGAGAAGAAGGCAGGGGAGGAAACGAACCTGCAGAGCCAACACCTCCTCGCCGGGGGTAGCAGCCGCGATTTTGACGTTATATGCGCCTCGCTCGGCGTCATTGGAAATTTGGTTGACCGCGTTCAAAAACGTGATGTCGGCTTCATCGACTGTGGCGAGGTTGGTGGGTAGGCCGCTCAGCTTCTCGAGGGCCTCGGCCTTGCCGTTGCCAGCAGTGCCGTCGCTAATGGACAGCTCGTTGTAAGTCTTGGCGGTGAAGACGGGGGCACGACGGCTGAGTTGGGTGTTCCTGATCAACGGTGCGGCGGTGGCGACGGCCGCGAAAGTGGCGAGGACTAGTGAGAACTTCATGTTGATGTTTTGAGTTAATTACTGAGGCAAGTGAATTGGTAATGTTGGAGTGAATGTATTAACAAGTGTGCTTCTAATGACCAGCAGTGAGAGCTAATGAAAGAAGACAAGACAGCACTGCTGTAAATGAGTGTTGAGAACGAAGGGTTAGTTATGCTGGAAGAGAAAAGTAGGACATGTCGAGGCAGATATGAGGAATACTAGTGCTGATCTTATAGGCAAAGATCAGACCCGATCTTGGCATACATTTTTCACATTTGAGAATGATTCAGGACCTCGTCTCGAACGATACAACCGCATGTGTAACCTTTGGGGGCATCGAAAATCGTCCATTTGAAGCCTGAAACCCTTCTTCATTGACTGAATTTGGATTTTGGCCATGTGATGTCTTATTTTAGCTTCACCATCCTGGGATCGCTCCGACATGGGAACTTTGAGTAGTGATCTTTATCTCAACGGCAATTATTTCAAAGAGACACGGATGATCCATACAGGTACTGCTGCCAAGGATCGTCATCTCTACTTTTGGTATGCTGCAATATTGTCGTAGAGGCCCGTTAGTGTTGAGTTTATTCCAGCTCTGGGATATATCCCTCGATTCGGACAAGATGCGACGCTGGACTGTGACCATAGAGCCTCACTAATTCAGCTGAGACCTGCCAAGTACAAGAATGGCTGTGTCACAAGTCATTTCTGAAAACAGCGAGTCATAACTAGCACCAAGTTGGGATGAAGTTGTGGGATAGTGTTCGACTCATTCGTTTGAAAATTGCTACTAGGTATAGTAAGTGTTAGAGTATTGAACTTGTCTCAATAGTGTGTGTACTATCGTAATAGGCACAAGCCATTCTCGAGTTGAAAGACGGCTGTACAATATCGAAGACGAAAGACATTTTCATTATGTTGGTTCAGTAACTATATTCCGAGAGATATGTTATGTCTGCTTCAAAGTCTAATATTATTATACGTGTTCGCCAGTCTCCTTGCCTCATAGAGCTCAGTGCTTCAAGAAAGTGTGCATAGTTGAACGATGTAGCACTGTCAGCTGAGCTTCTCCCAAATCTCATTTCGCCACGAGGAAAGCGAACAGAGACTACGCAGTAGTAATGGGAACGAATCGTAGGATAACTTATTCATGTCTGTTATTCGTTGTAGTTTTTATCCTGAGCATCGGTTGTCATAGGTTTCCAATACCAGAAAAGGTACCGCATCAAAACACTATCATTATATCATAGTAAGCGGGATTGCACAACATGAAGGTGTGGTACTGGGATACCGGCTAGGGCAGTTGGGAATATCAAATTGCTGTCCCTGCCACTGTCAAACTCTAGATTATCCGCCTGATGTTTGTGTACATCAATACTTACATAGAATGCCGCGCTTTCAGAGGCCAGGCAGCCTTCTACAGTGGCTACGGCTCCAGTTATAGGAATATTGCGCGTTTGTGGGTTGACTTTTTCCTCGGGTAGACATTCAGTTAATCAGTGAAGAATGAATGATCAGACGTAGACGGTACTCTGTTCCAGATCTAGGACATAGTTGTGCCTATATTGCAATATTATCACAAGATATAGACCGCTGCGTCAATCTAAACGCCAACTATCATTTTATCATTTCATGTCCAATTCTGTCCAAACGTAGAATAGGGCTGAATGGTAATGAGTTTGTATTCATGATGCATTGCTACCAATTACTTGATACGTCCCAGTACGTAGGTGTTGGACCTTCAAGACTACTAAATCAAGACTGCCAGTCTTGGAAGGACATATGGCCACGCACCGTACGTTATGGGCCAATATGACCACCACCCATCGAACCACACAACTCCTGCCTGTGGGACAGGCATCGTTCATTCCTGTCTATAAGGCCCTTATGGCCGCCGTCCACTTCGTTCAGGACTCTCCAGAGATCATGACAGTTTCAATACAAGACCATTTGCCCACAATCCAACAGTAGGCTCCTTTATCATTATTGAGATACCCTGCAAAAGACAGCCACCGGTAAACCATTTTTGATACCTAGGTGCATCTGTGCTCATATAAATGAATTACTGATAAAAGCCAGAAACTGGATGCAATGTGTGAGTGTACTAGCTCGTGCTATACGTAAAATGTATGAAGAAGAGAGATACGCACAGAGTAAAAACTACCTCTTCCTCGGCCGACCTTCTTATAGTCCTTATAGGACTCATACTTCATAGAGACCGGGGAACTTTTGGATCCGCAGACCATCTTGCGCAGTGTGCCTTTATTTATGGAACAGAAAAGGAACTGGTTCTTCATCTGGTTTGTTCCTCTGTTTGCCGTCTGAGAGTGGGGGTAAGCATGGATTTCAACCGTAAGTCCAATATGAAGCCACATAGCCATTAATACTGTAGTAGGATGCTGTGGTAGAGGAGATATCGCTATATAAAAAGTAGGCTATCAGCCTGTTTTGTTAGTAGACGGAGTTGTCTATAACATGGGGGGTACGGTCGCTGCCATGTGGCTATTCCCTCCTTCTTTACATGCCTTTGTACTTCAGTAACGTTAATTATGACCATTGTCCCGAGTGACTGCGTCATTATCTCAAGGAAGCATCCTTGGAAGAAGCCCGGAGAAAGCCTAGACAAGACAGTTGCCAGGTCTCTAGTATCTGCCAATGAAGTTATGCCAATCAACCCAGTGTTGGCCAGCAGCAGTCAGAGATGCAAGAAGATGAAATAGCTCGAAGCCGGCAAATCAAATGAAGCCGGTGGCAAGAGTTAACTCCGGTTGGGCTTCACCGGGTATGTCGGCAGCTACAGCAAACCAAAAACGAGACATATGAAGTCAAAGGGGCAATCAATCACCGTTTACAACACAGCTTATTTCATAACACACACACAAGACAAATGATACCATCTAACGTAGTCTACGGTCCAATTGCACACTTTGGCAGACCTTATACGACAATGTATAAGTTAATTCAACCATAACGCCTATCATCAATTGAAACTACTCAGAATCGTTATCTTCAGACGTCTCTACATCATTTCCACAAGTGCGCGCATTATGTCCGGGCTCGCCGCAGATTCTACAGCGCCGTACACGCGCAATTCGCCGCCTCGTACGACCACCAATTTGACGAAATTCGTCATGTAACTGCCCATCAACCTCTCGTTGAGACTGTAGGTCCTGTCCAGCTTGTATACGAAGTGACCCTCCACTCTGTAGCTGTTTTTTCTTCGCACGGCGACGTCGACTTAAGGTCTCATTTGCCTTTCGAAGTCATTCGGCCTCGCCTTCTAAAAGGGCAAGCCGATGCATAACCTTCGTTGTACCTCGCGCAATCTGATCTATTCCAGTAAAAGTTGACGTTGGTGAGCTATTTTTATGTCGTACAATCCTATTTTTCACATAATCGGTTTGTGATTGGGCTTCGGCTGGGTTGTTCGGAGTCTTTGATTCCCAAGGGACGGGGAGACCAGCCGAGCTACCCGGAGATGTTGGCGTATGTAATTTCACATCGAGCTGTGATATGACATAATCTGCATCGTACGGAACTATTCCTACCCCTCGGAAACCTCCTTGGATATTTGAAACCGTGAAAGTTGCGTTGTACGCGTTTAAAAACGCCGGTAAAAAGTCTTCTTTCGAGATATGACTTATATGTGCTCGCATGAGATCTTCGATTTCTTTTCCGTACGCTCTTTTTAACCCGCGAAAACAACCAACATCAAGAGGCTGGAGCTTATTCGACGAATGAGGAGGCATACAAAGCGTGACGATATTGTTAGCTTTGCAATATACCTCGAAATCGGTCGAGTGATGGCTTTCGTGACCGTCGAGGATCAATAGGCGATGAGTACCTTTCGTACGAGACTTGGTGTGATGATCGAAGTGTTTTATCCAATCTTCGCCTCTCTCGTTCGTAGTCCAGCCATTTTTAGTAACTGCGATAACCCAATCAGGCGGTAATGGGCTGTTTTCGTACCATGACGAGAGGTGGGTTTTGCCGACGAAAATGATGTACGGAGGGAGGGCATAACCGGACGACCCAACGCCTTGAATAACTGTAACCCATTCCCGATTTCTTTGCTAGGCTACTCTAGGCCTTCCACGCTGATCAGAAGTCGTCACGACCATTTCGGACGAGATTTGGCCCATCACAAAACCGGTCTCGTCGAAGTTGTAGATATCCTCCTCCTAGATCGCATATTTCGCAATTGTATTCCATACCAGGTCAAACCACGCGCGATACGCGTCGGGGTCTTCGCAGAGAACTCTCTGATAGTCGATCCTTCGATTTAAACGCGTCTGGAGGTCTGGTGGTCGTCTTACGAAGCTCGAGGCCCAGTTGACGCCGACGCGTCCCGCGTCGCGACTTCGAAGTAATCGGTTGGCCATATCTTCAACACCACTCAATCGGGGAGGAAATGCTCGCGAATCTAGGTCGGTTATATGTCGTACGATTGCCTCTTCTTCGGAAGGAGTCAACTTTTGCGTTGGCGATCGCGTAATCGCTCGAGCGGTTTTACCGTCGCGTCGATACGCAAGGGTTCTAAAAGGTACGTTATAGATCTGACCAGCGCGACGTACACTTAATTTTGGATCAGATTGAAGCGCATATAATGCTAGAATCATATTACTTTCATTCCAAGAACCAACCATAGTTATGTGGTGAAAAACCGCAGGTCAAAGTGATAGCGTACGAAAATCTGCCGAAGTGTGCAATTGGACCGTGGACTACGTTAAATGAAAGTCTTTTCCATCTAATCGACGGCAGATTCCAATATCATCACGTCACTGAAATCACACGCAAAGACGAGTTCCTGTAATTTATCAAATGGAAAGATCAACGGCAAAACAACCCAAGTTCTCAAAGATATATGACGTGCAGAAACTGGAGAGGTAAAATAGAGAATCAGAAATAAGACCTTCACGGATGGTGGCGACCCAGGTTGACTGCTACAACAACCCTCCAATCCCTATGCCTATGTCTTGTCTAAGAGGTGTAAAGCCATTAGAAGGCGCCCTCGTCCAAATATGTCCACATGCTACGAGGTCCGTAGAACTTGTGGACGACTATCTAGTCTCTGCAACAAGCGGTAAACATATACCTTAGCCGATAAAGTCAACTGTGAGCATCCATCTAAGCAAGTCCGAATTTCTTGGCAGCGGACGACCTCTCGTTGACGCCACCGTCAGAACAAGCCTCAGTGGGATCTAGGAGAGCATTCGACATATTAACTCACCCAGCCTCGTCCACAACCATATGACGACGCCGACTATTACGTTCGATGAAGTAAGCAATCCGATTACTGTTGATTTTGATAGCTTTCGGAAGGTGAGATAGGTTCACTTGTCTTTGTCATATTCCTTGCCCCTCATAGCCATGCTCGGTCCTTATAGTCATTCCAGTAATTAAATTGTAGATTCATCTGATCTAAACCAACCCGGTTTAAGTCGAGATTCCGCTGAGGGCCCTATACAAGTCTACCTAGTCAGTAACTTATCTTTCGACGAACCAAACAATCATGTCTCTAACTCAGTAAGGGCGTCTGGATCGTTATTCATAGATTCCATTTCGACGGTACCGTCGAACAATCCATAGATTATTTTCGTCTTAGTTTCCTAAATTGACTCTCGGCGAGAAACAAGCAGAGGAGGCCGTGAACGAAGACCGGTTTGTTGATTTTCCAGGGATATTGACAGTCTGAATTTAACCTATGCTTTAATTATCGCGAGACTGTCGAGCATGTGAGCACATATACTGGAAGTCCCAACATCCAGCGTTGTCACCGAGTAAAATAGTTCGGCATATCATATCCATAATATTATATTGGGTTCTTATCCGTGGAGGAGTCGTGGCCACGTCTTTTACCTATTATTAAGTTTTCCCGCGTGAAATGCAAATCTTGATATTATGTCGCAAGCCCATTTGCAGGTTCCAACAGAGCATAATATTTGCGATGGTGTATAAGCTGTTTCTAGGATTAAGGCTACTTCTAGTCCCAGCATTTATGCGATGAAGAGTATTTGTGTAACTATATTTGACCCTAGTCGAAGACGTGCTCAATTTTAACGTTCAGACTTTGGAATTATAAAATAGAAGCTTCAGACTCAGATTCTACCATGGATATGTCGAGGTTTTCTTGCTAACCAGCTGTTTACTTGAGTCAAAATCTTATCTGATGGGGCCTCTTCTTAGTAAGTTTTCTTTGATCCTTTGAGGTTCTATTCCTCAATACCGACTTCCTTACGACCCTCATGCGACCTCTTGTTACACTACTCCCGCGCTGGTCTACCATGCCTACCTCGGCAGATATCATTTCAGATTGTGTCTCGGCTGTCGACTTATGGCTTCGAGCTCTCTACGAATGGAACCGAAAGCATGAGGCCGACACTACAACCAACCGCAACAGAAAAGTTCTAGAAATATCCCAAGCTGTCATGGAGGCTACCGACACCATTGCCGAGCTTGGAAAGAAGATATTGAAGCTAGGCGCGAGGTGTCCAATCTGCAGAGAGTACGAGGTAGAAGACCTAGTCACTCTACCTTGTGGCCACAAATTCCACGCGGAATGTGTTCGTCGTTGGCTGCAATGCGGTCAGAATAGGGATTGTCCAGTGTGCCGCCACGGCCTTCGACATAAATGTGGTCACGCTCTAGACGATGCACTCTTAGTCCCTGGGGAGGTTCTTTGCTCCGGTGTGCTCAAACTTCCTTGCTCTAGACGCGTTCGCGTCGAGTTTGATTCTCAATACCAGTCCGACTCTGAGGTAGAAGCAGGCTCTGAAGAAGATGGTGCTGAGGATGAGACAGGCGCTGGAGGAGAAGCACACTTTGAAGACGGCGCCAACTCTGAAGATGGAGAGGACCTCATGGAAGGGGAGAATAATCGTAACCATGGTAGCTATGATGATGATGAGGATGACGAGGACGGAAATGATGGCGTGGGCAGCGAAGACGGATCTAACCCCACTTACTACAGATATCCCTCGAGCCCAACCGCACCAACGCATGTACCTGGGACAGAGATCCACATAGCTTTTCGCGCACCACCTCCATCCAATGACTGGGTCCTGAGATCTTCCCAAGCGCGTCCGACAAGCACTGCTACAACGCCACTGAGTAGTCAACAGTTGGAAGAAGAACCTCTTAATGAGAAACTGCGAAGCGCCCAACTGCTCCAAGAGCCCCCCACATTGTCTGGGTTGGACCCCAACTCTTCCAATGGGAGGCCAAGGGGCGTTAGTATTGCGTCATCGAATCCTCGCCGGTCAGAAGATGAGTCTTCGCCTGGAAAACTGGGAAGAGCTCATCCACTTCATTTGGATCCTCAAAATACAGAGGAGCCTCCTCTTCCCGAACACTGCCGCCGTCTCCTACGCGGACTCCACAGTAACGCATTGCGGGCGCGACAAAGAACCGGCATGAGTCGCGCAAAGGCCTATAGAGTATGCCTCGAAGCCATCCTGCCTGCTAGCGAAGATCCCAAGAACCAAAAGCAGATGCTTGGTGAGGTGCTATACCCCATAGTGTGGTGTATGCTGGGAAGGCGACCTGCTTTGGCGGGAAAGATCACGGGGATGCTTTTAGGGTTGTGTAATGCGGAGATACTAGACTTGTAAGTAGTGCAGCTTCTTAGCGGCAGCATTTGAACTATTTCTGACGCTCACTTCACCATAATTTGGCCAAAGCTATCATGAAAAGACTATTGCTGACGTTAGTATAGGATTGAGAGCGATCAAGCTCTTTGGGATACTGTGCAGGAGGCCAAGAGTGTGTATGAAGAGCATATTCGAGAAGGAGGTGTGGGCCACTTATAATCAGCTGCGAGTCAAGTAGAATATAAATGGACACGAGAGACGGAAGCCCCACAGGGCAAAACAACCAAGGAACCATTTCTATCGATCATTCTACCGTTCATAGTTGAAGTTCACTTCGTCGCTATTCCATTATCTGTGGCTTGTTATGTATTGAAGACGGTGGTAAGTCTTGGAATAAAGCCGGTGTTTGGGATACTATCATAAGTAGGGCATTCAGATTGGTGCATCCTCACACCGAGAGCATGTTGCAGATTTCCATTGAAAATTTCCTTCCAGTCTGGAGAGATAAGCCCCATGTTGCAAACTGAACAGGCCCCTCTTGCACTTATCGCAAGTAGGGAATTCAATAGGGATGGGATGAGCGCCAAATGCAATATCCGCAGATATGATCATCAATATGTCCCTCGCAAACACAGGATTGCTGGCCACGTAATCACGGAACCTTTTGTCCTGCAAGACAGCATAGCCTGTTCGCCGAACAAAACCAGCGAATTCCCGTTGTAGTGGTTCCAGTGTAGGCACGTCGTACTTGTAAGCACGACTCACGCCTTCCAAAACCCCTTGATAGTGATGCTGAAATGTAACTTTGAATGCCACGTGGGGAATATAACGATGTGCTTCCGTCTGGATGGGTTTTATAAGTAAGTTGAGAGCCGACTTTAGCTTCTTGATCACGCTTTTCCTGAGCGCAGGCACATCGTAGAAGTCACCAAGCTCGTAGGCTTCGCAAAATGCCACGAATACGTTTGAATCAAATCCTGTTGATTTTTCCACAGCCAAATCTGCAACAATCAGTCAAATATGCATTAATGTAGCTCAGTGCATGGTGACGAACCTCCACCGTAGATGAACTTCAAGAGCCACTCAACCTTGGCCACCGGTGTCTCCTGGATTACAACATATTTATCCTTCGCTTCCTGGTTGGAGACGGTCAGCTGATTCAATATTGGGCCAAAAAGGAACGTTTACAGTGCATACTTTGAAGTTCCCATCGAGGGCCTTGTCAAACCACTTGGAACGACTACACAGGATCGCACGATGCACCTGCCAGGTCATCCTCTCGCATTCGACCGTTGCATCGGAGAACTTTCGGTCAAGAAAGAGACTGTATTGCGTGAGCATGTGACCAAGAAATCGTAGTTGACTGAAAGTACTAACCTCATGTCGGAGTCAGCGTGCATCCCAGCAGTCGCCATCTCGAACTCCAGCCTCCAGTTTGACTTTGTAGATCTTCAAACTAACTATCGGCGGGCACTTGGAAGAGACACTGCTATAGACGGGAAAAGACAACATTCGGGAGTCTGAAAGCATTTGTACGTGAGGGGTTGCGGAAAAGTCTGAACGGCCTGCTGCATGTATATGACGCCACTGGATTCTGCCTCTGCAGACTTCCGGGCACATTTTTGAGGCCAGTTTCAAAATAGTTGAGCGCAATCTTGGGATCATTATCGGACATATCGTTGGTCATTGCGCAATTATATTACAACGCGTAGAGTCCTTCCATATGAAAGATATACCGTGGCCTGGTTACCGAGTCAGCGATGCTATTGCCAAGGTGACCTGGACAAACAAAACACATGGCGTACCAAATCTGAAATACTGCGGCATAAATGGTTATCTTACCTCTATCGTGTGATGTGCAGCTTGTCATCCTGTTGACTATCATAATCCAGCCCCCTGTCTTGACGCTAATGCGCGACAGGGACTGACGAGGGTGGAATTTCTGGTCACTGTCTACCTACCTGAACTTAGCTGAAGTCAAGGGCAAAAATAGTTCAGAGAGGTAGTAACAGCCGTCAGGCATTGTAAAGCAAACACAAAATTAGTCTCGCATTTCAGTGGAAACCTGCTACCTCACAACCCCTTAATTTCAACTTCTTGGACGGAAGACTCGCAGTGATCGCGGCGCTGCTTGATTAACTCAACGCTATCCACATAACCTCACTCAATACTGCTCCCGAGGCTAGCATATCGCCGAATTCAAATTCACAAGAAGAGCGCCCGCAACGCCAACAACCTCTCCACTTCAAAAATAACGTCGATGGCAGCACTTCTTCTAGCTTTACCCGTCGGGGCCTGAGAACATCAGTGACCCCTTCAACCACCTGTGCAAAGGCACTTAGTTGCACAACGGCGCGGAGAAATATACCGATTGCGCATAGAAAATAATGAAAAGGTTGACCTAATCCGCAAGCCAGACTCCATATATGCATTTTCTGCCAATAACTGCCTGGCTGGTCTCAGCAGATTCCTGAATTTGGTGCAGACCAAGCGGGTACTCCTACCTGCGTAGAGGAATGAGGCGAAACGGAATGGGTGCGGGGAGATGGGCTCGAACGGCGGTAATTGGCTCAACCTCAAAAAGAAGGACCAGAAGGCCGACGTTTTGGGTCTTTACAGTGACGAGAAGTTCTCGATGCAGTTAGAGATAGTGGAATGTGTGGAGCTGATCCTGGCAGTCAGGATGGAACGATGATGTGTTAGATGTGGGCGAGTAAGGAAGCTGGGGATCTTCAGGAATATACTGCTTGCCACATCGATACGAGTGGGAGGTCCTAAAATTCGGGCTCACTATATTGTGAGATTCATTGGCAAGGATGTAAAGGTGGAAAGATATTTGGTGGACACTATGGCTACATTCAACGCAAATAAGGATATTTGGCCGTGGATTCTACGCCTGATGGAAAAGAAAATGGGCATGCTCGGTGTCTATCTTACGAAAGGAGAATTTGAAACACAGCCAATGCTACTCTAGCAACCAATACCTGGCACTCATGGCATTGGAATGGATAAACGGGTTCTGATAATGGGATAGGGAGGAATGGCAGTAGCAAAAGGGGTTATCATAGTGACAAACACTTCATACTAGTTGATCAAATAAACTATTCCGTTAACACAATATGTGACATTAGGGTGTGAATAGGTCATTTATCATTAATATGTTGGATGGTCAATTACGGTCCAATCCAACGATCATTCATTTTGCGCAAATTATGTTGTCGTTGCAGGAAGTTCGCCCAGCCGTCGCTTCACAAACACATTCTTCTCCCATCCATCAATTTCATCAATTATCGTTTCCCGAACAAGCTGGTACTTGCCTAACTTGGGCATGGCCACCGCCCAAACAAGGTAGTATACACCTCCCGCGAATATGACACCGAAGCCGCAAACGCAGTGAATCCAATACGGTAGGCTTTGGTAAACATTCTGGCCTCCCTCTGGGGGCATGAATGGGGCAACTACAAGGTAAATGTTGCTGAGCATGGAGAAGATAACGACGGGCAATGAGGCATTAAATGGAGGGTGCCAATTCCAGGCGTCGCGATGCAGGTAGAGGTGGACTAGGCCAGCGGCGACGAAGGTGTTGATGATAGCTAGAGGGTACGAAATAAGGCTAACAATAGTGTTAGTATGGACGTCGGTCTTGAGGGAAAAGGGGTAGACTGACTTGAGAATAAAATTATACGCATCACCAGGCGGAGGCGCCAGGATGGTAATAACGCAGATGAGCCAATGCCAGAAGAGTCCAGCAAGCGGTGCGTTGAAAGGTCTGTTGCTCGCCCAAAACTTGGAGAAAGGCAAGATGCCCTCGCGACCCAGTTCTTGTACCAACCGCCCTTGAGAGAAAATGACACTCATTACGTTACCCAGGGCCGACAGGGCAACGAAGACCGAGAGTGCGCGCTCGGCGGTTTCGCCAAAAACATTGCGAAATAGAGACGCGGCGACAAGACGTTTTGCCTCGAGCATCTCCTCCTTGGGGACGGCAGCAAAGTACGAGATATTGACGAGGATATACAGCGTCCCGATGAAGCCAACCGCCAAAGGCGCAGCGATCCTCAAAGTGCGCACGGGGTTCTTGGTCTCGCTGAGTGCGTAGTTGGCGTTGCTGTAGCCGGCGAAACTCCATATGACGTTGTAGAGCGCCGTGACGACGCCATACGCACTGCCGGTGGTCCCCTCGAATGCATCGTGGAAGTTGTTGGGCTTCTCCTCGAGCTTTGCATGACCTGCGAGTGCGACCCAGCCGGCGACCACCATGATCAGGATGATGATGATCTTGATGGATCCGAGTACGTTCTGGAGCCGCATGCCCCATTTGAGGAACAGGCCGTGGACTAAGAAGGCGAAGGTGATGCAGGTGAGGCCGACACCGCGCTGGTTCCACCGTCCGACCTCGACATTGGCAGCGTGAAGGATATACTCGCCGAATACAACCGAATTACCGCTTGCCCATCCCAGAAGAACAACGTAGCCCGTGTACAAGGCACTAGTGAGAAACTTGGGCTTAGTGAAGACATACTCGAGGTAGTTCTTCTCACCCCCATTTTTGGGGATCGCGGTGCCGAACTCGATGAATACGGCCGTACCGGCGAGGGCAATGATCATGCCGACAACCCACATAATTAAGGACAGCCCGACGCTGCCGGACAGAGCCAGGATTGTTCCTGGGGTGGCGAAGATGCCGGTGCCGATGATACGGTTCACAATCAGGAAGACAGCGGTGGGGATGCCGATTTGAAGCTTGGCTTGGCGCGCATCGAGGATGTGATCAGAGGCTGGGGTTGAACAGTTAGGATAGACGTGAGAAGTTTGATCGCGACCAGTCAAACTAACCGACTTCACCATCTTGGTTGGGGGCAGATGTATCTATTGTGCCGTACCTGTAGGCAGCTGACGGGACCAGGGGTTTGTTTTCCGTCATAGCCACTTCGTCACATTCGACACTGTGGATTCGAGTATGACGTATAAGGGATAAGATATCCCAGGGAACAAGTGACAGCTTGGTGGATCGTAAGTTAAGGTATAGTGTCGATCTTTAGCAGCGGAGCAGCAGATGCACGGTTTTATGGCCAACGAAGTGCCGTGAAATCAATTCCTATAGTTAAAACCGAGCCGCAAATTCGTGACAGGAACCAGCTGCTTTTAAGACAAAGAAAATTCGCATTTTCCAGCTGGGAGCGGTTTGGTTTTTGTTGTATTTTTCTTTCGAGCTCCACTTTCTCCATTGCGTGCTTGCTGCCAAGCATCGCTCTCAAAAAAAATAGCAATGGCGACTTGTATGGATCTATCGGGTTTCATGCATCGCTTCGTGCATTTTTTGAACCTTTAAGATTTGATCGAGTCAGACGGATAGAACTCTACGTTATCAGTGTCCGACTCCAATTATGACTTGGTTTGATTACATCTAATCAACAGTTAACTCAGTCGTATGATGGTTCTGCGGTTACTATTCTACACTACTAATAAAGGATTAGGCATCCGATTTGGTGGTACTGGTATTTCATATAGCTAAGGAACCAGGCACACGTTTCATTACGCTATCCTGCTTACCCCAATTTGCGCCTTCAGGCCCAGAACTGTTGTAAACGTCCTACGTAAGCAGGTCTAAATAGCTATCATCCGAGACCTGTTCGATGAGTCCCAAAAGAAGCTCGTAGCTCTGGCTATGATTATACAGAATAGGGTGAGAAAGAAGCGGATCGAGGATTCGTAGACGAAGAGGTTCCGAATATATTAAATTATGTTAAACTCCCGTCTAAGTATACATCCTAGGATACTATTGCCGCACCTCATCCTGGAGAGTTCTGCGTAAATCCTCCGTAGACAGAGGAGGCGAGTTCTCTGTAATATTTTCAAAACTATGCTCGATCTCCCAAGTGCAAGGCAAAATCCGCATCGCACGTTATGCAGTTCGAGGGTGAAACCCCCGTATGTATTGTCCAATGGTGAGGCTCTGAATAGAGGGGTACCAGATTTATATGAAGGCCAAAAAAATATGTTTTTGTTTTCTTTCTTTATGATGGTTACTTCTGGTTTTGGGGCGGGGTTTTGTAGCCCTGTACTTGGCCGTACCTTCCCACCTGGGGTATTTGATAACCCTGGGAAATAACAAAGTTGAGTCTAGACAAGCAGCACGGAATGGAGGACATGTAGATCAAAGATGGGACAACTTAAAAATTTGGCTTACCAAATAGATTGATCTCCAAGTGAAACCAATTTCTTGGGATTGATAAAGACTTCAACATTAGCGCTATCGATAACGTAGTCCACGGTCCAATTGCACACTTCGGCAGATTTTCGTACGCTACCACTTTGACCTGCGGTTTTCACCACATAACTATGGTTGGTTCTTGGAATGAAGGTGATATGATTCTACCATTACATGCGCTTCAATCTAATCCAAAATTAAGTGTACGTCGCGCTGGTCAGATCTATAACGTACCTTTTAGAACCCTTGCGTATCGACGCGACGGTAAAACCGCTCGAGCGATTACGCGATCGCCAACGCAAAAGTTGACTCCTTCCGAAGAAGAGGCAATCGTACGACATATAACCGACCTAGATTCGCGAGCATTTCCTCCCCGATTGAGTGGTGTTGAAGATATGGCCAACCGATTACTTCGAAGTCGCGACGCGGGACGCGTCGGCGTCAACTGGGCCTCGAGCTTCGTAAGACGACCACCAGACCTCCAGACACGTTTAAATCGAAGGATCGACTATCAGAGAGTTCTCTGCGAAGACCCCGACGCGTATCGCGCGTGGTTTGACCTGGTATGGAATACAATTGCGAAATATGCGATCTAGGAGGAGGATATCTACAACTTCGACGAGACCGGTTTTGTGATGGGCCAAATCTCGTCCGAAATGGTCGTGACGACTTCTGATCAGCGTGGAAGGCCTAGAGTAGCCTAGCAAAGAAATCGGGAATGGGTTACAGTTATTCAAGGCGTTGGGTCGTCCGGTTATGCCCTCCCTCCGTACATCATTTTCGTCAGCAAAACCCACCTCTCGTCATGGTACGAAAACAGCCCATTACCGCCTGATTGGGTTATCGCAGTTACTAAAAATGGCTGGACTACGAATGAGAGAGGCGAAGATTGGATAAAACACTTCGATCATCACACCAAGTCTCGTACGAAAGGTACTCATCGCCTATTGATCCTCGACGGTCACGAAAGCCATCACTCGACCGATTTCGAGGTATATTGCAAAGCTAACAATATCGTCACGCTTTGTATGCCTCCTCATTCGTCGAATAAGCTCCAGCCTCTTGATGTTGGTTGTTTTCGCGGGTTAAAAAGAGCGTACGGAAAAGAAATCGAAGATCTCATGCGAGCACATATAAGTCATATCTCGAAAGAAGACTTTTTACCGGCGTTTTTAAACGCGTACAACGCAACTTTCACGGTTTCAAATATCCAAGGAGGTTTCCGAGGGGTAGGAATAGTTCCGTACGATGCAGATTATGTCATATCACAGCTCGATGTGAAATTACATACGCCAACATCTCCGGGTAGCTCGGCTGGTCTCCCCGTCCCTTGGGAATCAAAGACTCCGAACAACCCAGCCGAAGCCCAATCACAAACCGATTATGTGAAAAATAGGATTGTACGACATAAAAATAGCTCACCAACGTCAACTTTTACTGGAATAGATCAGATTGCGCGAGGTACAACGAAGGTTATGCATCGGCTTGCCCTTTTAGAAGGCGAGGCCGAATGACTTCGAAAGGCAAATGAGACCTTAAGTCGACGTCGCCGTGCGAAGAAAAAACAGCTACAGAGTGGAGGATCACTTCGTATACAAGCTGGACAGGACCTACAGTCTCAACGAGAGGTTGATGGGCAGTTACATGACGAATTTCGTCAAATTGGTGGTCGTACGAGGCGGCGAATTGCGCGTGTACGGCGCTGTAGAATCTGCGGCGAGCCCGGACATAATGCGCGCACTTGTGGAAATGATGTAGAGACGTCTGAAGATAACGATTCTGAGTAGTTTCAATTGATGATAGGCGTTGTGGTTGAATTAACTTATACATTGTCGTATAAGGTCTGCCAAAGTGTGCAATTGGACCGTGTGTGCAATTGGACCGTGGACTACGTTACCTGTCAGTTTGATTTTTCAACCACCTAATGCCCCTTTTCGGAGAATGTCAAATTCAATTCCAAGCTCCTGCATGGAATCTTTCGTAAAATGCGGTGCGCTAGCGTTATAGATGGACTTAACTTCGTGTAATTTGAGTTCATCTGCGCTACTCTCATCATACGTCGCTGGTCTTGCGTAGAAGCTAGATCACCATCTCCTGACCGCACTGAAGTATTTTCCGGCTGAGTGAGAGATTCCATGATATTAAAATTAGCATGACTATGATTAGTCAATCGGCGAAAGTAGCCGGGTGCTATCGTATCTAATATAGCTTAAGTGTAGCGCAAGGTGGAATTAGGAATCAGTTCTAATGCGGGGTGAAGGTGCCAGACAGACAGACGAAATTTATGCCGCCCCGAGGCGCTAAGCCGAGAGGGCACTACGTTAGTGCTATGTATATAGAACGATACTTTTCTTTGGAATAACCTCGTGAAGGTCATATATATCTTCCGTATCGGTGTTTTCTGCTAGACAGTTGTCTCTTCGCAGGTTGAAAAGTACGAATAAGATAGCTCGGTGGTATCTTCTCCAAGTGTCCAGCTTTCTATAAGCAGCAGCCGGAGTGTATCTACTCGTGGAAGTCCCTACGGACGGGTAGGAGGTTTGTTCGCCCGGGGTGATTAAGTAGTTGCCTTATTTTAAGAAGTCGGCTGGTGTAGTTGGTCACTTCGCTGGTAGATAACGTAGCACCCCCAGTACTCGGCCCCCCCCAGAACCCGGCCACCCGCTAAGCCCCCCTTAATCTCGCTACCGAAGGTCGTCGTCGCCAACAACAAGAGTAATAAGAAATCGATTTTTGAGGCTATTCGTAAGGCAATCTACTCAAATACATCAAGATCAACTGGGATTTCCTTCCATACAAGTTTGGCAAAGCCTACTTTGCCACGTAGGGCTGCCCGCCGTGCTTTAGTAGTCATAACCTCCTGTTCACGCTCATCACGCTCCTTCTGTTTGGTGACCATCTCATCTATCGTCAATACACGTGCTTTGCCAAAGTTCTTATTAGTTTTTTGAGACCGTCTCTCCTTCTGCTTATCAACTAGTCCTTTATTAAGGACTTGGAGAGCTCGGTTATCTGAAAGCGCTGTAAGGTAGGTCTTCTGAACGAAGGATAACCCGTCGCGCAAAGGGGTGGTACATGTCGAATATCACGTGTGTCCAATCGAGTAGTCAGAAGTGCATAAGATTGTATATGAATGAGGTGTGTTATTGTCTGTGTTCTATTCTCGCGAACTCCCGTTGCTCTGCCCTTTATAGATTCTTTCGGAAATGTCGGAGGTGCATTGTTCAGGTGTCTGACCCCGAACTTCGGAGTTACTTTCGGGAAGAGGGGTTCATTTCGCCGTCTGAACTTCAAGTGACACTAGTCTTCTCTAGTGCCATATTATTTCTGAACCTAGGAACCAGGTGTCCTATCTGACAGTACATACGTCAAATAATCCTTCGAGAATTGAATCGATTTGACGGGCGGTCTCGCTGCTAACCTCAAAAGTTGCTGTGCGGCCTTGAGAGTCTTGCAAAGTGGCCGTGACAGGCGTTTTTGGCCTGTATTTGCAAAGAATTCTGACAGGATCGAATGGATGAAGACCTGCGCTTCGCCAAGCAGCACGTAGATTCTCTAGGTTAAGGGCCTTATTACGTGCTTCTTGATAATATAATAGGAAATTCCTATTATCAACCAAGGCAGCGCCAAAGAGGGACTTAGCGGTGATGATGACTTTGTATGCCTTAGCTAATGGGCTGAAGGCACCTACATCCAGAGGTTGAAGTTCGTGGGTAGCGTGAGGAGGAAGGCAGAGAGGAATTATCTTGTTGGCCTCACAATAGGCCACGAATTCGAGGGAAACGTGACTGGTATGGCCATCAAGAATCAGCAGTCGGTATTCGCCACGTAACTGAGGTTTGGTGTATTGATCGAAATGACGTATCCATTCCAGCGCAATCTCGCGATCAGTCCATCCTTTCTCACTGACGCGGACGACGAAGCGGCGGTCTATTTTTTCATCAATCCAGCTTTGTTGAATCTGCTTCCCCTTGAAGATAATGAAGGGGGGCATCAGGTACCCCGTAGCACCAATACACTCGATAATCGAGACCCAAGATCGATCGCCAGGCTGCTTTGAGAAGGCCAACGGATCAAATCGATCAAGGACTACCTTAGCGTTGTCCCCAATACCCTTCATCAATCCCTTCTCATCCATATTGTATTCATCCTCGTCGGCGACTCCGTATTTGAGCTTGGTGGCTGTCAGAGAACAGAATGCCATAGGCACCAGTGGGTGTCAGGACACTGAACGCAGGACACCGGCGGGCCGCCGGAGGGGTGTTTCGGACAAAAGACTCCCGAATCATGATTACAATCTATGTGAAGCTTTGGGATGACGAGAGTCAAGATCCTTGGCATCGCCGACCCTGCTGTTATGCCGGGTCCAAGCGGCGGCCTAGCTATCTATATAAGGACCATCTCGAAGTAGGATAGGGAAGGAGTTGTCAGAGCCACAAGTGTCATCCGAGGCGGGCCGGCTTCCACCAGGTAGGAAGTCGTTGGTGGCGAATGAGGAACCGGGAAGCCGTTTGTGGCGGCTAGAGAGCCGCTTGTGGCGAATGAGAGCCGTTGAAGCCGTTTGCAGCGGATAGGGAATCGCTTGGTTGCAGATAAGGAGCCGCTGTCCAAGATATTGGCCGAAGTCGGAGGAACACAGACATACGGAAGCAAACATCCAGAATCCAAGAGAGAACCTCGGCTGGCTATAAGTAAGGAGTCGGGACGGAGGAAGATAGAGAGGACAGAGATCAATGCATCACCGTGGGCACCCCTACCTGAGACCGCCAGTGACCACCCGGTATTACGTAGGAGGGACGCCCGTTACTCCCCATCACTCTGTACTATTGCCTTCGGCCTAGCCGTACCCTGACAGTGGCGTGGTATAAAGCGAACCATTCGTTAATAATCTCGGGCGTCAGGGCTTCTCGTCGGACTTGGTCCAGTCCCCGGGACTTCTTAATAACCAAATCGATATGTCTAGCAAAAAAAGAGTCATGCCAATTGCCCCCTAAGGGTTCGTGGTCGCCCTTGGACTCAAGGAGATTGGTTGCGAAGGCGCGGATAGCGGTAATCGTCATAGGCCACCCCCAGGACGCCATCAAGCGGGCTGACTTAGCGATAGAGTCTTCCTCTTTAACTGTGAGGCGTTGTTGGTGTTCGTGGGCGGTCTTTCTGGTAGGAACGTTGTTGATTCGGTCTTGAAGTGTTGATCTGGGGACCTTGAAGGATATGGCGGCTTGGCGAACGCTGCTGATTTGGCCATCGCGGTAAGCCTTAATCGCGTTTAATATTCGAGTTTCTTGCGCTTCCATGGTCAAAAAGCACCAATAACGAAGTCCAAGGCACAAAAATTGATGGAGAGAATTGAATTTGTTGTTGTAGTTGTTGTGGTTGACGTAGCGAAATTAAGGGGTGGCCGGGTTCTGGGGGTGGCCGGGTACTGGGGGTTGTACGTTAAGTCCCGATTTGAGCCTCGCCCACTTGGGTCGGTGACGAGTCGCGGGTTCGAATCCCGCAGCTGACACACAAGGGGGTTTAGTCAACCCTTACGGCGCGCTGCCCACCTTGTTGACTTCGCCTACCTAGCGATAATAGGGAGATTGGTGCAGTTTAGGATTACGAGCGTCCTAGCCAGTCGACAGTCAAGCACTACGTCGGCGGAATATAACTCGACAGCCGGTCCAGAATTCGAATCGTTAATCCGACCCCTTATCGGACCCCCTCTCGCCGCGATTCTTGCGAGCGTCTAGACCACGTTACGGTCTATCCACTTGAGCGTATAGTTGAGATGTATACGCTCGACGAGAACCCGAATTAGCAGATACTACGACTTGTCGCGACAAAAAATAGTCGAGCATCTTCTGCACATCAGCAGCATCCCACCCCTGAGGACGAATTTAAGTGCCACATTACCACACTTATCGGTAGTTCAGGCAGGGGTTGTAGCACAGACTTAGGGAGGGACAGGAGGTTTAGTAGTCGTTTGGCTACAAGTTTACCTGTATAACCGCCCGACGCGGCTTAAGGGCCCGCTATATTATCTATAGCCCCTTAAGGGAGTACTTGTAGAGGTACCGAGGGTTAACACCTACGGCGTATTTAATATTATAATATTATTATATTATTATATTATTATATTATTTAGAGAGTTCTGGCTAAGGGAGTCGCTGCCTTGTAGTATTCTTCGTCGAGCGTCATTATTTACGCCCAGCAATGCGTCTTCTGAAACTTCAACATGGTGGCGAACTCAGCCTAACCAAGGATCTTGTCGATGATATCCCACCTTACGCTATCCTTTCCCGTACTTGGGGCAGTGATGACGAAGAGGTCACCTTCAAAGATTTGGCGGAAGATATGGGAAAGACGAAGGCTGGATTTCGGAAGATTCGGTTCTGCGGGGAGCAAGCTGCTCACGATGACCTACAACATTTCTGGGTGGACACTTGTTGCATCGACAAATCAAACAGCGCCGAGCTTTCAGAGGCTATCAACTCTATGTTCCGCTGGTATAGTAACGCAACCAAGTGCTACGTATATTTGTCAGATGTTCCGAAAGATCACCATGGCCCGATCGAGCAATCTAAAGCGTGGAGCTGGGAATTTGCTTTTCGAGAAAGTAGATGGTTCACCCGGGGCTGGACAGTGCAAGAGCTTGTCGCTCCGTCGTCGGTGGAATTCTTCTCTTCCGGATGCCAGCGACTCGGTGACAAGAAGTCGCTGGAGCAACAAGTCCAAGAAATCATGGGAATCGCGGTTCGGGCGCTGCGAGGAGATGCTCTGTCGGAGTTCAGCGTCGATGAGCGAATGTCGTGGATAGAAAATCGTCACACTAAACGTGAAAAGGTGGTTCGTAACCGCAAAATCCCGGGATTTTCACCGCTAACCCGCCCATACAGACTACGAAAACCCAATGCGCGAGCCCTTTTCCACCGTACCATTCAGCCGAGACCCTGACTTCGTCGATCGGCCCGAGATCCAGGCGTGGATCCAAGACAAGTGCGCGAGACCAGCCGCTCGCGCAGCGCTTGTGGGTCTCGGCGGCCTAGGGTATGTAAATATCGGCTATTCTACGGCATTGTCAACCTGACAGTACCAAAGGAAATCGCAGCTTGCCATCCAATATTCCCACGATATTCGTGATAAGTCGCCGCAGACCTGGGTGTTCTGGGTGCATGCTAGCACTAAGGTCCGGTTCGAAGAAGCATACAGAGCTATTACAGAGAGGCTTGAGCTGCCGGGACGACACGTTCCGAATGTCAACATCTTCCAGCTAGTTTGTAACTGGCTATGTAACGAGGCGAATGGACGTTGGAGTATGATTTTGGATAATGTCGACGACATCCAGGTATTCTATCCAAAGCGATATTACCAAGATTCGTCAACGCCACTTGCGAACTATCTACCTCAAAGCCCGAATGGATCTATTCTGTTCACCTCAAGAAGCAAAGATGCGGCAGCCAGGCTGACAGGAAGCTACAATAATATCAAGGAGATCAAGGCGATGGACGAAAGCCAAGCCCTGCAGCTCCTTCAGAACAAGCTGCAGGATACGTCAAACAAGGATGACACGGCTAATCTATTACATGCTCTTAACTACATAGCCCTCGCAATCACCCAGGCCGCCGTATACATTAACAAGCGAGCTCGAATGACAGTATCTGGCTACCTGGACGAGTTCCACAGGAATGATAGGAACAAAGGAAATCTTCTTAACCTGGATGCGGGAGACCTTCGTCGAGATAGCAGCGCGTCAAGCTCGGTGGTAGTTACGTGGCAGATGTCATTTGAGCACATTCGTGAGGAAAGGCCTTCTGCTGCTGACCTGCTCTCACTCATGAGCTTCTTCAACCCACAAGGGATCCCAGAGTCGATACTTCGAAGCCAAACCAGGAGTATGATAAAAATTGATGGCGAAGTGGACGCCGATAGCGAGTTCGACAATGACATCGACTTGTTACTAGCTTTCTCCCTAGTGAGCGTAGCTGTCGATAACGATATGTGTGAGATGCACGATCTTGTACATTTCTGTACCAGAGTCTGGCTGTCCACATTCAGCTATGTGGACGGATGGAGACGGAAGTGTCTTGTGTTGATAGCAAGGGAGTTCCCTACTGGAGAGTTTGAGAACTGGGCAAAGTGCGAAAGGCTACTACCGCACGTTGAGCCTTTGTATGATCATGAACCAGCTTGCGAAGAATCGCTAAGAGAATGGGCTCAGGTTCTTACGAATGCTGCATGGTATATGTGGATGAATGGGGATTACAAGGCAGCGCAAGGCATAGCTGTTAAAGCATTAAATGCTAGGGAGAGGATACTAGGACACAGTTGTACGTCTACGCTAGTGACCGTTGTAGTGCTAGAGCGACTACTACAGGCCCAAGGGAAATACGACGAGGCGGAGAAGATGAACCGACGAGCACTACAAGGGAGGGAGAAGGTGCTAGGGAAAAAACACTTTGACACGCTAAGCTCTAATTACTCTCTGGCATATATCCTTCACCAGCGGAAGCAATATAACGTCGCGTCTGACCATTACCAGAGAGCATATGATGGCTACAAGATCCAGCTTGGTCCCGATCATCCAACTACCATTGCATGTTTCGACCATTATTCGATGATGCAACAAGAAAAAAATGAAAGCCGTAGCCTTGGACAAGCCCTTGCATAGCTGGGACAGCGTCGACAAGACTGAAGTATTCCCGTTCGTGCAGGTCGGAATAAACAAGAAGACAACCACAGCTTTCCAACAACCTGCAGGAACGAAACGTCAACATTGCCCTGAAGCCGACAGCTGGGAAATAAGTCCTGATCCTACGGTTCCAAGAAAGCTCGTATCGTGGTCGAGTCAGATGTGGCTACCGTTACTATCCCATCTCGACGGGCTTGCATTGTTTGTTTTACCGTCATGCCCCTTTGGAACTTTGGCTGGAGGCTTCTATCATTGAAGTGTACGATGCAGTGCGAATGCTCTCGCAGCTTCTTTTGGCTCTGTCATTGTTATCAATCAGCCTTCGCAATCAACATGAAAAAGGAGGACATGAAGAAAAGTAGAGCAAGCAACGGATAATAGGAAGTCATGAATTTGAGAACTCCTGCATTTGACGACCAGTTGACCTCAGCGTGGGATTGAAGGATCTACTGGGAGCCTCATCAGGTTGCATGATGAGAGCCTTCCAAATAGTCATGTCTGCAATTTCAAGGAAATTATTGCCAGCCTTGTTCGGATGAAAACGCTCGAGAAGGTGTGTAGCTAGACTCAGCGTAATATTTGCGTAGATTGCCGGAGTGCAAAGCGGGACCCCGGCTACTTCGTGGCCTTTCACCAACGGCGAAAGTCCTTAACCGCGACTGCTCGTTTCACCCATGCCGTGGTATACTATGTCATTCGCCTTCTGGCCTGATTGCATAACGAATACCACCCTGTGGACGAGATCACACCAAATAGCAAGACTTTGGAAGCCTCGAGCCACCTGAGCTTCGGGGATTTTCACGCTCATCCCGGCCTTATTGATGGCCTCACATAGGCTGCCGGGTTCTCGATGCACTGCAATGACAACAGTGACCTGGGGAGGTGACGATCGTGGATGGTGAAAAGGTTGTTGCACACTTCTGGCAGTTTGCAGAACGTTCCTTCGTCTCTGTGTCAAAATATGATGCAAATCGTGCCGAAAACGCAATGTCCAGAGGCAAGGCGTACCACGCCGAGTTTTGAGGGTCATTTTTTCGATCGAAAGCGGCAAGGGATCCAAGCAGCTTTAGCGGCAGTCTGCACATAAAATTGGAATTTCTGCGCCTGCATTTTCTCAAGCTTAGATAAAGACTTGAACTCAAGTGAAAGGAAGTTCGCCATCCTCTCCGGTGAGCGCACGAGCTATGTCGATCATTGCAGAAGAGAATGGTCTCGCTGCGTCAGATTTGATAATAGCACTGTCTTTGGTGACATTGGCATCGATTCTCTCCTGGGTCTGACCATTTCTGCTGGATTCAGGGAGGAGTTTGATTTGGATCTCGACTTTAACACGCCCTTCTACGAATATCCCAATGTCGGATATCTTAAAGCCTTCTTGGGAGATTTGAAAATGTCCACCTCTGCCAAAGCCCCACAGCTCCGGGAAGACCCGGAGCTGTAATATTACATAAATGACGACCTTCTTTAACACATATGTCGCGATTTACTCATCGTCATGAAAATATGTAAGGATCACACCACATCTGAGTACAAAGGAGTTGTCAGGGTACGGCTAGGCCGAAGGCAATAGTACAGAGTGATGGGGAGTAACGGGCGTCCCTCCTACGTAGCACCGGGTGGTCACTGGCGGTCTCAGGTAGGGGTGCCCACGGTGATGCATTGATCTCTGCCCTCTCTATCTTCCTCCGTCTCGACTCCTTACTTATAGCCAGCCGAGGTTCTCTCTTGGATTCTGGATGTTTGCTTCCGTATGTCTGTGTTCCTCCGACTTCGGCCAATATCTTGGACAGCGGCTCCTTATCTGCAACCAAGCGATTCCCTATCCGCTGCAAACGGCTTCAACGGCTCTCATTCGCCACAAGCGGCTCTCTAGCCGCCACAAACGGCTTCCCGGCTCCTCATTCGCCACAAACGGCTTCCTACCTGGTGGAAGCCGGCCCGCCTCGGATGACACTTGTGGCTCTGACAACTCCTTCCCTATCCTACTTCGAGATGGTCCTTATATAGATAGCTAGGCCGCCGCTTGGACCCGGCATAACAGCAGGGTCGGCGATGCCAAGGATCTTGACTCTCGTCATCCCAAAGCTTCACATAAATTGTAATCATGATTCGGGAGTCTTTTGTCCTCACACCCCTCCGGCGGCCCGCCGGTGTCCTCACACCCACTGGTGCCTATGGCATTCTGTTCTCTGACAGGAGTTAATATATGCAAGATAGCGCTAGCGAAGGCAAAAGGTGGACGTGCGCTAACTTGGAACTATCGGAAAAAGTACAGCACTCATAACTTTCGATGTTGAGCAACCTCGGATACTTTGCATACAACATTTGTGCATAATCACGAATCTACCATGTGGGGAGACGGGCAGACCACTTTGAATCCCAGTCTTGGACTTCATTTACCGGACCGAACCAGCCCACGATATTGTACGACATCCATCGCCAAGCACGCTCTTAGAGGGTTTAATGCATGATTTTGAAACCAAATGTTGTCCACGCGCGGTACCCTACCTCAAAATCTTGCAGATGCGAGAACAGCTTTGGAGGGGAATCCTTGGCAGCTGCAAAACCACGCCAACATGGGTTCAATACAATCAGAGAACCAGCACACAAAGCAGACCACTGTTCTCGACACAAAACTCACTCAGTATCTGCATAACCCCAGCATAGACGGGGTCTACCTGGGCCTGTGGCAGACTCACAATTGCATGCCTGAGGTCATCCACGGCGACCAACAACAAAATACAAACTACTAAAGGCTGAGCCAGCTGCTTGTCTTGTCTGGACCGTACTTGACTTTCGACATCCTTCCATGCTACAACACTCAAACCCTTAGAAGAAGCGGCATTCGATGTCATTATATCTGGTCTGCATTGCTAGAAGGAGATCCATCACGACCCGGGGAACGGAATGTGGATTGTGAATCTGAAATCTGTGTTACAAGGAGCCACGCGAAATCAGCAACAGTGTAGTCCAGTATCATCCTCATGGATTGCCACGCTGGACCCCAGTCTGAATGTTTGGGTCCCAGTTGTTGGTGCAGACCGAAGAGGGAGCGGCTTGTAATCCCAATTGAAGGCAGCGGGCGTTTATGCCCATGAGGGCTATTAGCTCTCTGGCGGAAAAGGGGAGAGGATACAGGTGACTTTCACCAACAACGAGACACTGCATCCATTGATCCTTGACGATATCGGTAAACATGAGGCTGTGGCGAGCCACCGGGTGGAACAGAGAGTAAGCTGTCGGCCCAAGCACTGCTTAGGGCCAGGTTATAATCTCAGAATGAGGCTTCAATGGTGTTTGAGTACAGTTCGGGTAAGGTAGCCACCGATAGATCACCCAACAATACCGCGTCGCTCGCGTAGTCTCCAATGGTGCCCTCGGCGTTTTCACTTAGACGGCTGCGTGTCACAGCACACTGGTTTCTATGACTAGCAGTTGCAGAAGCTGTGCTGGTCTTGTTGCTCCTCATGCTGTTGACGACCTGATTTTTTTCACAGGTAACCATGTTTGAACTCGGAATTTGAATAGATTGTGGCTTAATCATAGACTGGTTAGGCAATTGTTACCCCGAGGCGCAGGCTATTACGGTGCAGGGGCATGGAAAGGAAGGCACGACGTTCATTTAGCGTTGTGGTGCACAGACCGTTAAAGCCCGGGCCACATGAAATTTATCTCAGAGTTCAGAATCTTGGGAAAACTCCAAATAATAGTAGTTTGGTCAGCCCAGCCAACCCCAATGCCTCCGCGAATACCATCAACGCTGCCAGCGCAATGCTGCCGGGCGGTAACTGAGTCGTGCACCTCGCCTCTTGTTAGCCTCTTCGCCTCCCTCTCGATCCAGACCCGAAACGCGTCGATTCTCTCCAACCTACGCGACAACCCAGGCGCCTACCAAAAACGCATTCGAGTCGGTCGTGGTCCCTCGTCAGGTAAGGGAAAGACGTCTGGAAGAGGTCACAAGGGTCAGAAACAGCATGGACATGTTCACCCGTGGTTTCAGGGCGGTCAGACGCCCTTGATTCGTGCCAAGGGGCGGATGGGCTTCGAGAACTTGTATGTTTGACTGGCTACTTCGCACGAGATCGCATGGTTCCTAGCTGTCGCAAGGAGCAGTACCTCGCCGGGGTTTAAACTGCACCCTCACTGACCACCGTGTCCTTAGTCGAGCTGACGTACTGTCCCATGTAAACCTCGACAAGCTCCAAGAATGGATCGACCAGGGTCGCATCGACCCCACGAAGCAAATCACCCCGAAAGAGCTCATTAAGTCGAACCTCGTCGGCAGCATCAAGGATGGAATCAAGCTGCTATCCCGCGGTGGAAACACCCTGAAGCAGCCCATCGACATCATCGTGTCGCGTGCTTCGGCCGGAGCCATCGACGCAATTGAGAAGGCAGGCGGAAAGGTCGTCACGCGGTACTACACCCGGCAGTCCATCCGACGCCTCGTCCAGGACAAGAGTGTCAACACAAGCCTTCCTCTCCCACATGGATCTGAGTTCGTCGAGGGTATATTGGAGGAGGTGCGGCAGAAGGGGTTCTCGTACAGGCTACCTGACCCGACTAGCCGATGGGATATGGAGTATTACAGAGATCCGGCGCATAGAGGGTATTTAAGCCACCAGCTGAAGCCAGGAGAGTCGCCCAGTTTGTACTTTAGGGTGCCTCCTAGCCAGCTGAAGAAGAAGGTCAAGGCTGTGAAGGACAAGAAGAAGGAAGATACCAAGTTGTGGGAGAAGTTATAGGTCTAGTTGGCAGATCTGTACCGAGTAGACCGGGTAGAGATTGTATAAAATGTGTATCAATGAAGTTGCTGCTGTCTCCCTGTACATGGTGCTGCCTCAATAGTTGATGTGGGTTGTTGCTAATCATCCAGGTTTCAAACCCTCTGGAGGATATGACCCCAGTACATCTCGAACCCCATGGAACTCACTCAGCGATATTCCAGACTCGATCAATCCACCACCTTATTTCCTGTCATCGACGCTTGCACTGTTTTTCCACCACATAAAAGAACCAACGTACTCACCTTCAATCCCAGCAACCCACCCCTCGCCCAGTGAGACCCAGCTCCGTTCTTCCAACCTCCTCGCATCGCCACTGTCACCCCTAGACTCGTGAGCATCGGAACTTGGCACGCCACTATTCTAAGTAATTACTTGCGGCGTGCAACCACCGCTACACCGCTATAAGCGTTGAGGACGAAGAGTACTCTTGTAAACGAGGGCACAAGCTGTATCGGAGTGGAGGATGCAGTAGCCTGATTATGGATGCCATTGTGGTCTTGGAACAGGTACAGGTAGCCGTGTTATCACCATGCTCGGTGCACGCAGTTGAGCACATGCTGACGGACTGTGGGGCGTTTACCAGAGGATTGGTCGTTTGGGAGCTGACAGACCCAATGCAGGGGTTTGGTTGGTCAAGAAGGATCGGTTTTGCGGCCTGCATGCATGTCCCGGAATTTGGTGATGAGGGGTGGCGTGGGTGCTGATTGGGCAGGAGTCCATGGATTTGCCTCCGTTGTCATGTATTCGTCATAGAAGATTCCTATCATGGCTCACGCGAAGATACGCTGCTGCTAGTGTTCGGAATTGGCGTAACCCGGCTGCAAAGATCACGAGGGCGACCTTGATGACTTTTACATACTAATCTTGGAGGCCTCATATGTGGTGCTGCACTTCTGGCTGTGTGGGATTACTTGTGAAGAGGGTGCAGACCTGGGTTAGATGAAGCCTGTCGAGAAGCTTCATTGCAGACTGAGCCTCCTTGTCTGTAAGTTGGTGGCACGCTTTTTAGATGGAATCTAGGCCTTGAGCTGATGACTGCATTCTGTGACCATCTCCCTCATTGGGTGTCAGGGTACGGCTAGGCCGAAGGCAATAGTACAGAGTGATGGGGAGTAACGGGCGTCCCTCCTACGTAGCACCGGGTGGTCACTGGCGGTCTCAGGTAGGGGTGCCCACGGTGATGCATTGATCTCTGCTCCTTCCCTATCCTACTTCGAGATGGTCCTTATATAGATAGCTAGGCCGCCGCTTGGACCCGGCATAACAGCAGGGTCGGCGATGCCAAGGATCTTGACTCTCGTCATCCCAAAGCTTCACATAGATTGTAATCATGACTCGGGAGTCTTTTGTCCGAAACACCCCTCCGGCGCCCCACCGGTGTCTTGCGTTCAGTGTCCTGACACCCACTGGTGCCTATGGCATTCTGTTCTCTGACATTGGGCAGTCGTGAAGAAGGCGCGTTCGAAATTGCTGAAGCGATATGATTCGTCCTTCCCAGACATGAAACCTGTTTCTAGGGGTTTTTTTGTTGGGGGATTTTTTTGGCTTTTGGTTGTCCCTTCTTTCATCTCCTGTTTCTGGGATTTTCTCACTTTTCTCACAGCGGCTGTAGGAGCGTGCGTCTAAGACAAGCATGAGGATGATGAATTTAATATAAACTGTGGTTGTTCTCTATATAGGCATTGGTTGAGATGGATCACCCCTACTGTTCATGCCGTCGTATAAGTCCAATAGGAAAGCATGGACTTGTGTTCATGTGTGTCAAGATATTTATTATTTAATTGTTTGAGCCTCCTTCAAGACACAACCAAAAGTATAATGAGAACATGATTTTCAAAAATGACCTGGCAATATCCCTGCTGATTGCACTTACAGTGGTAAGGCCTTGGCACTAGGTGAGGATATGGAGACCAGCAAAGCTCCAGCCTGCTCAAAACACATGTTTCCCGGACGAGACACACGGTGGATCACAGGAAAACAAGCCAAGCATTCCACAAAGACTCTTCTGTAAAAACTTTCTATGGCGACACTTCAATGTAAATTGCTTCCATGTATCTTGTCTCTGGCTGTTACTCCGATGGTGAAGAGCCAGTCGCTACTTTAAGAAATATATGGAAGAGAATATACAATGGTGTCCGAAATGGCGGGCTGATAAAGTTTTAACAGAACGTTTCCACCAAATACAAAGTAGAATGCAAGCCACCCACAAGGGACAAGATACGATGTCGCGGCTGAGCCAACCCTCAGGCATCGGCGTTGTTGCTTAACACCAGCTTACACCAGTCTCGGGCGCTGAGGTGGAACCAATCGGGCTGTATTCCATAACAAGCATCCAACCCTACAGTGAAGAACCAGGTGGGCGGTCCCGCCAAGCCAATCACAATGCAATTTGGCTAGAACATCAGGTGACAGATCCGTTCTTTATTTCCTTCTCATTCAGGAGACCTGAACCCCTTCACCGTCTAACCATGGGATGAATTGTATTATGCATACCCATCGGACTTATTGCAAGGTGTAACAAAGCATAGGATTGAATGTGTCTCTGATCTCCTCGAGTCCAAAGAGTGTACGATGCCTGTCCCACAGGCAGAAATTGTGTGTTACTGTGGATGGTGGTCATATCGGCCCATAACGTACGTTCGGTGGCCATATGGCCTCACACGTTGGCAATTAGGTTGTAACGCCCTTGAAGTTACAACATCATTTGCACCATCCATATTCAGTCAACAGAAGGCTGGTGCGGTCCGACAATGTCCCGATGCAAATCCACACTTCCTGCTGTTCTTGTCGTGGAAAACGAGGCTGATTATGTGTTCCCCCTCTAGGTCTGTCAATCGCGGAAACCCTTGCCGAGGGACGATAATTTGTGTCTAGTGTTGCTATCGTGTTTTCCGGCCATTCGTAGATGCTGATATCTGTGCCAACAGGGATGCGAGGTTGGGCGACTGGCTGGCCTTACATATGGCGACCTTTCTATGATGCACCTATCCGCCGATGCATACTCTCCCAATGCAAGAGATCTTGTGGCTCATCAAGCACGATCTAGATGACTTGCGATTTTGACTGAAAAAGAACTGACTGCATACTCCGTGGCCCCTGAATCAAGCAGGTGCATGTTTACTTTCTACCTGCTGGTTATTTGGGAAAGGAAAATTTCCAATGGGTGCCTTAACTTGGCTCTTGATAATCTACAAGTCCATATCGATCCTTAGTACGAAAACCTCATCCTTAGATTTTTCCCTACGTACCCGCTGTATAGAAGCCTACTAGAAACGTCAATAAGGTTAAGTTTTGCGGCTGCCAGCCGCGAAGCGAGGGCCGTTCCGAAAGCGCCTTCTCATCAGTGGCTCGGACAGTTTACAATGCATACAGTGGGAGCGTAAAAGTTAGTGTGCCAAATGGCTGGATTGGCTGCACTAATTGTGCCTTGCCGCAACTTTCAGGTGACGTAAGATCATATTTCCACTACCGAAAGCCATCTTAGAGAATCTCATTCTAGCAATGGTCCAGGAATGGATGGCGTCACAGATGTTTCCATGTCCTGCCAGTAAAAATGCTGCGGTGCCCTGCAAACCTTTCAGTGTAGTACAGTGCATGTCTATCATCCTCATTCCTCCCCTTTTGTGAGTTATCAACGCGCGAACCAGTCGACCTTCTTTCTTCCAGCTTTGCGGTCGGAATTGCCGAAGCCAGCTAGCTAGCTTGGAAATGTGGTGGCGTCAAGTAAATAGGACACTGGATGATTGACCCGGATTTCAATGGTTGGACAATTGCAGGCACCGGTGAAGGTTGAGATGTGGCTTGGTGGAATGGAGGTTAATTTCATTTAGCCCCGCGGAGAAAAGGCGGACAACCTATTCTTGCGAAATACCGGGACCTCAGTGGTAAAGTCTTGTTCTCGTCAAACTCCTTTATCAAGAGCTGACTTAAGCTGCAAGTTTACTACAACGTGGCAATAAACGATGCAAGCAGTCGGGCATCATGCATGATCTTGATTAACCAGATGAGGCGTTTCTTGAGCCAAATATCTGTTGAACCCTCCATGTTTTCCGGTCACATTCTCCCGGCACATTCATCCGTCGTGGCCCAATGGCTCATCACATATCTCTATGGTCTTGTGTACGGTTATCTGCATAGATGAAAGGCATGCTTTCTCTGCAAATAGTTTGTTCATCGCGCACGTCCGTGGAGCCTAATACAACCTATACAATGGTAGCTAAAAGTAAAAGACTGCGCGGCAAGCATCATAAAGTCATAACCAGACGACAGGGAAAGTTCATCCGTTGGTGTCCCGTTCTAATGGTAAAGACGCTAAAAGTCCGAGTTAGCTTCTCGAATAGGACGAAGAAGAAGAGTGTTGGTGTTGAACAAACTAGTGGGGGCTTGAATAACCACAGTCGATGAATACACCATCACCTACAAAAAAACATACGACTTTTAATATCTTGAATCCCACCAGTTGTTCTACGCAAGCCTCCTCGTCATCCTGGTCTGATTGGGTGTGTTCAGGTTCCGAACCGCTGCCGGGTACCACTTACCGACACCGCAGGACGCTGTGCGACATCGGGTTTTGAGAAACATCCATGTCCAAAAGTGATAAGCCCTATTATAGGCCCAGGTCAAGCATTGATGATAAAACTCACGTATAGAGGCTGATAGAAGCCGTGCCTTACGCCTAAACCAAGCCTCCATGGCTGGTAGCTTTTCCAGTCCAGCTCATGCAGGCCGCCAGCGGACAACTATTGCCGTTGACCCAATGAAAGTCCTGCTGACAGTTCATTGGCTAAGCTCAAGCCAGCTGTGCTCGAGGCAAGCTGACTATCGATGCCGGACCATTCTCTCCATCTTAAACCAGTCGGCTCGTGATCCGAGCTGAGACACAAACTTGATCTCAAGAAATATGGCCAGAGCAAAAAGCACAGCATCGTGAAATTCCTCTATAGATCGAAGGTACTCAGAAGCAACAGGAAGAGTTGCTCCGATCGTATCCATCATCCGTAGATTCTGGTCAAAGCTCGGGGACTCAGGAAACAGAAGAACTCGTCTATATAAACCATCGATCTCCCGTCCATCAATCTTCTTTTCTCTCATCACCATCAGCTTCATCAGTCAACAAGCCTTCCCTACCACTTCAAACCAATCTTCCAGCTCCCAAGGCCTTTACCCACCCCTCAAAACCTCAGTCAAAATGCAGTTCTCCACCATCACCACCGTCCTGGCTTTCACCGCCGCTGCCTTCGCTGCCCCTGCCGTCGAAGCTGAAGGCCTCGAGGTCCGCACTGGCACTCCCGCCGCGTCGAACAAGCAACTCTGCTGCAACGGCATCCTCACCTGCGTCGTGCAGATTCTCGGTGACGTCTGCACCACTAAGAAATACAATTGCAAGACTTCGGCCCCCGCGGTGAGTTCCAATTCAGCACATACAGCTCCGTCTCTATCATGCGGACAGACTGCTAATTACATGCGTTTTCTCTTACTCTAGGGCTCTACTTTGCTCAATGTCAACCTCCAGCTCCTCAACTGCGTCTCGCTCTAAATGAACATCCTGAACAAAGGATGACTGAGACCTAGAATACCCATGTGGGGTAGCAGCGTTTTTGAGTGGGGAAGCAAAGACTGATGATGCGAATATGATGGCGGAGGCACTGAGGGCTATTTTCTATTTTATGTCAAGGCCTTGACGACATTCCTTCGAACCATGTTCTCCGTAGCTTGGAGTATATTGCAGACAAATTGATGTATTTTGGTGAACATACACTTTGAGAATCTCTTGTGACCCATGCTCAGCATCATTCTTGCTTTTCTTCTTCTTTTCAATATGCTATCGCAAGATCGTGAGAACTTTTAGACACCTGTTGGCTTTGTATTAGCTTCTCGTCTGTCGGCTTCGAGCAAATCAACCGTTTCCATGACTGTCGGAAACCAGTATCGGATTGCATGTACGCCTCCGGATGCATGCGTCTGCTAGTGCAATTATTGACAGGCAGGATCTAAGGCTGGGGTGGCGTTGGCTGGAACTAAGATCGAATAGGGTATAATTACATAACTAGCAGTTGTATCGATTCTACAAGAGAAAAGAAAGACGTGGCTGGAGAAAGTGCTGGGTTTAGAGAATTGCCCATGCGACAGAGAAAAAGTTCACTACTTGCACGAGATCGTTGTTCATACAACCAGCACTATGGACTATAGCGGGATACGCTAGCACACGATTATATTAGCAGTTTACCATTTCTAACAGCGCGAGCGGACCACATGACTGGATTGATACTAGGCATCGGTATACGTCCCATTCACTTCGAGGCCATGAAAATGACCAAATATGCATAGCCTGACACATAAAGTTGGGTCAAGTTTTGATATCGTCCATATGCAACATTACTGCACGACCCCTGGCGATCTCAGTCGTATTACGACAACGTTCAAGGGATTTAAAGCAACGGTCTAGACGGGTCTTTGAATCTCGACCGTCTCATGATTACTAAGTATGGCGGAGCCGCTCCGCTGCGACGTTGGGTTCTGCATGATGTCATTTGGGGAACGTCGGGTTATTGGACTGCCGGATTTGGGTGCCGCCGATCAGTTCCTCGCTCTGCCCCTACGAAACGGCAGACTGGAAGGAAGGTCTGCAGGTCACGCTATCAAAAGCCTCGCCAAGGTTTATGACGCCAAAATTCGAATTAGATACTGACCAATATCAACCGACTTCTTTAGTGACAATGACGACCTCTATGCTCCTGGTAGACGAACCTCCACCCTACGACCCCGCAAACCACGACGACACAAGCAGCGACTTGATCCAGCCCGTCATGCTGCAGCTTAACGACCAGTTCATCTACCCTTCCTCTACAACAGCATTCCCTCTGTATGAACTCTCCCGCGATGTTAGCCAAACCGCCATCACAGACATCGAGTCTAATCTATCATTCCGCCGCCTCGTGCACCATGTGCGCACAAACACCAACGGCACCCCGCGCGTCGTGCAGCGCGACAGGCTTATATTTGACCTGAAATATTTACCCCCAGCAATGTCAAATTTCCCCTATTGCCTTGCTGCGAAGTCGCGGGGATGTGTGGGCAATCTGGCGTTGAAGGAGATGCATATCCCTCATTCGGGGTTTAGAGTCGTGAGGACACGGGCCGTGAAAGATAATGGGTTTCCGAAGGGGTATAGGGGGCGGAAGAACGCCGTGGTGGAGGTGGGTGTGGTGCTTTTGGTGAAGAGATTGGGGCAAAGGTACCAGTGGTTGGATGTGGGTAGGAATGCCATTGCGGTGGAGAGTGAAAGTGAGGGGCAGCGCAAGTTGGATATAACTGTGCCTGTTGCGAGGCAGACGATGGATGAACTGGTGGCAAGTTGGTGTTTGAGGTTGTGGCGTGATAGTATGGAGAATAAGAATGAGATTCAGGGGTGGAAATCATGTGAGTCTGACCGAGCCCCTAGTCCCTGAGTTTTGGCATATGCTCATTTTAATCAGTTAAGAGAACTGCACAGAGCAGGCCACAGGTGCTTCCCCGGTATTGGTGATCGAGGTGTGGGAGATACACTAGTTGAGTGTATCGCATCATATATTAGGCATGCTGAAACTAAGAGATTCAGCCCTGATGAATATCAACATGCTACCGGCCTTGATCGGTTCAATTATCCAAAACTTCCTCCGCTGGGCCACCCCATTAGTCATGCAGCGTTTCGAAAAGATATTAGATGATGAAGTCCACAAAGCCCTGTTCAGAACATTCTCATCTATCCGCATCCTCGTGAGAATAATAATGGGTTCGTGCCGAAAACAGAAGAATAAACGACAAACTCCTTTATTCAGTTAAGAATGTAGACAATAAAAGGATAAAGACATTCCTTGGTATATTAAGGAATATAGAACAAAGCAAAGTTACGAATGTAGCCCGAATAAAGGACCAAGACTGGTAATAAAGAAGTCTAGCTAACAGAACCTATTCCTATAAATAAAGGCCCAGTTTCCCTCCAGATAGACTAATGAATTACACTTTTACAAACCACTATAATATACAACAATAACAACCTATTATACTCTATTACTAATTTACTCAACAAAACTACCTCGTAGCCGACCTGTAGTTATCCGGTAGTACTTCACAAAATATCCGCTGCATACTTGTAACCATCTAACGATATTTAGCACAAGAATTACCCAATGAAATCGAGACCATCACGAAACAGCATGATGGATGGAAACAAGTCAGATACTCCTGGTGAAAATCTCAATACTTCAACTCCCACAAACACACCCGCAAAGTCTTACGGTAAGAGAAGACCCGTAACTTCCACTTCATCGATTATTTTGATGGTAAAAATAAGCTCATGGTTTTTACTGTCTAGGAAACGGGCTGCACTGTTGTCAGTTCGGGAAAGATGGCAGCGCTGCAACGCTTGTAACTGGAAGTGCAGAAAAGCATCCTGGACGTGGTGCCGTATTAGTGGTCGGGAACGGAATCCATTACGAACCCCAGGAACCCTTGTGGAAAACTCTTCTTGTAGTAGCTACAACTGGAATCGTGGGGTGGTTAATTCTTGCAAAGCATACACGGGTATCGTGATACCACGAAATAGCTACAGCTCAGAGACGTCTCATTATTGGTATCGGCATTGATCCTGTCACTGGATTCGAAGAATAATATGAAGCATTCCACGTGTTTCCACTGCAAAGTAGACGAAGCCAGAATATTTCACTGGGGCGACTAGTCCTGGTTAAAAACTGAAATGCCCTGCTCTGATGACGAGATAATCGTTCCTAACTGCAAGTAACCTTTCTTGATGAATGTATTGCGGTGGTAATTAAGCCCGAATATAGCGTGACACATAGCGATAAGATTATTTTCTGTCATGTGAAACTTCTAAAGGTCTCACTTTAACTCATGACACAGCGTGGCACCAGATATCAAATGAGAGTTGACACATTTGCTCAAGTTATTGATGCAGCTTGATCCTCTTGTTATGTTGATTAGCTGTCCACACAAATTTACGGTAATAATGTGACCAGAGAACTGGTTTAGCTGGTGGCTGAATGACCGATACAAACGACCTGGGACGGTTGGAGACAAAGTGTATTTTCAAGAGATGGTCTAACGTAGTTCACGGTCCAATTGCACACTTTGGCAGACCTTATACGACAATGTATAAGTTAATTCAACCACAACGCCTATCATCAATTGAAACTACTCAGAATCGTTATCTTCAGACGTCTCTACATCATTTCCACAAGTGCGCGCATTATGTCCGGGCTCGCCGCAGATTCTACAGCGCCGTACACGCGCAATTCGCCGCCTCGTACGACCACCAATTTGACGAAATTCGTCATGTAACTGCCCATCAACCTCTCGTTGAGACTGTAGGTCCTGTCCAGCTTGTATACGAAGTGATCCTCCACTCTGTAGCTGTTTTTTCTTCGCACGGCGACGTCGACTTAAGGTCTCATTTGCCTTTCGAAGTCATTCGGCCTCGCCTTCTAAAAGGGCAAGCCGATGCATAACCTTCGTTGTACCTCGCGCAATCTGATCTATTCCAGTAAAAGTTGACGTTGGTGAGCTATTTTTATGTCGTACAATCCTATTTTTCACATAATCGGTTTGTGATTGGGCTTCGGCTGGGTTGTTCGGAGTCTTTGATTCCCAAGGGACGGGGAGACCAGCCGAGCTACCCGGAGATGTTGGCGTATGTAATTTCACATCGAGCTGTGATATGACATAATCTGCATCGTACGGAACTATTCCTACCCCTCGGAAACCTCCTTGGATATTTGAAACCGTGAAAGTTGCGTTGTACGCGTTTAAAAACGCCGGTAAAAAGTCTTCTTTCGAGATATGACTTATATGTGCTCGCATGAGATCTTCGATTTCTTTTCCGTACGCTCTTTTTAACCCGCGAAAACAACCAACATCAAGAGGCTGGAGCTTATTCGACGAATGAGGAGGCATACAAAGCGTGACGATATTGTTAGCTTTGCAATATACCTCGAAATCGGTCGAGTGATGGCTTTCGTGACCGTCGAGGATCAATAGGCGATGAGTACCTTTCGTACGAGACTTGGTGTGATGATCGAAGTATTTTATCCAATCTTCGCCTCTCTCGTTCGTAGTTCAGCCATTTTTAGTAACTGCGATAACCCAATCAGGCGGTAATGGGCTGTTTTCGTACCATGACGAGAGGTGGGTTTTGCCGGCGAAAATGATGTACGGAGGGAGGGCATAACCGGACGACCCAACGCCTTGAATAACTGTAACCCATTCCCGATTTCCTTACTGGGCTTCTCTAGGCCTTCCGCGCCGATCAGAAGTCGTCACGACCATTTCGGACGAGATTTAGCCCATCACAAAACCGGTCTCGTCGAAGTTGTAGATATCCTCCTGGATCGCGTATTTCGCAATTGTATTCCGTACCAGGTCAAACCACGCCCTATACGCGTCGGGGTCTTCGCAGAGGACTCTCTGATAGTCGATCCTTCGATTTAAACGCGTCCGGAGGTCTGGTTGTCGCCTTACGAAGCTCGAGGCCCAGTTGACGCCGACGCGTCCCGCGTCGCGACTTCGAAGTAATCGGTTGGCCATATCTTCAACACCACTCAATCGGGGAGGAAATGCTCGCGAATCTAGGTCGTTTATATGTCGTACGATTGCCTCTTCTTCGGAAGGAGTCAACTTTTGCGTTGGCGATCGCGTAATCGCTCGAGCGGGTTTACCGTCGCGTCGATACGCAAGGGTTCTAAAAGGTACGTTATAGATCTGACCAGCGCGACGTACACTTAAATTTGGATCAGATTGAAGCGCATATAATGCTAGAATCATATCACTTTCATTCCAAGAACCAACCCTAGGTATATGGTGAAAAACCGCAGGTCAAAGTGGTAGCGTACAAAAATCTGCCGAAGTGTGCAATTGGACCGTGGACTACGTTATCTGTTTAGGCTTTTCATTTAACCTGCCAACTCTTGCTGGGAAGCTGGCTGATGCTTCTCGCAAAGCTAAGAGATCCTCCATCTTGTAGCTGTCGATTTTAGTCCTTCGACGACGGCTTAGCTCTTGATTGGCCTTCCGAAGTGTAGTAACCTCATGCTCAAAACTAACCGATGCATAACAGCCGTCGCACCACGTGAAAATTGGTCAATAGCCGTAAGTATTGTCGTCGGGGAGCTATTCTGATGCTGTACGATTCTGTTTTTAACGTATTCAGACTGGGATTGCGCCTCGGTTGGGTTATTTGGAGTCTTTGATTCCCAGATTAAGGGTGCGCCAGACGAGCTCCCAGGAGGTGTAGGCGTATGTAGCTTAATATTCAGCTGTGAAATCACATATTCCGGGTCGTACGGAATAAGTCCTGTCCCCCTGAAACCTGCCTGGATATTCGACTTAGTTATAGTCGTACGATACGCCCTATAGAATGCCGAAAAGAAATCCTCCTTCGAGATATGGGTTATATGCGCCCGTATTAGGTCTTCAATTTCTTTGCCGTACGACCTTTTCAAAGCCCTAAAACAGCCTACATCGAGAGGCTGGAGCTTATGTGACGAATGAGCAGGCATACTAAGTGTAATAATAGTATGCTCTTTGCAATATAGCTCGAAGTCAGTCGAGTGGTGGCTCTCATGCCCGTCGAGGATAAGAAGACGATAAACACCCTTCGTACGATCCTTCGTATAGCGATGTCAGAGAACAGAATGCCATAGGCACCAGTGGGTGTCAGGACACTGAACGCAGGACACCGGTGGGCCGCCGGAGGGGTGTTTCGGACAAAAGACTCCCGAATCATGATTACAATCTATGTGAAGCTTTGGGATGACGAGAGTCAAGATCCTTGGCATCGCCAACCCTGCTGTTATGCCGGGTCCAAGCGGCGGCCTAGCTATCTATATAAGGACCATCTCGAAGTAGGATAGGGAAGGAGTTGTCAGAGCCACAAGTGTCATCCGAGGCGGGCCGGCTTCCACCAGGTAGGAAGCCGTTTGTGGCGGCTAGAGAGCCGCTTGTGGCGAATGAGAGCCGTTGAAGCCGTTTGCAACGGATAGGGAATCGCTTGGTTGCAGATAAGGAGCCGCTGTCCAAGATATTGGCCGAAGTCGGAGGAACACAGACATACGGAAGCAAACATCCAGAATCCAAGAGAGAACCTCGGCTGGCTATAAGTAAGGAGTCGAGACGAAGGAAGATAGAGAGGGCAGAGATCAATGCATCACCGTGGGCACCCCTACCTGAGACCGCCAGTGACCACCCGGTATTACGTAGGAGGGACGCCCGTTACTCCCCATCACTCTGTACTATTGCCTTCGGCCTAGCCGTACCCTGACAGTCCTTCGGTTATCGGCACTTGCTGGGTCGCTTGGGGCGAATACTGTTGAAGTTAGCCTTCGCTTTTACAACGTGATGGATTTGACGATGATGCGGCTCAGGCGCCACGGTTACAGGTTTGCGGTCTACTGCAGGCGATGAATATTTAGTGAGCCCAGTTACCACGATACGCTCACCATTGCGTGTCAGCAACAACGAAAGTTCGAGTTCGCATCAATCTCACGCCCCCTGAAGTTGAAAATGTCCGATTGGTCCCAGCAGGTCGATCTCGGAGTTCGCAATGCTGCCTGAAAGGGATAAGTGTCATATCTCTGCGGACATGGGTTACAGTCATTGGCTGAGCCAATGACCTGATCTCGGGATTTTCACGAGCTGCACATATTATTCAACGATGTCTGCGTTCGCATAGATGACGATTCCGGATGCGTTTTACAGACGAAAACAAGGATGTAAAATGTATAAGGGTTCGGAAATGCCATGAGTTGGGGCTGTACAATTCGAACCAGTTATCACTTCTAATCATCAAGTCTTCCCCAATATTCACTTTCAATCCAACGCCGCATAAAAAACGTACAGCTCCCATCTCAGCCAAAATGCCACCCAAATCATCCAATATATTCTCTTCGAAGTCCTCGCAGACTGCTACACCTCCTTCTTCTATATCAACGTCACACTTTAGCTCTTCACCGAGATATTCCTCAGATACGATATGCACAGAGGACAATATTGGAACCTAAAAGACGGAAACAGATCTCAACATAAGACACTAGATGGAGAAACAGACCAAGGCACACGTGAGTAGTAGATCCTTTCCCGCTTGGACCAGTTCACGCAACCATTTGCTTATGATGGGAAACAGCTACGAATATAGGAATCATGAGGATGTCAAGCTGGCCATAAATGCTGATGGATCAGACGTGAGAATTTGCTTTATGGGGAGGCGCATGTGTACAGTTCCTGATGTTTCTCGTCAAACAAATTCTGATTTGGGATGAAATTTCAGAGCGGCATTTTGCCCATAGTTGGTGAAATGAGCTTGTGAGTTGAATAGCATGAAAATAATCATGTCTCTACCTGTCGCTATTTGTAAAACTCACATAGACGGGTTATCTTATATATTGTAGAAGGTAGTATTAAGATCGGATGTGTCTACTGAGTTTCTCTTTATAAGCTATTATTTGCATTACACTATCTGCTGTGAAACCCATCAAGACGCCCTGATAAGGGCGCCAACGTTCTCAACACATGGTGCATCAATTTTATTTGTGGAAACTTCTACCTATGATTTTGAAGTACTCAGAATAGTCTCAAGTGAGTGTCAGCATATCTAAACAGCAGAGATACGGAAACCTGGAGTTAATGTTGGGAAATAATTACCAAGCCTGGTATGGTCCGGTCAAATATGCACACTCATAGGTTAACCGCATCGCCGACCATGATACTATGCCCCTAGTACCACTGTTCCGCACTTAATGCCGATCCGATCATTTCTTGCACCAGCTGAACCCAGTTTTGGTTTCTTCAGAAGCACGAGCACTCTTTCTTGGCCATTTCATATTTTTTATAGTCGGCTGGTGTAGTTGGTCACTTCGCTGGTAGATAAGTCCCGATTTGAGCCTCGCCCACTTGGGTCGGTGACGAGTCGCGGGTTCGAATCCCGCAGCTGACACACAAGGGGGTTTAGTCAACCCTTACGGCGCGCTGCCCACCTTGTTGACTTCGCCTACCTAGCGATAATAGGGAGATTGGTGCAGTTTAGGATTACGAGCGTCCTAGCCAGTCGACAGTCAAGCACTACGTCGGCGGAATATAACTCGACAGCCGGTCCAGAATTCGAATCGTTAATCCGACCCCTTATCGGACCCCCTCTCGCCGCGATTCTTGCGAGCGTCTAGACCACGTTACGGTCTATCCACTTGAGCGTATAGTTGAGATGTATACGCTCGACGAGAACCCGAATTAGCAGATACTACGACTTGTCGCGACAAAAAATAGTCGAGCATCTTCTGCACATCAGCAGCATCCCACCCCTGAGGACGAATTGTCGAATATCACGTGTGTCCAATCGAGTAGTCAGAAGGGCGTAAGATTGTATATGAATGAGGTGTGTTGTTCTCTGTGTTCTGTTCTCGCGAACTCCCGTTGCTCTGCCTTTTATAGATTCTTTAGAACATGTCGGTAACTTTGGTGTTACTTTTGAGAAGAGAGGTTCCTTTCGCCGTCTGAACTTTAAATGACACTAGTCTTCTCTAGTGCCATATTATTTCTGAACCTAGGAACCAGGTGCCCTATCTGACAGATGTTCGGACAGTGATCAAGACTACCTTTGGGAAGTCTAAGACGGAATTCGGCTGCGGCGCAACTTGATTGAGCGGGGCCAATTAAGCTGTTTGTCCGGAGAGTACAATTCAAATGTACCAAGATCTGTTAGGTATCAGCGGTTTCGCTGACCTCGGACGACGCTGGCTGACACGCTAGACCCGATGCGGATGCGGGGACATCCACGTTAGCTTGGAGCCGACCGTGGATACTGTGGGATCGCACTGGTACTGGCATTCCGGCTATATACGAAGGTGGAGAAGGGAAGTACAGGTGGAGGGTTCCGAGCCGCTCAAGGGCACTTAAGATCTTGCCTGTATCTCACGTGACCTTGGGCCACCAATTCCACAGATACTATAGTAACATAGTATGCTGGATTACAGTTACTGCATGAGCCACATACAACCACATACATATTCGGGACGATACGAAGTTCACGGTGCATAATCCACATGTGGAAACCAAGTGAGGCGATGCGTCCAGAGAAGGACAAATTGAGTGTGCAGTTGACCAACCGGTCAACTGTAATCTGGGACAGAGCGTACAGGGACAAATCTCCGCCGAATTTGCAGGGAGTGTGTCCACGGAAAGACAAACGGGCTCCTTCGAAGTACAATGAAAGAGTACGATCAACCAAGTCTGATCATTAATAAATCAGTCAAATAAATCAACCATCTCAATTACCCATCTTGATCAGACACATGTGCAATCCAATATTTGTCCTTTTCTGGACGCGTCGCCTCACTTGTTTCCCACGTGTGGATTGTGCACCATGAACTTCGTATCCCCCGAATATGTGGCTGGGCTTTGCTATGAACTCTGGTTGGGCCGCACAAGGGGCTGTTCGCCCGATCCTAGGTAGTCAATACACCAGCAGTTTCCACGCATTCCTTCTGAGCCACTGATCGCACTGAATGTAGAACATACTTCTGCATCGAGGAGTAAGTAATATAGGTGACATTAAGTACGTGCCTATACTAAATACACCTGATGCGTGCACTTATGGGGGAGGATGCTATAATGCAGTAGTGCGCAACGTTATAGTATCTATTTGAATGGGATTCACCTAACCAGTGGGTCCCCTACCTGTTCGTATCAACACCTCTTCCGGGATGCAAAACATTAGCGTAGTAATCGGTCCGTGTCAAACTACCAGTCTACACTTATAAATCATATGATTTCCAAAGAACCTTAACATAGTATGTTTCTGTATATAAGGGCTCCGTTAGCTGAAAAGCACCAAAACCTGTGAGGCATCCAAGTATTGTGGGGAAGGAACGCGCTAGCGATCTCATTCCGGAAGAGTATGTTAGTATAACAGTACGTACTGCCCATGTCTATGTGCCCCCACACCATGGCTGTATGTCACTATCTGTCTTGTGACCTAGCCACAGCGTATATGACATGGTCAGGGAGATGATCGATTAGGTTTGCTCAGGGACTTTCAAGTAATGCTGATGTGGGAAGACGAGAGAAGGGGTCACATCAAAAAGAAGTCAGGCGGGGAATAAGATAAGACTAGAACATTACTATTGGAAATGAATGAATAGCTTTTATAGGGCGGCGGTTTCTAGGTTCCTGTTACGTGGTGCGTCCGATCATACCTCGAGGCTTGAAGGAAACCTTCATAGTACTACTTTCAGAGAAGCCTGCTAATAGAAAAATGGAGAAAGTGACTGCCAACAGCTCCTAGGCCCTATGTTAACCATTTGCTGTCTATATCCAGAGCCAGCAGCGCTTTCTTGTGGAATGCCTGGAGGGCGTTGATGAGGACCTTGCGCGAACCCTCGATTGGCTCTTGATTGGCGTAACGGGACACGAGGGTGTCAATGCAACCACCCATCCCCTCGATCTCGGACCTTAGTACCTGCATAATGGCCTCGGTCCGCACCCCTCCGTCTAGAATATACCCACCGATAGACATGGGGACTTCAAATAGCGTAGTACTGCGGTCCTGAACTCTTCCGTTTATTTCTTCAGTGGGCGAAGATTCTTCTGCTGCGGAATGAGGTTTGGATAGTTTCTGTTGCAACAGGCTACATGACGAGTCCATGTCTTGATGCTATAGCTGAACTATTAGGATGGAAATGGTCCATTTACCGGCGCAGTCGCATAACAGAATCTGAATAACGGTGACAATAGTCATACAATTAGATTTCAGGGCAGTGTCGAGACCACGAAGGGTTTTCGCCTGATCCTCAGAGTCATATCCGGAACGCCTGGCGCACGTCGTGGGCTTGTGCAAGCTTCAGAGTGCGGTAACGGCAAATACTTCATGCGTCTGCCGCATCAACGTCCGTCTGTTGCCTCTGAAAATGGACCTTGAACAATTCCAGGCTGGGCGGAGAGTTTTGAATTTGTATGTCGTCTTGGTCCATGTACTCCATTCTTTTCTTTTCCAGGCCCAACTGTTGACCAACACTGTGCATGAGCTCGTCTTGGGACTCTTCTCGAGAAATCTAGCTGGGCCATGGTGGTTGATGGCTGGCCTTCTCAGGTCAAAGAGCAGCTGTGGAGGTAAGTTTTGCTTCTGTGTCGTGAACATGGCTGTCGTGGCCTGGTCTAAGAGGACCGTGTGCACTGTATAGTCTGGCGATTCCGATGATATTGGTGGCTTCTGTGGTTTGCTGGTTCTGTTGACGGTCCCAAACTACTGGCTCCGCTAGTATTAGAGGGTGGTATAGTTCATACCGTGTCCGGGTGCAGCGTAGAGCCGGCGGGCTTTGCCAATGCCACGGGTCTCACTGTAGTGGCATTTGACCTCGTTGTGAATGCATCTTCCACACTGGAGTGGGCGGCGGTCGCACTTGAGCTGCAACAAAGCACAGTTGTCACAGGTAGTCTTCAGTTTTATGGCTCTATGTCGGGACGGCTGGCCCCAGTGATGATGGTGAGGATGCTTGATAGGAGTGGTTGGGTTGCCATACCTACCACAGTTTCAGCTGATATCACGAGCTCATTGGATGATGGACTTCTTTTCACTTCCGGTGAAAAGTGCAGCCTTGTTGGATCCCCTGTAATACTTGTTAGCTTGAAATATCTGCAAAACTCCAGGCGCTGGCATTAAGTTTGTGCTATGTTGTATTTATATAAAGCACCAAGGTAGAATCCGCCACCGTCTTATTTTGGGATAGAACATGTTTACCCGAATACTTCGATTTCCACGTAAAAGGAGGCGAGAGCAATGTAAAAATGATCAGTTGTACGTCTATCAGCTATCGTAAATATAGACTGTGCAGTATCTATTCGGGCTTGGGCAGATTAAATGGGAAAATACATATGTAAGTAGTGTGGGTGTCTCATGCTCACTGTCCTTTTTAAATTCCTCAGATCTTGGGCGCCTTCTTCGCCGCCAGTGTTTACTCTGCCCAGAGTGTGCCTTACATTAAGTGGTTGAATCCTTTTTGAAGGATGTGAGCATGATATAAGAGTGCTTTTTAACCAGGTATATTGGGGCTGTTCTTTTGGTTTCCTCTTATGCCGGGACCGCGACGTGTTCTCGGCCTCGAGTGGGAACGAATTTCTGAAATACTTAGCAACCAACTTGTCGTCATCCCGGTGACCCTTCCACATGAATGAACGATGGGAAAATATCCCGGAATGCGAAGACAATAAGGAAACCCTTCTCCTCGGGATTCAAGTTTGACAGTTGATCATGTTGACGTCTAAAGCGCTGTTCCTCCGCTTCTTGCCTTCTTTTCCTTTGCACTTCCCTTTGCTTAATGGCGTTTTGGAGTTGACCACTATGGGGGGTAATATGTCTATTTTTTGCGTTTTGATATCTTTATCTGGACCGAATAATTTGTAGAACGACATCATGATGTGCGAAAACGGATCACTGCGTAGTTTGACCCTTCGCTTTTGGACTTCTGGGGCCTGTCAGCATGGACAAAACCTAGACGAAAGTCAATTGCTCGTCCTGCTTCTCGGCTAACACATGGGTTTCTACCGGCTTCAACGTGCTGCCGAGGGCCCTCCTGCAGTAGACTCTTGCCCTTCAATGGCAGAGTGTCCAGGCTCTCGTCGTCAGAGCCTATGATGTTACATAGGCAAATAAGGCGCCACGCGAAGAGCGCGGTAAATAAAGGCGTTCTACCTTTCCCTCGCACTTGGCACAGCGTATGAGCTCATACGTGGCTTCTTATTATCCAACCTACACCTTCATTTGTCATGTCTTGTCGCTGAATTTGGGCTCGGTAAATATCTGCGGGAGGAAATATTATCCTCGCAGGCCATGCACTTCATGCCTGTACAAATGAACAATGAATGATTGCTTGCTTTATTGATTCTATGAAGGGGACGATCTATGGTTAAATAGACAGCCAATATGACCTTAAGGGCCGAATTATTATGTCGCAGGCATATAGCCTGTCCAACATGCCATTCAACGAACCCTAATAATTGTTAAGACCTTGAGAATATTTGGCCCCATAAGCATAACCTTGACAACCCCTAGCGATTTCGAATTGCATCTTGGTAAGACCTTGGGTTAGAAGGTGCGTGGATTGTACTTTATGCCAGGTAGTTATTTTTCCTCGAGTTCGATCAAGCCCAGGTAACTGGCCGTGCCTGGATTCATGCGATGCGGTACCTTCTCGTTGGTTTGAGACGTCGTGACCACGGATAAGGCATCTAAGTTAATCGGAGTGCAGCATATCGGTCGTGACTTGAGGAGCTCTTCTTATCTGGCTATATTTGGTTGCGGTCCTGTGGAATCTTCACGCAGCAGTTTGGCACTGGTCAATGGGAACTAGTCTCCCTACAGGCCCTAGTGCCTGCCTGCATGTGCCAAGCGCAACCCCTGTAAAACTTCATGAACACCATCCATGGAGGACTCCCACTCCAACAAATAACCACTTTTCACTAAAGCTTGAAAGGTGGCAGCACCGAGATATCAACGGCTCATAAGTACTCGACTTTCCGGAAGCCATCAATACTTGGACGTCTGAGTATACGAAGACTCGGAGTAAGGTAGTACTCAGAACGCAACTTTTCAGACCTTTAGAGTCAAGCCCAAACTTGGCAATTCTGGAATGCGATTCATGTCCACCACACACGATTATGAATGCCATTAAAGAACCCTATTCGTACCAGATGGAAGTAAGACTTGCAATTCATGATTCAGAAATCATACCCTCATGAAACTCGATGCTATCTCGTCTGAATCTGCGCTACTACCATTCCCCAGAATATTCAAACATTCAACTAATTATTACGTGCCTTCATGGCTCTTTCTCAGCAAGGCCTTTAAGTGACATATATGTGCCAGACTCCTTCACAAACAGGTTCTTTTCATGAAAACGAATCCATTCTCGCCCCTCGGGCGAATCATCGGCTCTAGACTCTGCCTACTATCAAGACCACAACTACCGAAATGCGGGGAACCAGCAATGTCACCCCGGCAGAATAGGCCATGCGACATATATGCAGCAAATATCGAATAGTAGCGTGACTTTCTTATACTTTATTCTGGTTCACGGACGCATCTGAGTCGGGCTATTTCACAAGCTAGCTGGGCAGAATGGAATGCCGTCTACTTCTCTACCCTCATCCTCAGTGCTTAATACTCATACTACTGTTTATAACATGGCATCCAAAATTCAACTACCAGAAACCTCCCTCTGGTCCAATAAAAAATGCCTAGCCATCTGCCTTGTCGTCTCCGTCGCAAGCATGCAATACGGCCTCGACTCCGCCATCATCGCCAGCCTCCAAGCCACGCCAGGTTTCCTCGCCGTATTCGGATATCCCGACCCCAACAGCCCCGGCGGATATGCCATTGAGTCCACCTTCCAGAGCCTCATCGGCTCCCTCCTAACTTTAGGAGCCTTCCTCTCTTCCCTGGTCGCGGGTGCGTTTGCGCATTTTTTCGGTCGAAAATCTGCACTGTGGCTCGCTTGCCTGTTTAATTTCGTGGCTTGCGCTATCCAGATCTCGAGCACGGAGAAGGGGGCTATCTATGTGGGACGGCTGCTTCTGGGTATCTCGAACGGGTTTTTGGTTACGTTCTCGAATATTTACTGTGCGGAAGCGGCGCCTGCACATTTGCGCGCTGTTATGGTGGCGCTGTTCTCGGAATGGGTGAATGTTGGCAGCATTATAGGTGCAGCTGTGTCAAATGCGACGCAAACACGGTTGGATAAAGCCTCGTACCAGATTCCCGTGGGGACGCTGTTTATCGTGCCCTTCCTCCTGACAATTGGGTTGTTTTTCGTTCCTGAGTCGCCGAGATATCTGCTGTATAGAGGCAGGATGGAGGCCGCGCGTAAGTCTTTGAAGACTTTACGGGGTGGTTCGTTGCAGCACGATGAATTTGAACTTGAATGGACCGAAATGGTTAAAGGAATAGAAGAGGAGAAGCGGAATGCCCGAACCGTTGGGCCATTGGACATGTTCCGAGGTATGACAACCTTCCTACAATTTCTCAAACCACCATTTCAATCATGCTAATAAGACAATAGGAACTGACCTCAGACGCACCCTCCTCTGCTACGGCGTCCTCGCGACCCAAGCCGGCGCCGGCTCCTGGTTCCTCATCAGCTACGCCGTCTACTTCATGATCGTCTCGGGCGTAACCGTCGCCGACTCCTTCCGCTACTCAGTAATGAATACCTGCCTAGGTTTTATCGGCGTCAACTGCGGCATCTACGCCATGCGCCACCTCGTCGGTCGCCGCACGATCCTCATGTTCGGCGCCCTGATCCAGGGGCTCTGCATGCTGGCCATGGCCATTTCCGCCAGCGTTGGCGCGGACCCGTTTACGGAGCGCAGTTGCATTATTGCTTTCATTGCGATTTACATGTTTGCGTATAATGCGTTTGTGGGCGATGCTACTTACCCGACTGCGACCGAGTTGGTGAGTACGCGGTTGCGCTCGTGGTCTGTTGGATCGTCTATCAGTTTGGGGTATTTCCTGGCTTGGTTGACGGGGTTTTGCTCGCCGTATTTTATTAACCCGGAAACTCTTAACTGGGTATGTTCCACGCAGTCAATAAGCCTTCAAAGTAAATAGAGACTGACCATTGGCTTCCAACAGGGTCCCAAATACGGATACATCTGGGCGGGATCAAACTTCCTGTGCCTTATCTTCTTTTATCTGTTTGTACCTGAGACGAAAGGGCGTACACTGGAAGAGATCGACGAGTTATTTGCTAATAAGTTATCTGTCCGCGACTTCAAAGCATTCAAGACAACGATCATCGATAAGGCGGCGAAGGAAGTGCAAAACCAGCGGGTTGGCCTATCGCAGAAGGATTTGCCTGTTACTGAGCATGTGAATGATTTACAGAATGCTAAACACCAGACTGTTTATAAGGGTGAAGATTACGTCAATAACTAGAATGGGGGCTGGGTACTGAATCTTATACATGGCCTTCGGGTATGCTTTCAGGCTTAAGTAGGCTAAGACAATTGATTGTAAACTTTGTTTCACCAGCAGTAGCAGTGTGCTAGGATGACAGCAGTGACAAGATGATCAATTCTGTGTCATGATATAGTATTCGAGAAATAGCACATCTCTTTATTTGACTACTACTACTTTCAAGACAAAGATCTACTGGAAAATGAACATCAGTTGACGTTGCTTGGTGCTGTAGATACCCATTCCCCCTCCCAACCTCCCCCTCTAGAAGGCCTAAGCTCCCTGTAGCACCTTACCAAGACCTGCAATGGCGATCGCGTCAATCTTGGTAATTATCGACATCTATTTGCCCACATGCAGGGCACGGAGAGCTATTGCAAAATGTACAACCGGCACATCCATAACTCCCACCAAATTCATTGGTACGACGTCATAAATCGGGACTTGGTCAACCTGGAAGATACACATAAGAGCTCTATCGCCACCGAAAAAATTGCTGGATCCAGCGATAGCGAACCTCCGCCGGATGTAAGGCCTTGCGGGATGCAATATTATGGCTTACTTGGAGCCGGAGACGACGACGGCTTGTACTCGGGCAAAGGGAAGCACATTTCACACACCAGAGCTCTTCGACGAATCTGAATCAGTTTTCTATGAAGAAGACGCAAATTGGTCTAGCAACAGGCTAGACCCGGCAAATTCCTTGGATCATTTTCCGCTGAATCTATGTTGAAAGTTCTATGGACGCACACCAGTGCGGAATTTTCTCACGTCTTTGAACTCAGCTACGAACTCCAATATCAAAATGCTGCCCATTATCAAGTACTTGGCAGCGAAGAAGTTCAAGGAGATGAAGTGAGGAAAACATTCGTGAAAGCACCCACAAAAGTAAAAGCTGGGGGATTTATAATCCGAAATGTGAGTTGCATCCAGAAAACGGGACGTTCGTTACTTGGAGATCTAAGAGAGATCCGCTACTTACTTGATGAATTCGAGAAGGCTCCGTTGCTATCAAGGTCTCCAAAGGAAGCCGAGGGTTCCACGGTTCTGCCAGCACCTTCTGAGGAAGCTGACAAGTTCCGGGTGCTACCGACGCATTCTGAGGAAAAAGAAGAGGACAAGAAGGGAAAATTAATTATTATTATTATTAAATACGCCGTAGGCTCGAAGCCCCCGGTACCTCTACTAGTACTCCCGTATGTCAAACCGTGCCCTAATGGCTGGACTAAATACATACGCTGCGTCGTCGGTTCGCCCTATTGGCGACTGCGTTGCGTTCACTACCATACTACGTTGGTTCTCAACCTACCAACAAAGTCCCCCCTGAGAAGATCGATGCTATCTGGGCCTTGAAGCTGTCCGACCCGTCCCTAGCAGCCACCTTACAATAGTCCCACTAACTACTGGTTCTCCTGTTGCCGTTGCGAGGTCTCTGCGAGAGTATAGTGGCCGTGGTGCGATGGCGGCCCGTAATCGTTCCCTCGGTCCTTCCAACAGCCCGCAAAAGAGGATTACGTGCTCTGCCGTCTCAGGGGCATCGCCACAGCGGCATAGCGGCGAGTACACGCCAAAAGCCCCTGTCTTGAATAAGAAGGCTGCTAGTCCTATTTTTTCCGTCCTGATCTGGCACAGCGTAGACGCCTCCAGTCGGTTCAGGCCGAAATACTTGCCCCCTTTCGGTATCTGCATCGAAGGGCCCTCCGGTTCCTCAGCGATAGCGCGTCGCTGGCGATCGTGATGCTCTGCTCCGGTGAGCCATCTCTTCCTCCAGTGGTCGAGGAGGGCAGCCGGGACCTCCTTTTCCTCACTCATCCACTCGGAGCCCCGGGCCTCCTTCTCCATAGTGTACCCTGCCGGTCGGAGTAGCTGCGACGCCTGCTTCCTCTTCGCCGGCCTATCCTGCCGGAGTATATGTGACGCTTTAGCGCTCGCGCTGCGAAGCAGATTTCTCTTCCCGCTAAGCCGTAGCCGTTCTTCAAACTTAGCAGCCCGGGCACTAAGATAGAGGTCTAGTGGCGGGATTGCTGCTTCTGCTTCCAGGTGGCGAACCGGCGTCGCTTTGTGGGCACCACAGACTACCCGGAGGCACTCGTTCTGTATCCCCATCAGGCTCTTAGCTGGCCCTGCCGGTTCCTCACTTATAGTATGCCACGCAGTCGCCCCGAAGGCGATTGCGCTACGGATAACCACCGTATATAACAGCCTCGCCCGTATAAGATCGCAGCCCCACGACATATTGACTAGCTTTGTCAGGGCTAGCTTTTGAGTTGCCATTTTTGTTTTAACACGCTCAACATGGGCGTGCCACGTCAGTTTGCGGTCGAACCAGACTCCTAGGAACCTGGCTGAGACTACCGGCGACACTGTGGCGTCCCCAAGGCGAATACTTTGCGGCAAGGGCTCTCGGGCCCTAGTAAAGTGCATTAGCTCACTCTTGTCAGGAGCGAACTCCATCCCGTGCCTCACTGCCCACCGCTGACACGTAGCCCATGCGCTCTCCAACCGGCGGCAGGTCGTGTCTGGATCGGTGCCGACGCTTAGCAGGTTCGTGTCGTCCGCGAACCCGACTACTAAAAGTAGTGGATGCTGCTCCGCTAGCTCCTCGTACAGCGTTGAAATGTATAATATAAACAGTATCGGGGATAGCGGTGACCCCTGGGGGACGCCAGCTCGTAGGGGGATTGGCTCTGACTCCTTGCCATCGAACCGGAGGCGTACCGTTCTATCCTCCACGAAGCTGCGTACCCACTCCTGAACCCACTCCGGGTAGCCTTTCCGGGCTAATATGGAAATCAGCCGTCTGTAATTGACCGTATCGAATGCCCCCTTGATGTCTAGCTGTAGCAGCGAGGCGATGCCCCCGCGTCTCCACGCCGTATAGACCACGTCCTCAACTATACGTATTGCCAGTTCGGTGGACCTCCCAGCGCGGTTACCCATTTGGCCGTTTGGTAGTAGGCCGGCCGCCTCAGCTACTTTGGTGATACGCTGGCTCATCGCCGTCTCTATTACCTTCCCTACCGTGCTAAGCAGGGCAATGGGGCGCCAGCCGCCAGGGGTCTGCTTCTGAGCTGTCGTTTTATTAGGCTTAGGGATAATAACCACCCTCGCTGAGCGGAAGCGCTCCGGGTAGTACCCCAGCCTAAAGCTAGCTGTTGCCAGATCCGCTAGGATCTCCCATAGGGGTTCACCGCAGGCCTTTAGCAGGCCAGTGGGGATCAGGTCGTCGCCGGGAGCCTTCCGAGCAGCCGTTCCTTTGATGATAGACTCGATATCCATTGTGGTCACCTCCCTAGGGACGTTCAGCTCTGGTCTCGTCTGTAATAGGCCGCGATCGAGGTCCGATAGATCTATATACGGGTCTGGGAAGAACCTCTCAGCTAGTAATTTTGCCTTCTCATCATGTGTACGTGCTGTAAGCGTGTCGCCGGCGTCCCTCCGGAGATCTGGCAAGCCGTGGGCCTCAGGGGGGGCCCAGCTCCGTAGCCTAGCCCACCTCTGCAGTGCCCACAGGCTTTTGTGATCCTTCGCCGTCCCCTCGAGCTTCTCGTGCCAGCTACGCGTCTGCGCTTCGCTGATTTCGAGCCGTTGTTTTTGGCCGGCTCTTGTATATTCGTCCCAGTTGGTCTGCGACCTTGCCTGGAGGTAGTCCCGCCGTCGTCTCTTCGTCTCAGCGCAAGCCTTGCTAACCTGCGGGCACCACCAGGGAAAATTAAAGGACGCGGGCAGAGAGATCTGCCCACCGCCGAAGTATCAGGATGTCATCTAGAAGCTGCATGAATCCGCAATGCAGCTCCAGTGCCTCAATTCCGTCGTCCTCCAATGCTGCGCTCACAAGGTCATGATTATCGGGTAAAACACAGCCATGCTGTTCTCTAGTTTCCAACCCAACACTCTACCACAAACATGGCGCAAGAAGTGGATCAGGATACGTGTTGCGTCAAAATCGACAATCTGTACACACATGCCACCGCTTGCATGTTGTGATCAGATTGGATCAACATAGAGCTACGACTCACGCTGTATGAAGAGTCTGTCGAGAGCATTCGTCGAAAAGTAGCTCGATGAAGAAAGGAAACAAACAAATGCGGCTGCGAGCCGATGACGTTACCTTATAATATAGAACTAAACTAGTTGCCGCTTGTGTATCACTGGTCACACGTGGACACTTCACCCGTCACACATTACAATGTTCACTGCGTTAAGAAGTTCAACTAAAACGGAGCGCGGCTGTAACTCTAATCAACTTGTGACAGGTGGGTGCATTATAACTGGTGAGCCACATGGCATTTGTAATGGTGAAGAATATTCGACTGCGACGTTTTACAACCGATGTGTGACGCCTTGAAACGATGGATGGGTCTAGTTCTTTGTTCTGTGAGAGTATGAGATGGGAGAGGATTTATTTTGGTTTCCTCCAGATGAGGATAAATATTCCTTGTCCACCTCTCTTCAGCATTATATATTGCTATATATTGTGCAGCAGAACATAGCCTTGAAGCTGAGTGGGAAATACCAACGCGATTCGTTTCTTGCCTGATATCTCTTCATACTGTCACAAATATGGCTGTCGAACGACCCGACAAGAAAGCTCGTCTCCCATGGCAAAGCCAAGGACAAGCCGGTAGTGATGAACAATCCAATGTGTCACACCGTCTCAGAATCCTCGACCGATTACCCCTCAATGTGAAGAACAGCTTTATTGGTGAGTAACTCGCGGAGAATTCATATCACACTTGCGAATCTTCAAAGCACATCAGATTGACCCCGTGTGCCATGTAGCTATGACCAGCGAATTCGCCGGTACCTTCCTTTTCCTCCTCCTCGCCTTCGGCGGCACAAGCGTCGTCAACTCCGCCCCTCCCCCAAACTCCAACCAACCCGCCGATCTATCTCCCAACCCTGCCAAACTCCTCTACATCTCCCTCTCCTTTGGCATGTCCCTCGCCGTCACAGCATGGGTCTTCTTCCGCATCAGCGGGGGGCTCTTCAACCCAGCCGTCACTTTGGCCATGATGCTCGTTGGCGCCCTCCCTTATGTCCGGGGCGTGCTCCTCATCATCAGCCAACTGTTGGGCGGGATCGCGGCTGCGGGTCTGACGATGGGATTGCTTCCGGGCCCGTTGAATGTCAGCACTTCGTTGGGTGGTGGGACGACGGTGGTGCAGGGGCTGTTTTTGGAGCTGTTTCTAACGGCACAGTTGGTGTTTACTATCTTTATGTTGGCGGCTGAGAAGCACCGGGCAACTTTTATGGCGCCTATTGGGATTGGGTTGTCGCTTTTTATTGCGGAATTGATGTGAGTTGCTATCTGCCTTGCTAGTTAAGCTGCCCCAATTCCGAGCTAACTTCTACCAGGGGTGTTTACCACACCGGTGGCAGTCTCAATCCAGCTCGAAGCTTCGGTCCATGTGTTGTGCTCGGCTCGTTCGATGAACACCATTGGATATACTGGATTGGGCCGATACTGGGTGCCCTGACTGCATCGGGGTTTTACGTGTTTATAAAAGTGCTGGAATATGAGACTGTGAATCCGGATCAAGACCACACGGGAAAGCGTAAGCGTTTTGATTCAACTACTGATAATGAGAAATTGGCTGGACCTGGCGGTTCACACGTTGGTGGAGTAGGGGGCACGCCGACTCCCTTGGGATCACCTACCTCGTTCATGAGGGGCCCGAGTCTTGAGGCTGGCCGGACTACGCACTGAGCAAAATGCACAGTGACTTGACAATATGGCAATCTTTCGGTGTAAATCCAGTCAACGAGTCTTTCGTATTAGTTAGGAGGTTTAATTTGTACGGGCTTTTACATACTATGTCAAGCACTCAATTTACTATACGCTTAATTAACGATGACAAAATAATTGACACATTGAGGTGGAACGACCAGGTTATGTCCTCTACTATACTGGAATCGAAGTATCCTTATTTTGCCAGGTTTGGTGCGCCGTTTATTATCTCATCCCCTGGATCTAGCAGCGAAGGTTAATTACGCCTACTTGGTCTGCTGGGTCAAACAGAGGTGGTTGATTTCGACTAAGTTCAGGGTTTTGGTTGGTGTGTTGTAGCCTGTGAGGAAGTTAGACAACCTTAGCGTTGCCAACCTTGGGTTATGCGTTTTGCTTGGACCAGCATTTTCGTGTCAAAATGAAGATCGCCGGCTAGTAAGACTGGGAAGCCACTATATAGCTAGGAGAAAATACAAGTTCTTAACCACGTTCTAATCTCCGTTCTCATGAGTTTACCGTCTGGTGGGAAAAGCCTTTTTGTCAATGGGAGAAGTGCAATTGAATATAGTCTTTGAGGCCGTGTCTAAGTAGCAACACACAACAGAGCAGGAGCTTCACGGAGGCGCAGCTCAACAGCGTAGGAACTTCTATAGTCCTCCCGTTAGATAGGCACACCGGTCGATTAATTTTTCTAGCAAATTATTGAAAACACCTCACTGTTAATCTACCAAAATCACGTAGTATTTCTGAGTGATAGGAAGATGTGGATAATAAGAAGTTGCGGCTTGTCTGTGGGAATGCGCCTACGATGTGACGCGTGCAGACGCTGATGCAATACTCACACAGGTAGCTAAATTCTGTTCTTGTGGGACCTGCACAAAATCGACTCCTATACCTGCCGTGGTAATATAAAACTGCATCCGAAAGGCCGAATATTCTTAGCTAATTCAGCATAGCTGAGACTGAGCGCTTACCCAAGCTTACCCAGACACGCTGCTTTAAGAGGTGCGGAAGGAGCCGGCTTGGGTGAGCCAGAGCTTTTAGGATGGCACTTTGGGTGACCCCGGCGATTTGGTTGATATAAGTAATGCGGGACTAAAACTGACTATATTAACGTGGTTCCTAACATGGAAGAATTTGAAGTCGATTTGAACTGTTTGCATCGAGCAAGAGAATTTGCTTCACCACCTCCTGAGGAACAGTTCCAAGATATTGACAAGAAGGTTCCAGTTGAACTGCCCGAGCCGTGGCCAGTTGAAAGACATATTGAATTTCGATATGTCACCGGGAAGTATTCTGCTTACGGCCCAGGCATTATTCGCGACGTGTCCCTGACGCTATGTCCCGGAGAGCGGGTCGCTGTGGTGAGCCGGATTGGTAGTGGGAAACCCACGCTTGCCCCTCTACCTGCTCGGGCTTACGAATATCGCTCGGAGGTCGGTATTGATCGACGGAATATACCTCTCCAAGGTGTCATTTAGACCCTCCGGCAGAGGGTTATCATCATTCCGCAAGAGCCCGCTCTCTTCTCCGGTCACGTTAGATTCAACCTCGATCCAGCTCAGACCTCATCTGAGTACTGCCTCACTCAAGCGATCTGAGTTTGCAGCATTTTGGAGTCACTCAGCAGCCGTGAAGCCTCTTCAAATTTGAGCGATGGATGATTGGACACCCCAACGTCGAGGTTTACCCTTAGCTCGCCGGTAGCTCCGCGGGGAGCCAACTTCTCCGTTGGACAAAAACAGGGGCTGACCCGAGCTATGGTCCGATAATCTCCAATTGTAATACTAGACAAGGCCACGGCGTCACCACAAGTCTAATGCCGTGATCTAGGCAGTGCTGTGGTCGGCATTTCGTGGTAGGACGACCCTGGCTATTGTCCATCGCTTATCTACGAAGATCATGATGAGAGAACGTCAATGTGGTTATCATAGATAGATTATATAAACTTCAAGATACCAAAAACTTTGCCTCGTGCTTGAGGGAATCACTCTTCTTAGTCTACTGTCTAGCTTCTCTGTCGACCTGTATCATACACAAATCGTAATAATGAACGTCAAATGCAATGCAAGACATCCTTCTCTATGCGTTTTTTTCTCGTCGGTCAAACTTTCATATTTAGCGCGAGCCCAGACCTCATAATTCGAACACAAACATAGATCAAACCGGCTACACACGCCGTTGCACCCCCATAAACCCACAGGCCAGTCCCATTCAGCGGATCGACGGTCGTGCCGAGACCGGCACAGCACTCGGCCCGCCAGCCAACAAGCCGAGTCCACCAATCGCAAAATCCTGCCCTGCGTGTGCCAATCATGGACTCGTTCTCTGTGAGCACGCGGAAGCACACGTGCGGCAGAGCGATGATGACGCCGCTGAAGAACGCCGTGACGACCACCTCGATGAAAATTCCCGCCGCGTTGCACACGCCGAGCAGACATATTATCGTGACGCCCAGTAGCACCGTGAGCGGCACAATGGTACTGAACAGGCCGATGCGATCGGACAGCGCGTTGGGCAGGATCCGCCCCAGAACCGACCCGGCGTTGAAGATGGCCGCCATGTAGAACACCAACGACGTGTCGGTGAAGCTGCGGTCCGCCGGGTAGAAGTATATGTAGAAGACAACTACGGTCTGGGCGATGAAGACGATGAGCACGCCCAGCGTGAAGAACATGAAGGGCGCGTCGCGGAACACGGACCAGTCTACCATGGCACGCGGCTTCGGCACGCGCACACGTATCCGCAACACGGCCAGCGGGATTATGAAGGCGGCGAGGGCGACGAAGCCGACACACCGCACGGCCCAGGGGAAGCCAACCTGCGGGATGAGCCGGGTTAGCACGATAGGGTAGATGACGCCACCGGTCGACGCAATGCCGACGGCCGAGGCGCGTGCTGAACCACGTTGGGATCAGCGACACGGTAGGCACTAAGACCAGGCCTGCGCCGATACCGACGCAGAAGGCTTGCGCCAGCAATGCTTGCCACTATTCGGTGCTCAGGGAGAGCATCATAAGACCGAAACTGCCATGACGCTGTGGTGATGAGGAGCAGGCGGAGGTAGCCCCTGTCGTAGACGGGTCCGGCGATGAGCCCGATAAGCTGAAGCAGGAAGCTTTGGATGAAACCGATCCAAGATATTCCGGTCGAGGAGGCCTTAAAAAGCTCGCCAGACTCGTAGTAGCTTGTTAACCCTAACCCTAATCCGCTGATCATACCCTATGTGTTGAAGAAGAGCATGAAGCCCGCGGCGACCTGGAGGCTTTGCCGACTTCTCGCGATTGAATTACCTCTTAGCGTCGGTCTCGAATCCATCCGCGTTGGCGGTATCGTCGTCAAAATTCATCGGCGCCATCTCTTCTTTGGGCGCGTCTCCGACGACTTCAGAAGCCATATTGACGCCGCAGTGAAGACCAGACGACGGTTCAGAAGCATGCACCGACACGAAAAAATAGCCAAAGTTTTAGGTTTTGAATAGAAAATATCAGTGAATTTTTTGGTGTTAGCTTATTTAGAGTAGCAAACAGATATATACACAAAAAACAAGCTTGATTGGCACGCTATGTCGCTATTTCCGATAGCGACTATAGTGACTTAAGTAGAACCTGAAGAAGATCTTGTTAGGATAGTGATTTCCGGCATTCCAAAAATTGTGAGCATCCTCGCTTACTCTGCAGCTGTAAGCACAGTATATCCGCCGAAAATGGGTGAGCGCCGCACACCATGTTCCATTGAAGAACATTCACTGTCGGAAAAATGACGATACACGCTCCAGCCCAGCAGCCCAATTCGCTTCCTTCCACCCGTGCATACATAGCTATGTGGGGTATTCCAACCGTTTCGCTGTGACGGCGGAATTAACCGTACCTAAGCACCAATCCTTCCAACCTCGAACTATCACCAACAAGCTCCATAAACTCATAGCGATTCTCTCTGCCGCCTGGGAGACTGATCAATGACGAGCGATGCACAGATATCCACTCACAACGGCCAGTCATGATGGGCGCCCTGGATGAAGGGTCGGCTACGGAAATACCCCCGAACATCAATATAGTTACGGGCCACGTTGGCGCTCACTCAAGGAAGAAATATCAGCCAGGCGGAGGAAGTTTCGTAAAGGGACGCAACCTGACTGGGAATATAAGCGGCGGAAGACCGGTGCATGTTTGCGTCATCCGAAGATGGCAGCTGCAGAGTTACGCGAACCACCCATAAGTACATTGAATATTTCCCCCTAATGTTCCCTTAATCTTGGACAATCCGCTCCAAATTCGTCACTCCTTACAAAGGAAGCGCGAGGTGTATCAAGTCAAGCCGAGACCGAAACAGAACTTCATCACTTACTTGCAGCCTTTCCAGCCGAAGAGGAGGATACCAAGATCCTGCTTAGAGAGAGCTCCGGACCCTCGCTTTACAGGTTTAGCACAGCGTTCCATCAGACAACTCCCCGTTACGTACCATTGGGACAAGATCAAGGATTGGGTACTGCCAGTTCAAGTCTGAAAAGAAATCGCACTACGTAATACCACCTCATCTAAGCCAGCTCACACTCAATGAGATTCTCCACATCCGTGTCACTGCACCTCCAAATCTTGACGATCTTAAGCCCTAGCCCGTTGCCCTCGATCAAGTCATACCAGTTATCCTGCGTGCGCTCTAACGCCGATAGTTGCGTCATCATCAACATATCCCCGGCCGTGTTTTCCCAATAAGCGCCCGTGCGGGGGATGACGCAGTCGAAGATCAGCAGCTTGCTATAGCCCGGCTTCATGGCTTCTGCTATGCGCGATAGGATTCTCTTACAGACGTCATCCGGCCAGTCGTGCATGATAGAGTGCATGAAGTATGCCCTAGCGCCCTTGATGGGCTGTTCAGTGTGAAAGTCGTATCCAATCCTTTCGATATTGGAGTCGAGGTCCTTGACGTCGGCAATCACCACGGGGAGGTCCTGTAGTATGAGTCTCTGCCAGCGGTTAACAGGTCAGTAAGGTCCAGAAAACAAATAACAGATTTCAAATGGAGTCATCTCACCCCAGGGTGGTCAGGATACATCTTCTGAAACTCCGCTATGTCGTGGCCCAACCCTCCGGCAATATCGACCACTAGCGGAGCATCGGGCTTGGAGTCTGCACCCGGGAAAAGCTGCTTCGCTACGGGGTAAATTGATTCATGCATCCATGGCAGGCGCCCTTGACGGTATCCTCCCATATGGTTATTCGTATGTGGACCATATCCGATGGACCTCAGGTACTCGAAGGCATTAGGGAGATCTGTACCATAGGCAAGATGCATTGATGTCTTCGTGGCATCTATCGGGTTACGCCAGTTCGTCTTGCGAAGAAACTTATGGAATTCTATTGAACTGCGTCCGATTCCCCCCAATCTGCAGTTATAATAGTATCAGCAGACACGTTATTCTAGACTAAATACTTCCATTCATTTATTTCACTTACAGCGCAATGTAACCACCGCTGATAACTGGAAGACTCATCGATTTAGTGAAATTGGTGAGCTTGTACTCGCCAGGGCCAGTCTCGGCGAGGTATCCCATCGCAGCCAAGTGGCGCAGGAGTCTGCCTAATCACAAGTTTAGCTGGCTGCCAAAGAGTAGTAGGTTCCTGTCTGGGAAGTAGGCACCAAGTAGCACAGGGTATATTCCAAGACTCTCTGCCTTCCGCAACCTTCTGTGGCTTGTCGCCGTCTCTCGCCATCAGTACCCAGAGGCCTGTATCGACACCAGTGATGAGACCGGCCGCAGCGCCAGGCTGGGCCCACGTGTGCTTGATCATGGTCTCGCGGGGGGTCTCTAGAGCCTGAACCAGATCCCGGGCCTTGAGAAGCAGCTTATGGCGTGCTTCATTCCCGCCGTTCTCCAAATTCTTAACGAATTCATTAATGTCACCGACTAGATTTGGAATAGCAGCGATGTCGTTCGGGCTGGTGGCTATTGCAAGGCCAGTTTGGGCATCCATGGTGGGCGTAAAATGCAATATAGGTGAGAACGTCAGGGAGTGGATAGGGAAGAAGAATTTGTTAAGGGTAAGAGGCATTTGGCATAAACGCAAATCCAGATGATACCCAGTGGAAGTCCTTGTCATGCATTGGTAAGTGCTTAGCAATCTTGGGTACTGGGAGATTTTCCGCAACCGTCACCTTGCAGGGAATTGCGAGGTGAACACTTTATACCGGGACCTTGCATACCATGGCAAACTCGTATTAGTTACTCTACCAAGCGGATTCTGTCCGGAATCCACTAGCCGCAAGCCGCCCCTAGTACTTCGCACGCCGTTACCGTTTCCGGATGACTCCGATTTGTCCCCTGTCTAAACCAATATCAGTTGCATTCATTCGCGACTAGGTGCCACCAGCAGTCTTCATAATAGTTCCGTTCCTGTGTTGCTGCTAAAATTTTCGATAAGCACAGCCGAGAGCCGAAAGCAAAAGAGGCTTCAATAGCAGATCATGTGTTCGGTTGCGAATAATTGCGATAAACAGAGGATATAACCCTAATATAGATTATTATTATTAGTAAATACGCCGTAGGCTCGAAGCCCCCGGTACCTCTACAAGTGCTCCCGTATGTCAAACCGTGCCCTAATGGCTGGACTAAATACATACGCTGCTACGTAGGTTCGCTCTATTAGCGACTGCGTTGCGTCCACCACAATACTATGTTAGTTCTCACCCTACTAACAAAGTCCCCCTGAGAAGATCGATATTATCCGGGCCTAAGCACTATCCGGCCAGTCCTGAGTAGCCACCTTGTGATAGTCCCGCTGACTACTGGTTTCCCCGTCGCCGTTGCCAGGTCTCTACGTGTATGCAGCGGCCATGGTGCGATAGTGGCCCGTAGGTGCTCTCTCGATTCTTCCAGCAGGCCGCAAAAGAGGACTACGAGGTATATTAAAAAACCACGCACAGTCTTGAAGCAAACACCATCATTATCGCCTCCTGCATCCCGATTTTTCAACCGCTTATTGAGCTATTTAGGGGCCGAAACGTCACTACGAAATGGTCATCAAAGGGTCGTTACGAGACCTTTGGTCAAGAGAACGCGATACAGCCGCCGATTGAGCTGCGACCCACGGTCAAAAAGGTTGATGATTTCGGCTTCACAATCCAGGGCAGAGAGGACAGTCAAGAGAATATTATTATTATTATTATTAAATACGCCGTAGGCTCGAAGCCCCCGGTACCTCTGCTAGTACTCCCGTATGTCAAACCGTGCCCTAATGGCTGGACTAAATACATACGCTGCGTCGTCGGTTCGCCCTATTGGCGACTGCGTTGCGTCCACTACCATACTACGTTGGTTCTCAACCTACCAACAAAGTCCCCCCTGAGAAGATCGATGCTATCTGGGCCTTGAAGCTGTCCTACCCGTCCCTACCAGCCACCTTACAATAGTCCCACTAACTACTGGTTCTCCTGTTGCCGTTGCGAGGTCTCTGCGAGAGTATAGTGGCCGTGGTGCGATGGCGGCCCGTAATCGTTCCCTCGGTCCTTCCAACAGCCCGCAAAAGAGGATTACGTGCTCTGCCGTCTCAGGGGCGTCGCCACAGCGGCATAGCGGCGAGTACACGCCAAAAGCCCCTGTCTTGAATAAGAAGGCTGCTAGTCCTATTTTTTCCGTCCTGATCTGGCACAGCGTAGACGCCTCCAGTCGGTTCAGGCCGAAATATCTGCCCCCTTTCGGTATCTGCATCGAAGGGCCCTCCGGTTCCTCACCGATAGCGCGTCGCTGGCGATCGTGATGCTCTGCTCCGGTGAGCCATCTCTTCCTCCAGTGGCCGAGGAGGGCAGCCGGGACCTCCTTTTCCTCACTCATCCACTCGGAGCCCCGGGCCTCCTTCTCCATAGTGTACCCTGCCGGTCGGAGTAGCTGCGACGCCTGCTTCCTCTTCGCCGGCCTATCCTGCCGGAGTATATGTGACGCTTTAGCGCTCGCGCTGCGAAGCAGATTTCTCTTCCCGCTAAGCCGTAGCCGTTCTTCAAAATTAGCAGCCCGGGCACTAAGATAGAGGTCTAGTGGCGGGATTGCTGCTTCTGCTTCCAGGTGGCGAACCGGCGTCACTTTGTGGGCGCCACAGACTACCCGGAGGCACTCGTTCTGTATCCCTATCAGGCTCTTAGCTGGCCCTGCCGGTTCCTCACTTATAGTATGCCACGCAGTCGCCCCGAAGGCGATCGCGCTACGGATAACCACCGTATATAACAGCCTCGCCCGTATAAGATCGCAGCCCCACGACATATTGACTAGCTTTGTCAGGGCTAGCTTTTGAGTTGCCATTTTTGTTTTAACACGCTCAACATGGGCGTGCCACGTCAGTTTGCGGTCGAACCAGACTCCTAGGAACCTCGCTGAGACTACCGGCGAGACTGTGGCGTCCCCAAGGCGAATACTTTGCGGCAAGGGCTCTCGGGCCCTAGTAAAGTGCATTAGCTCACTCTTGTCAGGAGCGAACTCCATCCCGTGCCTCACTGCCCACCGCTGACACGTAGCCAAGAGAATATAGTCAGTCCGGATGAGCAACTCACCGCCAAACCTGATAGCCAAAACACGTATGCCAGCGCCAATGGTATTATTAAGACTTGTGCAGTGGCGATTACCTACGACAACGGGGACGGAGGGTTAACTATGGTACCCAAGCGCTGGGCCGCCATTTGAATACCATATTTTTGATAGTTTATGTTCAATATTACGAAAACTCTCTGGGCCTTGGGATTATTTGTTAGCGAGGCCGAAGTGCGTCTAAAAACGTCGTGGACGCCTTTTACGCGCAGAGTGCCCTCCGAAAGTCAACCTGTTCACTTACATATTTCTCTCTTCATAGTCTTTTATATAAATAGTTTTGTTCTTCCCCATTTTAAGCGAAATACGAAATCCAGGCTTAGCCGTGGCTCAGGACTCCAACATCGCAAACCGCGAGTTCAGCGCTGGCCTGAAGAGACCCCTTGTGACGGGCTCACTGCGAAACTATACAGCTCAACATGGCCAAATACTGTTAATTATCTAACTGAGGAGGAAAGTAAAATATGCGAGTTGTCCCGGGAACACGGACTATGTTTTGTGTGCCCTCGATGGTTCCTTTGGTGGATCCGGACGCACGGTCCTTGCAGCTCCGGATCCCATATCAGGCACAGCCTGTCACACCCCTCCGTCCAAGTGGGCTTTCGCAAACCAGTCTACAGTGAGTTGGATACCGATAAACTCAAGATAAGAGATGTGAATGTGGGTGTTCAAAATACCGTTAGATGCTTTGGCTCGGGAAAACCATAGATAGGACTAACTTACGGGGGACTTGGCCGATAACCAAGGTTTGAGCTGAAGTCAGTAGATTAACCATGTCGGGGTAACTTACTTATTTTCGTGAATAGAGTAAAACTAGGCTCTACTGCCTTAAGGCGATAGGAAACGGAATCGTTCCTTATTAAAAACAGCACCAGGGGTGCTTCTACTTAGAGTAAGGGGCCTTCCTGGCGATCGTAGGAGCCTTCTCATCTGAGAATTTCCTGTATTGGCCTCATGCATCACCTACTCGCGAAGCTGCTTCATGCCCTTGTGGGACTCATCCTCATGATATACCACCGTTTCATCATCACAACTTCTCATATCTTCGTCGCCTTTCCCTCGTGTCCACATTCAAGGCCTCCAGCTAGTGGCCGTAGATAAACATGACATGGATGAGGAGCCGAAGCAGACGCTGCTCAGCGACGTTCGGTCTTTCCTCGATCCCAAAGCCCGAGCGTGGTACACGAGCCGCGGCATGTCTTACCGAAGAGACTATCTATTACACGATCACCCTGGAACTGGGAAGTCCAGCTTCTGATTGCTTGTTACGGTTTTTCTTTGGCCTGGAAATATATATTATCAGCCTCGTCTGTAGAATGACAGCCGCCTGAGTACGCCAGTGTCTGAACTTCCTCGGCGCTGCGTCGTTCCCCTCGGTGACATTGACGCTGTCGGCCCCACGCGATAAATTGGCGCTCAATTTCCTATCTGCTCAGCTATGGTGCCAATCTGAACAAACCGATAGTCTACAGAAACCAGCGCATCAGCCCGCTGATAATTACTTGTCGAGAGGGGAGGTTTGACTTTGCCAAGGTGCTTCTGGACAGCGGCGCCTACTCAAAGGGCGAGGCTGATACGATGAGTCCCGGTCAGGGTGCATTCATCTATAACATCCCGCTAACACCTCTCGAACTTTCTTGCAGAGCGGCTGCTCGATAACAAAACGCACATACGTTATAACAATAGAAAGAGCTCGTAGCCAAACTCTTGCGTCTGGGGCGGACCCGAACAAAGAGGTTACCATAATCCAAAGGTGGAGCGGTCCTCTTCTCCTTAAGCTGGTCTACTGGAGTCACAGGTGAGAGTCAAAGTATCTCCTTGGACTATGAGGCGTGGATGTCGAAAAGCGTGATTCGAAGGTTATGACGATCCTACCATGGACACTCTTAACTCAATATACAGAGATAGACTGGACGTAACCTTGATTCGTACCCGCAGTACCTCTGCCTCGTCACACTGTTAACCATGGAAGGCACTACTGTTTTTTCCAACAGTATACATAATTAGATTAAGTTAAGTTACGAAATTCAGAGCCTTAAACAACTACGTGTAACAGTTGACATAACATAGGAAGTAATTCTAAAAGACTGGCCATTAAAGTTAGCCGATTTAATAGCTTGAAGACTCTAGCAAATAATCAATAAAACTAGGTAGCATTCTAGATGCTAGAATATTATAGGAAATAGGTGTAGGTGTATATATAAAAACTTGTCCTAATTTGGAATAGTCTTTCTTAGCATGTACCAGACTAACAATTATAATACCTGGGTTGTGCAGCACGGAAGTCGGCTAGTCCCGCATGAACGACCCCACACACGGAGCTGTCACAGATCGTGAATCAGGTAAGAATCTGTCGTTGTCCAATTTGAGTCCTTAAGCTCGTCTTTACTTATGTATTCCTACTTTTGCCAAGATTTCTTCTTGTAACCATCCCCAATCTATCGCCAGCCTCCAAACTATAGTTACCACAGCCAAGATGGTCCGAAAGAAAGCACTCATCATCGGCATCAACTACTTCGGCACGGACAACGAGCTAGGCGGATGCATCAATGATTGCGACAATGTGCGCAACTTTTTGGTCAACGATCGCGGATTCTCGGGCACCAGCCACGATATGGTGGTGATGGCCGATGTGCCCGAAAATGAGGGCACCCCGTTCTACCCTACTGGCGCCAACATCCTGGCTGCCATCAAGTGGTTGGTCACTTGGAATCAACCGGGTGACATCTTGTGGCTGTCGTACTCTGGCCATGGGAGCCAGGTACGTGACCCGGATCGATCTACCGGGTAAGTTGAATAGTTTAGGTCCGAAAAATTGTTGGCAACATATACTAATAGCGTGCAGCTTCTCTGATACGATCTGTCCTGTGGATTTCGCCGAGAATGGTCAAATCACAAGTGAGATTGTAAGCACTGTTCATTTGTTCAGTCGGTTAGAGAACTATTGAATGTTTGCTAATGCCTAAAACTGTAGTTGCACCGCTCCATCGTCACTCCAATGAACCCCCAATGCAGACTTACAATTCTCTTCGATTGCTGCCACAGTGGTTCCGCGGCAGAGCTGCCCTACGTGTACCGCCCCGACGCCGACGGCAACGTGAACATGGTCGATACCATCAAGAAAGGTCTCGGCCTGGTGCATGCCGCTGGCGACCTTTTGGAGGGCGGATTCTCCATCGAGAAGCTCGACGACGCCAAGATGCTGCTCGGTGGTGCGACGGATTTCTTCAACGGTCTTCATCATCGCCGAAATCAGGAGGTCGGCGAAGACGGTCTGGCGCTCGAGAACTTTGAGGAGCACTGGGAAACTGAGGGAAAAGATGTCTGGATGTTCTCGGGATGTGCGGATGATCAAACCTCTGCGGATACGTCGATTGCGGGTGCTGCGACAGGGGCCATGAGTTGGGTTTTCATAGCCACGATGCGGGAGTACCCTGAGCAGAGTTATATCAACGTAAGCTTGCCCAATCACGAGATATTGCATAAGTCACTTCTACTAATATTGCGCTCTAGGTCCTGCAGAATACTCGACAGGAGCTCGCCAAAAAGTATTCGCAGATCCCACAACTAAGTTGTGGCGGTGAGTATGACCTAGATCAGAATCTTCTGGTAAGAGCACCCCTACTCCCCAAGGCAGCTTGTTATTCACATTCTCAGCTTTAAGTCGCTTCAGCCTTGCCAACCTGGATGAGTATTCCGAGCCTCGAAAGACCAACTAGATGTTGCTGAGAACCGTAATCATCAAAAGCGGTGATATCTAGAGATTATTGGGGACGAGTATGCGATTGTTGAAAATACATACATCTCTATACATATTGGACCAAATGACGGTCAAAAGACGAGGGATCCAATTGTTGCAGAATGTCGTCATATTGGTAGTTATACTGGTAGTTACATAGCAATACATTCGAGGTTCATGAGAGAAATATAGTTTCTACAAGCTGGGGATAATGCAGGCTCTTCATGGTAAAATAAAGGCAATCATATCTTACTTTTGCGTCCTACTGGCATGTAGGGAATATATTATTAAATGGGACTCAGGTTCCTGCTTCAGCGCCTTGTTTACTTGTTGTTGAACTTTGCATAAGATAATCGTAGTATCATTGATTTTGGCTACTCATATAAAGACGGCTCAAACAGGGTGATGTTTAGAGCAACATAAAAATAGTTAAGACACCAAAATATATTTCTGCCGGACTTCCACGGAATTTGCAAGATATGAACATGAGGTAGGAATCGTTCTATTCATAAGTATTCTTTTTATGCAATAAGTTACGTATGTATTGTGCACAGCACGGGGGCATCATGTCACGTGCTTCTTTTAACCTCATCGCTCCTGCCACAGCAGTCTCTTAGTGCTTTACAGCGAATTTACTGCCTAAACGAGTACTCATTCCCATTGTCTCCACATTTGCGCCAAAAACACCAAAATCTTGACGTTGATGCTGGCTTAGAAAGCAATTCCACCAATCCCATGCCGAAGTGTTCTCAACAGACACCTTTTGCCCTTCTGTACGACGCACGCAGAACTCACGTTGGAAATCATGGATCGTAACAAGAAGGGCCAGGATCTGATGGGTAAGTGAAGTTTTCCTACGTTTCTTTTTGCATTATGTCTTGGACCTTGCAACCCATCCCGCTCTTCTCAGGTGCGACGCCATCAGGAAAGCTGGCAACACGAACTCAATCTTAGGTGATCACCATCGTGGCTCTTTGGCAACACAAAAACGGGGGCATTCTGGGGTAGTTCCGTGCAGCCTTGAAAAACATTGCACATATGAATTTGTGTGCAAGGAATGCTAGTCATCAGGCCTCATCACGTCACTGGATCTGTGATTCAAGATCATCATAGATTAGACCTTGGATCCAGCCGTACTACAAGAACGGGATCCGTTGGCTAGATTGAGGAGACACTGGAATGACTCGGATTCACATCAAGGAGCACTGAGGGTCACTTAGGTCAAACTGCGAAGTTGACCATTAGGGATAATGAGCAGCACGCATATTGTCAGCCCGTTGTTTGTGTTCTTACCCGAGGCGATAGACGCATCCACAACATGTCGCCTCAAAGATTCAATATGATTCTATGAGGCAGGCAACAGGACCCTTTCCTGTCTATTGAATTCCTTTGTCCCCTTATATGGCCCGAGCCTCATATATGCACTTGTCTCATCACCGACTTCTTGTCTCTTGGATCGCATTATTCACTCTGATCTCCCCATCAAATCTTCGGTGCCACTTCCCTTTCTCGGCGACTACCATTTTCGCCTTCTGGCTCCTTTACCCTATCTACATCGCCAATTTGGACTTTTCATCAGCCTGCCATCATCATCGACCGACCACAATGGCAGACATTGATCCTTGGGAGAAGAAGGGCGGGCGAGACACACACCCCAAGGGTTGCGGTTGTGTTTTTTGGCTCGATGACGACGAGTTCAGCGACTCTGATCCTTGGGAGACGGGTCGACGGGCTAAAGAATCCACGGGCTCCAGTTCCTGGCTTAAGAACGACAAGGTCACGGTCCCAGATCCTTGGGATAAGCGCTCGACCGACAGCCTCGACGACTACAGTGATGCTCTTTGGCCTAGTTTTGCTGAGCACAACGTATATTACTCCGATCCTTGGGACCAGAGCCCGACCGACCGCATCAAAGATGACAGTACTGGGTTTTGGCCAATATTCGCCGACGATGACCACATCAACGATGATAACGATTCTCCTTCGTCTAAACTTGTGGACGACAGCATCAAAGATGACAGTAACGGTCTTTGGAACAAGGTCGCCAACGATGACAGTGACGCTGTGTGGCATCAGGTTCCTAACGTTTGCTTTACGGAATATGATCGTGGGTTTCTTCAAACAAACGCCGAAGCCAAGGAATCTGATCCTTGTGATAAGGGCCGGCCGAAGGTCTCCATAAATCACGGTTCCTTCCTTCAGGGTCATGATGATAACTTCATCAATTGGGGTCCATTCCTTAAGGATACAGTCGGCAACCTCAGAAACATCCATCCTTGGGTTCAGGGTCTAGGCAATAACTACACCCCCGCGCAGACGCTGATATATATCCAAATTATGCCGAATTACTCGCCCGTCCAGGACGAGGATGAGAAGGAGAAGGAGACGGAGTCAATCAAGGAGAACAAGCCCAAAGAGCTCATGCCCGAGGACACTGAAAAACTCAAGCGGGACCGGAAGTTGGATGCTAACCTGGAGTTGCTTAAAGCCCGCCACAATCTCTGCATCAAGGAGATCCTCGACCGATTCCTCAAAATGATGCTAGCCGCCACCGACGAGCTACCCCATGAGGCTACCATTGAGTCGGCCATGCTGAATAGCATGAAGATGGAGTCGGAGACTGCTGCTTTGGTTAGTACACTCTTACTCCCTAAGCTATTCCTCGAACCTTGGCTAAACAACCCCACCCCCAAATCATTCAATCCCACAACATTCCCACCTAACATCCTTATCCAGATCAATGAAATCCAGAATCTCCTCATGATTTCCCGCGAGATCAAGGCCCTCTGGATCCGCGGCCCTCTCAACCCGCCCAGCGAGCACACGGAACAGGAGAAGGAGCTCGACGTCCAGGCTGAGATGGTCCAGGGTCTGTACAACCAGGCCATTATCATTCAGCAGAGGCGAACCAAGGCGCATGCTGTGGCTGTGGCGAAGGGTCTGGCGGGAGATAAAACGAAGTAGGGGGCTGTTGGTGTTGACGCCGTCAACGGAGGAGCTATATAAGTTTAGGTGGTTTGAGTCGTTCTTGTCTAATGATATACAGGCAGATAGCAACAGAATGACCAATGGACTGTTCTACATGATATCCTTTCTCAGGGCGAAGTTTTGGGGTCCGCATGCTTTATCTCTGCTTTTCAGCGTATGGCAGCAAGCAGCACACGGACGGACGCACAATGGCAAGGACGAAAGACGCAAAATTAGATGATATATCAGGCTAAAGGCAATGAATCTCTAGCTCTACTGATGACACACTTGCGTGCCAAAGTGATGATGGTGCAGCGTCTAAAGATGGGCAAAAGCGGAGCATATGGGCTCCGAAGGCCATATCTATCCTCTTCATGAATGTTGTTGTGGCATCCAGAAGTCGACAATCTCCTTATCGTGTCATGATGGGGTGGCAAATATAGACGCGTAACATGTCATAGGTCAAGCTCAACTCAGCCCTCTCCACCCTCGGGGTCTTCACCCTCGTCACCAAGCTCCTCCTTCATCTCCTCCGGTACATCTTCAACCTGGCCGACCCTCTGATGGGCAGCGGTTATCCCGCCAGCCGTCACCCAGAGGAAGTAATCCGACTTGAAGCTATCGATTTGGTGGAAGAAAGTGTGGAAACTATTATTGGTTAGTATGTCTTCTTCGTTCCAACATCCAAAAAATGTGCTTACGAGTTCTCCTTCTCCTCGAGTTCGAAAATCCGATTGTAGATCTGCGTATCCTTGAACTCCTGGATCTCCTTCTCGTAGTTGGCGAAGTCAATCTCAGGTCTCTCGTAATTGCCTTTGGCTCTGGCATTGTAGTTCTCAAACACGGGTCGTTCCAATAGCAGTCCCAAGCCTGGCGCCTTGGGGATACTGATGCGGCTTTTGTCATAGGATTCGCTAATTCTTGAAAGAGGCGTCGCGCATCGCGTCACCAGTACGGCCATGCCGACCATCTTCCTGATTTGGTGCATCATGAAGGATTGGCCATGGACCTTGAGTGATAGCCATTGCGTGTCGTTGATCTGAATAGGGTTCGGGTTCACCACGAAGGACTTGATGTGGCGTTTAGCCGAAGGATCTGAAGGTCCTTTCTGAATCGTGTAGTTGTGGTAGTTGTGGGTACCAACGTATTCGCTGAGAGTCTCTTGGAGCTGATTCAGGCGCTCTGGCGTCACACGATATCGACGTTTGGCGGAGACGTAGGTAGCTTTTATGGCTTTGAGAGCAAGATCGACGGATGACACGACCTTGGATTGAGGCAGCTCGGTTGTTTCGGGGTTCACTAAAGTCGCCGTGGAAGCGTCAAGATCCTCGACCAGTGTAGGCTCTGCTCCGCCAGCCGGTTGTTCTTCTGAAAAGTCCTGCAACTCAACGTCATTTCCGGCTTTGATTTCTGGGTTGGATGCTTCTGCCTTGGTGACGGATACTGTGGTGACTTCCTCTATCCTCTCGGCGGGAGCTTCCTTATCTTGTGCCTTCGAGACCTTATCACCTGCGGCAGACTTGGGCTTCTCCGTCGAATCATTCTCGGCTGCATGTAATCGCCGCAACACCTGCTCGCGGGTTTCAGGGTCCAAGGCGTCGATGATGGGTTGAATCTCATTCTTCTCGACATCCTCCCAGAAGTCCTTGACGTCGGCCATGCGCCTGGCGTATGCCTCCTCTTGTCCTTGCTCCTTGATGGACTCCAGCACCTTTTTTCCGAGATAAGTCTCCGGGTGCGGAGGCAGCAGACAGTAGCTCGGCATGAGGTACTCATACCATCTCGAGTCGCAGGTCTGATAGCAGCTGAATGCGTTGTTCGTTCTCTGGATGCCCCATACCCGAATTTGCGGCGGCAAGGCGTCGTTGATCTTCTTGACAATGTCCGGATCCTCGATGATCAGCTTCAGCGAGATCACATTACCCGCCGCATGCACACCCTTGTCCGTTCTAGCACATCTCACCAAGCTCGACTTTCGAGGGTCATCGGCGTTCGCCTTGGAGATTGCATTGGCCGCCACAAAAGCAGCAAAGATGTCACCCTCAATGGTCTTGTCCTTGTGGTTGATCTGCATGCCATGGTATCCCGTGCCCGCATATCCTACCATGACCGCGACCTTGCGCTTGGGTCGACGTTCCTCAGCCTCAATCTCCTCCTTCGCGAAGGGGATGCTCATGTAGCTCGGATCGCCATTGCCGGACACGACGGTGCCGTCCTCGCCCACCTTACGTCGCTTGCGGTCTTGTGTGTCGGTGTTGCGTGTGCGTTTATCTACATGTTCGCGGCTACGAGCTGGTTAGCTTGTATTGGCTTCGGCGGCTGAAATCCGGACACGAGCAACGAACCTGTATTCCTGCCGGCTGACTTGCTTGCGCTTGCCGCCGTCGTCGCGACCACCACGGCCACCTCGACCTCCGCCTCCTCTGCCGCGCTGGCCGCCGCGCCCTCGGCCTCGGCCACGATTGCTCGAGTCGAAGTGGCGCCTATTACTTGGCGGGCCATCTGCCTTCGGCACACCTGAGTCGAGAAGAGTTTTGCTGTCTGTGGAAGGAGCTGATGTCGTAGGGGACTTATCCGCGACAGGTGCAGCCGAAGAAGCCGAGCGCTCGTTGGCATTATTGTCGGCAACCATCTTGAGACAAATTGGCGCATTCGCATTATCTCCAGTATGGCTGGATATCGTTACGCAAGCAACAGCATCGCGGCTTTCCCACTTCAATTGATAGCGGACAAGAAAACTGCTTATCGATAAGAAAGCTAGCTCATCAAGTGGGGCAAATCTGCACCTTGAAATATATCAACCCAGCAATGCCAGTATCACAGATTTTGATCAAATATTTTGTGGTTGGATAGACACTAGACGAAGAACTAGTTCTTATTAAATTCTACCAGTGACAATTTTGAAAATCGTAGGCATTTAAAGAGCCGTGATCACTGAAGTGACTGCAATAATCTCCCGAATATGCAATAACGCATCCAATTCAAGCGGTTTCATATGAAACTCCACATGTCCTATTCACACTGCGGGGCCCGACTACCAGGGGTCAGAGCCAAGAGGTGGCCAAAATCCACATAACTCCATTTTTGCAGGTCATGATTCTCACAGTAGAGGAGGGTATTCGAATAGCTGAATTTGGAAACTGCAAGCACCATTTGCAGACGTGTGGTGATTTATGCATAGGCCTCGTCGCGTCTCGTCGCAAAGAGGGTATAATTGGGGAAGGTGGAAGAACTTGGGCAAGGCCGGAGATTTATACGAAGGCCAAAAAAGGATATTTTTTTCTCGTCTCTGATGGTTACTTCTGGTTTGAGGCAGGGTTTTGTAAACCTTCGGCCCTGCACTTGGCCATATCTTCCTATCTGTCGGGGGGAGACATTGTTCGCTTTTGTAGCAGTACGTGAGTGATACCGACGACTGGAAACATTTGGCTAATTTGTTGTTTGATTATATTCAGAAAATTTAACACGAACTAGTAACTATTAGCGTAGTTATCGTCGAATCGGTTTCTCTGTAGCAATATCAGTTAAAAAACCGGTGTTGTCACTGTACGAATAATTCCACATCTGTAATAACCTTCCTATCCTAGACATGCTTAACTTCTACCTGTTCTAGATCGCAGTATTACCAGTACCCGAATATAAATATAGATAAATAAAGGAGACTGTAATGGATTTTATATTTAGATACACTAGGTGGACATTATTCCGTACGGAGATAGTATGGCATACCGATGCTGAAAGAAGTAACCTTCCCCAGATCTTATAGAAAAAGAAAGTAGTAATAGTGATAATAGAAGACAGACCGCGAAGTAGACTAAGTAAAAATTAGATACGCTATCTCGACGAGACTTTAGGAAATACCGGAAAGATACCGAACAAGTTTTAGTTCCACATACGTAAGGTAATAACCTGATGCGAGTACATATATGGGGTAAAGTTTGTGTATTAGGAAAGCTTGGTTGGCTAGATAACCAGCTGGCCGAGGGAACATGCGATATCTGTTCACTAATCTTGCATATTAACTATTCCTGCTTTAGTAATTGCTGTGGCTAGTTCAGTAGAGATATGCAGATTATCCGTATGACGAAGGACCTCGAGACAGGCACCGAGTAATTATTCTCTTATCGCGTGCCCACGCCTTTCACGTATGAAGAGGCCCAGAAGACCTTCAGTAGCTGATAGTTTACATTAGACTATATGCTGTGTCTCAACAGGTATTCCATGTGTCTCAAGGTCCTACAGAGATGTAAACCCCTCCTGGAACACCTCGGCAGTCCATGTCAGGTTTCACTAGCTGTACCAGTTAATCTTAGTATCGGAGCTTGCATGATACGTAGGGTTGGTATCGTAACTATATTAATGTATAAAATCGATAGCTTCGATCGAGTTATTACGAGGCCGTCCGTCTACATAAATCTCGCTGGCGTACCTATACTGGTATTTCCATGCTGCTGAGATCCCCTCGTGGCGGTGCAAAGTTCACACGCTTAGTATGTATATCTGAACCCTTCTTGAAAGTCTTCCTATTGTGGCTGTTAGTCCAATTTCCCTCTGGTTTGATCCAATTCGTAATACTTACGTCATGGCTCTCCAACTGCTTCTCACCGCGGTCGGCTTTGCGGTTCTCGAAGTAAAAGACGACGCCGACAACTCCGACAATAACTATTGACAGAAGCGAGCAAGCAATACACGCATACAAGCCAGGCCTGTAGCCAGTCTCAGCGTCCTCCGCTCTAGAATTTTCACGTAGTTAGTTTTCATTACGGACAGCATTTCAGCACCACAGCAACTCCTTACCTGAACACCAAACTCCCAGCGATCCCTCCAATACCTCCAAAACCAACCAACGTCGCGCTACAAAAAGCTCTCTTCCACTGCCCCCGAATGTTATTCGCCTGATACGACATGGCAGAGGGTACGTTCGAATTCGCCCCGGCCGTTACGAGAAACACGCCGAAATACCTTACGGCACTGCTCCTGTGCCAGCCCATGATGGGCAAGCCGATGAGGCACATGACCATGTTCATGACAATAACGGGTCCGCGGACGTGGTAGCGGTCGCCGAGCCAGCCCATACCGTACATGTAGATGCCCGCAAAAGCGTAGGGAGGCGCGATGAGGCACTGCGAGGCGCCGACGCTGAAGCCGAGGTTCTTGTTCAGGATGATGGGGAGGAAGTAGGCGAGAGCGTAGGTTATTGTTGTCGTGTTGAAGAAGATCATGGCGTAGGCCCTGTGGAATTCAGCGGTTAGCGAAACGGAAACTCCTGGGTATGGGTCTGTCATGTTGGGGAACCAACGCACCAGATCTTCCAGTCGAGGCCAGCACCCAAGAATCTTTTGAGCTCGAACTTGGGCGTGACCGCATCGCCCCTGTCAGCATTAACTCGCTTGACTATCCAGGCCAATTCTTCCGCGTTGAGGAAATTCCAGGACTTTCGGTTGGAATCGGGGAAGTCGACCAGTAACCAGTATCCGACAATTCCGATCAAACATGTAATTATACCTTCCATGATGAAAATCCCTGAAACTTAATTTTAGCAGAAGGTCTCTAAGTGATATATCTGGAAACCTACAGCGCCAACCTGTGAGCCCGGCGAGCCCGGCCATTTGCATTAGGCCAAAAGCGAGGATGCCAGAGAACGCAGCTGCAACACAGCCCACCACGTAGAAGAAGGAGTATCGCTTGCCGACCTCATCTACGGCAATACGTCAGTAGATGTATCATGCAGAACATTGGTTTATGAGTAGAGCTCACATCGGGTGTACTGTTATTGGCAACAACAAATTAGCACTTCAAGTACTTCCCAGGGAGTCATGGTAGAATTATAACCTACCCAGGTACTCAAAAGATACACACAACTTGGGAAGAAACCAGCTTCCAGGATCCCCAGGAGCACACGACACGCGGCCAGCTGTCCATAATCTTTCACAAATCCCATGCCTATCATCACGCAGCCCCATAGTAGCGTAATTATTGCTATATGATAGCGCGGGCCGAGCTTGCGGACGATGACCGTCGAGGGCGGCTGGAAGATGACGTATGTCACGAAGAAGAGAAGGGAGGCAATTGAGTACCGGTTGCCAACCAAAGAGAGCTCGGTGGCCATGCCTGCGATGTTGGCGGCGGAGAGGTTGGTTCTGCACGTCCGGTACGTCAGCTTCGCTGGTGGTTAGTTACGTATGGATAAGGGATTTACTGACCTATCCATCAACGAGACGCAATACCTGTATGGCGCGAGATGTTAGCTTTATCCGTTGCCTAAGGGTCTTGAAATGTGAATAGGCTTTGTTCATCTCATCGCAATCGTGCAAGGACGATGTTGCATGGGAACACTATGCTTTTAGACCGCCACTAACATAAACCCGACAGTGGTAATCAGTCGTCTGTCAATCCGCCACAAAATCCTCTTCTGCACCTCGGGTGGGAATTCATTCTCCCAATCGCCGTTGGTAACATTCTTGCTGAGCTCCACGTCGGGTACCATGGTAACAGTGGCCTTCTCGTTCTCGCTGTCCTGAACCGATCCGGCTTTAGAATGAGTCGCCATCTTATTGTTCTGCAATCGGTCGTGGACAGTGTGCGCGTCGGAGAAAGGTCAATGAAGGACGTTGAAGACAGAGACAGCGACACAGACGGAGATGAGGAACGGGGGAAAAGAGGGGAACAAGAAATAATCTACCGATAAGGTAGACGTTCAGTAAAATTGCCGAACAGCACCACTACCACGACTCAGGATTTGGAGGGGATCAATATCTTTATTCAATAGCCGGGTCAACCAAGCTGGGGAAGGCGTATTACTGGCTATTCGTAGAAGCGAATGGACCCCATAGGACAGACATCATTCTATGGATCAACAGAACAGGGAATTACCCCGTGATTGTCAGGGCCAAGAGCTTGCCATCCATTGTTTTTGCGTGGATAACCTGGCACGACTGATCATCCGGGAGCAATTCAGTTCAGCTAACTACATATCCGAAGCATGAATAGTTCGGCAGGGGTTCCCCAATCTTGGCCGGCGTTCCTATCTCAGGAAAGATGGTTCACCCGATGGTTGCCAAGTGTTTCCGTGGAGGATTTGCTGCTCAAGGACAAGCAGAGGATCTCAAGCCAAAACCCGCAGCCACCTCCCTTGACCGACCATCCTTGTACAAGCTCATTGGTTTGTCCTTCAGTTGTGATCCACAGTGATGCTACTTGGTTGATAGTCGATAGTCGACCATCATCTCAGCTCAGCAGCTGCGCCCCAAAGGATGCATCTGGCATGGGGTAGAAACTGGATGAGGGGATAGTGGAACCTGGGGTAAGTGGCCCATTGGTGCGGGGCCGCTCGTCTCCGGCACTTAAACTGTGCTTCGAGAATGCGGGGTGGGCTAGCCGGGAAAGGCAGGCAGCGCCGCGATACCATCGCCGGGAGGGGGATGTGGAAGCATCTATTCTGGGTCAAGTCACGTCTTATCGAGTTGTTATACTGCGTATAAGTGGACACCTACTCACGGAATCCAAGCAGCTGAGCGGGGAGGCGTCTCAAAGCAATCCATTCATGGCTCATATAAATTTGAATCGCATGGAACGAATTTCCGGAACTCGAGTTGGCCGTGGGCGGGTGTTAGTACGTGACAAGACTGTCTAGGTGTAGGTGACACAAGTCTGACCAGTAGGAATCCGCTGCCAATAAGAAGCACCAAACCGCGATGGATCTCGTCCCACCTTGTGTGACGCAACATTCGCATCTGGCAGCAACCGGGTTTGCCTCACCTTCTTGAACGAGGAAGGGGTTGGGTGCATGGAACTGCACGATTGGGGCTTAGCCAAAGGACCCATATAGCCCGCTCGGCGAAAACGCGATTGGACGTTGCTAGTTTATAGTTTCGAATCCAAACAAGTGGCTGCCGTGTGCTGCGTTGTTGGATGGCGCTATGCCTTTCACGGTTCAGGATGCGATGGTGTTGGCCGCCGACGCTGGAATATTGGTAAGTCAGCCTCGAAGTATGTTCCGGGGTATGTGGTTCATGTGGGCAGTCGTAAGATTATCTATTGCTGACAACACAGCATGCAGCCATGTTTTGAGGATGGTGTTGCGAACGACCAAACACATGATCCTGGCGTCAAGGCTGCGTCGGTAGGAGGTATATCTCAGGACATCAGAGCGCCACTCAAAGTTACCATGAGACGATGGCAAGCTTTGCCTACGCAGGATTTCGATAGATTTCGAAGTAAAAGTATGTCACGCTCACAGTGAATGATGGAGGGGTAGAAGTGTTGAGTTGATACCAGACTGTTATTACAGTGAAGGGCATTCTAATGGGCAAGGGAAAAGCCGTTCGGCGCTAGGTGCATTTAGTCAAACGAAAGATCTCGTAGGTGGTTTGGGAATATTGGTGCTTACTGAATCGTGAGAACTGGAGATGGGCTTGTCAGTAGCACTCGGATGATTGTCGATGGAGATAACTGAAAAAGCCCAGGAGGTCCTTATAGTAACGTCCCACACCCACATCCGGGACACCCCCACATGTGGGACACCCAAAAATGCCTCATCAACACCGCTAGCCTCTAACTTCAACCTCTTTTTTCTTTACCAATATCGATTCAATCTTTACGATATTTTACGTACGTCTTCTTTACACTACTATGAGTCAATATACCGAAGATGATATTTATCGAGCTCTTCAAGCAATAGCTACCGGTCAAAGCCTCCGAAAAGCAGCATATGAGCATGGTGTCCCAAGGTCTACTCTTTCACGACGGATTCAGGGAGCCCAGTCAAGAGATATAGCCTTCACTGACTACCAGAGGCTCTCTCCAGCCCAGGAATCCTATCTGGCTGAATGGGTTCGAATCCAGGCTGCCCTAGGCCTCCCACCAACCCATCAACAGCTCAAAGACTTCGCCGAGCGTATCCTACAGATCCACGGAGACACCGAACCACTTGGAAAGAACTGGGTCCAGGCTTTTATCAAGAGGAACCCTTCAGTCAAGGTCCAGAGAAGCAGAGCTATCGATTCCCAGCGTACTAATGGAGCCCCAGCTAATGTGATCAGGCAATGGTTCAAATACCTCGCTATCCCTGAGATCAAAGCTATTAAGGCCTCGAATCGATACAATATGGATGAGACAGGTATTCTAGAAGGTAGAGGATCAAATGGTCTTGTTCTAGGATCATCTGAGACTCGTTCTATACGGAAGAAACAGCCTGGATCTCGAGCTTGGACATCTCTTATAGAGTGTATCTCTGCGACTGGTACTGCACAACCCCCACTTGTGATATACAAGGGGAAGTCTGTCCAGCAGCAGTGGTTTCCTCTAGACTTGACTCCATACGAAGCCTGGAGGTTTACAGCAACAGAGAATGGGTGGACGTCAGACTCTACGGCTATTGAGTGGCTACAAAAGATCTTTATTCCTTTGACTTAACCAGAGGACCCTGAAGAGACTAGGTTACTTATCCTAGATGGGCATAGTAGCCACGAAACGACAGAGTTTATGTACCTCTGCTTCATAAACAAGATACACTTGCTTTTCTTACCGCCACACACATCCCACGTTCTCCAGCCTCTCGATCAGTCAGTCTTTGGACCCCTCAAGGCAGCCTATAAGAAAGAGCTTGGTTACCTTAACCAATGGGATACTACTACTGTCGTAGGGAAGAGAAACTTTCTCTTCTGCTATAGAAAGGCACGTCTAGCAGCATTGACCGTTAAGAACATTATCAGTGGATGGAAATATACTGGTCTCTGGCCTTCGAGCATAGCTAGACCCCTTATGAGCCCCTGCTCCTTGAGAATACGTCAGCACCAATCAAACAGCCTAGTCATACTTGCAAAGGGCACTCTAGTAGTCAGGACTGGGCGTTAGAGACATCAGCAGTAGCCTGGTCAACGCCTAAGAGGAGAGATGAGCTCCAAGATCAACTCAGCTTATTCAGCAAGCTTGATAGTGATCCAAATACCCAGCGGCTACTCTTTCGGAAAGTTCAAAAGGGCTCTGATGAGAAGGACTACCAGTTAGCTGTCGCACAGCGAAAGATTGAGGCAATAGAGGCAGAGCTTGAGGCTAGTAGGGCTAGGAAGCGGAGGAAGGTCAAGATGAGCCCTAATTCGAAGTTTACTAATATCAAGGCTATTCGGAAGGCTCAAATCGAGACTGGTGAAATTGAGGATAGTACAGATGAGTCTAGCGAGTCTGAAAACCCTAGTGACGGTGAAAGCTGTATTGTAGTCGCATCAGAATAAGTGTAAAAAAAACTTGAAGTCAGCATCATTTCTAGGGCGTCCCACATGTGGGGGTGTCCCGGATGTGGGTGTGGGACGTTAGTACAATCAGTGCACAAAGTCTCCATGCGACCCTGAATCCAGCCAATACCCAAACGAATCAACATCGTCAGTCAGGCAATTATCTACCAGTTCTCGCAATTTCTCAGAAACAAACGAATGAATTTAGTCATTTAAAGGCTCGTATTCAGTATGGCTATACCAGCTCGTACAGCAGCGGTTCGGCGGGGGATGATTTTGATAAGTCGTCGATTTGAGCCTAATTGACCTGACTATGCTTCCTTGATTTCACGTGTATTAGACTTCAGAGACTTCCAGACATGCTCTTTAGGATTCAAATCGCGGTTGTGTGCTGGCCGTGTGAAAGTCCAGATCCTGTACCTTTTCAGCCACTCTGGGGTGCCCCCTAGGTGTGAACTCGAGCGCTATTTTGCCGAAAAAGATCCCTTGCCTCGTAGAATGAAAGGAGACCTTCCTCCAGGATCGTGTGGTAAGCGCGTGAAGACACCCCTCCACGCTTTACAGCCGGACTCCCCTCCTTAAAGACAAATTTCGATGTGCCTCCCACCCGCTTCATCGCCGCGTAGCCAGATCATTGAGCAGACCACAAAAGAAATCCAGGACGACTATGGCTTTCTGTGTTCATAAGGGTCTGATGGTACCATTGGGTCGAATGGCGGAAAACCCAAGAGCACGGGTTATGCGGCGAGTTCTAGTCCCTTGATATATAATAGAGCGTCCGTGTAAGGGTCTTGTACTTAGCCGGCATGTAGTATTCACGGAAAATTTCGAGCCTCTCCTTCGTATCCTCGTTCTTCAAGTCTATCCGCTTTACCGTGCTCTATTTCTTCACGTGATTGCATTAAAAAGTGTATTTAATAGTCTTTGGGCACCCCTCCACCCCCAAGAGCCTCTTTAGGTCGGTGTACATACCTTTGGTTGCTTTCTAGCCAAAATAGCAGTCCGGCGCTCATCTCTGGCGCTTTAGCTTCTGCCCATATATTTTCTGTTGTTAGATTTCGTTATTTTAGTGGGTTTAGCCCGTCCGGCAATACTACCAGTAAATTAGTTTAAAAGAAAATTTGTGATACTATCCTGAGAGACAGATCTACGCGAGAGTTAGATAGCTAATAGTAGATATGTACTTTTTATAAAGAGTTATACCGTGAGCTAAGTAGAGTGCTTTCCTAACCTACTGTTAATCTAGAAACTGTGGGATCGCACTGGTACTGGCATTCTGGTTATATACGAAGGTCAAGAAGGGAAGTTGTCAGAGGTGGTACCTGCGCAGCCACCACCACTACTTAGTTCCAGACCAACAACACTAGCCTAGCTTTCTTTCCTCACCATAATACACTTCATTTCTATTGTGTGTCCCTCAACAGAAGTACAGGTGGGGGAGTCGAAATCGCACAAAGGAACTAAATTATCTTAGGTTTAGGCTATGACTCTGCTTTCCCAGGGAATCCGTATGGGACTTACGTATTTAGTAGAGGGTGGATTGCCTAGAGTATATTATTAGCTGGTTTTCCCCGAGGAGTGGAGTTGATATACTGTAGCTAGCGAAGTAACGACTATGAGGGCGATTATGGCACTACAAAAAACCGCCATGATGTCTGCATGGCAAGTGAAAGTTAATCGTAGATGATGGAATATGCTGCCAGAAGCCTATAGTGCTCGGATTTAGGTAATGGGCTAAATAAATAGCGTCTTGCTCAAGTAGTGTAAAGGTTCAGAGAGAATGAAGTCACAGGAGGGATTATTGCAAGGAAATGTACATAATTTGCCAGGTTAATTACAGCATTATTCACTTGAGTAATGACGAGGACAAGTGAATGCAGTCGTATAGGATTCAAGTGGCAACTGCGCTAGGTGAATGTTAGAAAAGTCAATTGTCTATTTCATAAGTAGCAGATGGACATGTTTTGATGATAACAGCGCCCAGTCCTTAACCAAGTACTCGAGAGTATTCTGTAGTTGTAACATGCACAAAGGTCAACTTGTAAGAAACTTCGGGGCATAATGCTTTCCCAGGAATATCAGACTCTATTGCAAATTGCTTTGAAGTTCAATGCAAAGGTATGTAATTCACCAGTCATCCAGGTTAGTATTAAGGCCTTGCTGTGGTAAACCGCATCAAACCTCACCTCAGTGAAAATACTCGAGCACAGTTTCAGGCACATCCATCTGAGTTCAAGTTGCACACCGGAAGATTAATTAATCACACCCAAAGGATGATGTGGTTGCTCTTGCTTGTTGTCCATGGTGGTAGTGCTAGCTATACCATCCGGTTACTGAGAGCCAACTGGCATAACCGGCCGGAAACGACAGCAAATAGCCAGTCGGGAGCCGGGGTCTTTGCTTCATCGTGGCAACTGTAGCAGAGCTTGGAGCATCGTAACGCGACATCTACGATAATTACATTCGTGATCCGCTACTGACATAGACTAACACCGCCCAAACAGTCTATGTCGTACTTCGCAGGCCCCTGTCTCCGAGTTCCACAAGGCTCTTGTTGGCTCGACCTGACTCGCAACACAAAAACACCCACAACGGATGTATTACCATATTGTGATTGCCCCTTGAGTCTCAGGGATACAAAAAGACCAGTCAATAGGGGCAGCATTGAGCACCGCCTTAAATATCCAGAAAATGCACATAGACTTTCTGTGCAACCAGTGGAACTCAAACCTTCGCAGCAACGAGGCTCATATAGATGCCCCACAAAAGCCCAACGAAGTTAAGAAACACGATCCTCTTCTCGACCGGAATACAGCTAAAGCTGACAATAGACGCAAAAGGCCAGATCTTGTACCCTGCGACAATAAGCGGGATTGTGTCGGTCCTAATATTCTGCCCAATCTTAGCCGTCGTCTGGCCCTTCATCAAGCCCATCAAGATATAAAACGCGACCGTATTCAAAATGGCCCCAATCGTGATACAGTCAATGAACCACTTCGTCATCGTGTTCCTTATATTGAGCTTCGGCTTCTGACGCGTTGCATCGTGCTCGCCGTCATAAACCGACAACGGCCCCTCATCCTTCTCCTTATGGTGCTGGCTCTCGATGTCGCCGACTGAGGTCTGCCGGTCGTATGCGGGGAAGCTGTGCTCAAGAAATTGCTGCCATTTGTAGTTCGGGGGCGAGGTGATGAGCGCTAGCACGACGAAGCGGAGGAATTGCAGCTTGTCGAAGGTGAGGGGGAGACCGGCACGGTAGGCTTCGAGGAGCTGGGCGAGGATGTTGGAGGCGCTCGATAGGGCTGCCGAGGCGAGCGTCGCCTTCACTATAGGGGACGGCATGTAGAGGTGCGATTTGCTGCGGGCGGGCGGGCTTCAATTGTGCGAAAGTTGGTGTAGTTTTGCGACGCAAAGATGGACCAGGAGAATTGTGAATCTTGCTGTCCCTACTCTGAAGAAGTTGGAAAAGAATAGTCCTGCAGGAACTTGGAGACCGGAAACTCTGTTTAGGACAACTGTCCTGGGAGTCGCGGATGCGTCCTCTTGATCGGCGTGCGCACCTTCCCCATCGATTAGAACGTCGTTTCGGTATTAGTGGACTTGTGGATCACCCAAAGATAAACTTGAACCTTGAATGAAATGGCTGATATCAAATTGATGAATTATCGTCAGTGTAACGTAGAATGCATGATCTAGGATGGATAAATCAGTTGTATGGCTTTAGAATGCGTAGACTCCAGGGTTGTTGCATGCGACGCACCAATGCAATGGTAACCTTCAATAAGCGTCCCGAGGCCAAGCCCTAGCCGAGACTTCTAAATCGTGGTTTTAGCAACCCGTATTGTAGGTGCGGCTGTGCAACGATTGACCAAGACTTGGGTCCAACGATGACGAAGCGGATTCCGAACTTGGAAGCCATATTGCAAATGTTACCAATGTAAGTTATCGCGGCATCACAATGCCAACGACTATTTCCCTTTCGCTTGAGAGGAGTCACTGTGAGGAGGCATTTGCTCGGAGTCGCCTCCACTAAAACGTGGATGGTGCTGATGTCAAGCTTCCCTCTCTTTCTCGCACCCAAGAACGAACTTGAACATCAATTGGTCAATTGAACAACTTCGGGTTCCAGCATCACCATCATCAACGATGCATCTCTACTAGTCTGGAAGCCCGCGCCAATGCCTTACTTCATAGCGCTCATCTAAGTCTTTTAATTGGTAGTCTGCTATATCAGCTCCCTGGATTTCGCCCTCATGAGGGCTGTGACAGGCTCCAATATCTGCCTCGTCAGACTCTGCCATCCAATGCCTGGCTTTCGTGAGTCACGCCGATAAACTTACCAATAGTATCACACGCCCTACGCCCCAACAAGACGTGGGCGTGAGTCTTATCACGATGACTCTGAGTATTATATTGATACAGCCAATAGTCGTCATCCTCTCACAATAGGCAAAATTGAAGCATAACAAACCCCTTTCTCCAACCTTCTGGCACACTCACTTGATCTCTACCCTCACCGACATACTCATAGCGTGACCAGCGCCCTCCGCAATACATCTCGCTTTGTTGCTTACTTACAAGGCTTTTCCACATTCACGCTCACCACTCAAATACATATAAATAACCCACCCATCATGGCCCTACCCTCCCAACCTGCCCTGACAGCCACTCAACTCCGGCATCTGGCGCCCTGCTTGAGTCCTCACGCATCAAAAGCCCTCAAGCACCGCACTCTTGACCGGGACGACATCAAGTCCAATACCAGGCAAGGTACCCTTGATCGGGAGGCCTGCTACTCTATAGTGAAGCAAAACCGCATAGCGCAACTCAATCTCAACACCCGCGTCAACCATGTAAACCGACAACGCAAAGCCACGCGGACAAGCCGACATCGCTTGGCCTTGGACGATGAAGACGGCATCGCGCTCGCACGGAGCTCCTGTCCGTTGCCTAGCGATGGCTGTCATGCCGCCGTCAAGCCCAATTTGCAACGTCAGGAAGCTTTCCGTGCGGCGAATAAGACGCTCCTTCGTTTCTCGGACGTTGTGATGCATGATTGTGATCTGTATCGGCTAGGAATCCTGTACGACGATGAGCATGCTCGTGGTTCGGGTTTTGGGCTCCATGCCCTTGCCGTCATCCGGACAGAGCCGGTCTATGTTGTCTGCTCATCTAAACGGCTGCGGAGGAGTCGGAATTCCCAACCTAGCATAGGGAAAGACGAATCACTACCGCTGGACCTCTCCTTTATCTCATTTGGCAGCGACGCTTATATTGCGCGGTATCTTGTATCTGAACACGCAGATACTTTTACCAAATCCCTGGAATATGACGAACCCGTGTCAGCATTAAGGGTCTCGAGACCATCAACGCCGCTGCATATCAACTACGAGCTCCTTCTCGACCAGGACTCTTTGCACTCATTACACTCATTACCAACGCCGGCACCCACAGCGACAGATTTTCCTGATTTGATGTTTGATTCGGAGGGAGAGGAGGAAGAATACGACGATAGTAATTCATGGGCGGTTATGCCGCGTTCACAAAGGGGGACTCCAGATATCGATGTTGATGTTGTGAGGACGCAAGAAGATGAAAATGGTGCAATGTCCGCCGCTGAGGCCTGGATCGTGCTGGGTGAGACTTGAAGCAGGTTTGCATATGGGGTCCCTGATTGCCCTTGGATCTCGACCGACTCGTGCTGCAGAGTTTGTGATGGATTCTGTGGTAAGACAGACTGGTCCTATATATCCCAGCCCCGGGTTTCGGGGTGTGGGCTTGTGGCGAGATGATGATTAGATGGAAAAGGAAGCTGTGTGCTCGTGGCTGGATGACCGCTTAAGCTCGTTGGGTTGTCAAATCTGCTGTTCTGTAAGACGGGGAGACCCGTGGTGCTAAATCCCTTGATGTTCTAATGGGGAGCATTCAGCATTGGAATTTCTGCTGTATCGGTTTGTGTGTCGTCGATATCCGGGTCAGAGATCCCCTATAATAATGCATGACCTTTCTTCTTTTTTTTCATATTTTCTTCCTTTTCCTCGGCCTACGGGCGTGTTTCGATTATCCCCATGTCAAGCATTCACATATATAACAACAGATATTATTGCTAAGAACTGCCCTGAACAGTTTGTATTGTGATCTTGATAGTTCCTAACGCCGCTTCGTGACGAGGCGCTAAACTGCTGTCGCAAGTCTAGGAATGCCGCGTTGCCGGTCTTCTCAGACCACCCAAATCGGATTTTAATGGTGGTATAGTCCAGGTACCGCTCCCGGTTGAATCGTAATTTCTGAATGCAGAAGCGAACAGCCTATCAAACAGCGTGCCGCATGGTCCGACACCTCCAAGCCTAGAATGATCAAACACTGCCCACCTCCTGAGCCTTTCCAACCAAATTCACTTTCGCAATCTCAGGCTGTATTGGCGTGAGATCCACCTTCGCCCTCCAAGTCTTATACCAAGGACCACTAAAAAGCTCTTCCATCCTCTCCATCGGCACGCCCTTCGTCTCCGGGGCCCAGAATCCCAAGACCACAAGGCCAACCGCACATATCAGTACCCAGAAAACGTACGCCCCCCAGACGTCCAAATTCACAAACATATTTGGTGTGACTCTCACCACAGCAAACTGGAAGAACCAATGCACCGCCATATTGGCCGCATAGCACGCCCCCCTAATCCGCGTGGGGTAGATCTCTGTGCCATATAAATACTGGACAGTACACAGCCCAATCGACCACCCCAGAGCATAGATGAAGACAGACGCAATGGCAGCGTCGGAAGCGGGTTTGTTACTGCCATCTTGAAAAATAGACATGTAAACTGCCATATATACATGCGTTATGCATTGCAGAAAAAGTCCCAGCATGAAGCACCGCCGGCGGCCGAAGACGTCCACTAGACCCCAGGTAAAAGCCATGGTGAATACGAGCTTGACGATCCCGTAGGCGCCGCTCGTTATTAGCGAGGTGTTGGGGCCGGATACACCGGCGTAGAGGAAGATTTGCGGGATGTAGTAGGTTATGCCGTTGCCACCGGACCATTGGGCTATGGTTTGCATTGTAACTGATGGTTTTTAGTTGTAAGCAGTGGTATAAGATAGAACGAATACCTACGTCCAAGCAGGAATCGTGTACGGTAAGTGCGGATTGTGGCAATCTCTTTCATGATGGTCCATGTCGAGACACCCTCGAGAGCTTGTTGTCTTGTTTCCATCTGATGCTGCAGTTCCTGATACTCCTCTTCGACAGCCTTGGTGTCCTTGTCAGCCTTTCGAAGCCTTGCAAGGACACTCATCGCCTCCTCAGTCCGATCCTTGGAAGCAAGCCACCTCGGCGTGTCGCTCAGAAAGAACGACGCAATAAGCACCAAACCCGCTGGCACAAGCGCAATCGACATAACCAACCGATACTGCTGTCTGGTCGCAGGTAATCCCTTCTGCGCCCCATAGCTAACAAAGAACCCAGCCGAAAGCAAAGTCAGCAAAACAACCATATAAATACTAACCACCATACCCCTCGATCTAGCCGGCGCAATCTCTGACAAAAACAAAGGGGCGACAACCGTCAGACCTCCCGCCCCTAGGCCACCCCATATACGCGCAAATAGCATGAAGCCCAGGATACCCGATGAAAAGGTTTGCATCAGGTTTCCGCTCATCCAGACGATCATGCAGAGTTGCCAGCATCGGAGTCGGCCCAAGCGATCGTTAAGAGTTATTGCGATTAAGGAGCCGATAGCAGCGCCGAGCACGCCGAAGGATGAGATGTTAGCGGTTCGGTTGGCGAGGCCCGACGGGTTGGTTTTCCAGAGGGAGGGGGTTAGGGCGAAGTCGGTCTTGAAGGATGGCAAGTTCATGGCGGAGCTGAAGCCGCCTTCATCGTAGCCTGGAAGCTGTAGGTCAGTGGTTCTGGACTTGGTCGGGGTAGAGCATTGTTGGTAGACCTTTGGGGATTGAGCCAGATGCTATCACGATAATTGTAAGGATATAATAAGCGTTTACGTCGAGCATTGCAGCGGTGGAAGTTTATCATCACTTCTCTCAAATTGAAAGCCAATTTATAATGAATTGAAGTATAAGCGCGCAATACTCAAAATTTGCGATGCAGTGAAACCGTCATCCTCATCTAAGTGCTAATCTTTCAACTGGATTCACAAGTCGACATGGTGTGGGGTACGTCGCGGGGCACAGCGTAACCCACGGGGTACCTAGTGGGCAGGCACGCAGTTCATTCCGGGGTTACAATTTGAATCCTCAAAGCCCATCTTGCTATCGTTAGGTCTTTGCGGTATTGGAGGTTATTCGCCAGACTCAATGGAGTCGCAAGCTGATCATTCCCCAAAGTGGCGTCTTACATTGGGGGGATCGGACAGTTGACCGGACTATGACCGGCTTACTCCTCGTATTTCCGAGATATCACTGCACTAACCTGAGCACCTGCAGAACAATGGCTTCAACGGAGACCGTCGAGTTCGTCTGCTAACATATAACAGCTGTGACCCAAGCAAAACAGCTCGGCAAGGGTGGAACAATTTGGGAACAGCACGGTATTCTGGCGCAGTAGACAGGTATAATTACGTTATCCCATCTTGATGCGCCATCTATTCTGACCCCCAATTGCCTGCTTCCTTATTAGCTCCAGTTCCAATATGGTATCCTCTATGGGAGGTTTCCGACATCGGTCACGAGTGGACAAGCTGAGCTCCATTGTCCGGAATGTAGTCATCCGAGACAGCCGCCCTGTCTTTCGGGTCTTTGGAGTTGTGGAAAGAGACCCAACGGCAGCTGTGTGTATACCTAGATGCCCTTTCTATTGGACTATATATTGATTTTGACACTTTCCAATAGCTCAGAAAAGCTTCACTTGGCGGGGACAAATGGCTCTGATCTCAACAAACCCAACTGGGAGACATACTTGCTTTCTCAATCGCATGCCCAAGGATGCATGGGACTCACACATGCACGTAGTCGACCCCACTGCCTACCCACTATCAGCAGATGCGGCATACACCCCAAGTTCCCATACCGTTGAAGAAGCCATGGATTTTGAGAAATCCGTCGGACTCGACAACATCGTCCTCGTTCAGCCTTCCATATATGGGCACGACAACAGCTGCATGCTCGACGCCATGCGAGCTCTGGGACCCAGCCGATGCCGTGGAGTTGTATCCTTGGATCCGAGGAAGACTTCTCCGGCGACACTGCAGAAGTGGCATGACCTGGGCGTCCGAGGAGCAAGGATTAATTTGCAATCTGTCGGCAAGTCGCTAGATGGTCCTGAGCTCGAGGCTGCTTTGATGCAGTATGCCGAGGTTTTGCGACCTTTGCAATGGACTATACAGCTTTATGTCCCCATGCGCATGATTACCCTCTTGGAGCCGATCGTACCAAAGCTTGGGGTGCGCATTTGCATCGATCATATCGGGCATCCGACATTACCTGGGCCCGATGAGTATCAAGAAACTCAGGACCCCTATAAACTGCCCGGTTTTGAATCATTAATCAGACTGCTGGAAGAAGGCCAGACTTTTGTGAAACTTTCTGCTGCTTACCGGATAAGTGCTGCGAAAGACGGCATGAGTGACCTGGCTCCAATCGCCCAGGAGATACTGCGAGTTGCTGGGAAAAGAAGGGTGGTCTTCGCGACGGACTGGCCACACACTAGATTTACCGGCTTGGATATTCGTCCTTGGATGGAGCAGGTACTGGAGTGGTGCGGGAATGACGACAAGTTGATTGATCGAGTCTTTAGGGGCAACGCGGAGGATTTGTGGATGGTCAAGCGAGAAGGTCGTTAAATGGAATACAAAGTGACATCTAGGATTAAAAGCTGTCAGATATACACGAGATATCCCATTGGAAGGCATTGTTAATCTTGGTTTCTAGTTTATGGAAAGCCTCACAATCATCTTGCCTCTATAGAATTGAATCGATGAGACTAGTTTGGACTATACGGTATGGAGTATTATTGCCCTTATAGCAAATAGTCCAGGTTCTCTCGAGTGCTCAACTAAATCATTCATGCTTCTCATGTCTGTTTCCAAGAAAAGTGCAAATCTAAAATAAAGGAGAAGATCTCTCACCTCACCTTAATACTAGATGTTAGACCTTATACCTACAAATTAAAGCGATAATGTGCTGTTTGGCTAGCGCGAGTTCCCGTTTTCTGGAGGCATGACAGCAAGGGGATGAGTTGGATGGTGGTTGCTCTCGTGTATCGGGTGCATTCGCCCCATCTAGCTGGACGTGGACCGCAAGCCCGTGGAGAAAAGGGGAAACAGATTAAGTTGTTCTTTGTATTAACTGTTTTCTCAGATCGCTCGGCTTGCTACTTTTACGTTAGATGCCAATGACCCGTGTTACGTTGCTTAAGGGCTAATGAGACTATCTTGTAGTAAACCCTCAAAGTTGGTATATAAATCTACAACTACGAATGGACGGAAGTCAGAGTAGAATACAACAAGCGCGCGCGGACTAAAGAGAAGCACTAGGGCAAGGCGGTGTGGCTTGGTGCTGACCAATCGTTAACCTATTGGGTAACTGTTTGATTGTGGGCAAATAGTCTTGTATTGAAAGTGTCATGATTTCTGGAGAGTCCTGAGAGAAGTAAATGGCGGCCATAGGGGCCTTATATACAAAGCAATGACTGATGCCTGTCCCACAGCCAGGACTTGTGTGGTTCCATGGGCAGAGGTCATATTGGCCCATACTCGTACGGTTTGCGGCCATATATTTTTCTCTTTGACTTGGCAGTCTTGATGTAGTAGCCTTGAAGGTCCAACAGTAACTCCCTTACTTATGTCTCTGAGACAATCCCAAGAACCAGGGCTATAACAACCCTGGATATAGGTACTCAGGACATGTGGATACGGAATTTACTAGAAGGTTCTAGAATGTTTATATCACGTCAAGAAAGTTTATAAATTTGAGTTGACCGCTAGAGATTTATATGAAGGCCAAAAAAGATGTTTTTTTCTTCTTCTATGAAGGTTACTTCTAGTTTGAGGCGGGGTTTTGTAGCCCTACACTTGGCCGTACCTTCCCACCTCCTAGAACCCTATGAAAATAAAGATATCAGAAAAAGGAGGGACATTAAGAGAGGGAGGGAAAATGTTAACACATTTTTAATCATTCATAAATCAGTTCTTTGAGAACTTGATAACACAGATTTGTCCTGAACGGCACCCGATTGCAATGGTCTGTAACGCTACTGCCGAACATGCAGGTCTGTAGTTAGGAGGCAACCAAAGCACGTTCTGATCTTCCCATACACACCAGTCTCCACTTATACCGTAATTACAGATACTATTACGAGATTTTTGTAGAGTATCAACTAGAATTCCCGTGTTAGGTATACAGTCAAGGGTAATATAATTGCAATCTGTAACGATGCTGCCGCCGTCGGGCAAGAAGGCCACTGAGTTGTTGCGGTCGCTATGGCCCTCGAGCGTCTGGAGGCAGGCGCCGCTGCTGGCATCCCAGAGCTTGATGGTGCGGTCGTCAGAGGCCGAGGCCAGCCGGCCGCCGTCGGGCGAGAAGGCCACTGAGTTGACCAGGTGGTTATGGCCCTCGAGGTTCTGGAGGCAGCCATTCCAATCTACTTCTGGTGTTGGCTTTATTGTGACCCAGTCTGGCTGCTCTTGTTTGAAATTTCGCCGTATTAAGCTGCGAATTGGACTGAAAATGAGTGCTGATACATATGCCTGGAGAGGAGCATTCTCGATTATCCATCTATATTGAAGCATAAATCGGTAGGCATCGTAGACTAGCTCAATAAGCGAGGGGTCGTTTCGTTTCTACCGAGATGTTAGCATATCCTGAGAAAGGATACAGCATAAACTTACTCGAAGGAAAGCCTCAAGCTTTGTCATCGAGACTACACCTTCTGGTAGACCTCTTAATAGACTAAGGGCTTCAAGCCAGTAGAGGAATCTCTCACACAGAAACCTAGAGAGTTCAATACCACTCTCGGTATCTAATTTGTCTGCGTCGCGGAGATGATCAGCCCAGTAAATGCAGGCATAGCGTACGGTAGCTAAAGGATCTGTTTGTGGCGTTTTAATATGTTGGATGAGATATCCTGGATTCCGTACGTCGTACATATTCCGATGGAGGGTACGAGATATAACCTGGAGCGATATCGAGAAGATAGCGTGATGTTTCTCGTAAATACTACTAGGAAAGAGGAATATATTTGTCGATAAAAAATCCTTAGCAGACTGGTGAACGACATAGACAATATTGTCTCGTCTCGTGAGGAAAGATCCGCAAATATCTATGATTTCCTCTGTCGGTATTGACCTAGGTAAGCCAGATAGAATAGCTAGTTCTTCCAAGTAAAGCGGGCGATAGGCAGCAATAACCGTTGAGAGAACGCTTCGGCACAAGTCGAGCCGTTTGCGCTGTAGCCGTTGAATATGTTGTATCATCCGACGATATAACTTTTCCAGGTTCGGTGGGATTTCATCCAAAATGTCTAATATCTCCCAGCTTCTTGCGTTTTGAAGCTCTTGAAAGACAAGAGCGACCCACAAAAATGTCCCCTGGGCCTTATACCGCATTATATCACCAACTTGATTTTGGAGCAATTGGTTGCCTTTAACCGTTGCTAGTTCGGAAATACGACGGCTAATATAAGTATCCACAGCGCGGGATATTTTCTCTGCGTTTTCCTTTAGCTCTAAGCCTAATCTCGTTCTGGACTCGGTACGCCTTAGCATAAGGTCGATATCGTCTCTATTGCGGCTAGACAAAATCCACTTGACTCGAGATGAAGAGCATGTCCGAATGATGAACTCGAGAAGCTTTAGCAGATCTGACTCGCATTCATCGAGTGCATCGATGATGAAATAGAATCTGTGTAGTCTAGAGTCTTGCAAGATATCGGAAAGGATATCAGACAAGGCCACCCATGCATTTACGTCTTCAAACAGTTGTTGCCCCGCGTGATCGTATTTCTTCTGTACGTACGAGATAAGGATCGGCTGCTGGTCGACGAGTAGGTAGATGAGACCTCGTAGTACCGCCGTAGCGTTATTGATCCGCACGTCGGTAGCCTGGCAAAAGAAAAAGGAAAGAATCCTAGCTTCGCTATTCAGCTTTAACTCTCTCTCCAACTCGTCAATAATGCCACAGAGCAGCATCGTCTTCCCCTTGCCAGGATCGCCCTTAATCCAGAGCAGGCGGCTTTGTGGGTCGTCTCGCCATCGGATAAAATCACTATGTTCGAGTATCCAGCGATATGAGTCTTTGAGTAGGCCGCCTTTTGCGTCCTGGATACGCTTTTTGTCGTCGCGTGGGTCGGTGGATCGTAAGTCCTTAAGGCACTGGGTATGTGAATCTCCTTTCCTGCTCGTTAATAGTTGACCATGTACTACGGTGGGTGAACATGAGTACTGTACCAAAAATCGCGTCTCCTCCGATAGAAATGCTTCCGCCGCCCACGTTTTGAATTCCGATTCCGTAGTGCCCCGCTCGCAGATCAGGCTCGCGACGGTCGACTAGAGAATCGGAAGTCGCTGTTGCCTGTCGCTTTTCGGATCGGGTTTTGGCGGCTAAGTCGGCAGCTTGTTCATCAGACGGGCGTTTCTTGAAAATACCGTCCATGTTTTCGTCGTCTAGCTGATAGAGATGTGAAAAACGTGGGCATGGCTATGTCGCTCACTTCACGAAATGGACACCAGGCTGAGAGACGCGCCCGACGCGCCAATAAAACTCTAGGGATTTCGACCGCATAATCGGCCAGGACTCGAATTAGGCAGAAGCAAATGAAGCGCCGTATGCCATACATTCCACTCAACAAATTCCACGGAATTTTGTTAAGTAAGGCCGAATATTGCAACAGAATTAGAGAAGAAAATCGAAATGGTTTACTAAAGCTATGTCCATCCAGGCAACATACACATATAAGCCAACTAGTGCGCTGGAAGTTGTCGCCAATTGCGACAGCTATTCTATTGGCTTTCAGCCAACAAACAATGTCGGTTTTTGTTGCTGACAGGTATGCGTCTCCTCGCAGTACCAAATCGGGAAGGGGGATTAAACCCGGACGGTGGGACAGCACATTGTCGACTACTATTGAATCCAATCCTTTGTCCCCTTTGGCCTCCAGTAGGCACCACCACAGGTATGCTAGAGTAACGTCCCCGTATCGAAATAGATACGCGCTGTCTGTATGGAGATTTTCCAGTCGGTTTTTTCGAAAGTCAGAGAAACATCGACGGACTATAGATAGATAAGTAAAGGATTTCTAGGTGAAGTTGTGTTAGAATTACTATTAGGCTGAAGCTCGACGGAGTGATTCTGTCTTGGTTTGGATATGACGCGGGTAATACGCTGAGAGTGCGGGGTTCGAGATTTAACAAGTTCTGCCACAACAGTAGTATCCACCCTTACAATAGCAAATCTCTGGAGTAGTCTGAAGATGACCTCAAAAATGTTTAGGTTGAAAGATACTCCTCAGCTCATGCCTAACCCTCCCGGGGTTTTCCTTGCGGGGCGCCAATACAAGCAGCCCTGAGTGGCTATGCTGTTAGGCGAGACTGTAGCTTGCCCTTATATCGCCACATTAAGGGGAATGATGATACTCTAACCACTTGTGAAAGAGAATTCTACTGAAGAGGCTTAGAAAGGGCGTTTTGAAGGACTTGGCACGGGTTGTGGAACCAAAAGGTTACCAGAGCCGGACTTTTCCTACTACAGGGGTTTCTTGAAGACTGGCAAAGCAAAGATGCAGTGTCACTTGCCGGCTTCCTTCAGTTACTCGGAGTGGCGGATATAATCGGCCCACCGGATACATCGTGGGCTCAGCGTCTACTGGCCAAATGGTCAGTTCTGCAACCATTTACATTACTTGTGTCACGAATAGACAATCGGATTTGAGGCATTATCCAGAATTTTAACGCTTCTTGCATGCAACCAACTAATCGCATGACAGGTGCTGAGGGTACCGGTCTAAATTATGGGGAGTTTTGCGAGGGGAGTTTGCGAGAATTTTCTCTTGGCACGCCTTCCTTTTGGCCCAGGTGCTAAAGACTATTTGGGTGGGCACTTCAGCGGTATACTATTGACGAGGCGTATCTTATTATTACGAAGTAAGTTGGAGGATCGAGATCCCTACCCCTGTCAGTGCCCTAAATTTACCTCGCAATCTTCCCTTGCATTTCCTACGATCAGTAATGCCGCATAGTCACAATGCATGTGTTCTTAGCCTTGCAGCCTAATTCACCGTCGTGTGCATCTATAGAAAACTTGTTATATATAACTGCTGAACATCGAATGTTTTAGTGTTGATTGTCAACATCACTGCCTCTATCCCTCAACTCGTACAACTCTCTGCGCATACACTTCATAAACCATGTGCCAATTGATTAGAAGAATATACGGCTGCTATCATTCCTCTGGTGAATCATACTGGCATCCCGCTGAAGCGAACGATTGTGGGTATGCCTTCGCTGCTGGTGTTTATGATATGAATGGGCAACTGCAGCGGTGCACCGGTAACCACTATTCGACAAGTACCTTCCAAGACCATGGCCATTGCAACAACAGTAGCTGCCGCAAAAGGCATTCAAAAAACGCGGTTGGACATGTCATAGCTGTGAGCAGCAGGTTTCTGCTGGCTCAAACAACGTCATCTGTACTTGCGGCCACAAGAATTGCCATCGATATTCGTTAGTGTAAAATTGTATACGTCATTTTTGGTACTGTGAGTTACCCTTTCTACACGGTACATACCGTACAGTAACACCAACGGGATTAATCCAAGTATTAGTGATCAACGTTGATTGGTATGTGGAGCTGATATCCGGCAACATGCAAGGGGCATTGTCCCGTATTTAAGCTCCTGAGGTTCCTGTGGGGAGGTTTTATATCTCCAGAAATTATCAAGAGGCCCTATCTTCACTGAATTGACCATTTGCCCTAATACAGTATTTACAATATCATTGCTAGCTTACACTTCGTATTGTCTTCTACCTACGTTATAATGTACTATCAAGATGCAAGAATTCTATACTGAGTCTATTACCTGGGATACAGAATACAACTTGGACAGCGATGTTACTCTTTATGTTCGCAGTAGGCGTGCTGCGTTCCGCATCTGCTACATTGCGCAGGAGCTCGCCGCTTCATCTTCTGTTTTACAACAGCATCACGAGCTATACAAAAAGCTGCACAAAGATGGATATTGTGAAACTGCAGAACGCCTTAGGAGACCATTTGAGGAATTGATGACCCGGTTGGCTCCAAATCCACCAATAGAGTATCTACAAGGCTATCTCTACCCGCCGTCGTTCATTCTCGAGGCAACGGTTGCTCAGAGCGGCCACGTTCAGCCACTTTGCAAGACAACCCTTTCGCGACAAGAGTTTATGCGTCCAGGCGATTACATGGATAGCAAGCACCTTCAACCACACCTATGCCCGCTTCTTGCCTCAAAACTCAACAGGTACTCATCTCGTGAAGTACAAGTTCTAGCTTATACATCACAGCTGGTTCCATCCAAGGTCTCTGTGAATGGTATGGATTACTTCTTCAAACCTTGGATTTCAGGCCGAGTTCATGGATACTACGAGCTGCAGTCATACAGAAAGATGCTGGTAACTACTGCGACGCCTCTTCTTACTCATGCACGTATCTGTCGCCTACACGGTCTGATCATCGACAATCATGATGATGTCCTTGGACACTATCATCTCGATAGCGATGAAGAGGACTACCCTGGCACACGTTTAGTTGGACTGCTTCTTACCTATATCGAGAATAAAGGCACTCTGACGGACTTGGCGCCTTGGTCAGACTGCACAAACCAGGATCGGCTTCGCTGGTTTCGGCAAATACATGACTCCGTCAACTGCTTGCATGCCGCAGGCCTGGCTTGGGGTGATGTTAAGCCTGATAATGTCTTGGTTGATACGGAGGGCAATGCCTGTCTCGTTGATTTTGGTGGTAGCTACACTCAGGACTGGGTTGACGAGGATAAGCAGGAAACTGAAGAAGGAGACTGGCAGGGTGTGCAAAGGATTAAACAGTGGCTTCTCGAATGGTCCGATAAGCCTGTCACTCGTTCCAAGTGTGTTGGTGTAGTGTAAGGTACACATAATACGTCTTTGTGTACGACCTGTTGTGGAAGGACATTTAGCTGTGAGGTGATATCACACGAGCATACTCTCATTATTGAACTGCTTCTCTTGAAATATGCTAGTGTTATCCATGATTTGGCAAGTTTCGCTCAATATTTTATACCTATAGCGAGCTAGGCCGTCTAGACACTTGATCCATGTATTCTCGAATGCAGGGACCGGTTTGTGTAGCAATGCCATCCATCATCAAGTATACCGAGTAGACGAAGGCTAACATATTCGCCAAGGAGATCGGAAGACGAGACCGGACACGTGGTCTAAGGCGGCGACGCCGCGTTGTAGGCAGATAGTTGCACATAAAGCCCCTCCTCTTCTCTCTGCATTAAGTGGTATATTCAACTGTGCTGTGTTTGCCATTTGGCAGAAGCTTTGTTTCACGGTTCAGTCATTTTCCATCTCATCAAATATGGCCCAGGTTATCTTCAGGTTCGAGGTTTGGCTTCTGGACGACTACGTGATGGACCACAACGTCAGACCCCAATAATATGGTTGGCCTCCTAGTCTCCAGGCGTGATACCATCGTCTTCGCCGAAAAATGGGGGATTTCCAAGGCACTCACCACACCGAAGCTGGATTGGCAAAATTACTCCACCAAAGCTACCCCGCCAAAGCTGCCTACTGAAATGAGCATTAAACAAGTTTCGCATTATGGCTATGTAACAGGTTAAACGGCGTACTATGGGTGTAATAATATGGAATAGCTTGATATTCCAGTGTAGCAGGTCTAGCATAACTTCATAACCCTAGCTAAGTACGCTTTTCATTCTATCACCTCTTTGGTAGTCTTCTCAAACTACTAGTCCATTGCAGTTCCTTACATCGGGGATATTACTTACTACTAACTCGCTTGTTATCCTACTGTAACTTAGCACGCTTATGCACGGATGAGAAGATCGACCATTCAAGTATTGAGTCTATCGGCCTCTCTAGCAATATCTTGTTTCACGCTTTGCCACTCCAGCATAATAGATGACCTGGGGTACTAGCAGTTCCGATTCTATTATGGTTTGTCCGCTGGACATCCTCGTTTTCGACCACATAGTGATGAAAATTTACCAAGAGTGTGCCGTCGTTGTACTCCAGCTAGCATCTTCAACGACAGCCTTGCGATATACCCTCCTTTCACTTCCACCCTAGTGCAGCAAAGTCTTGTTCTCAGGAAGGAGATAGAGATCGTTAAACATCTTACAGAATCCTTTATTGGCAAGGGTGTTCCGACTAGGTTAAAATCTAGCGGCGCTGTGACCATGGGTTGTCTTGGGTGAGACTCCCATTGCGGAAGGGACTGAGCCACGTAGTGCGGGTTTCCATCTAAAGGCAGGACTTCGGATGCGTGTAACTCCTTGTCCTTTAACTTCACAGAATCGATCAATATTAATTTTATGATATGAATAGTGGTTGTTGGTACGCATACAAAAGTCATTTTGATGGCGTCATCTCGTAGAAGTACTTAGAAAGACGGGGCGTCCAATTCAAGGTGAATTAGCACGAATAGGGGTAAGTTAGTACTAATATGTATCCAATCAATTGAATGTAACCTGATACACTAGCATAGTATGACTATTATTCATCAAACTTATATCACTTTTAGCAATCAAGACATCTATAAAGACAGCGGTTCGCTGTGCATTTAAATTGATACTCGATCTTTCCCCAATATTCTACCATGAGGCGTCGAGTTCCCAAAGGTGCACACACAGACAAAAACAGAAACTATGTCCAACACTGCACGCACCTATCCTCTTCCCGTATCAACCACCGCCAGTTCATGCTGAGACATTTTTGGAATATAGCCCGACAATGGGATCGCAGGCAACGGGACAGTCCGGGACGGTCATGGACGAGGATAGAAAGAGAATATCCTACAATATGTTGTGCTGCAGGTTCGCACGGGAGTTATATAAGCAGTGGAGTCCTAAGGTGGTTTGCGATGCGCAGTGCGTGTATGAACCTAACAGGAAGCGTTCTAACGGTGACTTGAGATTCCCTGTTAAGTATCCAAGGCGTCTTATGCTGGAATATCGGGGGCTAATTTCCATATCTACGAGTGACTGGGCGATAAAATAAACGGCGCAATTACTCACGATCATAAAATTATACTTAGTATATTAGACTGTCGGCTGGTGTAGTTGGTCACTTCGCTGGTAGATAAGTCCCGATTTGAGCCTCGCCCACTTGGGTCGGTGACGAGTCGCGGGTTCGAATCCCGCAGCTGACACACAAGGGGGTTTAGTCAACCCTTACGGCGCGCTGCCCACCTTGTTGACTTCGCCTACCTAGCGATAATAGAGAGATTGGTGCAGTTTAGGATTACGAGCATCCTAGCCAGTCGACCGTCAAGCACTACGTCGGCGGAATATAACTCGACAGCTGGTCCAGAATTCGAATCGTTAATCCGACCCCTTATCGGACCTCGCCTATCCGATAACGCTCGTCGGCGAACCCGTCCCCTCACGATAGAAGGCGCGCAGCACGCCCCTCGCCGCGATTCTTGCGAGCGTCTAGACCACGTTACGGTCTATCCACTTGAGCGTATGGTTGAGATGTATACGCTCGACGAGAACCCCAATTAGCAGATACTACGACTTGTCGCGACAAAAAATAGTCGAGCATCTTCTGCACATCAGCAGCATCCCACCCCTGAGGATGAATTTAAGTGCCACATTACCACGCTTATCGGTAGTTCAGGCAGGGGTTGTAGCACAGACTTAGGGAGGGACAGGAGGTTTAGTAGTCGTTTGGCTACAAGTTTACCTGTATAACCGCCCGACGCGGCTTAAGGAGCCGCTATATCGTCTATAGCCCCTTAAGGGAGTACTTGTAGAGGTACCGAGGGTTAACACCTACGGCGTATTTAATATTATTTATTATATTAGACTATCGAGCTATCCTATATTGTTACACCCTTGGTGCGCCGTTGATTTTGTTACCTCCTTGAGGCGTATGGGAACTGTAGATAGGCGATGTTGGTTTGGGCTGGAATTGATGGTGGAATCCTGTCTTGTTTATTGCGAGTATACTTGTATGCTAAGAGAATTCTGTTACGTACGAGAGGTGTGCACACTTCATTGTGATAGCCCTCTTTTGGTCCATCTAAACATTACTTGTTAGACAGTTTAGAGCACTTCATAGAGTAATAATTCGAAATATTCCGACTGATTGCAAGTTCAAAACCATTAAGTTGAGGGTGAGTCCTAGTCCGTTCGAGCTACAGGCTTACACATCTGACCTATTCCTATTCCTGTCACCATTCCAAACCGGTCCCAGAGCTGCGTTGTGTGTATACGTATGTGTGATGTGTCATTCGCTGACGCTTGAAACCATGCCACTGCGGACTGTGGTACCGCGCAATATATAAACCATCCAAAAGAAACTCCATCCATAAGAGGTAGTCGGCCTGAAAGCCAAACGCCGATTGCCGGCCATCGTACAAGTCCATACTCGTACTCACACTTACCGCTCAGTCGAATTTCGACCTAATCGCATAGCCGCAGCCTGGATAACACTCCTATCCAACGCCGGAGTACCCGCCGACCCGCCAGCCTGGGCCGTAACCTCGTCTTGCACCGGCACGATCTCCCACCTCGTCATGCCATCATCCATTCCCGGCCAGAGATCAGTAGGTATGTACTCCGCTATCTCTTGCCTAAAAGTTTCGCGTTGTCTGCGATCCGCCTCAATGATCTTATCCACGCTTTCCTTGGCCTTCCTCCAAATGCTCAACATCTTCTCCTCGTGCGACTTGCGCCGCTCGACTTCAAGAATGAGACTATCGTACGAACTGGCATAGTTTTCATAGAACATGCGCAGTTGCTCCATTTCGACCATCTTGTCGCTGATGGTTTCGTGCTCCTCGATCCAGCGGTCACGGAACTCCGTCTCGGCGGCGATGTAGCTCTGCAGTCGGGATCCGATGTCCTGAAGTACGTGGAAGGCGTCTAGCGTGGTCAAGTAGATAAGTCTGACCCGATTTGTCTGCTCTTCGAGTCTCGCAAAGTCATCTTCCATGCCGTGAAGGGCTTCATTGATCTCTTGCACCACACCGCTGACCTCGGAGGCATCTTGAACTACGACCTGCAGCATTTGGGCTCTGTCCTGTCCCGATATTGGCTCAACATCCGTCATGTGCAACTCTTGCTCAGCCATAACGCCGGAGATGGACACCACGTCGTCTCCTTGGGATTGAGTGACCTCGGCAGCCTTCCTCTTGGCCAGAGCTGCGCCCCCCTCGGTGGTTCGGACGGCTGTAACGCATAAGTCGAAATGTCTGGTCAGAGATGTGAGATGTTCGGCCATATCATGGGAGCTGTGCATCATGGATGCGAGAATGTGTGCAATGGGTTGCTCGGCATTGGAGGCAGACGGCGAGAGAGGTGACGGTGTGGACTGTAATGTTTTGTTAAGTGTTCGTAGGTCGGTATCAAAACGGAGTAAATCGCCATCAAATGATGTTTGCGTTGCCTATGGTACTCCTGTGGTTAGCACTAGGAACTAGCAAGTGGTGCATGTTTGATCTTGGCTTTGTGTGCTCACCTGTAATGCGGCAATGTTCTCCTTGAGCGCATTTCGCATTGTGTCGACCTGAACAACATCTACAAAGTCTAGCAAATTCCTCTTCTCTTCACCCTTAGGTCTGAAGGCGCTTTCTACCACTCTAGCCCTGAGAATATTCATGGTGTCTTCCAATCGACCGTTTGTGGCGTCGAGATTCTTGATGATTTGCTTGAACTCACGCTTGCCGCTGTCATAGGTTCGGTTCATGCTTCTCCGGGCGCGAAGGAGCAAGCGCGCTTGTTCGGTGATGCCGCGGCGAAGAAATTGCGATTGCGCGCCAAGGATAACGGATTCCTCATGGGCTAGGCGGGCAGCGGTAACGAGCTCGTTGGCGCGGAGGACGAGGGTCATGGATGAAAGTGATCGTTTCGCATCGAGAAGATGCTGCACAAGAGTCTCGACGGGAACCGAGTCGGCGGCTTCAGAGGCGTCGCCATGTTGAGATGACGACGGTCGTGACGGTTGAGGTGATGGCGAGGCTGTCGACGTTGAAGTTGGGGAAGCCATCTTTTGATAAGCTGCCTGAGCGTGGCAGGTGGACTGTAGAACGTCAAGGTAGCAGAGAACCAACGACGACGTGGAATTACTACATTGTTGCTCCCGATGGAATCATTGGCACGGGTTTACAGGAAAGAGGTTGCGGAAGCGACAAATTTCCAGGTTGTCGAGCAACGTTGGAAGTCAAGCTATGTTCACCTGCAGCTCCAGCTCCATCGAGCTGCCTGGGATCGGCGGCAAGCTACGGCATGGCCTCTAAATTCCCCGATTGGCTACTGAGTAAGCTCAGAAGAGAGAAGTGGGTTTCCCCCTTTCTCAACTTTAAACCAACTCCCGACAAGATGGGAGCTTCGAATCTGAGTCATGGCCATAGACGCTTGTAACATAAGGGATTGCAGCTTGACATGTTGTGTCTGCAATTGATGAAGTTTGTGGCTCCATTGAATAGCTTCCTTTCTCTGCATTGTTGCAGCGTCACGTTCTCACCATGCCAAGACAATAGGCAAAGACCGCCCGATGACCATGTCCATTGGCTGGGCAAGACATGGGTTGCTCATCTCTTCTTAGCCTGGCCTCCGGCAACGTTCAACGTACCTAAAGACCTCATTATGTACCCTAGTGATGGACACCTCCAAGGTAGAGAAGGTAAGGCGGAAGCCGCTCCCATCAGCTCCACCTTCGCCATCGCCAGAATATTCGGATATCTTCGATGACTACTTTGACGATCAAGTTCAAGATGAGCTCCTGGCCGAACAGGCCAAGAATGGGAGTCTGGTGACTCGGCCATCTATGCCTCCACGGCCCAATACAGTGCCATTGGACGCCGGCAGTTCCGCGCCGTCCGTGGCCCCGGCACCAACCACCACAACAATGACTGGGGATGGACCCAAGTCTATGTGGAAGACGGCCCTCGATGAGACCATCCATTTTGCCGGCGGGCTGATATCTCACCCGTTCGAATCCACCAAACACTTCAGTATTCTCCGGCATTCATCAGGGTTGGTATTCTACCGCGGGCCCACAACCAGCATCACCATCACCATCTTCGCCGACGCACCTCTGCCGGCTGATCGTTCTCTTTGGCTGCAACGCAAGGGCTATTCCGGCAACATGGGGATGAACGCCAGCGCACTACTAGGTACGACTACCAACTGGATTGACGTGACACCTTCTTCCGAGGGACTTGTCCGCGACATTCCCGAATCTGATGAACGCGCTTGGCAGCGGGACCTGAAGAAGTTCTCCAAGAAAACGGCCAAGCATAAGACTATGTCAAAACACGCCGCAAGGGAAACCTGTATCATCCGAATTCCGGCAGCGGCCGAAGATGGATATCTGCGCATCGTCATGTGTACTGGAGACCGTCGGAAGAAGGTGCTCTGTCCCAGCCCCGTCTTTCGCGTCGCCAGTACCTCGAGCGACGTGAGCATCCTCCGCGGCGCAAGCCTCGCGACTCTGCCGCTAGAAACTGGGCTGAAAGCAGCCTCTGTCATCGGGACCGCCATGGCGAATAAGTATATCGGCCCTGCGCGCGCCGTGGTTCAGGGTGGGCTAGGGAAGTGCACAGAAAAGTTTACGCCGGGTATCGTCACCAAGCATGTGGCCAAAAATGCCGACCACATTGCCTACGCCAAATCTGGCTTGCAAGATAAGTTTGAGGCCTTGGAACAACATTTCGACAGCGCCAGGGACGTTTCATACGACCCTCTCCCGGTCCAAGCCGCGTTCGATTCCCCGCCTGAGGTTGTCGGGCACGATTCCGGACCCGAGCTGCCGTTTCCGATTCGGCTGGATGGGAAGGTGGTGGAAAGCACTGGCCAGGGCCAATTGCAGACCGGCATCCCCACGGCGAACTTGTGTGGTGTTGACGACGACCTTCTCGCTCGCCTCAAGGGGATATACATGGGGTGGGCCAGCGTAGAGCCCAGAAAGGGCCTCGAGGACATTCCTCATGACTGGCACGAGGCAATCATCATTATTGCCCCGTCACCTCACGCCGCGCGTCGAGTAGTCTCCAAGAACGTCGCCGCCGTTCACATTATTCACGACTTTGGCCCCGCGAAATTCTTCGACGCCAAACTCAAGGTAGTGGCCATGGCATGTCTCTGCCGAGTGCCAGAAGTCAACCCGACCCGACCGTTGGACGACCTAGCCGAAGCGGTCAGGAGGAACGTTAACATCACGCTAGCTAGTCTGAGCCGCGAGCACTGGGAGCCAGAGATGACCATCTATCGATTGAAGACGGAGAAGAGCAGTCACTCGTTGGCGGATAAGTACGTTGAAGCACGAACGCAGCTTCAGAAACGGGTTGATAGTGTACCGCTGCATTTGGCAGGTGTGAGGACAGCCGGAATGGAGAAGATGGACAAGATACACGGGAATGGAGGTCTTTGGATACGTCGTTGAGATCTTGTTCGCGTTAGTGCCAGTAGCAGGTGCATAATGGTTTCCTGTCTGTAATGTAGAGCATAATTTATAGACTACTCTGTAAGCATTGATATGTACACTAATCTAGATGAAAACAACGGAACGTAGGGGTTGCTGGCACATATATGTACACTATAAGGCACTAGCGCGAAGGCTTTCCCAACATATGGGTCTGACCCACTCGTCAAACAAAATGTTCCAAATTTGCCCAAGTAGCTCGATACACTATCGGTGATCTAATTGGTGCTTTTACTATTACGCCCAGCTGGACGACATATCTTCCGTCCGGCTGGTGTAGTTGGTCACTTCGCTGGTAGATAAGTCCCGATTTGAGCCTCGCCCACTTGGGTCGGTGACGAGTCGCGGGTTCGAATCCCGCAGCTGACACACAAGGGGGTTTAGTCAACCCTTACGGCGCGCTGCCCACCTTGTTGACTTCGCCTACCTAGCGATAATAGGGAGATTGGTGCAGTTTAGGATTACGAGCATCCTAGCCAGTCGACCGTCAAGCACTACGTCGGCGGAATATAACTCGACAGCCGGTCCAGAATTCGAATCGTTAATCCGACCCCTTATCGGACCCCCTCTCGCCGCGATTCTTGCGAGCGTCTAGACCACGTTACGGTCTATCCACTTGAGCGTATGGTTGAGATGTATACGCTCGACGAGAACCCCAATTAGCAGATACTACGACTTGTCGCGACAAAAAATAGTCGAGCATCTTCTGCACATCAGCAGCATCCCACCCCTGAGGACGAATTTAAGTGCCACATTACCACACTTATCGGTAGTTCAGGCAGGGGTTGTAGCACAGACTTAGGGAGGGACAGGAGGTTTAGTAGTCGTTTGGCTACAAGTTTACCTGTATAACCGCCCGACGCGGCTTAAGGGCCCGCTATATCATCTATAGCCCCTTAAGGGAGTACTTGTAGAGGTATCGAGGGTTAACACCTACGGCGTATTTAATATTTTTTATTTTTTTATCTTCCAAATTTATGTGACAATTCTGATCCAATATCCAGCTGAGCAGCAGGTCACGTGCTACCGCATACCCCGGTCTGTTTTTTCTCCTTATTTCCTCTTTTTACCCACGACTGCGCGTGACGTCAAACCATGTCCTTAAGGATCATGACGAACATCACCGTCGAATCCGCAAACACCCTGCTCACCCACCTCCTCGCCGAGCTCTCCTACCCTGCTTCTCCGCAGCACTTCCAGCGCTATGGATCATGGGTCGACTCGGAGGGCGTGCGAGATGCTCTGACCGCGTCCTTACGGCCTGAGGTGTTTGAGTTGTTTGGCGGGGCGGAGTTGCCGAAGTGGAATGAGTACGTCTCCTAATTTTCATTCTACACTCTGGATGCATAGAAGACATATTTTATTCCACCTGCTTTGGCTTTCTTCACGTAGGGTAGTAGAGTAGTAGTTACAAAGCTAAATCCACGTCCAGGATCAGAGACGCAACCACTCACCCCCTCCCGGAAACCCGGGGCATCTACCTAGACCTGATCCGCGGCCTCGACGGCCGCGACCGGCTCTATGTGGGGCAGAGCAAGAACGTCGCTTTTCGCATTTCAAAATGCCACATGAGCTTCCGCCACCGCCGCGATAATAAGTCGCTCCATTACTTCGCTATTGATCGGAGCAAGTGGAATAACTTTGTTGTACTGGCTGTCTTGCCGCCCCTTGCGGATCCTGCATTGGAGTCTCGTGCGGATTTGGTCATGAACGTGCTCGAGATGTGGTGTGCGTTGCTGTTTAGGACGTTGCAGGGCGAGACATTAGGGGAGTGGTTGCCGGCTGGTTGGGTGGGGCATGGAACGAAGGGAGAAAACGGGATGGGGATGGTGTGTAATTGGTATCCGCTGAATTTGAAATTGCCGCTTGATCAGGGTGTGGCCACATTTGAGGGTGGAGATTGGATGACGAGGTTGAATGCTTCGGAGGATCCGTTGGCGAGGGAGTATGCCGAGGGGAAGAGGGAACTTGTGGATAAGGGAGAGAAAACTTCTGTGGAGGCGTCGTTGCCGACGCCGCCGTCAGTGGATGTGCCGAGCTTGTTGTTGGGGGCTATGATTGGGGCAGTGGCGGTTATGTTTATTACGAAGCGGAGGTAATCTCTACCAGGTAGCTGTTGAAGTGCCGTATTTTACTACACAATGGATATACTTGGATTTTATGTTCCCGTTGAAGGAGCAAAAGGAGGGCACATATGCCTAACCTGTATGTATTGTAGCTAACTCTGGTCCTCTCCTCGAGGGTCTATGTATGGAAACAAAAGGGTTCTTATATAGTCAATGAATGGTAGACTTGCTGATTAATTCAGACAAGTTGTAGAAGCATATAGATAAGTAGGGAATGTTCTATCCTTGCCACATTTCTCGTAATAGAGGTATGTGGGGATGGTCGCCGTTCTAGGTGGCGATAGTGGCAAGTATAGGACCCACATGGCCCACAGGGCCCATATTGTCCAACTGATATAAACAGTAGTCTGTCTTCTGGAAATGGCAAGCGTGGTTTTTAATTTAGTATAAAAGTTTATCAGGTTGATAATTGTATATAATATGCGAATTGAAGGATAAAGCTGTGTATCTTGATAATCCGAAACTAGTGTATGGTCTATATACTATCATCTTACATAGAGACTAGGATTGGCCAAATGTCGAGAAGCACTGGCATTCCTCAAGCAATCCGACCTATATGCAGCCCGGCTATACCGAGGATTTCTTAATGGAATCCTGCTCTCAAGTTTACTAGTACTGATTGTATCCAAGAAATATTTCTAATATCTAACCGAAATATAGAAATCGAAGAATCTTTCAGCTTTATATAAAGGCCAAAAAAAGATGTTTTTTTTATTCCTCTATGATGGTTACTTCTGGTTTGAGGCGGGATTTTGTAGCCCTACACTTACTTGGCCGTACCTTCCCCTCTCCTTCAGACTCTGTATCTTTGTTTCTTGTCTCTAAATTACGAGCCTCCCCGTGTATATATTGGTTATGGAAACGTATTTAAATTCATTTATGTATTACGAGCCCTCTGTTATCTTACTGTTACTCGCTGTCATTGCCTGTCAATGCTCTCATATCCACGCGTCTAGCCTCCAAAAGCCCATCCACCTGTCATGCTGATGTATCGATGTGGATAATCTTGTGTTCGCAAAATGCTTCTTCCTCAGACCTCGGTGCACCTCAGTTTGATATCCCAGATCTTTCGACTTGCCCAGGAGAGATGATCCTCGATTTCCTCGTAAGATTTAAAATATAGGTGCATAGCTAGTATTTGCGTGCGGGGTGGCCGTTGGCTACAACGCCGGTTCGAGTGTTCGAGATGTCGCATACGCATTAAGCTCATAGCCAGAAGCCCGATCTCTTCCATTTTCCATTCCGATTGCAACCCATTTGAGACATCTTCCGCTCGAAGCCGCTGTAGAAGTCTTTCCCTAAATAGTTCCCATAACCGTTACTGTTGAAGATTGCGGTAGTAGACGCGAATTGGTCTAATAGCATGGAAACATGACTGGGCGCCAATTGGTTATCATTCTTCACCAGCGGTACAAGATTGCACCATGCCAGAGACTCAGAGTATGACAAAATTTCGCCTGAAGCAAAACGTGCAAAGAGTTGCTCGGGAGACATGATAAGCTGGACACTTTCCTCGTGTGCGCTGGCGACGTACCGTTGGATGGGCTTCAGAAGATGGAATGTGGCGCGAGGTAGACACCGTATCTTTCCAAGATTTCGTTGGAATAGCTCGTCCGCAACTTGCATATCTAACAAGCCTCGGAGCACCAGAAGATCGGTTGTGCGGACTTGTAGAATGACAAGCGTGGCATTTAAGTCACACTCCTTAGCTGAATCTAAGCTCGACTCCAGATACTGGAAATACGATTCTAGCACTTGCCTGGCACCCTTTACCAGCTCATGTATGTCCATCCGATTCATGCGAGACAGGAGGAGCGAGAGAGGATGATGGGGACCGTGCGTAACGCGACACATATGTGCTGTGTAGGTGATGAGTGACTTGGCGACTTCTGGCGCGGACTCGAATAGTGTCATGGCTGCCGAGTACATCCATACGAAGAAAGAAGGATCCTGGCCCGCAACGCCATCGGCTGTCTGCGAAAAGCCGCGCTGAAAGTGGGAAAACGCGTCTTGGACCATTCCCGCTGCGAGGAGAGATTCGCCTCTTGCGAAAGTGCCGTACCATTCTCGTAGAAATGCATTCTTGTCTATGCTGTACTGCCAGACCCTGGAGTCGATATAGTCTCGGGAGAAGCGTATGCATTCCTCCGGTATTCGAAGACAGTCTGGTGTTGCAAGATGTGATGGATATGGAACGAGGCGCCCTGGTGGTTCCTTGTCATGGGATGCTGAGATGATGCGTCCGTCCCTGGCTGGTTGACATCTTGAGTGAGCCTGTACATGTTCATGGGAGTTGTTCGCAAGGAGCTCATCAATCTCGCTACTCTTAAAATTTTTACGTACCCCCCATATCTTGAACCGGTACTTGTACATCTTGGCACTGCGACTGCGGGTCAGTATCATGATACCTATAGGCACCCCCTGCTCCCTCTGTGCGCTGCGATCGGGCCACTTACGTTGCATGGAAGTTATGATTCTCCCGCATCCATTGCATTAAAGCCTGCAATGACATTCCCTCCCATGCATAGAGCTCCGTCACGATGTCCCGAACCGCTGCCCAGTCGTTGGACGTCGCCCACCTGACTTTTGGCGGCACCATTATTGCATGCTGTTGAAGAAGTCGAGGACTCACAACTGGTTGTTACTGCAGTACCTGTAACACGGGGAATGAGAGCGGATTGAGATTGTAGACAAAATACAGGTTGCAGGTGTGGAGTACCCCTCACAGGGCAGTTTTAGGACCTAATCTGGTCTAGACCATTTACGACGATCTCTCATTGGTGTCCCTAACAGGGGTAGGAGCGCACATGTAGTCATCGCCCCTCGCCGTCGACTCCCTCAATTATATTCTCCATGGAGTCTGAGATGGCTAACCCAGGGCCTCAGACTTCACACAAGGGAACACGCAGCGGTTGCAAATCACCAGACGGTTCATGCATCTTTGACCCCCTAAACCCAATGGTCACCGTACCAGCCTCACCAAAAGCCCGAACCGAATTCAAGACGGCACGGCCGTTCATCCTCAAATAACCCCCACCTGGTGTGCCCAAGAGCCATCAAATGTAGGTCCGCGAGGCACCTCGCCGCTGTATGCCCGCTACCGTGGAAGACAGCTCCAACCCTCCCAAACCGACGCCGGACCGTAGTGTTCTTTACAACTTCTACGTTGGCATTGGGCATCGTGATGGGACTATTCCCAAGTTTGTAACCAAGAACACCAGCCTGCCATTCCTTGTACAGCGCTGAAGCCGCCGGGAAAGTTGGTGAGTTTTTCTTTGGAGTATCGAGGACAGGCTGTTCATAGGTAGTGATTGTAAGTCACACGCAGAACTTTTCCATCAATGGAGTTGTCTGAAACATTTTATCTGAGTCGTGGGATAGAGTAATCGCGGTACGTTGATAGATAACAAAGAATATGTCAACTATTCACTAGTGAGCAGCATTTATGTGAGTGCCTTGTACCAAACATTTGCTAGACTGACATACTTGAGTGTAGGTATTCAGTAACATGCGTCCCTGCAAGCACGGGACCTTCCCTGAACCTGATAGTCATTCCTTGTGTGGTTTTCTTAGCTTCAATTCTGACGTCAATGGCCCATATTCTTTGGAAACTCAGGATCATATTGCGGTGTGTTAGTAACGTAATAGCGCATAACCATCCCATTTTCTAGGCGTCAAGGCATATCCCCAGCGTATTGTGCTATCGGAATAGGGGAGATTTGATGGTATGCTAACGTCCAGTGACCTGATATTAGCGTTGTTGGATTGGAAGTTGGTGGGAGCAAAACGATTCTTTCGAACCCGTGAGCTTTGGCAATACGTTTCTACCACTTTCCATCCATCCGTCATGACGACTAAGTCCAATACTGGTCCTCAATCAGCAAGTACTAGCCAGGTAGCGTAAGATAAGTAGCGCTGCCAGATACTTACGTAAGAAGTTTCCCATGAACAAGACAGTGTGACGGAGAAAGAGAGTACATTATATCCTTACGCACATGAAATACCCACCTAGCACGTGTAAAAGGAATAGCTGCCATGGCGGGGCTTGAATGCATTTGTACACAAGTCTTCACTGTTGATTAATACTCGAGGTTTTCTGCCCAGCCCTACCATCCCATTCTGGTGATTGTGTCATGTTGCAGTATTTAGCATGCACGAGGCCGCAGCAGTGAAAAGGAAATAAAAGAGAATTGCTAGTATACAGGGTGCTGACAAATCTGTTCATAATTGGCGGCGAGGTAGACTAAGGCAGAGCCTCTACGTTGCACCTTAGTTACAGCGCAGTGTTAGCCCGTTTATTGCTGCTGCTACTATAAAATGGTGCCTAAATGGTTCCACACGGGTGAGCGGACGGTTCGGTGGTGCTAGCAACGCGTCAGACGGTCCTTTCGTTCCTTACTGATAAGCTATGTACCTGTCACGACCTCTGCCGTATACTTTATAACGGGCCCCTACTCATTTACCTGATCATTTGATAACCAAGCCAGAGCGCTTACAGCGTACGCGTCTATGCCTATTTTCATCGTAGGAAAAGTCTGCGGGGCAAAGAGAGAACTATGATTGCCTGGTATGCTCTCGTCCAATTCTTTTTGCGCTTGATCAACTTTGTCGGGTGCGGTACAACCATAGGCGAATAGTAGGGAAGGCTTTTCAACAGCGGACGCGAGAATACAAAAGTCTTCGCTGAAACTGAGCCGGGGGTAGTCTGCAACATAACTGTGATCACTAGGGCCAAAATGATCGCAGAAAGCCTCCCCCACCCGTGCAGTAACCATGGCGTCGTTGACGGTCACGGGAAAGGTACGGGTTGGGACAATCGTGGGTGCGGCGACAGCATTGGATGCAGTGCTTTTGGCTTGCACGATTCTTAGGACCCCATCGTATAACTTCTGCCTCGTATTCTGGTCGTTAGCACGAATGTCAATGGTGATCGTCGCATCGTCGCTGACAACATTTTCCGCAGAAGTGCCAGAAATGAAGCTTGCACATGTAACCACTGCGTGCTCGCTGGGATGAATTTCACGGGAAACAAGAGTCTGAAGCCTCAGGACGGCGCAGGATGCCATGACGATGGGATCCACAAGACGCTCCGGCATAGACGCATGTCCACCACGACCGTGGAACATGACGCGCAGATTATCGCAAGAGCTGGCCATCGTACCGGGGCGGACACCGATGACCCCGGCACGCGCGGGAACGACGTGGCCGCTGAAAACTACATCAGGAATAGGAACATTGTGTCGATTGGGATCGTACAGCCCGTCGTCCACCATGCTTTGCGCACCGGTACCACGCTCTTCAGCAGGTTGAAAGACAAGGACAATGGTACCATGCCATTGGTATCTAGCAGAGACCATGAGTTCGGCATACGCCAGGAGACAGGTGATATGCCTATCGTGGCCACATGCGTGCATCACCGGTTGCTCTCGACCGTGAAGGTCAACGACTCGTTTCGTACTGGCGTAGACAAGGCCGGTTCGTTCTTCAATAGGAAGGGCATCCATGTCGGCGCGTGAGAGCACAGTAGGACTGGAGCTGTTGCGAAAAATGGCGGCAACACCATGACCTCCGATGTTTGAACGAATGTCAAAGTCTGGCGAGATTTTTGCGCAGATGGTTAACGAGGGTGGAAGCGGTTTCTATTTCTTGATTGGATAATTCTGGATTCGAGTGGAAGTGTTTGTACAACTTCTCGTAGGACGAGAGTTCGGGTCGGTGGGCCTCAAGAACCTTGGTCAGGAGGGACATGACGAAATATGGTCGTGAAAGGTGCCGGCAAGCTGTTGCCAAGCGCCGTGGGCAGATGCTTATAGACTTTCTTCTTTGACAACCTTGGTTCTCTTCATGCACTGACTCATCTAATGTAGATATCGTCTACGAAGATACATTTCCGAGATCTAGGGTTGTGCACCGGAACTCGGCTCCGCCCCTATCACGGATGAAAATTAACGCGTGATCAAGAAAAAAAGACTTGAATTTCACACCCAAACTATATAGAGATAGAGATACTGGGTCAAATCTGGAAATGAATGTACATATCTTTCGGATTCATGCGAATCTTGAACTTCATCTACTAGGTTCCGGCCGTGTTGCCATTAGTAACGCTCGGCAGCCTTCTTCGCCTTATATATCGACTCAATACGTGGAAAAGGCTCATTAGGGTCTATCTCAACGGCTTTCCAGTCTAGGGTGGTTGTAGATCCCGTTTTATATCGGTGCTGTAGCCTAGTGATGATGGCGTTCTTATTGTCGAGTTCCTTGGCCGCCTTCTTTGATATCGTACGAAGGCCACGATCAACGCCGTCATGGTTACGACGCACCAAATCTAGTTGTGCCACGACCTTTTTACCGTTCTTCGGTGTATGGTAAAACTTGTCTTTGGGTATCGTACGTGGATGCCGCGACGTGATGGACATCTGAGGTGGGAAATTAGTATCCACTATACCTCCCTTGTTCTCGAGACATTTTTCTATATCGACCGGCCAGATACCAGCACCACAAAAGCCACTACGCATCTTCTTCATTCTTAAACCCTGGCAGATCTCTTATACTCGCAACGGAGGGAAGTGTTGCTTCTGTATAGGTGCTGATGCTGAGAACGAGGCAAACCCACGCATCTCTTGGTGGAAGGCCGTTTTAAATGGACTAAAGAGGCCGACATTAAGTGGTTGAGTTTTATGTGAGGAATGGGCTGGTAGATATAGACATTACACCTTTTTGATATAGGTCTCGTCCATGAAATCGTGCGAGGTGTTTGTAGCATGATCGTCAAGTATAAGACGCCACATATCCGATCTTGGTGGTGTAGTCTCTAGAAGATATACTCCACGTAGTCATTTCAAGGCGATATTGCTTTTTCTCCATTCATAAGACGTACAAACATATTCCCACAGCCATATATCCTCAGGAAACCACTGTCCTTGAAGCTCTCTAACAGTCAGGGGGTTGCTACCTTCGAAGGACGCGAAACGAACTGCACCCAACTCTCCAGCTTTATGGCAGCCTTTTCGCATACCTCGCTTGGATATTAAAGCAGTGATATTGACCGTTCTTAAAACGGAAGCCGGCCTGCAGGCAACTCGTGCTGATTGACAAAATAGACACCTCGAATTGTCGATCTATAGTGAAGACTAACAGGCTAGTCGTTTATATTCCACTCGGTGTACTGGTACTTATAGCACCATGTTTCCAGTCACATAAGGATTCTGAAATAATTATAACGAATTGCCCGAGACGATCGCAAATTGTCGGTTCCTCTTAGCGACGGAGAGAGTGGGCAATTAGCATCAGAAGGCGCCTTTGCAGCTCTACCTGACGACGGTAATTTAATTAAGAATCTGACATGCATCTACGTCACCGGAACCGATAATAAGAGTGGCAGTGATGCACTTATGATTTATCAGCGAGAAAGCTTTATGTAGACTGCATCGCATCAGCCTAAAAGGACCTGACAAAAGCGACAATGCGAGGCCTGTAGGGATCGAAAGCGGCAATGCGTCTTTCCAATAGCTGCGGTGTCCAGTTTAGAGTCATGGGCTACTCCGTATGCCTGTTGCGGGACCCTTCCCAATACTGGACGTTTGGCCCAATGATACATATTTTCCCAAACAGGAACTCGGCGGCTGATGAACCAAATAACCAGTTCTGCAACTCGACGAGGGCATCAAGTTCATTTTTTCGGATGCTACATCAACATTAGGATTGTGTCATCCGTGTTCTCTTAGTTTTTTTATCTCGTAGTGACTCTCCTACTTTCCGGCAGCTATCAAAATCGATAGTAACTGCCCCTGATAATTATTATCTGGTGAGTAGGTTACCAAGATTGCACTCGGTAACCTACAGATGATCCTGAAGGATAAAGTTCTTGGAGGGGTCGACCGTCTCGCGAATCGCTATTCTAAGCTTGACAGTCTTCTCGTCTTACTTTATAAATGCTCTTAGGTCGGAGGAATATAGGCTGTGGTGTTGCAAGTACTGCAGACGGTTTAGAATGGAACGTCGTACTTGGGTCGACCGACTACAAGCTAGACGAGAGTTCTGGCTCCGGCCTTAGTTTGGCTAAGCCATTATCGTCAGGTTTACTTCTCTTTAAGTATGATTTTGGAGGTAGTTAATTCTGACGTCATTTTCGGATTATATTGGTATTTGTTTTTAGGTTTTGTAGACTCGCTTTCTATCTCTGAGCTTTTATACAGAGTTTTCACCAATTTTCAACTCTCTACGGGACCATCAAGGCTGCTTTTCTCTTGGAATAAGAGTTGTATAGCCGAAGTGTCCTGGGCTTGAACTATTAAACAGTTAGAGGAGCATGAGGAATTGTCGGTATGAATTCTACGGTGGTTTCTCGTATGTTGTTTTACTGATTGGCACTTCTCGATCAAAGTTTTCCCTTGTATTGTATACATTAGTGTGGAGTAGCTGAGGAGATCAGTCCGTATCGAGAGTTAAGTCCACACATTTCTGCAGAGCTTTTTAAAACTGTACAGCTCTACTCAAATGAACCATAGGAGTAGACAACACCCTAACCAGATGATGCGTGACTGATACGTGACCCCATGGGGGGTTATCCCATAGCTATAGATAAGATAGATAAGAGCTATAAAAGAGCTCTGCCAGGCCGGAATAGCTGACCTGGCCATCCTTTCCCAATACAACAATTCACACCCCATATGCACTCGCATCAGTGACTGTCAGGGAAATTCCTTGTCTATGCCTATTTTTTGTATGTCTTGGCAGAACCACTTTTTGTTCGGATAGTTCTGGACCAGCCCTTACCATTTAATAATATCTAGGAATATTCTGGATGGTGCAAATAATTCACTTGCTAAAAATCAAGGTGATTTCATACTCGAAAACCGCAATCGAGCAGAATTCATTGTTCATAGCAAAGTTCAAGACCAATTCATAAAAGACCTTTTGGAGTGCGAAGTGACTTTGAATTCAGCGATCAGAATCAGGCCTAAAGAAAATCCTAAAACACATGTGTTCTATCCTTGTGAACGAGTGTATACGAACACATAACGCCCAATCTAATGCAATGCTAACCAGTTCGAGCCGACCATGCCAATGCTATGCATTATAAATGCTGTTCGTCTACCCATCCATCCATCTATGCAACCTTTCCTTCCCGAATCCTACACCTAGTGTTTCTTCTGTTGACCGAAATCACTTAGGCTATGAAAACCCATGGTTTGAAGACAAAATTGAAATATGACCCGCTTAGCAAGCGATATCGAAAGCGACAAAGCTCTGGCCCGCGGTGGGAGGGGGAAGCTGGGCAGCGGCGACGTTGAACAGACGGCACTGCTGGGCCTCGCCGGCGTTGAACTTGCCAAACTCGACCGATTTGCACCCGACGGTGCTCTGACCCAGGGCCAGGCAGGCGTCGGAGGAGGTAATGGCGGCGTTGGTCTTAAGGGGAGTGGGGGCGGTGCCGGAGCCGGTGGGCTTGGCGCCACAGATGTCGCGCTTCTGCTGCTGCTGTTGCTGCTGCTGATTTCCGGTCTGCTCAGTCGTGCCCGACTCCTGGAACTCGCCGTGGGGAGAGGCGGTGGTGGGCTCCGTGTTAGGGACGCTGCTGCAGGCAAGGTCGTAGACGACGACGTTGGTGTCCTGGGCGGAGACCTGGGCGGCGGCGACAGAGAAGAGCTTGCACACGGGGGCGTCGGAGTTGGGGGGCAGGCCGAAGGCGAAAGACTTGCAGCTGGCGTTGGACTCGCAGGCGGCCTGGCAGGCGTCCGCCGTAACGGCAGTGGGCGAGGACAGCGGGGTCTGGGTGCCGCTAGCGCTGGGGGTAGCGCCGCAGGTGTTGGCTCGGGTAAAGAGATCGGTGGGCATGCCCGAGACTTGGGAGGCCATCAGGGCGGCGATGAGGGCGATGGTAGAGGTGGTGAACTGCATTTTGATGGTTGGTTGGGGGTTGTTTTGATGGTTAGAGGGTTGTATAGTTGAGCAAGTGAAGTTTTAGTGAAAATGTGGAGGTAGTTGAAAGGCTGTGGTAGTTGTTGGTTAACTGTGAATGATGGTGATGGTGAGAAGAAGGTTATATCTTAGGAGTACGGTTCATTCCCTTCTTATAGATGAATTGGCTCGCCGCATCGTGACTACCTAGACATTTCTCGTGGAGTCGTAGCCCTGGTTTCTAACTTGATCGACGTCGGCTGTGGTAGACGCGTATGCGCTTGCCAAATTCACACAGATCGCATTGGCAGCTGTTTTCGGCCGAAAGCGTACGTTCACTTAGTGTGGTTCGATTTGACGATGTCTTCGTCGGCAGTGCAGTGTATGCCAGTAGGTTATAGTGGAGCGCTGCGGATAACTTGCTGGTAACCACACGAAAATAACTCTATAATTAATCATAATAACGGTGGGCAGGTGTGGCTTAGGTGTTTGTCCCATGGTGTTTCAGGTGTTTAAAGCGCTTCGCTTAAGGTTGTCGTTCGCGTTAATAGTAGGGATGCCAGTTAGCAAGCACGGACAGTCGTCGACAGTGGAGCTGTGGCCTGCCAAATGCGGAACTAACAATTATGCGTTAAGAGCCTCATGGGCCGCCTTCTGTGCACATCTGCCGCTGCGCCTGCCCGACATGAAGATCTTCGCAAACCCTTTTTTTTTCTTCGCGAATTACGCAGCGATCTCCATCAACCCCACTTTACAGGGACATGGTCAAATGGAAATAGCTCCAATAACCTGATAATGGACTCTGCCTCGCCTTACATCACAGAACTCGACGACCAGTCAATGGTTCTTCAGTCAGGACATTGTATAGATTGAAGTGGAACAGTTGTCATCCGGATTGATGTTCGGGCTATTACACACAGCGATATGATTCAGTACGAGGTTCCAACCTCCACGAAAGTTCCTCATATACGTGGACAGCTAGGGCAACAACGATTGCTTGATTCCATTGTGTGCTTCGTTGTCCTCCTGATACTCTTCTTTGCTGTTCTCTCCTTGCTTTATAAGCTAGGAAACAGTATTGTCCCATTGGATACATATAATATCCTACATCCGACACAAATACGTATCAGCATCTCAGAATGACCAATATATCCCGCTGTCGACAACGTGCAGTCATTGACGCTATCTTTGATCCGATCATTGAAGCAAGGGAAACATTTCATCCGTACATTCTACGCGTTTGGCAACTACGCGGTTAAGCGGATATATATTCAGACCCCTATAGCCCGCAGGTCTGTGCGCCGGCACTCGTCAACTATTATGGGGACAAGGCTGAATCACTTGAGTAATTACACGACCAGTTTGTGCGCGAACAGTTCAGAACGCGCGTACTGTGACCCCACATGTAGCTTACCCCTAAGCAAACGTAAGCTTTCCGGGGTACGGATGACTTCATAGGTCCAATATTGGGCGACGTGTTGGATTACAGCCACTCTGCACGGCACACATAGCCACATACTCGTCAGGATACAAGGGTCACGATGCACTGTCCAAATATACGGAGCAAGTGAGGAGAGGCGTCCTGACGAAGACAAATCTACACACATTTTTGCAGGAAGAGAGTCCAGATGAAGACAGATGAACTCCCTCAGAGGACAAGCAGAGATAACAAATAACAATATTCATATCAATCAATAAGTCAATTAATCACCTTGTTTTTCTATTGTGACCTCATTACCCATCTTGATCAGATACACGTGCAATACAACACTAACACTTGGGACTACAAGTCTGATGCATTAATAGACTTTTCGCAACCCCTGTTGGGAATATATGTACCTATCGTTTCTAATTACCAGTTGTCACATCAAGTTTCATCTTTTTTTCCTTTTTTCCTTTGAATCCTAAACAAGGACGATAACTGTGGCAAACGACAATCATGTGCCCTTCACTGCGGCATCTCTACATCGGGGACTTGATGAAATGCTGCAAGCTCGGGGCCTCCCAGATTATTGACTGCGTGAGAAGTCTTGACCTTTTAGTTAGGTGCTCATCCGTATTTTGGGATGCAATCGTGCTAGATATATCACGTTCCCGAGAACTTGAGAGACCCGAGTCAAGAGAACAAGGAGAACTGCCCCCAGCAGCACCGATACTGGAGAAACCAAGACTCGTCCCGATGCGATTATCCTGCAAAGATATCTGAATGTTCTCCATCTCTTGATCCGGATTGCCCTCTTCTGGTGCGCCTTGGTCCTTCCACCTCGGTGGTGGAAACCGCCAACTGTGGCCAAAGAGTAAAGCTCCTCGGGGTGCTAGGCTAATATCGACTGTCCCTGTGAGACCCCTGCCCCAAAGCTTAGGGGGAGGAAGCTGGAAGCAGTTCTTGTACTCGATCGTGTTTGGTCTCAGACAGCTGTGCAGTGCATAGTTCGAAAGTCTTGTCCGGCGTATGCCAGTAGATGTTGTAGACCAGTCGCCAGGGTACAGTGTTCTTGCTCCCCCTTTTCTGCAGAATGTCTTGGATCTCTGGCACGCAAATTGCGAGGTAATCCTGACCTTTAGGCACGTCGGCATTGAATTAGCAGTGGCTGCATACCACAGCGCCTTGCCTACTTGGCCGGATCAAGTCACCGAAGCCCGTTCCGAAGAGCGTGACAGCGTGGGTCGCTCTAGTGAAGTCAACCCAACATCTACCGCTGGCTTGTATTGTAGTCATACGCGGCCAAAAGGGGTTCTCATCGGTTGCCACGTCCATGAAGTCGAAGCTTTCCAGCTGCCGTCGGAGTGTGGACTTGATTCGAAACCAGATCCCGTATTGGGTGTCCATATGGGCCTGGTGGGATATGGTCTGCTCCAGAACATCGCAGATGTTGTCAATCCCGTCCCAAAGACAGTAATTGGCCTTGGTACTACTGATGTTGCTGGCATGATTGTTAGCTTTATCGACGACGACCTCTTCCCGGGCAGTATCTGGCTTTGCGTACAACGGGAGGCCTATATTGTTTGGGTTGGTTAGGACGTATGTGGATGCGGCTTTACCGGTGCCAGGAAGCGGTGATTCTTGCAGTGAATACTCCTCTTAAATAAGCAGGGAGTTGAAGGGATCGCCCGATTGTGTTTCAAGGACGCCCGAACGAGATGAAGCATGGCGCTGACTCCGTTCACCAGCCAGGCTATCGAATAATCTGGTCATTCCAAGGTTAGGTACATGCATTGAATTTTGTATCGAATTTAAATGTTGCTTGCATGCCTGAGGGCTTAATCATTTTATCTGCATGTTTGCCGTCGTGACATCTTCCTCTTCCCGTAGTCCTCAGGCGCACCTAACTTCGGCTTCACATTCTTACAGAATCTAGAAATGTTGCACTTGTTTCGTCCCGTACTGATTGCCCTGCTTTGTGAGAACTACGTCATTTTCAGACCCTTTTCTGATCCGTAGTCTTCTCCTTCTTGCGGCATCTGCGCGATTGCCATTGGCCACGCGACCCGTCTGTTCTTCCCGCTTTCCCTGGCTGCACGAACGTGCCGATTAGTTATTTACCTGCAAGGCTCGTCACCACCACCTTCAGCGCGTTCGTTAAGAGTTCAGCTTGCCTTGATCACCTCTATTATGCGCACCTTGTCCTTTTGGATTCCATCGAGTCTATCGTCGTTGGTACTCGAACGCAGATTTCAGAAGCTTGTACAAATCTTCGATTTCGACCTTTCCGCCCGACCGACTGACTTATTTAGGAAACTTCTGCAAGTCATTCCAGCTTTACCACCGTCCTTGCCGCCTCCAACTTTACTGCGTCGCGTGCGCTGATCACCTATCTCGCGCACCTTCTTCACTTGGATCACGGTAACCTCTTCATCGTCGGCGGCCAAGCGTTTTCTTCTCAAGTTATCGCACGCAACGTCCATTTTTGAGTGCGCTTTACCTCAAAGGGGATTCGGAACGGTGGTGTATCCGCTCATTACTTCTCTGCTTCCGTCGCTAATATTTATTTCTTCCTCAGTTGGATTCACCATAAGTGGAGACGTCGAGATACATATCACCTCATATATTATTTGTCTTCCTTCTTCGCGACCCCGGTGTTTTCCTACAAACAACGTCTGTTTCCGCTCGTCATGATGAAGGAAACCACTGTCTGCCTCGACTCCCTCTTCATTAGAGTTAATGGAGTGCCTTGCGCAAGTCTTGCCAGCTGTCGGACAAAAACCGGTTTAAAAGCAGGCATTCGTACGGTGGCCGACTTCGATGTCGACCTCATAAGACGGAAGGTCTATGAAGCACTCAAGGTAGAGCCTTCCATGGTCCCGTCACTACGTCTACAAGGTCCATCTGGTGAGAAATTTTGTTCTGGACTTGAGCTGGAAATGTTCCTGGCGCAAGTCAAGGGTGGATATATTCCCGTTGCGATGGAGCACGGCCTTCTGTATTTGGACTTGGTTCTTGTCGATGAGGTAGTTGCGCTTTCGGAGATTCCAGCGCCTATCAATCATCAACCGGAACTTGGGGCTTCTACTGTTGAAGGTTCGTCCAATGCTGGCGATGTTATAGATGAGGTAGTTGCACGATCACAGATTCCAGGATCTACCAGTCAGCCACGAGCACTGGGCAAATTATGCGACCACAACACACCTCGTAATTCGGTACCTACAGCTAATCCCTCGCCTGGAGAAAACGAGATGGGAGTCGAGATTGATTCTGGTATGAAGGAGGCTGAGATTGCTGAGGAAGCCAATACGAGCAACGCCAAGCCTGTGGATAAGGAGAGAATTGCAAAGGGTGACGGTGTGGAAGTCAACGCCGTTGATGGCACTCATCCAGCTTCGACGCGTCATTCTGCAGGTTCTTTAGTTCGCTACGAGGAGGATTTATATAACAGGGAAAACAATATCCGTGGTGGCGCTGTGGACGCTCATTCTCGCTATGGTCAGGCAATAGCTTCGCGACCTATCCCGGTAGTCCTTCGAGATCGGGGACAGACAGCAGCTACGTCATTATTTGCACGCAAGCGAAAACACGAACACGATCCTTCTTCGTCTGGCGACAATTCCACTGCGAAGCGATCTAAGTCCGTTGGAGTATCCGAAGAGGTCGTTGACCTCACCCTGGACGACGATAGTGATGATGCCGACAGCAATGCCAATTTCGACGTCACGGCCGATGATGTGAGGGACGAGGACGATGATCAGGCGCGGTTCGCCAGTCGAGTATCTCCGGCCAATGGCGGCAATTCTTATCCTCACGATCAAGTGTGCGAGTGGATGGATTGCCCCCCGGGCACGACTGAATTCATGATTCCTGGTATCAAGGTGCCTCTGAAGGACCACCAGGTAGCAAATATGCATTACACATTTACACGTCCAGACAATTTTATCGCAGGCGAAGTGAATTCAGACGACATGGGCTTAGGGAAGACGGTGGAGTCGTATGGGAAGATTGTCTTTCGCGCCATTTGTCGTCGGCCCATGGCTGAGGCGAGAGAGCAGTGGGAGCAGGAGGGGAAGGAGTCTGATCCGAGTAGCCCCAGGAAGCATCTTCCATCTGATCAAACAGCCGATATGACCTGCCCTCGGACTAGGCCTGGTTTTAGGTGTCCTTGCGAGAAGCACGGTCTCTCTTATCGCATTGCAAATAACCACCCGGATTTCCCCAGCGTCATCATCGCGAGTCCATCGAACGTCAGAAGTTCATTGACCCTTCCGAGAATAGCCCCGTGAAGATGAGGTGGACGGTTATGCATGACAAGTACAAGAAGTCGCCGTATTATCACGACACGGCTGCGGTCGAGCGTACGAAATGCGACATAGACGTACAGAACCGAGCTATTGAGAAATCTTCACTTTGCGAAAATATCATCATTGTGAGCTCGAGCATGACAGCGAAGAGGTTCCTGGAGCAGTACGAGGTCGAATTTGACGACGAGACTACCATAGCCGCATTTGCAGCCGCCTTCGTCGTCATGGACGAAGTTTCCGATTATTGCAAGTCTGACACCTCACCGTTCAAGCTTCTTGAGGCAGTGCGCCAGAGGTCCCCAAAGCTCACCATGGTTTTGGGGTTGGGTGCCGGTCAACTGCAAGCTGGACCGCGGTCTTGGACAAACTTCGTCCGCCACTTCAATGCTAGTGCCAAAGCTTTGAAGTGGCAGCAGCACAAGGATCTCCAGCCAGAAAACTGGGCAAAGGTTTGTACCGACTGGAGTTATTGTTGCGATAAATATCAACTCCGCAGCAGCTCCAGAAGCTCCAGATATGGAGAGGTGTACCGGAGGAGATTCAAAGGGTTGAAGAAGGTGGCTGGTCCTATTGTCTGCAGAATGATTATGCAGCGCAAGGCCATAGACGTATTAAATGGACACGTCATCATACCACTTCTGCCGTTTCAAACGAATGTCGTCGATTTGCCAATGACCGACCCAAGATGCTACAGAGTTGCGCAAGTTCTGATCAGTAACGTTTTGGCCTACGTCGACATCGTTTATCAGGAAGCCTTGCAACGGTGGGAAAATTGGGGAAGGAAGGGTGTGAAGCCAACGAAGCATAATACAGCCACTAAGGTGATTACCAGCTCAAAGGCGTATGGACAACTTGTTCATTCAGCAACATACCCAGGTCTCGCCGTTCTTGTCGACTCAGAAAAGCTCCGTCAAGATGATCTTTTAGCTAGTACGCTCAACCCGGCCATGAAAGAAGTCACTCTTATGATCACCAACAAGGGGCATACCAGAGGCGAGGTTCAGCAATTGCTGAAGCAGACCCTGTTCTGGCGCCATCTTCATTACCTCCGTACCACGTCTCCGAAGTATGCAGAGCTCAGGGAGATAATCAAGATGATGACTCATCGCCAGGACGATCCTGCCGACACGGAAAACCGGCACATGCTTGTTTTTACTCGCAACCCTATCTCCACGTTCATTACGTTCATGCTTCTGCACGAAGACCATCCGGGGGTCGATATTGGCATGATCCACAGCGGTGTGGATATCGGATGTGAAAGTCAATCGAATCCGCATTGTCGGGGAGCGATCTTCTCCTGGCTCAATACAACGGGTGCCAAGCCAAAGATCCTTGTTGGTTGCCACTCGATGTTTGCAAAGGGCCCTAACTTGCAGCGGGCGAACTACTGCGTTCAGCTGGAGGTGGCCGAGAAAGTCGGCGACGAGGTTCAAGCAATGGGCAGGGTTGCAAGACAAGGTCACGAAAGGATACCTGTGGTATACACCTTTTTTGATTCTAGGAATTGTGCGGAGATGACAACCAGGAACAAGCACGAGAATGCGTCCGCGGCAATCTCTACTCTTCTTGAGTGGAAGCGGGAGACTTCTCTAGGAATATCGCGCAGCTATGCTGGGCAGAGCTATGCAGGGACTTCATTGTGCCCGTAAGGTAATTCTATATCTAAATACCTTATGTGGTCTTTGCTGTGTAGCATTTGAGTTGTTAACAAAGGTACTATGTTGTATTCCGAGGGGGAGACTTGCAGAATCAGTGTTGTTTGTGGGGGATTCAGATGCAACCCAAGACAACGTCGCTATTGTTACATATTAAATGTCTTATCGCTAAATATATCACTTCTGGAGCTTATATTTACATTGGCTCGTGGTTTACAAGCCGGAGGTTATTGTATTGCATGTGTAATTGATCAAAATGGGTAATAAGGTCATTGATTGACTGTTCATTGTCCATCTGTCTCCATATGAACTCTCTCCCTACAAAGATGGGTGCAGATCTGTCCTGATCTCCTCACTTGCTCCCCACCTATAGACTGTGCACCATGGCCTTTGTATGCTGCCGATTATGTGGCTGTGTATGGCTCGTAGAGTGACTGTAATCCAACAGAAGGAAACTTGTTCTGCTTCTACATTCCCATCTGTCGGCCTTGATTTTTTGTTGACAGCGTGTCTCATAAAGATTGGTAATTTATGTGGTTGATTTATTTATTCATTGATTGTTCATAGTGCATTGTCCTTCGAAGGAGCCAGTCTGTCTTTGTCTGGACACACTTCCTGCAAACATTACGTAGAGATTTGTCCTTCTCGCAACTCACTTGTCCCTACATGTGGACTGTGCACCATGACCCTTATATTCTCCCGAAATATGGCTGTAATCCAACACTTGACGTATCCAACAGATTATCAGAGATACTTACGATGTGGTGCAATTACAGTGCGGTTCCAGGTACTGTTCAAGTACGCTTGGATCCACGATAAGATAATACTACAGAGTCCACCTGAATCACCGTATGCCTACTGTTCCGTTGTATCGCACGTGTATCTGATCAAGATGGGTAATTTGGGGATTGAGGTGCGTTATCACTCCTTGTCCTTTGAAACGTTCCGTCCGTCTTTATCTGGACTTCATCCCTGCCAAATTATATGGGGATCTGTCTTCTCTGAGATGTGACAAATCCCTTGCTTGACACATGTGGGCCATGTGCCATAAACCCCTGGTTTCTAACAGTTCTTCCTTCGCTTCCATTGCCTTTCGAAGGATCCCGTCTGGACGTCCCAGCTGATAGGGGTTAGGAATTTCAGGTAGGGGTTAGGAATAAGTGGATCGGTTCATTTCAGACAGCGATTAGAACTCTCTGCCCCTCAAGTGTGCACCGCATATACTTATGTAGCACCGGCTTTAGCTACTGAGCCAGGTTACAGTTGGCCAGGGTCAGAAAACGTGGGGCATGGCACGGGTAATCATTAGTCTCAACTTCCATTCATCAGATACACTTGCAATATACCACCACCTTAGTGAATAGGTCCCCATGCACTTTTGTCTTCAGGCATATATGTGGTTCTACAGCAACGAGACAATGAAATTACTTGATCAAATTGACAAAGCCTGCGAAAGCTTACATATTATATGCATTCCGTTTAAGATCCCGAGGTAACTCCGGATATGGCCTAGGTTAGTCCGTGCTGCCAGGTGGAAAATGTGCGTCGTCGATCCAACGTGCCGGGCTTAGTTTAATTCCTCACTCCATACCCCGTGATGGATCAAGCTAAATCTGAGATTATCCAAGCTCATCCTATCGGCAAGCATCTGGATGCATTCTGCACGTTGTTTGATTCCCAACACACCCTCTATACACTCAGCGATGAAGGTAGTGCAAACCTAGTCTTTCCTAGTTGCTTCTTCTAACTAGTCTCCAGATCTCCAGAACCTAACTATCGATGTTATCTTGGCTTTGCAAGGCCTTAGGGCGTCCCGTCTGCTTCCTTCGAGCAGGAATGGCAAGAATCTATTTGACGATCTATCACGACTTAATTCCGCTGTTAATTCCGACAGTTTTGACTTGACCTACATCAAACCCCTCTTGACTGCAATCCTTGCCAGTAAACCCGACAAAGACATCTGGGTCAAGTCTACAATTCTATCACCGAATCCACTCCGCCTTCCCGGCTGGTCGCATCCTCCATCCAATATGAACTCGGCGCCATGTACGTCGGCGTTCCTAGATTCTACGAAGCATTTTTCGGAGGTGTGGCAGAGCTCGAGACAGCATCCGAGGCCATCTTCAAGAAGTGTACTGCGGGAACCAGTCCACTTTTCCAGGAAGGATGGACTGGGTGGCCAGGAGATGCAAATGAGACGAGTGTCCTAAGCTGGTTGGCAGACTTTAGCGAGAAACTGGTTACATTAGCAGAGGATCACAGGTCGACCTCGACACGAAGACCATTAGCACAACCTCACAAGTCGATCGAGGGTTCGACCGTAGAGCGCAAGTTAGACGTCGGCTTCGTGAATAATTCCAAGGCGGGAAAAGATACAAGGTGCAAATGGTCACAGATTCTCATCCCTGGGGAACTCAAGAGCAACCCCTCGGCCGACATAGCTCCAAAAGCATGGCTCGACATTGGGAGACACGCAAAAGAAGTGCTTGCCGCCCAAGATACGCGTCGATTTATTCTGGGCTGTACACTCTGCGGATCTCTTATGCGAGTATGGGAACTGACTGGCTCGGGGGGATCGCATCGGAACGGTTTGACATTAACGAAGATGGGCTACAGTTTGTGTCTACGATCCTTGGCTTCCTCTGGATGAACGAGGAGGAGCTTGGGTTCGACCCGACAATCAAAGCAGCAGATGACCAGCGCTTCATCTTGATTGAACGGAACAACCGGAAAGAACGTCTTATAATTGATGAACTGATAATACGACCGCGGTGCATAGCAGGTCGAGCAACGACATGTTGGAAAGCCCATCTCGAGGAAGATCCCCGGATACCTCTTGTTATCAAGGACTCGTGGCAATATATAGAACGAGATGAGGAAGGCGACTTGCTCCGTGAGGCAACAGACAAGGGTGTAATAAACATGGCGCGGTACTATCATCACGAGACAGTTCGAGTGTACGATATGGATGATGACATTCAGAGCAGTGTTCGGAAGGGAATAGACATCACGAGCGCGAAAAACTACCAACCGGAACGCTCGATGCCATCGTTAAAAAATAGCACAGGTGACAGCAGTGATACCAGCCGGAAGCGCCCATTCAGCCAAACCAACGCCCCTCTACCACCCAGCAAGCGATCTTGTTCAGCATCTCTGACCAAGTTCAGTCTCCATACGCTCCCAAATCGGGTACGTCGCCGCGTCATTCTTCGTGACCATGGCAAACCCATCTACCAGGCAAGCTCCCGAGCAGCTTTGCTTGCGGCGCTGGAGGGCTGTATTAAAGGACATGAGTCCCTTCAGCAGGCTGGCTTCCTTCACAGAGACATTTCAATCAACAATCTTATGATCAACGAAGAAGAGGAAACCCATTCTTGGCCTTCGTTCTTAATCGATCTGGACCTTGCGATCAAAGTACAGCGAGATAGCGTCTCAGGAGCACGGGGCATGACTGGCACGAGGGCGTTTATGGCCATTGGGAAACTTATAGGCGAGCAGAACTCCTACATGCATGATCTCGAGTCGTTCTTCTGGGTTCTCTTCTGGATATTCATCCACTACGATGGGCCACATAAGAGCAGAGTTAATGACCGGTTTGAGAAGTGGCATTACGTGGATACGGAGGAGCTTGCTGGGATAAAATTTGGCGTCGTCGCCTCCGAGAATATTTTCCGGAAGACCGCCACAAAATTCTTTACTGAGTACTATGCACCACTGATCCCCTGGGTTAATAGGCTAAGAAGGACGGTATTTCCGAACGGCGAGGGGTGGACTAAGGCGAACCCAGAAATATACAGTTCGATGAAGGAAATCCTTCGCGAAGCTCAAAAGGATCCAGAAGTGGTGGGCGTGTAGCGTAGTCTCAGAGACTTTAAGTCGTTAATACTGATCTTAGTTGAGTATGATCGCTGCAATCGGTTCAAGCAGGCTCCTCAATGGTTAATAAGCCTGTTCTGGACTACTTTCACAAACGAGATAACCGGTGCAGACTTGGTCTAGCAATCCTTTCAAACAACACGTGCAGATGCCTGTTGACAGGATTAGCTTACATGATATATGATCTAAATTGATTCATCACGGCGTTATCTTGGCGCCTTGTACATCGTAGAAGATGTCGGCGAAATGAAAGATATTCTCCAGGCGCGTCGTGCTTGAATAGATGAGGGCCATTTTCTACCCTGGGAACGGAAGCCTATGATTGCCTAAGTTGAACAGGATTTCGTGGTTCTTGCCGTTGCCTGAATCCCCCAGCGTGTTCAGTCCTCTCGTGGCCTTTTTGACAATGGCGTTGCAAAATCTGCTCACTGCGTCGTCGGGGTCGTTTTTGCTACGGAAGGTGTTGCGGCTACAAGCGTTATCAATTAATTCGCCATGGCCCCATAGAGAGTCGACTTCCTGCCCGTTATCGATCCGCCTTCGTTTGGCCAGAGCCTATAGGATCCCCTCGTCATCTAGGACGTTGGAGGTTCCATTAACCGTCCCTTCTAGCCCTCCTGCGTGTCCTTCGTGTCTCTATCCCTCCTCCCCTAATGGTTTCTGTTGACTTCGCCCGGGTTCCAATCTGTGCATGCAGTACCCGCCGGTTTGCAGGATGCTGGCCCCAGCGTCTGCGGTATAGTCAGATTCACCGATATAGTAATTTGCATCTGCGTACTGAGCATCAAACTAGACGTAGAGCCTATCTGGTTGCATGCAGTGTAGGAGAGCTGTAGATCGCTTTCTTCTGGAGCTTTGTAGTTTGAAGAGATTAGTGGGAATAATCTATTCAGGAACGGATGGCGGCGTAGTCAGGCTGGAATGTGACGCGAAAACCCCTCTGCTAGTTTAATTACAGACACATTCGCTAGGATGATGTTTCACCATAATAATCCATTCTTTTTGATCCTGCTATGCATTATACAACATCGTGGTCGTTATCTCGTGAGATTGTCAGGTGCGAATAAGCCACAGTGGTTTATAGACCTTGTATAGCTGATGGGCTCCAGTGACGTGCCGGGTCTTAGCCTATGCAAGGGTCGGCCATGTATGAATAGGCTGTTGTGACCCCCGTATCTGAAGGAGGGGTAGCGATTAACTTGTCGTTATTGAGCCCCCTATACTACGCTGCTAGTACCTACCTGGTGACTAGTAAACGACTTCTCTCTAGTACTCTCGTCCTTTACTCTATACTTGAATACCTGTAACATATCAATCGTTATAACCTACTAGAGGGAGCACGGACCGTTAGGTACCAAGAAAGAAGAGTGAATACGCTGGTGGTTCTCTATAGTAACGTGTGTAGACGTCCTATGATCGGCGTCACATTTTTATGGCATAGTCTAAAAATGAACTAAAACTGGTCGCAATAATAAATAACGCCCGATTTAAGAACCTCGCTAGCACCGTACCTGTATAAGTGATTGTTAGCAATACAGGCAAGAGGGTTGTATTGGTGATGATGATTGGACTAAGTCCCACAGGCTGCAGCTACGGAAGGGCTATCTATGTGCAATTGGCCCAAGCACTTTTCCCAGCTAACAGGCGGTGTGTCTGGGGCACGCAACAGTAACAGTATTCAGATAGCCCGTGATGGAATGTGTTAAGGATTGTTCAGGCACGTAGAGATTATTTTGCTGTATTTGTTTAGGTCAGAGTATTAGCGCCCCCCATGGGTACCTGATAGGGGTGCTAAAGGTTCCACCACCGCAGCAGAAATATGTGAGAATATGACTATCGACAGAAAAAACCCAGTCTATATAGGACTGAATCTTGACATAACTGCTTGATACCGCTCACTGTCGGCCCCATACACAATTCGCAAACTGTTCATAGCACAGCTGAATGTATCTGTACGAGATATCCCATGTCGAGTACATGGCATAGTCGTACTCCAGAAGCCTCGGACTCGCTTTTTGTAGCCGAAGCCATGTTTTCTGGTACAAATGGAGGTATTCAGTCCAGCTCGTCGTAACCTGGTGAAGGTAAGCACCCGCTGTCGAGAGAGCAAGTGGTAGCCCGTCAAGTCTTTTTGCAAGTTCGACCACGTCCTTATCTAGAGGCAATAGTTAGCAGATCATTTCACGTTTATAGTCGCAACAACCTCACCATTCTCAAGACTGTGTTGATGTGACGTGAGAGCCAAGATCTCTAGGCTGTCGTCAAGGTTTCTCGGTTTCTCTAGCTGGACAGTCTTTCCCAGCTTAACCGTAGATGATCGCGTAGTTACGATGATAGCTCCCTGGTAGCAGTCGGGGAAGAAGGGCCGGATATCATACGCTTTTGATGTTGGAATGTCTGCCTGGCTTGTATCTCCTTCAACTTTACTTCCCGTGGTACCCTTGGTGGACTCGTCTCTCTGGTTGGCGCTATTCAGTTTAGGGTTGTCGTAGTTGTCATAGACAAGGAGCCAACGGTCATTCCGAGGATCATCAAACCAACGTTTGACCGCCTTCGTGATCATCTTAATATCCCGGTCATCCACAGCCATCTTGATGTAATCTGACCATGGTTGCTGGCGGAGTATCCATTCGGCCACTCGCGCGAAGCTCTGTTGCAGTGACGTCTCATCTGTTGCATTCAGTCAGATCGTGGCGGAATAGTCAGGCTGATAACGCTTGAGGTAAGCTATTGCCAATTGAGTCTTGCCCATACCGCCCAGTCCATGCACGATAGCGGTACGACGCCCACCAGTGTTTCTTAGGATCTCATGGAGACTCTCAAGCTCTTCTGTCCTCGCGACGAAGTGTTCTACCTCCATAACTTCCGACAGGTTGAGAGGAAGGCAGAATTCATTGCGAGAATTATCATCTCGAGCTAAAGTTTCATACAACAGTTAATCACTGAAGAAGCTTAGGGATATTAGTGGTGCCCACCATCGTCGATCCTTGCCGCTACCTGCCACCGCTACCTGCCACCGCGACCGAATACTGTTGCCGGCAGCTCTCATCATGATCATTAAATGTTCCGGCAGGGTAATATATCCGTCATCTGTCCTCGAATTGAACTTGACCATATTTTTGTGGTTCGAATGAATGACGACAGGCTCAGCGTCTGCCTGGCCTGGTACAACTGCTGATGCGCGAGGTACAACCTAGTCCCGCTTAGCATATTCTCTTGTCGGGCGAGCCTGCTACTTACCATTATCGAGAGGCCCAGCGCAGTGGGGGTTTCATACTCCTCGTAGATGAATTTCGTCACAAAGTCCCCGCTGATCGGCCCGTACTGTCCCAGCTGCTTCTGTAGCCACTCCGAGTCCTTCTCTAAATGACGGAGGATGTGGTCATCGGCCGCCACAAAGAGAGAGGCAATATTGGTTAGCAGCTTTCCCAGCCGAACGCCATTGCCGCCTTGGTGTGGAGTGCCCATGAACATAATGCCGTAAGTCGAGACCTTTATAGATCGGTGCTCCGCTAACGCGTTTTTTCGTGAGGCGTCCGAGTGGATCAACGCCTGGACAGTTCAGCATTCAGACTGGTAGAGAGGTTGGAGATAACTAATACTTTTGACGATAATTCCGCCAAGGTTGTGCACAATGAATATGATCGGACGTTGCGTCGACTGGTTCTTGTCAGCTTGGATTACTAGCCCGGTACGACGTTAAGCGTCTAGCCGTTGCTCACATCTGTCGATTGCCGCTTCCGGCATAATTCCGATACCAAATTGAGTGCATGGTCATATAGATATAGACAGCTCACACGAGAGCTGTTGTGAGTGTTCGCATCGTAGCCCTAGCACATGATTCGGGCGTTTGGTACGTCGCTCGGAAGGAGATCGCGGAGCCAATGGACGCCGTCGGATGCAGTCCATGTCTTCTCTCGGTGGCCATTGAGCCCATGGATGGCGACAATGCTGGATGGCACGTTAGACGAGTTATAGAGTGGGAGACGCAGCAGATCAGCTTACTCCACGACAGGGTCATGGCCCTCAGAGACTGTCTCTAGTCCGTAAGCTGTGACGGCCGGGGTTGGTGTAGATTGAGGCGAGAAGTGGAGACCTCGGATTGGGCCCTCCGGGACTTGGACGCCCAATTGAAAAACTTCGAAGGCATCGCAACATACAATATCTCTTGTAGGTAGGGTAATTGCAGGCACCTTTGTTCTTCACTTCGCGACGGTTCAAGTTCAGATATCACACAGGATACCAAACAATGAAAAGAACACAGTAAGACGAAACTTTCCAGAAGATCATTGTCGTAGCCGCCAGCCTCATGCGGCTGAAATCTACTGTTTGGTCCTTGGCCGGTGGGTGGGCAAGGATGGGATTGCAAGAGAGTTTCGCAACCCCATCGCGGGCTAAATGGAATATGCATAAAAGCTTGCCAGGGAGATCAGGATACGCATTGACTACCAGGACAAGATCTGGTTTGTATACACCCTATAACTTGAGGCGAAGATGGCTCGCAGCGAATCACTACTTTGTATATGGTTTTTCTTAGTCTCCCTCTCAGCATATCTGAGTATAAGATATTCTAGGCCAGGATGAGTGATGTAAAGCTCCCCGGATCCTGAAGACGGGCTTGTGATGGTTGTCGAACAAGTCGTGCCATCGCTTGAATTCGGCATTGTCGCAATCCAGTGGTACAAATGCGCAGAGCGTCACCCTTCTTCAGCAAGCTAGCATCCTAGTGCTCCTACCTTAAAACATGAGGAGCTGTCTGTGTACATGGTTATAATCTGTGTCCCTTCGAGCTTTGCCTCTCCGAGCATTGCATCTCCGAGCGTTGCCTCTCTTATCGAGATCATTCCCCGCATTGTCACGTCCTGTACGGTATTTGCTGCTCGGTCGAGTGATGGCCTTTTGGGTACCTCTGCAGCAGTGGTAGCGTACGTTTCTGGGCCGTCTAACGTCGTAGGGGACAGAGAAAAGACATCGGCCGATCATTGTACGGCTGCCGGGGTAGACAGAGTGGTTTCAATATAAAGGACATTGGCTGGCGAGGAGCAAGGGCCTGCTGCTATGCTATGCCTTGCGGTAACTTGCTGCTGATCACCCTGCGCTGTTATTCGCCTGTGATTTCAGCAGATCCCTTCTGTAACGTGTATACTGTTCATCACCACCACAAATGCCATGTCGCGAAGGGTAGTTCGCGAATGCTTACGGTTTAGTACTAAAGCGGGATATGATTTAGGGCGAGGGACGGTCCGAAAGTATCTTCGAGGAGTGTGGAGCAGAGGACAAGGCACAACGTCGTTTCTTAGTGCGGAGTAGTGAACGTGGTTCATGCATGGGCCATTTGCTACCCCAGCCTGGCCCGCAGCATGACTCGAAGGACTGTGTAGGACTACTACGTATGTTTGTCATGGCATTGAGACAAACATGTACAAGATGGTTGAATGTTCACTTGAAATAACTGATCTAAATAAATAAATAATATTCAATACGCCGTAGGTGTTAACCCTCGGTACCTCTACAAGTACTCCCTTAAGGGGCTATAGATGATATAGCGGGCCCTTAAGCCGCGTCGGGCGGTTATACAGGTAAACTTGTAGCCAAACGACTACTAAACCTCCTGTCCCTCCCTAAGTCTGTGCTACAACCCCTGCCTGAACTACCGATAAGTGTGGTGATGTGGCACTTAAATTCGTCCTCAGGGGTGGGATGCTGCTGATGTGCAGAAGATGCTCGACTATTTTTTGTCGCGACAAGTCGTAGTATCTGCTAATTCGGGTTCTCGTCGAGCGTATACATCTCAACTATACGCTCAAGTGGATAGACCGTAACGTGGTCTAGACGCTCGCAAGAATCGCGGCGAGAGGGGGTCCGATAAGGGGTCGGATTAACGATTCGAATTCTGGACCGGCTGTCGAGTTATATTCCGCCGACGTAGTGCTTGACTGTCGACTGGCTAGGACGCTCGTAATCCTAAACTGCACCAATCTCCCTATTATCGCTAGGTAGGCGAAGTCAACAAGGTGGGCAGCGCGCCGTAAGGGTTGACTAAACCCCCTTGTGTGTCAGCTGCGGGATTCGAACCCGCGACTCGTCACCGACCCAAGTGGGGGAGGCTCAAATCGGGACTTATCTACCAGCGAAGTGACCAACTACACCAGCCGACTGATCTAAATATGTGTCTTTACAAGTCCCATCTTCACATCCGAACGACTTTTGGGCGCAGTTTGATGCCAACGAATTGCGATTTGGCGAGACAATTGAGACACGATGCGAGAGGCCCTGATTCGAACCATCCCAAACCATCCCAAACGTTCGATGATGCTTGTAACAGAATTTCAACAAGCCAAATAGCAGTATCTTAGGACCAAGGCAGACTGCAGCCACTATAGTTAGCTAATTAGAGCAAGGACAGGAAACGAAAGGAAAGAAGTAAACTCCCCGATACTTGACTCCTTGCTCGAGCTGACGAGTTGGGGCGAGGGTCCTGCAGGCCTTTGGAATCCATATGTTGTTACCAATTATATGATGTTTGCGAATATGGACTGTGTCTTTCACTTGTGCTACGCAATGTTAGACCGAACTGATCATATACTGGTTTTCTGATGTAAAAACAAGGCAAGTACCTGAGGTAAAGAGAAGCTTCACCTTTTATCTCACGACATAATCCACCACAGCGAACGACTCACCAGCTCGTCCTGTCTAACATCATACCACTCCCAATGCATTGTTGATCATAGAGAGCATAACGGCTCTCCTCAAAATCCTCGCACGGGTCTGATCAACTCGGATGGGAAGGCATAACCCGTCAATAACTCAATGCCACGGACACATGCCGAGGATGTCGACGAAACACAAGTGTGGAAATGCCCCAGACGCTCTGGCCATCTTTGAGCCACCCGCAAGCTTGCCTGCCCATTCTTCCAGCATAACAGATAATTCTACTTGAGTCAACGAAGTTGCACTGGTCTAGGGTGGGGGTTTGTTCATCGTATCAAGTTAGTTTCCACCTTGAGGTCAATATATTCTGCGGCTAAAGTAACAGGGAATATGCCTTGAGATTTTGTCGGCTCCCAAAACACCCATGTCGTCCTTGCTATCACAACTTCATGTGAGAAGTGACATCTATGCGAAATTCGACACAATGCATTCCTACTTGGCATAGCCGACGACACAGAAATAAATTTGAGTAGCAGGGACGAGAAGCGCGTGTCTTTAACTGAAGAGGAGAGAAATGTCCCATGTTTTCTATCTGGTTCCCCTAAGATGAGCACTTCCCAACTCCATGTAAGTTACGCCGTCGACCTTCATATCGATGCAACTATACATAACTCCAGATTATGAAGGCGACGAGCAAAGTGCCCAGGTCGCAGAGACCATAACAGCTCTTCATTCCAGACTATACAGAGCCTTTCAAGTCTCTTACGGGTTCTAATAAAGCTATCCGGCGCCAACGCGAAGACTCCGTGGCAGGCTTCGGCAGCGTCATCATACTCATCAGCAGCAAGATGACCAGATCAGATAGATTGGTCCATTCTACACATCCCCTCTGGTGATTGGGGCATTTGGATTAACCGGCCGCGTCTTGACGTCGGGCGTTTTGTGCTAGATCAGAGCCAAGAAGCTGTCGATGGTGTTCAAGACACCAAGAGTAGACGAATTGCCAAACCAGCTCCTGTCTTGGTCTTTCCTCTTTTCCATTCTCTGGGGTTCTTTGTCCTCAAGCAGGTTGGTAGCGTAGAACGGAGGGACCCAAACTGTCCTCTGTTATTTTCGCTTATAAGTCGTATGAGTGTCTATCAAAATATTTCAAACCAAATGCTTCAGATCATCATCTTGGCATTGGAATCAAGAACCAACCCAGAGACCCAGAGACGTGCTCGTTGGGCACGTGGATAATTCTCCGTGGCACTAACGTGGGTGACCAGAATCGCTGAACGCTCCTGAGTCTGATTATATGCCTGGCAGACACGTAAACATCCCTCCTCACTTGCAATCCAAAGCAAGCACAGCAAAACGTACTGTCAGGCAACGCCAGCTTTTGTAACGCGGTTTCGGGTAAGAGGCGGTAGTATTGATGCTGTCAGACACATTGTGGCATAATAAAGGCGAATTAATGTCCTTTGCCATTTTCCTCAGACACAAAGGTCAAAGAGGAAAACTATCAACGTCATCATTTGCTGTGGTGTAGCAAGCCAGCAAAAGAAGAAAAGAAGGATAAGTTGGGTTGAAGCTTTGCGCACGGTCCCCTTTCCTCCTGACCCAGCTTTGAGCTAGCTCACAAGGAGGGGTCCATGTTGTATCGGATGGCGGGGCAGCGCCAACACCTCGAAACCAACATCAAGCTGGGCCATCAACATCGGATTGAACACGCGAGTGTGCGCTTTTCTATTCTTCGAGACGTAACTTAAGACCTGTCACTCCCCAATCTGGGAGACTCTTTTATTTCATCCGCTCACCTGAATCCAACATCCACGATGCAGTCCGGAATCTCAGGTTCGACCCCTTCTTCCATCCCATTGAGCTACGCGATCCCGGTCAACTAACAAAAGATTAAACCGCAGCATCAAAGGAGTTAGTCTCCCAATTCAACACCCTCCTCTCCGACACATCCCTTTTCGGCCTCCTCGTAACCATCACCTCCGAGTCTCTCACGCCTCTCACCACCCTCCGCTCCAAAGGCGGCTTCTCCAGCAGCCTCTCAGAGCTCGCCCCGCACCTGCAACCCAACGAAGCCCTTTACATCATCCTTCGCCGCCACGATGCCGCGCCTCCGTTCATAGCCGTCACCTACATCCCTGATGCGGCCAAGGTGCGGCAGAAGATGCTGTTCGCGTCGACGCGGCTGACGCTCGTGCGCGAGCTGGGTTCCGAACACTTCCGCGAGACCATCTTTGTTACCACGGCCGAGGAGCTGACACCTGAGGGCTTCGAGAGGCACGATAAGCACACGGCACTCGCTGCCCCGCTGACGGAGGAGGAGAGGACGTTGCAGGAAGTGAAGCAAGCTGAGGCGGAGGCGGGCTCGGGTACAGGCGTTAGGGAGATTCATCTCAGTGCTTCGATGAACATGCCAATCATGGCAGAAGGCCTGGCTGCGCTGAGTGAGATGGGAAGGGGGGAGGGCAGTGGCCTCGTTATGCTGGTATGTCATCTTTGTCTCAAGCCTTATTGGATCTATGGAATGCGAGTTGCTAACAACACTTGAAACAGAAAATCAACCCCACCACCGAAAAAGTAGAACTCGTCAACTCCTCGTCAACCCCCTCCTCCTTTTCCGACCTCGTCTCTTCCATATCCTCCGAGGAGCCCCGCTTCACCTTCTGGAGGTACACACACAGCCACGACGGCACCGAGAGCAGCCCCATCCTCTTCTTCTACACGTGCCCGGCCGCGGCGGGCAAGTCCATCAAGTTCCGCATGATGTACCCGCTGATGAAGCGGACTGTCGTCACCATCGCCGAGCAGGAGGCCGGCGTCCATATTGAGAAGAAGTTCGAGGTCGAGGAGCCAGACGAGATCACCGAGCAGTCCGTTCTGGCCGACTTGCATCCCCGGGCTGAGGTCAAGACGGCGTTTAGACGGCCCAAGAAGCCGGGGAGATCTTAGATGCCCCAAGTGTTGGTTCTTATGCTGCCCTTTTGAGGGGAAAGGTTTGGGTTATAGAGACGAGGTAGATAGACAAAAAGGGACATATCGTGCGTCCAATCCTGGGATACAGCTTTACTTTTTCCCACTGTGTAGATCTCTATTCAGCATGCGGGGACCAGAGCATAAAGGCGGAAAGAACCATCGTGTCCTTCCAAGTTACTAGCACGTAAATCTTGTCCGCCACTGACAACTATGCCAACATCTAATAGTGCGGATTTTCCACATCTTGCCTTAGATGCTTCGACTAAGTCTCAAGAACTCAGCGTACTGTCCAGTTTCCACTAGCACCTCGAATGCTGCCGAGCAAAGATTGATGATTTGAATACGAACTCATCCCTAGATCTCATAAAACACCAGCCAAGCTCGACCCGTGAGGCAAGCGTCCCGAGTCAATAATACAGACAATGGGACGGGGCAACGGGACGCTCAAAGTGGACTCCTTTCGGATGGTGATACGGTCCCGGTTCTCGGCGTCCGGGATCTTCTTCAGGCCCATGGCGTTAATACATGATGAATTCCTTCAGTTTCTACTATGATCCATCTGGTGGAGAAGGAATAGCGGTGTAGGGGCATGTTTGCCAATGTCCCCGCGTTTAACAGATTCCGTCGCTGTATCCTGTGCGCGATAGCTACCACCATCTTCAACAGTCTAGACATGAAAATGTGGAATATGATAGTGATATACCAATAACAAGCATCATAAATCGATACTAATTTAGGAAGATTCCTTTCTAGGTTGCAGAATGTTTGTCTCCGTAATTGGCGGCCGCTAGTCAGTTGTCGCACGCAACGTGTCACGCCTGCCCCCTGAGCGGATCGTACCCACTCTCCCCGTCCCGCTGTCCATGTCACTGCAAGGGGATTATCACACAGCCGAGCGGGATAGAGGGAGACGTTTAATAGCTGATTAATGAAGACATACCCCTCTGTGAAAAATAATGATCTGTCCAGTATAAAGAGCTCTCACGCACAGGAGCTATATGTCCTGTTTCCTGATTAGTCTGATCACAGCATCTCACTTCCTCCCTCCAACCAATCACACCTTCTCAAACCTCTAAGACGCACCCAAAATGGCTCCCTTTGGCAAAATCTACAGCTGGCCGGGCAACTTCCGCGTCCAACGCGTCCGTCCTACCTCCCTATCCATCCCCAGCCGCACCCCCTGCATCTGACTAACTCACGACCCAGGCCCAAGTTGTAGCCGAGCTCAACGGTCTCGAGCTCGATATCCCCAGCTTCGACATGGCCAGCAGCAAAACCCCGGAATTCCTCTCCAAATTCCCCATGGGCAAAGTGCCCGCCCTCGAATGTGCCGATGGCTTCTGCCTGGCCGAAGGCGCAGCCATCTGCATGTACCTTGCGGGCCAGGGCCCCATGGCGCCCCAACTCCTCGGCGCCGAAGCGGGACCGCAAACCACGGCCCGCATCGCCGAGTGGACTCTGTTTGCCGAGTCGGAGCTCATTGCCAACGTGATCCCGCCGTTCATCATGGCGGTCCTCAAGATTGTCCCATATGATGAGGCCAAGTACGAGTCCTGCGTCGTGAATTTTGATAGGGCTTTGAAGAGGCTTGACTTGGCCATCGATGGGGGCAAGAAGAGGTACCTTGTGGGGGGACAGTTGACGTTGGCGGATATTATGGTTGCGGGGCCGTTGTTGGCGAGTTTCAATTTTTTGTTTGATGCTGAGTTGAGAAAGGCGTTTCCGGGCGTGGTTACGTACTTGGAGGGGTTGATGGAGAAGCAGGAATTCAAGAACGCGTTTGGGGAGATAACCAAGTGTGAGACGAGGGTTAAGGCATAGACTACCGCTGGTGTTGTTATCTGTTGAAACGAAGACCACTCAGTGTCTAAGATAGACTTGATAGACGAGACTGGAAACCAAATAAAGGATATTCAAAACACCGACTATGAAATCATGTTATGATTGTGGGAGTTGCAGATGGAATACTGGGGTGGCAGGAATGGCTACGGGGATGAGTTGGCAAGTATGAATCAGATGGCTTTAAGCCCGAGACCAGGTGTGAACACCAAACCAGAATGGATAACCTAGCCAAGCTTCGACTATCTATGTCCGAACGGTAAGACACTCCCGAGCTCTTCTGTATATCCTCCATGGCATATCTAACCCACACACCGACAACACGAATTTACTCCTCGTATTTGCCAGTGATCATCACCGGCCCACTCTTCTCCAACTTCTCCTTCAAGAACTCATACACGGTAAAGGTGACCGCCTGGCCGGGAGCAACCCGCATGATCCGGGGGGTGATGCCCTTGTAAAAGGCATGGAATCCTTCTTGCCTGTTAGGATGAATTAGTACTCGTTTAGATGCCTGAACCTCCAACATAGTCTCTCATATCATCAAGGCAACAACATGATCCCCTCATTGCGCCCTTCCCAGCAACGACGAGAGAAGAAAGGGAAGAAACAAAGAAAAGAAACTCACTTAAACATCTCCCCCGCAATCTTCGTAATCCGCTGCAGAGCCGAAACCCCCTCCTCCGCCGGCATCTTTTGCAACCTCGTCTTAATCGTATCAATCGGCGCATTACTCAACGGCCCCATAGCTCCACTGACCAACCCAATAATCGTAGTCTGCCAACTGGGCAAGTTCTTTCCCCCCTCCTCATAACCACCCTGATACTCCTGCAACCACTTCTTAAAATACGTATAAGCGGTAAAATTCACCGCCTGATTACTCCCCTGCCTGAGCGCCGTAAGCGAAACGCCCCTATACAGCGCTCCCACCCCTTCCTCTTTCACCACCGTGTAACACGCGTGCGCCGCGTTGCGGTACTTGGGGATGTCGAGCGGGTCCGCCATGCTGTGGTGTTGGGCTTGGAGCCGGATCTTGATGACTTCCATGGGCGTCACTACGGCGACGGCTTCGGTAACTCCTGCGCTGAGACCGGCCAGGAAAGTCGCTTGTCCTGAGACTATACCTGTGTCGGAAGCGAGCATTTGCTTATATGTTTCGAACGAGGTGAAACGGATGGCCATTTTGGGCACGATGCCGGTGAGGACGGCGCCTAGGCCCTTGTAGAGGCCCAGAGGAGTTTCGCGTTTTATAATCTCGGCGCCGGTTTTGATGAAGCCGCGTTTGGGGGCGCCAGGTTGGCGGGCGCGGCGGGAGAGTTGCATGCGCACTTTTATTGTGTCTGTTGGGGATTATAGTTAGAAGGGGGAGTGACGAGCGCGGAGGCTCAGGGGATAGGGGGAGGTCGTACCGAGGGGATGGCATGCCAGGGCTTCCATCATACCTGCTCCTCCGCCGGCTGGAGGTGTAGATGTTACTCACTTTGCTCCTTCTAGTATAGTTGAGATTTGAGCTGAGCTTACCGATCAGATTCGTCGCCGCCGACGGAGGCCCCTTGCCGTCCTTGCCATTCACAGTGGTCGCCATTGTTCTGTCGTAACTGCGCTTGCGCCCTCTCGTTACAATCGATCCGACAACCTGTCTCTTCTCCCGTCCTGGATGGCGATACCAAAGCTAGACTATACCAGAAACTCAAGAGCTCTCAGGTAAGACAGAAAAGAAGAAAAGCTCGACCGTCTTCAAGAGTATGTCTTAACAGTCCCCACCATCCAAGGGAGCCCGTTAACAAGATTCGAGGTAACAAATAAAGAAAGAGCGAGAAAACCTCCTTTCCTTTGTTTACTTTACTGGAGTGGTAGAACCATGAACGGCAGAAGAGGGGCTAAAACGCAGATGCGAGAAGAAGGGCACGTCGAAAGGAAACTGGACGACTCCGAGCCAACAGAAACATCAAGCCAACCTACCTCGTTCAAAGCTGGGCCTAGGGTTGGTCAGGTATATAACCCGCGATCCAGACCGAACCAGACCAGGCCATGTCAGGAGGTCTGTCTCTCTTCCCGAGAAGCGCCAGTCACGCACCCGACTGACCGCGGCTGACACGAACTCGATCGATTCGACGCACACTAGCCAGTAGTAGGTAGCGCATTGTGGGGGTGTTGCCTGAACTGCTTTACCTGTATCAAACCTTGTGGTCCATGGCAGCCATCAGATGGGCTTGGATGGGCTTTCGCATTGCCGGAAGCCAGACACTCGGTGGACCGGAGCTTCGTTGCCAACCCTGGACAAACCTCAAATGATGCATCTGCAGAAGAACTGATCTTCAGTATATCAGCAGACAACCGAAAACCATTGGCACCCGGCATCCGAGTCCCAATTGAATTTACCAATACCAATTGATGCACATGTTCCCTCCTGCCAACAACGCTGTTGTTTCCGGTTTCTTTAAGGTATGCAGTTGCAATTGTGTTTTCGGCCTGTGATTCCCAGTGACGTCGATAACCGATTTTTTATTTACCGACCGGGAGCCGAGCTTGTGATTTTGCGGGGGAGCCCAGCCGCAGCCCAGTGTCTTGCCTTGCACGTACCGACCTACCCCTGCAGCTGTGCCTCCATCCCCCAATTTCCCCTTTCCCCCAGAAATCGGCTTGTTCCGGGTTTCTCCGGGGAACTGGATTCTACCTATGATTCGTGACCTCAAAGTCGAACGAACAAAAGCTACCTCGGTACATCTAGCATTGAAACCACCATATTGGAGCTATTCTGTGTAGATGTAAGGCGAAACGCAATTGTATAGCAACGGAATGTTTGATTTGTAGTTGTAGTCTCGTATCAGTCATCAAGTGAGACATCCAATACCCGTCCTGGTGTATTCGAGACTCTCGAGGCTTTCCTGTCATATTCTGTCATATTCACATGACAAACACCCCGAATCGAGTCAGCGCTTGCATTTCCCTGCTGCGTCTCACATGTCAGGGCAAAGTTCGTACGTTACGTGTAGTTTAGATATAATGCTCCCATTTCACCAGCTGTTTGAACGCTTACAGCACGTCGGTGATGGCACTGCGGTAGGCAATATGAAATTTTGAGGGCTCATCCATAACACTTACCCCTTACGGGCAGAGCATTCGAAATTTTTATCTTCAGCCGACTATGCTCCCCCATCCAATTATGTCAAGAATATACAGGTCAAATCGACGCCCGCTGAAAGGTGAGATGGAAACTCCCCAAAAATTCAACCTTGTTGGCTGGATCCCCTCCCCGGTCCTCGAGGACTTCCAGTCCGGTATTTACTTATAGTGGTATCTCAAACGCCGTCCCAAGCATATGACAACGAAAAGACGCAAATGATACAGTAGTGTTGCAGTAGATCGACGTCGTCATTGCCGTCGTCCAAGATTGACCTTCGCCATCGTTGTGGTTTTGGTTTAAGCCGGCGTGCCGAACTCCTCGGCCTCGTTCGGATCCGTGTCGAACTTGTACAGCCTCACCACACCGTCCTCGCCTCCGCTGGCCATGCGGCTGTCGCTGAGACCCACGCAGGTCACAGGCCCTTCGTGGCCGGCGAAAGTCCGCTCGCACCGGCCGGACTTGGGATCCCACACCTTGACGGTCGCGTCATTAGCGCCCGTCACGTAGCGGAGGGAATCACCAACGAGGCCCCATATGCCCTCTACGTGGCCGAAGAAGGTCTGAAGGCATCCTTTGGTGGCCGTTTGTGCCGGGTTCTGGAATCCGGTTCGTGTCGGCGTCTCCTGCACCGTATCCTGAGCCGTGTCCCAGAGACGCATCGTCGCGTCCAGGGATCCGGTGAGCATGTATCGTGGGGGAAGTGGTCGCTCAGGGTCTTCCATAAAGGCATGCCCATATGCGGAGCGCTCGTCGTCGATTAGTGGCGACGACTTGTTAATGGAAGATCCATGTCCTGGCGAGCTGCTGCGACCGCTGGCCACTGAGACAGTATCGGCATCCCTCGAGTTTCCATCTTCGAATTCGAAATCATCCGGCAACGGAAGGACTTGCTGGACTTGGCCAACATGGCCCGTGTAGGTGCGGATGCAGCTCTTGGTGTCAAGGTCCCAAAGTTTGACGGTACAGTCATCCGAGGCGGAAAGGAGAGTTCTGGATGCTCCATCGAGCTTGACTTGGTTGACCCAGTCGTCGTGGCCCCGCAGACAGAAAGACTGCTGAGTCTTGAAGTTGAATACCTTGATAAACTGATCCATCGAGCCAGATGCAACCAGGTCTCCATCCATGTGAACGGTGATGACTCCACCTTGGTGGTGAAGGGTGTTGATGCATTCGCCTGTGCGCCATTTCCAGATGCGTACTGTGCCATCCAGACTTCCACTGACAAGCATGCGGTCATCAAATTGAAGCGCCCTGACACCTGAGGTGTGCCCGACCAGGGTTCGTTTGACAATTCCTTTCTCAATGTCCCACAACTTGATGGTATTGTCGTAGGAACCCGTCGCGAGGACATTGTCGTCGAATTGCAAGCAGGTGATGCCATTCGTGTGCTCCCCTTGGAAAAGTCGAATAGAGCATCGACCGTACTTCCAATTGGAGCCAATGGCGTAACGATCTCTGTAGACATCCTTCCACGGTCGAAACCTCGGGCCCACCGCCGTCTGGATTGCAGCTGGTTCGTTATGGCTACTGTTTGTGCATTGCCTTTTGGCTCTGTCGTTGTCCTCGAGCGCAGGCGCATCTCGCTTACCGGGACTTGGCGTCGAGGAGGTGTTGATAGGAATGGGGAAATCGTTTAAGTGGGTGATCCGGGGTTGCCCGTTCCGCATGGCGATCTGTCTTTGTTTCTTAAATGCCTTCAGTTGTTTCGTCTCCAGCTTAGGCAGAGCCCATCCACAAGACGTGCATTTGCGGTTCACGTGCTGTTCGCACAGATGGTGCCACACAACGTCGTCGTTAGCGAGTTGCGACCACCGTCGACTGACCTGCGCGGCTTTGCATAGCGATGCGCAGTCGAGGAAGCAGAGGATCTTGAAGGACAATTCGGTCGGTAGGGTAGATAGAAAGTCGATTTTCAAGCATTCGGACACCTCTCGAGATATCATAGATAATTGCGGGAAACAGCATTGTGTCACCATGCCCTTGAGCATCAACTCGCGGTGCTTGGAGGGCGCCGCCGAGAACAATGCCCACACATGACTGATGGCCTGTTGATCGGCTTGGGGAAGCATCTCAAGTTCCTGTATGATGTGGTATTAGCATAATGGCTTGCATTCGTGACCACTCCAGCCATCTCGAAGTCGACTTACCGTCTGAAGCTCGCCCATCTTGTGTTCGTCGGCGGCCTTCCGGCATTTCGAGTCTGGGCGATGTCGATAGCAAAACTTGCTGTTCGGATCCTTGTTTTTTACGCTGAGCATGGCTGGTATGTCCGGCTTGCCGATGGGCGCGTATATTCCAGGTATGTGTTCCCTCAAGAAAGGAGTCACGGACTGGCCCAACGATTGCGACGGCATGTTGTTAGGCAAGCGGGATGACTTCTCCTGCTCTGGTCGCCGGCGGTCACAGTTATCTCTGGAGGGTTTATTGGTGTCGTCGATCGGTCTCGAGGTGGATGACGCAGGGGAGAGAAGGTTCATGGAAGATGCGGTATCATTGGAGCGTAAAGCCATGGCATCTTGACTCGGAAAGGGGCCGTGGCCACTGGTCAACGGTGGAGATGGTAAGCTCGCCATAGCTGAGTATTTGTTGCTGGTGCCTCATAACGACAGGTATGGCACCATAGAAAAAAAGTTTTAGACAGCGGGTGCTCGCGTCGCACTCATGTCGTTAACAGAGGGCGCCTTGGGCAGCGTGTGCGACCTGGCGGACAACAAATCGATTGAGGTCAGACAGCGCAGAATGACGTGCTGAGCGCAGACCGCCCTGTCCTTGAAATTGCTGGGGATGGTGGCTCGGATATACACAAGACTCAGCAAAGGCCTGTCCTGGAAGACAAGAGATTTTTTGGTCTCGGTTTTGACCGCTTGGGAGGCTGACAAGTATTCGCAATGGCCAAGGTTCGTTTGCGCAATAGGGATGGGGCGGCTATGGCTGGGTAGAGGAGATTGAACTGTCGTCCGGCGTCGTTGTTTGGATCTTCGCTGGTGGTGTTGGTGTAAGTCGGGGCTCTGTGACTCCACTGGGTTGGATGCTAAGTAAAGGGCCTAAAGCGAATTTGGGATTGCGTATTGGGAGCATTTATTGTCTCATAGATATATGATGAATTGTTCATTCCAATGGTCATGGCCTGCGTAGGGCCTGGATGGTCTCACCGTACCACGGGACGACGCACACCTTCGTCCCAAGCAATTGCGTTATCGTCTTATCCCACAGTCTCCGCTTTTTCCTTTGACAGAACCCCGTTTTCCCAACTTTACCGTCCAGATCGGCTGTCGGGATTATCTTCCAGGGTGGGAAAGAGCGGCCCCGATGCTTAACCTTAATTCATAGCCGCCAGCCCTGATGCGGTCAACTGTTGTAGCTGTCACTTAAATCACTGAATCACGGACTCTATCGAGACAAGAATTCGTACGTCCTGTCGTCTCAGTTGCAATCTGCCAATTGTTTGGCCCGAATATATCTTCAAAATTTCCATTTTACAAAAGCATTTGGGCCTTGATTTACATTATCTAGGGTACATTGACCGACGGCCGGTACCCCACGGAAGTCGGTGATGGCACCATCTTTCGTAATTGCGCACAGGCCAGCCCCAGTCAATTTCTGTTTTGCCACGTGGATCTGAAGACGCGACTCGCAAAGCCGACACCGACATCCTATTGCCGGCCCATCGGGCCCCTTTTTTGGAGGCACGAACTGTATCGCATGTTACACGCAGCAACAGGTCGTTGACAAAGACAACCGCCTTTCCTACCCAGCCTTTGCGTGCGAACGTTGCGTCTTTACACATACAGATCCAACCTAGTGACATCTCGTCTCTCATACTCGTCTGAACACGCCCTTGTACCCATGTTCATGATCCCTCCGTAACGTTTGCAATATCAAAGCCATGAGCCACGCTGGGTGTGTCTTTGATTAGAGTTCTGCAGATGAAGTTTCGTCTCTAACCTCTCCATCCTACTAGCAGCGCAAGTACCGGGGCTAGCAAGGGAGATAACACAACAAACTCGACGGGAACCCCCATTCCTCCTCCCAAACCCCGTCGAACCCTGTGCCAAATGAAAATTGCAACAGAAACAAGATTCGCTCTCACGCTTGGGCCTGACCAAATTCAGTGCAATCCCTGAAGCAGTCGGTGGCTCAAAAGCTCGTTGATAGTACATCGTTGCTGCGGGTCCATACAGAACATGCATCTGATGAAGTCCTTGAACAGGTTCATATTTGGGCGCAAAGATACCGGCAGTTCCGGGTGATTCAAAGCGTCGAAAATATCGTTCAAGGAGCGGCGGCTTGGCGGTGTTATCGGCTCATCAAATTTTGACGTTTCCTCGTCGAGGCGAACATATATCTTGTCCCAGATATCTCCTCTCATACGTTCTGGGATTGGCCCCAATAAGGCCATCATTTCGGCTAGGCACTCCATATTCGCCTCCTCGTCGTCTGTATGGGCGAATGTGCAAGCGCGACGTCCCAATAAGAGAGGCTGCTTAGTAACAAGCTGGAAGATGAAAGGGGCGAGATTCCAGATGTCGGCCGGCTTGTCGACAATAGGTGGTGGATCGTCGGATTGTCCATTCTCGACGGGGATGCCGATACGGAGTTCCGGAGGGTAGATGGCGGTGGCTTGAAGGCTCGTCCGCAATGGTGTACCAGCCTGGTGGGCGGCTTCGAGGTTCCAGAGACGAATCTCGAAGCGCAGGTTGCCGGCACTGTCCCACAAATCCTGCCCAGGGCATGTTTTCTCGACGCCCCCGCAGACATATCTAGCCAAATCACGGATACGTGCGCGAGTTTTTATCGGTTGCATTGTTTTGATGAACACGTTGTCTGGAGAAAAGTTGAGCACGACATTCCTCCCGTGCGCGAATCGAACCGCGCGTAGAAGCTGTCTTGTGATTGTCCCCAAAGTATCTTCGGGGAGCTGGCGGTTCGGGAAACAACTTTCAAAGGCTCGTAGACTCATCTCAACAGGCTCCTCGAAGATCAGATATCGGTGCTGGCCCTGGTGATCTACGATGATGAAGTCGTCTATAAGGCGGTTGATGAAGCGGGCGTCACGGTGGTTTGTCTGGCGGCTCAACTCGCGCATCACTTGCAGATCTCGGTCTGACCATTCATGTGCCCGAATATCTGGTCGCATTGCCTTCATGGTGTGGTTCTTCCAGGTACGTATGTCTGTGACCAGCCAATTCGTCCCTAGTGTGGCCGAGTTTCTTCCCAGTGCGGCTCTGCTGCTTTGGCGGCAGACGAAGTACCTGCCATTCAATGTCTTCCTGGGTCGGACTTGAGCAGCGTCAGCATGCCCAATAGTAAAATTTGCCATTCTGGGGGGATACGCAGTGTCAGGGTCACGGACACGACACTTGCGAGGCAGGCACGGTATGTTTTCAGCAAGGACCCTCAAGAGGGGTGGCCCAGCTTGAGGGGCAACGGCCCCCGAGTGGCTGCTCGGATGGGAAGGCTGCACACGGCGCGCTAGATGGGAGACGTTGAGGTGTGGGTTCGGCAGGACGGAAGTTGCGTAAAGTATGACCGAGCCGTCGGTAGTTGGGAATTGGAGATGAATCTAGGAGGACAGGCACAGACGGAAGGGGCTGGATGGAGGAAGAAACACAGAGGCAGCTCCTATGGGGGCCGGGCAGATGGGATACTGCTTAAGGAGTGTAGGACACATTGATATAGCACGGGTTTGGGCGACCACGTTCACCCATTCGACAATCCATACCTTTACCGACTTGGGGCGGGCGCGCCTTGTTACCGTGGGGTCGAAGACACAGTGACCGAATAGACACCTGATGTGCCCAAAAATCATGACCGAGATCAGTGTAGCTCGTCTGTGGGGAGAAAGGTATGAGTACGATATTTGGCGCTAACGCAGCTGTAATCAAGTTTTGAAAGCCTCCGGAAGATGTACGTATATCAGTAAAGCAGTGATGGGTAGAGCGACGGAGGTTGCAAGTGTGCAGCAGAAACCAGAAGGGGCTTAGTTCATTAGCCAGAGATGGCCCGTGTGAAGAGTAGCTGCAGTCTGCAGTGCGGGTCGCTCTTCCCCTTACCCACCTGCATCTATGAGCTTCCAGCCCAACAGAGCCCCACACCCATCACCTGGTGCGAACTCTGTGTGGAGCACGAGGGTAGCTAGCTGCAGGTACCGAGGTACCTCAAAATAACACCGAGTCGGACTATTGTACCTACGATAGGTATATGCAGATTGCGAGGAATGTATTCGGGTCGGTATAACGGGCAGTTGAGTCTCGTTGTCTCGAGGCCATGTGGATGTATTTCAGTACTAGCCTTAATTTGCAAACAATACTTTGGACCGCTTTCGCTTCTGTCCGGTTTCCCTATCAGAAATCTAGGTGCTGGCGACTTTGGAGAGTTCAACGCACCAACACGATAGCGTCGTGGCAGCCACTGGGGATTAGAAGAGCTCTGCTCTTCGAAGTCGCAACACATGAGCTGCTCTAGAGAGGTGCTCAGATTTAATAGGCATACGTTAGTAAAGTTTACAATAAGTTACAGTTAAGCAACTAGTTAACACTTTACTACGGAGAAAGGGTTGAGATCGACGATATGTTTTATTGACGGCTTGCATTGTCTCGCTGTCGACTCTGTAGGACGGCCGGGTCTGAAACAGCCCAAGAACCATCTTCACGAGCACCACCGTACTGTGAAGATATGCATATAGCTTGGCATTTGCACAATTAAGCTTCATGCACTTGTGCCGTGCCTATTCAGATCACATTGCCTTTGCCAGATAACTCACCGCTGTATGTCTCGTATATCTCGATTCGGACATGAAATCCTCGATCATTAGACGTAGCCAGGTAGGTTCATAAGTCAATACCACTTAAGTATTATTTTGTGCGTATTACCTTCGATTCTCCCAAGGAGTACTGCTGTATGCTAATACTGCCTTCCGTGCGGTTTGTGCCTTTGAGTTACCAATACCTGGACATAATCAACCGCCTGCGTTGCGCTATTGAATCCATTGATATCGCAGGGTAGAAACTACAGCTTCAGTTCGCAAGGAAATGTACATAGTACAAATAGGAACCTCCCACGCGAAGCTATCGAAGTAGGCAGTCGAAGTCTCGTCGGAATGATATTATAGACATGCAAAAATGGGTGAAAGTGCAGTGAGGCGCCTGTCAGGCACTATGCTAGCAACCGGACTACTTCAGTAGCGCACCCGTGGCACCAGTCCAACTAACTCCATGATTCGCCACCCTCGATGAATCAAGTCCGTACCTCCGTGGTGATTAACCACTGTAGGAATGGAGTGATTTACTTACATTTAGCTGATTAACCGTTGCCTGCAGCGCCTCAAGCTCCCAATTGGCAAATGGCTGGGCCGATACACCGACGTTGTTGCGTCTGCAATTCTCGGGAAGAGAACCAGCCGAATCAATTAAACCCCCAGGTTTTCGTCAATTGTCATCCTTGGTCCCGTCATTCTGCTGATGCAACCTACCTTCATTGGACCAGCACGGCATGGGTCTCCACTCTTCTGCGGAGTGATAGGGAAAACTTTAAATATGGCCTGGCAGCTTCTGTTATGCCTGTTATGCCTGTTATGAAGTGTAGCTGTCGCCGTATTGATATGCTTTATTTGCCCCAGTGTTCCTTCATCGTCCACCGCGCAGGCTTCGAACTCTTTCACCTTCGTCAAACCCACGACCGAACCGCCACTAAAACCACCTTTCGATCATAACGTTCAGTATTGACTCCGCGCAGAGGCAGTCAGTCAGTCAGTCACTGATCTCGAAAGTTCATCTCGACCGCCGCGAGCCCATTCAATCCGCCAAATCCGCCAAATCCGCCCGATCCGGCTGATCCGGGTCTCATTCGACGGCAGCCGCGACAATGGTGACCACTCGCTCTTCCAAAAACCTCGTGCCGGGCACAACCTCCGCGTCCCCGACACCCAAATTCTGGCACCACGCCCCCGACCGTACAACCCTCTTCTGGATGTGCGTCTCCCTGCCCCTTGTAATTTGGGACTGCGGCTACGTGCTTGGGCGGCCCTACACCATGGAAGGCGGGTTCCTTCACCGGCCCCTCTACACGCCCTACAAGTTGTACGGCGAGGTGGACCATGTGTACGGGTGGAAGTCTTGGGAGGCGCACGACGGGTTCCCGGGCGCCCAGGGGAGCTTGAATGTCGTCGAGACGGCCATGTATTTGGCGTATGTGTGGATATACTTTTCTAGGGGCCAGAAGCGGGAGGGCGTTAGTGCTGTGGGGGAGAAGCGGGTGTTGACGGGCAAGCCTGCCGCGTGGGCGGCGCTGTTGGCATTTAGTGCGGCGGTTATGACGTTGAGTAAGACGGTGTTGTATTGTGAGTTTCTCCCCCTTGTTTTCCACCTCGTTGATTTGAGATTGTGAGATTGCGACTGGAATAACAGCCGTGGCCGCTAATATTTTGGCGCATCGTGTTCTGTGTACTTTCAGCAGCTAACTGCAGACCTACCGAGACAGGGGCCAATGAGTATTTCTCCGGTTTCAACAATATCGGCCACAACACCTGGCAAGATTTGATATCCATGTGGATTATTCCAAAGTCAGTTTTCTCTCCTCCTTCCCTCTCTCCCCTTGTACTTGTGCAGTGCACTTGACGAGATCAAGCGCTATCAGAAAGAGCAAACGAGATAAACAGATGATTGACCTTTCTCAAGCATGGCGTGGCTCGTCTTCCCCACGTACATGATCTACGTGATTGGTGGGGAGATCATCGAGGGCCTCACAGCCGCCTCGTCCTCGACGGCAGGTGGTAACAACGTCAAATCAGAGTGAAGCTCATCCACATGGATGGGTGTGAGTTGTGAAGCTTGGCCGCTTTGACGTTATTATACAAAGCATAAAGTAGAAGACGACAGGGATAGGGGTGATGGCGTGATAATTCGTATTTGTTGGGAGGTTGCGTGCTTGATATAACATTGTATTCATGTAGAAGTACATAATGTTGAAAGGTATTTGATTCTAAATACGTATTGAAATTGAGTTTGGGAACCTTGTCGGCTACCGTGCCAGAATGACGAGCATATAAAATCTGCATGTGATCCAAAATAATATACACGATCGCGTAGTCCGAAATCTGAAATCTCGATAAACCCCTGATTGAACAACATGGACCCGGTAGAAAAACGCATTCACATCCCCTCGCTACCAAACGTTAATATCGAAAACGAATGGTTGTAGGTATCAGGGTTCAATAATCTGAAGCAAGGAGAAGGAAAAAGTCAAGCGTGACCATCAAGTAAGGACAGGCGTCCAATCTCCCTACACCTCCAACGCAGTTTCAAGTGTGACCCCCATCGTTTCCTCCTTTACACATATAACGTCCTTACCTCAATCCCAAACCCGACATTTTCACCTGACAGCCGTGCCCGCAGCATCGTTCATCTCCGTCAACCCACCCAGATCATTATACATTTCCCAAGCCGCCTTAATATCATCCACGCCGCTACTCCTCACATCCACAAGCGCCTTAATATCCTCCCATACATTCGGCGACGGAACCGAGCTCTTCTTGCTGGGACTCGTCGCTGTAACCATGCTCGTACCCATTCCCATTCCCATCCTCTTTTTCTCTGACTTTTTGTTGTTCAGCGTTGCCGCCTTGTGTATATTCAATGGCAATGGCTCGAGCGACTTGCGGTAAGACGAAGACAAGCGATTGTCGCGCTGGACGCTCATAGACCGAAACCGTGATGGTGAGCCCTGGAGCGAGCCGCTGTCTGAATTGTCGGGTGTAGAAATCGGGCCACCGTGTTGCGTGTGCGGACGTGGTGGTGATGTTTGTTCGTACATGGACATTGTCCTCATGGCAGCGCCGTCGATGAAACCAATGTCGCGCACGCGCCGCCGTACACAAACGCTGCTGCGGCGACTGCCCCACGAATTCATAGGATAGGTTGTTGTAGTGGGACTCTCAGTAACTGAGGTGTTTGCCGTCGTACCGGAGCTTCCTTCGGAGTTACTGCTGGCGGTTGAGCTACGTGTATCCGATGATGTCGAAGGTGACCGCGCGGTGGTCGTGTTGTTGTTGATCTTGAGATTTGTGTCAACTACAATGATTTTCAGGCTTTCCTGATCTTGTTCTTGATCTTGCTCCTGTTGAGACAATTGTGTTTTCTCCTGCGGTTGTGTGAACTCGACCTCATTAGTACCATTTCCGTAGCCGTGGACTACGATTTCGTGATATTGTGTCGTGGGTTTGCGTTGATGCTGCGGCGACTGCTTTTCTTGACGGTTGAAGATACTCATCGATCGCATAACGGGGTTAGTCGAGATACTACTCCTCCGCCCAGGTACCTTGATTCCGTTGGACAACTCTGTCGACTCATCGCTGCGCGCAAGAGCGAGATAGTCAATATCCGGTTTGATCTCCGGCGTCATGGGTGGAGTATGATAATCTGTAGTACCGCTCCAGCCCGCCGTAGAGGTAGACGGGTTGCGGGTTATCTTTGAGTTTTGTCCACGAATGAGTGAATGTACTGCCCTCTCTTCCTTCCACGGGGGAATATTTGTTGTCGCTACGCAGAGATGGTAGGGGGTTTCCCGCGAATCTTTGACCTCGGACGGTGGCTCCGTCGCTGATCTTAGAACCTGATAGATAGAATATATCAGAATCCATCTAACCTTGCGAGCATCAATGAGCCCGATGTTTTCTTGCTTGTCTGCTTTCAGCGGCGAATATATCGAATCCTCCTCAAACTTGCGATACGCTCTCACTAGATCATTGTCCAACAAGGCGATCTTGTCCTGATTAGTAGCTTTGAGCAAGGCGACGTGAGCAGCTGCGCGCTGACTTGGGCCGATCTTGACGTCAAAGTGTCGTCCCAACCAGGACATCCTCCGTGAAGACGCCGGCACGGCAATCTCGGGCATCTTTGGCAGCGGATGATCCAGCGTCTTGAACCTCTGCCTCGTGTCAAAGGCTTGCACGCTCTGAAGTGTGCAAATGCCCCCCTGAGCCAAGATCGGGATGCTCTGCGACGGCTCGTAATCATTATCCACTAAGTATTGGAACAACGCCTCAAAATCTACCCTCATCGTGCGGAAAACATCCACTTCGAAGATCGTTGTCCTTGGATCGATAGAGGGCGGAGGATAGTATCCAAATTTAGCCGCGTAGAGACCATTCAACAAGGTCCGGAACCGCTCAAGATGTGCTCGAGCTCCCGGGTAAAGTCCCAAGTAGGTCTCTGATAATTCATCTTGGAGCAGTGTCCCCAGCATGCTTCCCATCTGGCCCAATCTCAAATCCATCTCTACTCGAGCGCGGCGTAATAGTTTCCTCGTCACCGATGACAGGAGCTATTCGATTAGTTTGCGATGGTTAAGGGTAAGTTGCTGGGATGTCTTACCTGATACTCTGGCCCAAGGAATACTTGATCACTCATCCCACAGCAGTGCGCAAAGGCATCGATATAAAGATCGCGGAGCTGAAACACCTCGGCAAGATGGAGAGCCGCGAGAGCATGTGACGGTTGACTCTTAAAATCCAAATAACCCTCTTCGTCCAGGTAACTCATCAAATCTGCCTGGTTGTCCACATCGTGAGTCCGGAAATCATGCATGCTGCGCATGAGGGTAATGAGAGCCACGCCTAGATACTCTCCAACCATGGATCTCCTGAATATCCACGCAAAGAAGTTGCGAGTTGCCAAGTGATACTTGTAAGACTGCTGCTTGTCCGATCTTGGAGGCGCGGGTATGTATAGATCGACACGGTTCTGATTGCTGGTCTTTCGGTAGTACGCACTGATATCTGAGCCAGGCGTGATGGGAATAGATATCTCGCTCGAGATGAAGTTGTCGATCAGCGGATAGCAACTGGCCTCCGTCAATCCAGAGAAAGGAACCTTGAAGGCTGGGCCCCTCCTGGATTGACCTTGTGCGTAGAGATGCACATAGCAATCACCTTCGCGGAACCAGAGTGCGGGATCCTATGAAATTTGATAAGTCAACGCGACCAGAAATGCCTCTGGAGCGAGAGCTTACCCTTCTCAAGTTGTCCCACGCCGCGCTCGACCTTGCCGCACCATCCCACCTCATCACACCAGTATTACTTGTCATTAACCCCTCCATTACTTTGTCCGTTTTCCTCGATTTCCAGCCACGTGATCGGTTCGATACTCCATTGTACAGAGAAAGGTCTCTCGGAAGCGTCATATTCCTCGCGCGTTCAACGATCGGTATTAAGAAACGAGTGTGAGGTGAGTGCGCTCGCCACAAAATAGGATAGCAGGTGTTTAACTGAAGTATGATTCCTCAAGGTTCAGTCCGGATAGAAGCGGATGACCTGGGGGAATGCTGGCAGATCCAACCCTTCAATGACCTCCCAGATCCAATACGTCGATGAACGGGGGCCCCGGTTGATTGGCGCACTCAACTTAGTTGTTGCTTTAGGTAGCGCCCGTCCATTGGTCGTTGAAGTGGTAACCTCAGGAGCCTCATGAGGCTTGACTTCGGGGAAAACGATCACTTTTGACATGCACGATGGAAGACGTCAGACATTGGGGGCTCCCACAAAACTCTGCTGCAGCTCAGCCGCGAGGAGGAACAAGACTTATATGCTGCCCGCCACGCAAGCCGCTCCCGAGACCTTTGGAGCGCGATCGGGTATGCCAAGCGGCTGGACCTTTGCCCCAAGTGGTGCTAACGCCCATCTAACGCCCAAACCTGACTTGGTGTCACCGTGGGCGGCTTGACCGGACAACGCCAGGGTCCTTTGACCCTTGCTAGAATGTGTAAAAATCCTCAAGCTGCTAGCACTGATTTCTGCGATAAAACAGTCACAGCTGTGCAAATAGTCGTGGTAAAGCACCGAAGCTAATAACAGGCCCCTTATACTAGCAAAGGAGCCGAACAGTGGCTCTCGAGGATTTGAACTCTGCAAACTCAAAATGTTGTTGTTCAAATCTCAAGATACGAAGGCCTTGAGTGATTTGCATCTTTCAGTGGTGACGATATCGCAAGATCAGCTAGGTGCCAACCCGCCCGCTGTGGACCGGATGTTGGGGGATCGCCAATCTGATGCAGCCCTCGGTCATCGATTGCAGGTTTGGGGCTGAGGTGGGCCACTCAGCTACTACGGCTGTCTTTTTTAAATCTGCAAGCCGTTGTTCTTCCCTGTCATTTGGCCTATCGATTGACAACTGTACAGTCAAGCATGTCTTCTGCACCCCATTTGGACTTCTCGTGTCCGAGTCCCGATTCATCGCTGCTCAGAAGCCTGTTGCGGTCAGATTATTTCTTGCCATCAGAGTGTTTCCCGTGGCCACAGCGCAGCGACTAATTCCGTGTCTCCAACAAGTGCAGCGCGGTGGCGACAAAGGCCGGCTACTAGCTTCTGCTCATTTGTTGGAGCGGGTTGAGTTCCCTCAGGTATAGCGTGAATTCCGTTGTCGGTAGCCGTGTCCAAAATGAGATTCTGAACATGACGCATCGACGAGTTGGAGACGTAGCTTTCGCAGCAATCCTGTAGGCACAGCATGGATGAGAATGGGATTGAGATCTTTCAAGGGCAGACGTGGGGGTCGTCTGAACATTCAATGGCACTGGCGATCCAGCTTGGCGGATCGACGTCCGAGCCAGTTGTTGGATTCTTCTAGCCTCACCATAGCTTCTTGTTTACCACCTTGCCAGACTTACTTGGCATAGAGTTCGCCGACCTACAGTCCCATAATCCATGCAGATTCAGTCGCCTAACGTTACCATAAGTTCGGGTCCAGTGAGGCAGAAAAGTTCGAAATGGAAAGGCGAGGAAGATGCGGTGCAACCAAATACTTGTCTGGAGGCTGAGCGCCATTATGCAGTACATGAGAAGCTGTCGATGTTTGGCTACATGGCGCAATGCCCCTGGTTTGGATGTGGAAAGGGCCACCACTGGGCTTCCTTGGAGAAATGGGTTCATTGTATACAGATAGTCGATGCATCAACCCATACCAAGGGAGAGACGGCATCCGTCTAGATGGCCAATGATGACGCCAGACTTCCGCAGTTGGCAAGGGATAATCGCAGCTGTTTAGAGCCCAATCAGAGCATCTAGTAGCATGTTCGGATGAAGTAGATGGATTGCCAGAATAGAATAGCGCAACATGTACGAGCACAGATGCGATTTAGCTCACAATGCCGATTCCCGAGTGAATAGCATGGTCGTCGTACAAGTTCGTCGAAACAGTGCTCAATGCCGTGCTTCCTCAAGGATCATAACGAGCTAGCAACTGCTCACAGGGTGGAATTCTAAACCGCTGAATCAACAAAATCCTGGATAAAAGCCCAGGATAGTTGCTGGAAGGGCCGGGTCGGGCTGAAAGAGGAGTTGGAGTTGTGGTCAGACCAGGATGACTTCAAATAGGCAAATTTGCTGACATATGAGCGTAAACGACGCTTGCAAACATGCATATCACCAAAGCCTTCAACCTGAAACGTGACGTTACTATGGAGACTTGAGAAAAGGCAAGTACAGAGGAGGCCTGTTCCCAAGCAATCAATATTGAATCGGGATGTAGCAACCACTTGGGCAGATCTCGGTGTAAAGTAGCTCCTTGTTCCGACAGTTTAGCTGTTCCGCAGTGGATTCTAGGGCGCCAGGGCTGCAATCTTATCAGTGATAGCCCCTGGCATGGAATGGCAATTGATCGCACATCCTTGCGTCGTCTGAAAGATGGTGGTTTACAGGGGAGCTTTGAAGCAAATGTTTACGGTCGCAACAACCAATTTGCGTCTTCGACCTTTCAACCCTATTCCGACAATCGAATTCGCTTCCTGAGTGGTGCTAACCTTTCTGTTGCCATGTAGAAACCATCCAAAGGCTTTCCCATGGCTTCATTTACACCATATGCGTACATCCAGTGTCCCTGTGTCGACTCGGTTCCAGGATCGCGCTCTCCGGACGGCGCATCGACGCCCACATCGCATTCGTCTCCCGAAGATGACGAACGCGACTTCGACCCCCGCTCTCCCCGCTCTAACTACAGCTTGTATCCGATCGAGTATATGCTGTACTGCGAGGACTGCCATACGGTCCGTTGTGAGAGGTGTGTTACAGAAGAGGTCGTGACCCTCTACTGTCCCAGTTGCCTGTTTGAGGTGGGGAATAGCAGCGTGAAAACAGAGGGGAATAGGTATGTTTAGCTCTGCTACACCGCATAGTACTCTTAAATATGCATCGAGGCTCACCACGAAATGTTCTGCAGATGCACACGCAGTTGCTTCCAATGTCCCATCTGCATTGGTCCCCTGTCTGTGCAATCCCTCGAGTCGACACCTGCGGCGCCTGAACCCTCCCTTCTCTCGGCCGACCACGCCACCGCCACTGGCCCGGCGGGCCCTTGGATCCTTTGCTGCTCATACTGCAATTGGAATTCGTCAGAAATCGGCGTCAAGTTCGACAAGCCGCAGGGTATCTTTGCCCAGCTCTCAAAACTTCGCAGTGGTTATGACAACCATCATTCCCGGTACACCTCTAGTGGTGATGGTGACACGTATCCAACCAAGAGAGACGCCGACGGTGAGCCAGGTTCCACCAAGGCACGCTTTGCCTCCCTGAAGTCCTTTTACCAAACACAAATGAGCAACGAAAATCCCAATTCCGGGCTTGGTAGCACCATGGATTACGGCTACGGATCACCTGGTGCACTCTCTCGCATAATGAGTCTATACTCGGGCAACACGCTAAGCTCTGCAAAGCCCAAGAGCAAGCCCACCATAATGCGTGAGGCTGATACTACTAAAGAAGGCCTTTTCCCGGCTAAACTCGACGACACAAGCGTCATGTCGGGTTTGCGAAGCGCAGGGTATGACGGAACCGCCACACGGGCACAGGTCAATGTGCAGGTTGAGGAAGGGGCGCGCTTCGCGACAGACTTGTGGCCCATTCCATACGTACTGCGCACGAAGCGGACCAAGCGCTGCCCGAGTTGTCGACACATTCTTAGCAAACCAGAGGCCAAAGTGAGCAACACACGCTGGCGCATGCGGTTGATAGCAGGAAACTATATCCCTTCCATCACGATCAAGCCATTGATCCCTGTGGGCGCGCCCGGCGGGCCAACGACCCATCTCCTTACACCGGTCAAGCCCGTACAGTATCTCCTAACGTTCAAGAACCCTATCTTTGAGACTATAAAGGTGACGCTCGCCACGCCGGCCGTCACGCCGGGCCGCTTCGCGTCCAAGGTCACGTTACTATGTCCGCAGTTCCAGATCGGCGCTAACTCGGACGACTACAATCTCGATGAGGTGCTCAAGGACCGGGACAAGGATCCACAGCGGAAACGGAGCGATACCACGGGCCAGCAGGTCGAGGCGGGGAAGGAATGGGACAGCGGCCGGAACTGGGTCAGCGTCGTGGTCGAGGTGGTACCTTCTTCAATACAGATCGAGCCCAAGCCCACCATACTAAAAAAGCTGGGCGAAGTAGACGACCTCGGTCCCCTGAGAGAGGACGAGGATATCGTTGAGATTCCCATATTTGTCCATCTCGAGTGGGAGGCGTCAGCAGATCAGGTTACGGGGAAGGACAGGGAGGACAAGGAGACCAAAGAGAAGAAGGAGTTGGCGTATTGGTGTGCCCTCGGGATTGGACGGATTAGTCCGGAATGAATAGAAAGGGAGTGTATGTGGTCGGACGGAGAATGGATGGATGTCTAGATACCCCGAATGCGAAGAAACGACTCGTAAAAGTTAATGAAAGTGTTCACGAATAATGTTGATTACTGTTCGAGATTTGAGAGTAAACGATTGCTGACGGTCATATATCGGCGTTCACAGTGTATTGCAAGGTAGAGTGGTTGGGTCTTCATGGCACGAAAACAGCATACAGGGGTAAGATAGGGCGTTGTATGCGGGGTTTGGGATAGGGAGCATGAGTCGGGTGTCTGATTTTGAGTCTATAGAATAAATTGTTTCGAGGGTTTCATCAACACACACACACACAAGGCCTTCAGACTATAGAAGCAGTTTGTAAAAATTCATCAAAGAACCGGGCTTGTCATTAACCACGTGGAATGTCAAGCTACCTAGACGCCATGCCTTTTTGTGAGGTATTGTCCACCAAGAAAAATTTGTTCCATTTATGCTATGATAGCATTATCATAGACGCCAAATGCAGGGCGAAACCAATCCTCTTCAGCAGAGCCCATTCATTTACGTCGAGATCCAGTCAACCATCGAACCAGATAACTTCCGCCTAACCCTAGTAATCGGTAGCACCAGTCTGGGGGAACTCGAAGGTGACACCACGGCCAGTGAGGCGGCGGTAGACCTCGGAGTAGGTGTCGAGTCTGTAGTCGACACCACCACGCTCCTTCTCGTCCAGAACGACCTTGAGGAGCTTGCTACCATCCTCCTTGGTGCGGGTGCGCTTGCCAACAATCTCGACGGGGTAGACGAGATCAGACAGGATGGCATCGTGGACGGCAGTCAGAGTGCGCGAGCGGGGGCGCTGTTGCTTCTGGGTGTTGCGCGAGCGGGCGGATCGCTTGGGGCGCGGTAGGATGCGGCGCGAGGCGAGGATCAGGACGTGGCGGTCGGAGAACTTCTTCTCGAGCTCACGGGTCAGGCTGTGGAGATATCAGCATGATTGTGTCAACTGGTAATGTTATGGGAAAATAAACTTACCGCTGCTGGACGCGGTGGAAGCCCTGCAGGGAAGGAACGGGGACAAAGATGACAATTGCCTTCTTGCCGTGGCCAACTTCGAGCTATTCAAGACCCAAAGTCAGCAGGCGAGCTCCAGGAGACACAGATGTGTTTTCCTTGGACCGCTTCCCGTCCTATTCCACTGATTTGTACTGCTAGATTGCATTGTGTATGTGCATGTTTTTTCTTCTCAATCTTGTGCTTCCATGTTTGGCCCATCCATCTCGGTCGGCAAACGCAAGCCGGCAGAATCTGCACAGCCCGCAGGAGACGATTCGTGATGATGCCGCCGTCGCATGTGTAGCAAGTAGTATCTCGATGGAACAGGACCAGTCGCGGTCACAAGCAAAAAGCCGTTTAATTCGGTGTATATTCGCATATTCTCACCTCACGGGCCGAGACAAACTGCAGAGGTCGGAGAGCGACCTTGAGATCGGTGGTGTTGGTCTCGAGATCGTACAGAGCGCCAGCGATGCTGGTCTCGAGCTCCGACGGGTTTTGCCGCGAAGGGCTGTTAGCAGCGATCTTGTTAAGAGAGGCCATGGTTGCGGTCTAGTCGAAGGCGTTTGTCTGCTATTCTGCTTTGCTCCGAGATGCAACTGGGTAGAGTGAATTCTGAGTGATGGTCCTGCCTTGAAAAGTTCTGGGTCGCAGCCTCTTCAGATTTCGAAATTAGTTTTGGTGGGATTTTGGAACCCTGAAGCGCGGTCTCGGCATAACCATGGCTAATTCTATATGGTGGCCCGTGCTGTTTGAGTGTGGATTCCCGTTGCTTAATGTGCATTTGAAGAACATCAAGAACGTTTTTGGAACGATCCATCAAGTTCGACTTTGCGCACTAGTAGAAAAAGCCTTGCGAGACACTACCATCGATTTCATAGTGACATACCGCAGTCTGCTCCAAAAGAAAAGATCAGAGAACATGAACTGTGTCGCGCCTTGCCGCAGAGGCTTGTCAAATACCATCTCACCAGCAACGTTTCATGGGCAACGTCTTCCATAATCCTGGCTTGGAACTAGCAAGACTATGCTCCTCAAATAAGGCTGCTCTACTGGTGTATATTTCGTGGCAAAATGCGGAGGGTCATTTTCAAGACTTGTCCGCTGTAGTGCTGATCTTGGCGCCTGAGATTATCAGCTTATTGGCAATGCGCCTCAATCAAACACGCCGACATACATCACAGGTTCTTTAGGTTGAGATTTCATAGCCATTTTTAGTATCTTGGGGAGGCTCAGACTAAGCTGTCTGACTTTAGGCAAGTGCCATACTGATCCTGCCTTACTTAGTCAAGCAAACTTTGGCTTTTGCTAGATCAAAGGCTGTGTTGCATCTCAACGGCGCACCCGAGCATCCCACGGACAAGTGAAGTTATGGGGACATGTGCTTACAATCTCGCAGCCAACACCAGCCATCGGCTTTGGAACCAGTGGAGTGCTAAGTAAAAATGGTAATAAAACCCCTCGGGGCGTTATTTGTTGGTTTGCGTGTAACTGGTCAGGTTCTCACATAAGGCCGTTTGCTTGCTAGAACTCCCAAAAGCTGGCCAAGCTGGTCTCGTTCTTGGACGATCAAACTTGCACTCTCTTTTTGTATACATCTGTTGTCATTTTCACGACAAAATCATGTCGGACCCTAAAGGAGAGCTTGGGCTATCGTGTCCAAATGAGGGCCAGTTCTACATCTGTGACACGGCCAGCATACGCTTCATCGGATGTTGTACTGTCGACCCTTGCACTGATGGATCTGGGGAATGTCCTCAAGCTTCCCTTCGAACTTCTAGTTTCTCATCGGATCATTATAACGAGGTCCGCCCCCAGACTTGTGTTGCTCCTCACAACGAAACCACTTGGTACACCTGTCAAGCCGGCCCTTTCTTGGGATGCTGCGAGTCGAATCCATGTCAACAGGGAGAATGTCCACAATCAGATCTTCTTGCAGCCCGTCTAAGTGACAATGCGAGAAACGCGCAGGTCTTTCTATCAAGTGAGACTACAACGGCATCATCATCATCATCGACGTCGACACCTACCTCAGGGGCAACCGGAACGCCAAGCTCGAACTCTTTGAGCTCATCACTGTCCCTGGGCGCTATAGTTGGTATCAGCATCGGCAGTGCGGTGGTTATTTTCATCCTACTGGGGATTTTGGCGTACAAGTCCGGGTGCTGGGCTCGAAAAAAGAAACTACAGCAGGAATTCCAAGAATCCAGCAAAGTCTCTGGGCCCGGAAGCATCAGTCCTTATGACCGTAAGCCTGCCCTAACTTGTCCCTTTCGTGTTGAATATTCTGTTGAATATTCTACTAATATAAACAGCTCACTCGCCCGCCTTCGGCACAGCAGCACAATGGCAAGACCAACACGACCGGTCGACAGCCGGAAGCCACCCCAACTCGCCAACATCGAGACTAGCACCTTACTCGCCGAACTACTTTGACCCATCATCCACTTCAACGTATCACCAGGATGCTCAATTAGGTGGAGGCGGATGGCATTATGATCCTCGCCATGCCTCACATATGACGGGGACGACATGGAATTCTGTGGCGACGAGTGTTGCACAAAAGCATCACTCTGGCGGTGGGGCAATGGAACTTGAGGCAATGGATACAGAGAGGCCAAAGGTTGTTTCGGAGCTACCGGCAAACGATCAGCTGGTGTAAGTCTGGACTGTCGAGTGCTTTAATAATTAATGTCATACTTTATTGCCAGAACTGTACTCGACGCTGGCCAACATTGTGACATACTTCGAGCGTCGACATCATCAGCAGTTAACTCGGAAGAAACATACCGCCCAATGTAAATGGCAGCTGAACTACGTGCCCATCAACAATGCGAAACCCTGGCAATCGATCCACCCAAGGGGTGGTCAAAATTATGCCTGTCTAGTACACTGACCTGTCGGGCTGTCCCATTCCTGCACGCTGTTCATATTGTCCGCTTTCTGCTTGCTTCTGAAGAACGCATTTTTGGCCTGGATATGCAGTGCTTGCGATACATGATTACTTCTGCTGAAGCACTTCCAGTTAGATATTACACAAGCATCAGTTCTGTTCCCGGATATCGACCTTGAGATATACCGTGATTGGAACAATATTGTTCCTGGCCGAACCGGTCCACTTTATAATTTGGCAGTCAACTTCGAGCTTTTGAAACGTGAAGTCCCTCGCTTGTGTCTTATTATATCTAATTGGAATCTTAGCATCCACGCCCGACCCATACTTCTTTATTTACGCGATACTCTTAACAGCATTTTCCCTCGCCTTCCCATATTTGGATATCGAGCTTTTTATTAGTTCCTTTTGATTTCAGAACGTGACGCTTATTCAAGACACAATTCAGGTACTGCAATTTGAGGCTCCTCTTTAGCCTTTCGGATAGTCGGATATATTTAAGCGCGGTTTAGTCGGTATGTCTCAAATACCACTTTGCATTTGTTGTTCCTGTTCATACTCATTGTGGTACAGATTTGGCAACAGCCGCAATCCTTGAAGGGAACACCTTATACCGCACCTGGACCAACCGATTCCACTGTCTCTTCCAGTCGGACCTCAACATCTCCCTTTTTCCATTCCATCCCACCCAGGACAACTCAGATCCGCCACTATGTCACCACCCATCCAAACCTCCTTCAAACTACCCATCCCTTACCGGCTCTTCTTCCTCATAATCGAGCCCATCTCCGCCCTAGTCGGCGCCTACTTCGCCCACTTCAAACAAACAGACTACCTAACCTTAACCCACGCCCCCACGGCCGCTGACCTCCTCTCCCAAGGGCAAACTAGTCCCATCCCCACGGGCGTCTCCATCATCATGTCGCAGCTCGCCAACCTGTACCTCCTATTCGCGCTCAACGAGGCGCTGGTGCTGAGGTCGACGGGCGACCAGCGTGTCTGGAAGACGGTGCTGTTTGTGTTGCTGCTTGCGGATTTTGGGCACTTGTATTCGGTTAGCGGGTTGGGGTGGAGGGTGTATTGGGATGTGAGAGAGTGGAACGCGATTGATTGGGGCAATGTGCCGTTTGTATATTTTGGGGCTTCTATGAGGATTGCATTTTTGGCAGGTGTTGGGTTGGGAGGGGAGCAGGGTGGTAAGGGGGTGAAGGCGGCTTGACGTTTTTTTTAATTGAGGATGGCTGAGAGTGGAAGCAATGGGATGACCTGAAATCTATAATGTTTGAAACGAGTTATCAGTCCTATAATTAACGGTACGTATTGTGCCTGCGCCGAATTAAGACCAGGTGTGTTTGGCGCGAAGAGGAAGCACATCCCACCTATTGTAGTCGTCGCAGTGGTTGCTCTCAACATGAAGTGGTACGTAGCTCTTTCCGTTCGTGGCCATGAAGTCCATTATCAAGTGCAGACAAAAAGCTTCTCGGATTATGCACTACCTGCCAGGAGATCAGCCCCCAGCTCGATGGCTTCGTCGTTTCTTGAAGGCGCGGGCATCCAACAACGAACTGTATCTCGCGATTGAACGCTTTGAGTTTGCCCTGCTGATTCTGCTCTGGTATGTCCGGTCCTCTTCTCACGATGTACACAACGATATTGATTGGAATGGCAGGGAAGAGTCAAAAACAAATGCAAGCGATCTGCCAGCTGTCCAGAAGCAGACGGACATGGTTTTTTTTTTGCTTTTTCACTTCTAGAATTTATTGCTCTTTCATTCGCATGCGGGCAAGAAAATCTGCGTCTGCAGTCGGCTCTGGAATGTGTTCCAAGGCGCATTTGCTACGAGCCCTAGCTTGAAACTGGAAATTATCACTCGCGAGGACATATAAGTCTATGTCCAGGTAAATTATAAGTCTAGCCAGACATTCCAAGAACCGGATCTCGTCCTACCGGCGCAGGCGAGTTCTTGTGGATGACCTGGTTATTAAGGCTCAAAGAGCCCTCCTTTGCGTCTCTGTCATGACCTTGGCTAGTCAAGAGGTTCTCACAGAGGGTGGCAGGATACAAATCCACAAAGTATGATCGAGGAGCTTTCCCATACCTTTCGCAGCTCTACTGTGGAACCTGGTATCGCATCAAGACTAGATATATTGGATTGTCTTCGCATCCCTTCCAGACACACCGGCTCGCAACAACCCACCTAGATGCCTGCAATCAGATGTGGTGCTGGGCTGAGTCCATGAAAATATGATGTCTGTGATGTTGGTGATTATTTGAGCAGCTGGTTGATTTCTTTAGACTGGCAGCTTCGTACCGCGGTCGGTGAATAACCAACTGGAGTTTATACTCGGCTACAAAAACTTGATGATGCATCGGCTATACGACGCATGAGTTCTGCGCACAAGCCTCAAGCCTCCACTGCAAAACATAAGCAGGTAATTGCCAACGTACTCGCATGGATTATGATGGCCCGCTAGAAAGACTGCCGACAGAACCCAGCAAACCTCGATACTTATGTCACTTATTCAATGATAGTAAATGCGACATTTACTTGTCTTGACCTGTGGATTCATTGTCTTTACACCTCTTCAGGCATGCAGATTGTTAGCGGATGGGATAGGCCATTGCAAGCGGCTGATTAACACATAGAAATTGTGTGAGAGGTCAAGGACCGGGTTACTTTGACAAGGATATCATTGCCCTTCACAGCACTGAAAACGAGTAGAAGTCCAATTATTATGGAGGTTGTAATGCGCCAACAATCTGCATGCCTGGAGAGATGTAATACAAACTTGCCGAAAATACTACTTTAGCCATGCTACTCTAGTGTTGGTCTAGACTCCAAATCGGCGATTCTTGGAACTTGCCCTCGCCGATTGTAATGTCCTCACTAGTATTGGACATCTAAACTAGCGAGCTTTGAGTTTCATTGCCAGTTTGGAGTTGCCCAAAGGGAATAGCAACGCATTGGCCTTTTTATGAATATATTGGACTATTCCCTCTACGGCTTGTCTTACGAAAAGGTAGCACAGAGTGGAGTACAATATCTCCTATATTAGCCGCATAGTAAGAGAAGCTTAAGTAAACCTGCCGAGACTCATACCCGCATAATTTGGGGAGTCATTCGATAGAAAGTCATGGTACGACGACTCGTTGATCGTCGATTCATTCGGCTTGACGTCGAAAGCGGAGTCTGCTCATAATGCGAATGCTGAAGCGCGGATCAAGTTGATGTCGTCAAAGTTTCATGGTCAGCCACCAATCAAAGTCTCACTTGAAACACTCCAGCATCGCATTGGGAATTTTACATTGGTGGTGTTGGCATGTATTATCTGGGTTGGTCTCTAAAATCAGTGAAGAGCCGCGAACGCTGGAACGCTGCACCGTACAATGCATTTCGGCTTCCAAACTCCGGATATGAATAGATTACAGCCCAGTCTTCCGTCGGAAAGGCACGTAACAAGTAGAGTGCGAACCCCAGACGACAGTGAAGATCACTACCCGAAGTACGGCTGACTTGCATCGCTAGAGACGACAACCAGGATGAATTCATTCAGTTCAGTTCCCCGGTTCAATAGACAGCCGGGACTGAGAGATCGTTAGATTCGCAAGAGTGGCTCAACCAGTCCCATGGAGGCGAATGCGATTATCACTTCTTTTTGCGGCTTGAAGTGATGCGTATGCATGTCCTACCATGTGGGTACCCGGTAGGCCGGCAATCTCGGGCTCTGCTCTCACGAGCGATCCGGAAACAGCGCGGAGGTCGAACTGTAATGGGTCCGTGGACCTTTCTTTTCTTTATTGTATCCACCGATGGAAGCGGCACAGCGTTTCTTTTTCGCTTTTCTTTTTGGAGGTCTGAGAGCGTGGCGAAACCTGTGATTTTGTTTTGTTCCAAGAGATTATAGCAAGTGGCAAACGGTGGCATCAAATCCCTCCTCTTAAAGACTGCGTGGTCCCCACGGTCCAGTTTGCGAATGACTTCATGAAGATCAGTTGATCGATCAGGTCTTTCTCATAGTGAGTTTGGCATCAGTCGGGGATGAACCCGTTGGCGAGCTTGATCCTGACAAGGCCCGTTTGTTTGCGAGCACGCGAGGTGGTGAAATGGCATGTCCAGCCGTATCTTTCCTACACGAAACAAATGAGTCTCAGATATGATCAGTAGTCTGTCAGAGAATACTGTACTTATTTTCTCAGAATGTCTCATTTCATAGATTCGCTGCCGACTTTTGCTGTAACCATTATGACTCACTGTGCACACTGCCTGCTCCGCAATGGGCCCGCAGTAATGCGATGATGCCCCTTGATCCGCGGAACATCGTCCATTTTTAAATCTTGGAAAGCTTGATATCACTTTCAGTATTGTCAGCATTGACGAACTATGTGGTTTCTTGTGCCAGATGCAAACTTCAAGACCTTTAAAGATGCTTGGAAATATCTGCAAGATCTGGTGGAAAGGGACCTAAATCAAGGATAAATCTCCAATTAGAGCAAATCATTTCCTACCTAGCATAGCGCCGCTGGTTCACCACAAGATATCTGTGCCTCTTATTGCAGTCATTTCCGCCGCGAAGCTGCCGTTTTGTATGAGAATCCCAGCCCAGCTAACACCCGGATCGTTAATCCGCCTCGAACTAGCCGTTGCTCCCGGCCCTCTCGGTCACGGGTATACCATGCAGCAGATCGGCACCGCGGAGAATTTACCAGATGGAGGCAATAGGATTGCCCATCAGATACACGGACGTTATCGTCAGTGCCGGGTCCAGATACTCTCGTCCAATCCCTATTAGTGGATGTGCAGTTATTCCTTGACGTTATTCTACCGGTTTCATGAAACTACCCTACAGTCAGCTATCCGCTTAGCACGTCTTGGACCCACCAACATGGTTCAACTCAGGTATGCTTTTTTTCTGCAGCCTGCAGATGGGAGGGCACTAATGACATTATTATGAATTTTTCCAAGCAACCACTGCAGAAAAACTCCAAAAATACCGCGTGTTTCATGATGGCGACTTCGATGTAAGCCGTGCCTCCGGGAGCATGGAAGACGGCATTGGAGATTAACATGCACTCCACCCTTCTCCTAAATGAGGAAGACCGGGTTTGGCCGCTGAGGCTCACCCACCAGTGGTGGTGAAAGTCGTGGGCTTCCCCAGAGCTTGTGGTTTTTCTTTGACAGCTTCTCGCCAGCCCGTCAGCCTGTCACTGCTGTCTATTCACTCTTTTAGCCCACTCATTACATACAATTGTTGCATTCGGAGACAATTCGGGATGGCTATTTTTTTGGTATGTGTCCCGGAAGCCGGATGCCGCTCTCTCCATCTCTTTCTCTCTCTCTCTCTCTACTAATTTGGCCTTTGCTGCGCTAGAGCTGAGCCAGTGTGTGAAGACGAATTGTTGCTTATGCTTTGAGTAGGATGATGCCCCTCATGTGGCCGGCACGGTTATTACGCTGACGACATTGGCCTACCTGACTTTCGGACTGCGGGTGTATTGTCGAGTTACTAGACAAAGTTGGGGCATTGAAGACTGGCTCATGACCGCCGCAGCTGTAAGTGTTGCCAACTTCTCTTGGATGTGTTATGACGGCGCCAACTTATCCTCCTAGTTCCCATTTGCTATGCTGTCTATTGCCTGTCTCGTTTCGTCATTCAATGGCATCGGCATTCATGCTTGGAGACTCGATCAGGACGAAAACCAAAAATACAAGAAACAGGGTCTTTTCGTAAGTCTGACGGTTTCCAGTTTCTCCATTGGCAAGAGACTGACCGAAGAAGTGGTTCTTTTTATTCGAGGTGTTCTACTGCGTTAGCATCATCCCAATCAAACTCAGCATCTCCTTCATGCTGGTCCGTATCGCCCAAAACCGAAAAATATATGTATACAGTCAATATGGCATGATGGGCATTTTCACCACGATGAACTTAATCGCAGCACTCTACATTATCTTCCAATGCAACCCTGTGGCGTAAGTCCTGTTGACGATTGGATGTTACGGGTGTCAGCTAATTAGCTTCTAGTGCCGCATGGGATACGGATTTGTTGATAAAGGGCGGGAAATGCAACGATCCAGTCATTCTGGCTGATATTTACTATGCCACGACAGCCGTAAACATCGTTACAGACTGGTTTACTGCGCTTTTGTAAGTGTTCCTGCGCTCTGAAATATGGGCCCTTATGCTGACGTTGGTCCAGGCCGATACCATTGTTGTGGAATGTCAAGCTTAACCTCAACGCAAAGCTATCGGTTGCTGCGATTCTCGGTCTAGGCGTCTTGTAGGTCTTCTCTGAGCCCTCTTCGTCTGAAGGAGGTAGTATTAATCGGCCATCAGTGCTTCCCTCTCGGCATGCATTCGACTCAAGTATACCGTCAACCTAACCAACTCAAATGATTACCTCTGTACGTTTTCCTCGCCTCCTCCCCCTATCTCCTTTGGAAAATATTAATAATATGTCACAGTCGGTTTGTCCAACATCGTTATTTGGGGCTACGCCGAAAACGGCACGGGCATGTTCGTAGGGTGCGTAGCCACCCTCCGACCCCTATTCCGACGCGCCCTTAATCTCGGCGGTTCCGACACTAAGTCCTTCGGCGGACCCTCCGCGCAGAAAACCCCAAACGGCTTCCCTAGCCAATCCCGACGAACCTACTTCAAGTCCGGCGACACCAGCTACGAGATGAGCACGGTCAATTCAACCCGGGAGAAGAAGGGACCCTTGACTTCCATCACCACTGGAGGGCAGGACGAGATGACTAGCATATCGAGCGAAGAAGAGAACAAGGTGGACTTTCAGAAAGATGGTGTATTATGTTCGCTGAGTGGTATTTTAGTCAGTCGACAGGTCAACATTACTCACACCTAGTCAAGCCTGTCGAGGAAGATATCACCGAAGAGACTTGTGCGACGAGGATGAGGTTTTTGCATTTGTCGCGGATTGTGCCGATGGGAATACCACGCGTGCACTTTGGAAAGGATGGGAGAGCCCAGCATCATTCGCTATACTCTCACAATGTGATGCAAGACGCAGTGTCAGGAAACACGCGCTTGATCGCCAACACTCAATTTACAAAATTACACATGGATATAGAAAAGTTTTAGTTGAGATCGTCGGGAAGGACAACATAATATTTATATACCCCACTGGGTTTCTATCACCGTGGAAAACGAACAAGATTCAGCTCGAATTACAGCCAGCAATGGCAACCTTAGTTTCGGACGACAGCCCACCATGATATATTCCACCTATATAACCATTCGTTCGTTCGGTTGGCTACAGAGTATTATTTGCGAAGTATAACCTGCCGCATATACGTGCTTGCTGAGGTATCTATAAAACACACGGTGCACAGGATAGGTTGACAAGATGCAATAGTTAGGATTTCGCATACAGAAAAGGGGACAAAAAAGAAAAAAGAATTCAGTGACCCTAACATGCTTTATATTATGGGAGGCCTTATTTATGATTCAGACCTGACTACTTTCGGGACACCTCACTTGCTTCGGAGGAGCCGAAGTCGGGATCCGGGAATTAGGATGATAAGCATCGGGTATTCGGACAAGCAGGAGATACCTGACCACAAAGATTGCACCCAGATAAAACACAGACTATAGCTGCAGATAGAACCATCTATACTGGCATTTCCTATCACCCTATATTATTCCACTCACGGTACTTATGCAAATTTTGGATATCGATATCTGGTTGCTGTTTACTCCCCCTCTGCGTACGTTATGTGTGCCTATCATTGCCAAGCACAGGGAGCGCGCAAGCGTAACCCTCAGCCTTTGGGGTAAACACTTTTTGATCCATATCTGACAAATATTCCCAGAAGTATCGACCAGTTCATCAGGATGGGCTTAACCGAAGACGATGTACAAAACGTAGCTGTAGCCCTGGGATATACGATTGCCAAAGCCGAGCTAGACGATTATACTCAACTGCTCAATAAGGCACGTCAAAATTTTGAGGCCGTGTCGGCCATGGATGGTGTGTCCAGAATACCCTCCACGCATACACCTCCTGAAACGAAAACTGACTATTGATCAGACTACCAGCCAACCCCTGACCTCACCCTCACATCCCGTGCGAACATCCACTTCCCCACCAACTCCACCAACTCCCTCAACGCCTGGGCATGGCGCTGCGAGTGCACTCACACAACCCCCCCCTCCACGACTCTCAAGCATAAAACCCTTTGCCTCAAAGACAACATCGCCCTAGCCCAGATCCCCTGCCTTCTCGGCACCACCTCTTTCACTGACTGGACGCCCCAAATCGACGCCACAGTAGTGACCCGCATCCTCGAAGCAGGCGGCACCATCGCTGGTAAATCCGTCTGCGAGAACCTGTCCCGGGGCGCGGTGAGCGTGACCGCCTCCACAGGCCCCGTGCACAACCCCTATGCGCATGGCTATTCAGCGGGAGGGAGTAGTTCCGGCACGGGGGCGTTGGTCGGGGTTGGAGAGGTGGATATGGGACTGGGATGTGACCAAGGCGGGAGTATACGGATCCCCGCGGCGATGTGTGGGGTGTACGGACTCAAGGCGACGACGGGGTTGGTGCCGTATACAGGAATTGCGAGTCTGGATGCGAGTGTGGATTTTGTGGGGCCGATGGCGAGGACGGTGCGGGATTTGGCAGTGTTATTAGAGGTTGTTGCGGGCGCGGATGGGTTGGATGATAGGCAGGGGGCCGGATGTCCTTTGAGGGGGGAGGTGCCAAGGTATGCCGAGGTTTTGGAGGAGGGGAAGGAAAGGGGGGTCAAGGGGATGAGGATTGGGGTTTTGAGAGAGGGGATTGCGAGTCCGGATTTGGATGAGGAAGTAAAGAGGAAGTTCCTGGCTGCGGCGAAGGAGTTTAAGCGTCTGGGGGCGGTGGTCGAGGAAGTTAGTGTGCTGATGCATGAGAAGGCGAAGGTGATATATACCGTTATGAGCAAGATGGGGAATCATATGGGCATGCAGGGCAAAGCGACCGGGAGGAGACAGCTCATGATGACGGACCTCTTGCAGAAGAAGAACCTTCCCTACTCCCAGGATGCTCTAGAGAAGATGAGCGTTTTCAGCAGGGAGGGTTTGCTTGCGGGCGAGATGGGGTGGGCCGAGTATCCGTATGTGTATCCCAAAGCGGTCAACTTGAGCCGGAAGTTGAGAGATTGCTATGATGAGGCGCTGGGGAAGTACGATGTGCTTATCATGCCGACGACGTTGCGGCCAGCGAGCCCGTTGCCGGATGTTGGGGCGGATCCGTTGACGCACATAGCGGCTGGGAAGGGCTTGACGGATAATACGTCTGCTTTCAATGCCAGTGGACATCCAGCACTTGCTATGCCTATTGGGTTTGTGCCGTCGAAGGCAGATCCTACGATCAGATTACCTACAAGTATGCAGATCGTCGGGCGCTTTTGGGAGGAGAGCAAGGTGCTGAAGGTTGCGTATGCCTGGGAGAAGGCAATCGACTGGAAGCAGTTTTAGGACCAAGCAGAAGGGTGAACAGCTGTTCCTAACTTCGATAATAAGCAAGCATGGACTTGGAATCAGGTTGGTTTCGTCTCACTGGAGGAGTCTATTCGGCACCTCCATTTCGGCTTGCCTCCGGGTTCGGAATCAACGCCGATTCGCTTTGAGTCACATCTACTCCTAGGTTCCCAGAAAATCAGTCCGACATGCAGCTCCAGCTACACCGAAATAAGAAATCTCAGGATATCAAAAGTTATCAGATCCAAATTTTGGCTGATGCCTGGCTTATTAGATCTAAGCTCCCCTCGGACTTTGGGTGAAGTGACGAACTCGGCTTGGAGAAATGATCAGTGTATGCTTATAAGTATGTTAAGTGGCCTACTTGAGGTAGTGTTTCTTGGCTCTTGTGCCTTGCCTTTCTCCTTTGGCTACAATGGCTGATATGGATTTCGAGAAATCGAGAAAGGTGTTGGAAGCTAGTGAGATGGCCAACCTGGCCCGATGCATGCAAGACACTGAATCGCCAGAATCGGACCGACAAGCCGAAACTATCACTGTAGGTATAGATTCAATGCCTAATAGAACACTTCATGACATCAGAGACCTTGTTACGAATCTTGAATTGCTAAGAAAATCCTCCAAGCCCATGTGGGACGGCCCCGAAGACCCCCACGACCCATATAACTGGCCCCCATGGCGCAAAATCTCCATCGCAGTGATCTTCTCCTTCGGCCATCTCATCACCATATCGACAGCAAGCATCATGGCCCCGGCGCTGGACCATATTTCCAAGGACCTCGACATGGCGGCCTCGCTGGCGCAGATGGCCTTCTCCGTGTACACGCTCGGCTTGGCACTCGGCCCTTTTGTCATTGGGGCCCATGTCAGAAATCTACGGAAGGAAACCCGCGTGGGTTCTTTCTAGTCTGTGGTATATCCTCTGGAACGCGCTGTGCCCTGTAGGGAAGTCTAAGGGCATGTTGATTGCGGGGAGGTTTATGACTGGGCTTGAGGGTTCCGCGGGTTTGGCTGTAAGTTGTTGATCGAATGGGATTGTCGGAGATACCGCTTAGCATCTGTATGAAGCAATATCATCTTGATCGATTTTCTTCCGGGCAACTCGTCGGTCCCGTGCTGGCGGATATGTACTACGCTAAAGACCGCGGGAAATCTCTTGTCATAGCTTGTTTCCTCCCGTACCTCGGTCCTGCCTTGGGTCCTATCATGGGTGGACTGGCCGCCCAACATATAATCTGGATCTGGATCTTCTGGATCCTTTGCATCATCGACGCAGCTAATATCTTGATAGGCAATTTCGTCATTCGCGAAACGTGCAAACCGGTCTTGCTGCGGCGCAAAGCCGCATCCGAACAAAAACACTCTACTTCTTCATCTTCTTCACCACTACCACCAACAAGAACTTACGCCGACAAATCCTTCCCAAGGGCTTACTACAGAAGAATATTGAAACCAATAGGAGCAGGCCTCACGCGCCCCATCCTCCTCCTCCTGCACCGCCCCATTATCCTCTTCATCTCCCTCACCCTCGCCATTAACTTCGCCATCTACATCCTCATGCTCTCCACCTTCGCCACCCTCTGGATTGAGTCTTATCTCCTATCCGAAACCACCGGCAGCCTTCACCACACCGCCGTTGCCCTGGGTGCTAGCCTCGCCACCCAGGGAGGAGGTCACCTCATGGACTGGACCTGGAGACTTCTTAAAGAACGCCACCCCAACAAATACCCCACCCCGGAGTTCCGGATCCCATACCTGATTCCCGGAACACTGATAATGCCCCCAGCACCAGCACTGCTATAGTACGGATGGGCGGCCCAGAGGAAGGCGCATTGGGCCGTGATTGATATCGAGGTATCCGTTTATACGTGTGCGAGTTTTATGTTCAGTGCGGGCTTTCTGGCGTACATGATGGATGAGTTTGAGGGCAGGTTGTGTCGGCTAATGCGGCGGTGCAGTTGTTTGCAAATGTGCTGGCTTTTGTTTTTCCGCTTTTCGCACCGCAGTTGTATGAGAGATTGGGGTATGGCTGGGGGGAAAGCTTGTTGGCGCTGGTTTTTGTTGTCCTGGGATTTCCGTCCATGGTTGTTTTGTGGTTATGGGGGCTGAGGTTGAGGCTTGGGGGAAGGAGAAGGAGGGGAGGGAGAAGACGGCAAGGGGAAGACTTAGATTGGCGTGTGTTATGGTTGAAGGGATATAGATTGATTATGTATGAAGTAACTTTGTACATATAGAACGACTAGAGCCAACAGATATAAAGGCTGATTGCGAAGAACCTACTCATAGATTATCCACTATAGTTTCAGCACCAGACTTCACCCGACCGACGCAACAATCCAGTTTCAGTTGATAACCAAGCCCAATCCCATTTATGCTTCAACTAAGCTGGCTTCTCGAGTATGACAGAAGTCATGGTGCAGGTCACGACACTCCCACTGACGCTGGCCTTCACGCCACTAATGGAGAATACCGAAGCGGAACCATAATTCTCGGGCGAGTCGTCGCACCAGCTCGAGTCGGTACCCGTGCTTGTCTATCAAATGGTTAGTGTTTGTACATTTTCGCCAATAAAGCAACTGGTTTCAATTCAGCTGACGTACAATCTTGACGTTCTTGAACTCCAATGGACCAAAGTCCCAGCTGACACCAGTGCTGTCAAGCAGTCAGTGAAACGGTCAGATTCTATGGCGTTCGCAATGCAAACTCACAGTTCAATAGCAAAGAGAACCTGGTTGAACGATTTGCTAGCTAGAATCGCAACTATAATCAGCAGCTGCGCACAACTTTACCCCCACACAACCGGACATGCAAATAACGGAAACATACCAAGCGCAAACGTGTCCGACACTACCGCCCCCGTCGCCTTCCGCGTAAGTGTCGAGGCCCACCCCGAACCGTCGCTCGTCAACGCATTGTTAAATGTCACCGTCTCCCCAGCATACGTGTTGAACCCGCCTCCCCACGGCAAACTGGGGTTACTACAGCACCAGCCGGACCCAATCCACCACGTGCCGCTGCGACCGTCCAGCACGTTTTGGTAGACACCGCTGCCGTCGGTGGGCTGCAGACCGGGCCAGAGGTAGTACGTCCCCGCTTGGGGCAGGGTCGGGATCACGAGGTCGCCGGAGAAGGAGGTGAATTTAGAGCCGGAGGGCGTGTAGTACCGCAGGAAGTACCATGTCGCTGCTGAGGCTTGGCTGGTGAGGGAGAGGAGGGTTAGGAGGAGAGTGAAGGTGGGGAGGAGCATCTTGGTGGTGGTGGAATGTGGAGACGGAGAGTGTTGTTGATCAGCATGCAACAGCAATCTGGTGAGAGCGAACGCGACTGATGGCCGAGGACATCAAATTCAGTGGCCACCTTCTTCCGGGCAATTGTAAGTTTTAAATAAACATTCTCATCGATCAATCGGTACATCAACGGCCCCGTTACCGATCAGCCACGAGGGAAACGATAGCTGTCACTATATTCACCACTGTATCTCCACGAATCATGACCCATGGTTGCTCGTTTCGCCACAAAAAAAAGCGGTACATCCCTGCGTTGCTTCTCGGAACGCATCTATTTGCGGAAGGTCAGCCAATTTATAAAGGTTTATTGGCATTGTCGCAAAGTGATGAAATACTCGTAGTGGGCAGCCCCTCGCAGGTATGGCATCGGTATTTATCCCAAACAGGCCCTTGATACGACTCTGGTCCCGACGTCTATAACGCTAGTGGTCGGCAGTTGAACATGTCACTACGAAAGCGGACCGGGTCGGTCCGGGAGTTTTATAGGGTTCGGTTCGTAACTAGAATGGAGATGCAGCAACGTCTCTTAACTTCAATTATTGCTCGCTGTATTGTAGTTATATTTCGATTTGTCTATATCTGATTGGTATGGGCTTGGCATTTTCTATAACAGTAAGTAACAATACGGCACATAATATGGTCGACATGCAGTCACCATGTTGCCACATGAACGTGTTCTATATCTGTCGATTTTACGCTTCGGCCATGCCATAGTCAGCAGATAAACGGCATATACTAGGTTAGAGTTGGTCCGCGCGTGGCCATCACTACTATCTGGTTCTAGCCCACCAGCTTCGGCCTAGCTTTCCTCAATACAACACACCCATCTCTCTGTGTGCTCCAACACGATAGTACTTCGTATGAGCCTTAGAAGCACAAGACGAACAAACAACAAACCCAAATGATCCGAAGACCGTTTTCCAAACACACGCGGCGCCACCTTAACCAGATCGCCTGGGAATCGCTCTTAAAGGCATATAATAATTTTACTCACTTGTAGTGCACAGCAAGCCTATGTAAATGTGAAGGACCAGGATTAGGCTAGTAAATTGCCCAACCACGTCTTGGGGGATGCTCGGTAGTATATACTATAGATGCGTCGTCCCTCTCGTTTTCGTCCCTTAGTGAAACAGATGCTTTATTTCCTTCATGAGGCTTCGGCGATGACGATCACATGTTGTTCATTTCAGGCAATATCTAAATAACCAGACTGAAGCAATCATTGCGTGGTGATTAAGCAGTGCAGCTAGTAAATGTGGTGACGACGATCAAGTACGAATCGAGCGCTGTTGAACTTTGAAATGGACCGACCAGCATATCTTACAGAGCCTGGTTGCCTGTTATACCCAATGAAGGCCGTCGGTGTCAAAATATAACTTATTCGATGTAGATGGGCGAAACACTGTTATTGAATACATAGGGACATAAGCTCTCCGCTAAAAGGGGATAGAACGTTACTATGTACACAGAGCCTTGGTGAATATATACGAATATTTGTGGCTACTGGTCATTTTGTCTCCAGTGACTACTAATATATCCTCGAGTCAAAGTATTGGATTGTGGGCAAATGGTCTTGTATTGAAAGTGTCATGATCTCTGGAGAGTCCAGAGAGAAGCAAAGGGCGGCCATAAGGGCCTTATATAGTCAGAAATGACTGATGCCTGCCCCACAGCCAGGACTTGTGTGGTTCAATGGATAGAGGTCATATTGACCCATACTTCTTACGGTTTGCGGCTTTACTTTTCTCCTTTTGACTTGGCAGTCTTGACGGAGTAGCCTTGAAGGTCCAACACACCCCCTTAGGGCTGCACCCTGGGTGTCAGCCCTATACGAAAAGGAGTTCTCAAGGTTTCAGAAGGCATTCTGTTGTTTCTCCTGTAACCTATATATGTCCCATACATCATGGGAGAATTGGAGAAATGTAAGGAAATTTGGGCAAACAATTTGGAAAGGAATATGTCAGGGACTTGGCGAGTGGGTCCCTCGTCTTTTGACGGTCAATTTGGTCGTTATAAGGTCTGACACAAAGCACAATACGGTGGCAGTCGCTTACTTTCCCAATGTATTGGTGCCTCTAGCCTTCTGTACTCTAGTTTATTTTCCTATAGGCCATGTACCTTGTTCATTATTGGAACGTCATGTGGTTAGCTAAGAGACACTGCAAGTGTAATTGGATTCATCTGGCGTCCCAGGGCTTGATGTGATTGATATTCCGACGAATTGCCATCATAGTTCACCCATGCACGAGGACAAATTATACCTTCATTGTAGAAACTGCTACGTTTCGTTGACTTGGAGAGGATGTGGAAGGGTGTCAACTGCGCCCGGCATAAAGCAAATGTTTGGCAAGCAAAGGACAGCATGATAGAAGATTACGAGTATACAGCGGGTATTGGTGGATTCCTACCAGGTAGCTACAGGGTAGGTTCGTGAAGTAAACAAGTAATAGAGTTTAATAGGTCATTATTATGATGCATTGTCAAAGTGTGTGTGTACGTGTGTTTTTCGATATGTGTAGAGATATGTTATCTAGGTCTATCTAGAGAGGAATTAGACTTTTGATTTTAGGTAACGTGATCCACAAGTCATTTTCGCACACAAGTCACTTTCGCACTTTTCTTGGCACGTTCAAGTAATTCAGTAATATCCTATGCATAACCCGCATTTTATCCTTTAAATTACTCAAAATCTTCTTCATTATCAGTTTCTACTTCTATTGAACAAGTCCTTGCATTATGTCCAGTCCCTCCGCAAATACCACAGCGCCTTATACCGGTCTGCCGGCGCTTTACAGGACGACTGCTTTCCCCTTCTTCCTCCTCCATAACCTTGATATCACCCCTCAAGGCCCGTAAAACTTGTGCATCACCTATACTAAGTGCTCCTCCATATTGGATTTGCTTATTTTTCGTCCTACGACGCTTACTTAGTATATGGTTCGTCTCACGAAGCTCTTCGTTCTCCCGACGTAATAATGCATTCTCATGCATCATTGCATGCGTAGCCTTTGTAATCGAGTTAATTGAGTTCAAAATATGCGTCGGCGAGCTGTCTTGATGCCTCTGGACGCTACTTTTAATCAAAGTTGACTGCGATTCGGCTTCGAGGGTGTTGGTAGGCGTCTTAGAAACCCAGACGGAGGGAGGCAATTGGGGGTCGGGTGTCGGTGTTCGTACTACTTTTGCGATATCCAACGTAGGTATGACCCTATCCGGGTTAAAAGGAACAAGTACAGCTGCTTCGAATCCTGATCTGATGTTTTTTTCGTGAAAAGCACCAATGAAAGCTTCTAAAAACCCAGCTAAGAAATCCTGCTTCTCAATATGGGTTTGATGCCTTCGCATTAAACCCTCCACGAACGCACCGTACAGCCGTTTCAACACACTAAAAGGTACCAAATCCAAAGGCTAGAGCTTGTGGGATGAATGGGAAGGCATACACAATGTAATTACGCCGTGCGCCGCGAGGTAAGTCTCAAAATCCATCGAGTGGTGGCTCTCGTGACCATCCAATATTAAGAGACTTTTCGCACCCTTCCGACGGCTAATAATATGTTGAACAAAGTGTTTTGCCCATTACACACCAATATTATTATTAGTCCAACCGTTATGGGAAAGGTCGAACTTCCAGTTGGCCGGTAGGTCGTTACCGCGATACCACGAAGCAAGATGAACCTTGCCCGCGAAGATGATATACGGCGGTACCGCCCAACCTTGCGAATTAATAGCCTGGATCACCGTAACCCATTCCCGACCTCCTTGTATAGCCTGTCTAGGCCGTCCGTGTCTTTCTGCACTCGTTACAACCATACCGGTTGTGATTATGCCCATTAGGAAGCCCGTCTCGTCAAAGTTGTAGATATCCTCCGGTAGGATACCGTATTTAGCGATTGTGTCCCTAACAAGCTCAAACCACGCGTAATACGTGATAGGATCTTCGCTAGATACCCTCTGGTAATCAATTCGACGGTTTAAACGCGTTCGGAGGTCTTGTCGGCGGTTAACGAAGTTCGTGGTCCAGTTCTTGCCGACAGGGGGCGCGTCGCGTACGCGTCGTAGGATATTCGCCATTTCTTCAACGTATCGAAGCCGAGGAGGAAATGCTCGCGCATCTAGCTCAATTATACGTCGGGCAATCGTATACTCTTCGGTTTGAGTTAGATTTCGTTTTAACATATTAGCTTCGTGTCGCGTTTGGTCGCCGTCGAATCGATTCTTTAGTGTACGGTCGCAAACGTTGTAGATACGGCCAAGCTTACGCCATGAAATTTCAGGGTTGCGCTTTTTAGCTTGGATAGCTAGCTGAAGATCGGCTTCTTTGGATTTACGAGGCATGTCGTGGGAGGGAAGAAAAGTGCAAGCCAAGTTAAAAGGTTGAAATATTTGAAAAAGTGCGAAAGTGACTTGTGTGCGAAAATGACTTGTGGATCACGTTATTCATTACTTTTTCTTTATCTTCCAAATGCCTTCATAGAATAGAGAAAGTCTTCATTTCTTTACTTTAATTCCTTGTTCTTCGACTTTCTTTGTTTCTTTTTTCTTTATATTCTTCATAGAATAAATGAGTTCTTTTACTATTTATTGGTAATGGAGTGTTTTTTTTCCTATTTTAGGAGAAATGCTCTATTATTCTATACCTCTCTATCGCACCACGGCCACTATACTCTCGCAGAGACCTCGCAACGGCAACAGGAGAACCAGTAGTTAGTGGGACTATTGTAAGGTGGCTGCTAGGGACGGGTCGGACAGCTTCAAGGCCCAGATAGCATCGATCTTCTCAGGGGGGGCTTAGTTGGTAGGTTGAGAACCAACGTAGTATGGTAGTGAACGCAACGCAGTCGCCAATAGGGCGAACCGACGACGCAGCGTATGTATTTAGTCCAGCCATTAGGGCATGGTTTGACATACGGGAGTACTGGTAGAGGTACCAGGGGCTTCGAGCCTACGGCGTATCTAATAATAATATCTATACCTCATACATATGTTTGCGAATATAGAAGATATGGGTGAACGGTTTGTTTTTGTTCTTTTTTTTTTTCCTTTTTCAAATTTGTGTAAACTTGATAGGCGCTCACTAATACGTAAATCTGAACGGATTAGTATAGTTGGTGTCACGGGTAATTCAAGCACAGAGTGAAGGATAAGAGTGCTAGAGAGAAGTCGGTTGCCAGTCACCAAGTGGATACTAGCAGTGTATTGTAGGGGACTCGATAAAGACAAATCATTCCGCTGTCCCTCTTCAAGAGAGGGGGGTCACCGCAGCCTATTGACACAGTGCCAGCCTTCGCATATGCTATACAAGGTCTATAAGCCACAGTGGCTTATCTGCACCTGACAATTGGCTCCCTTCTTCTAGAAGGAGATAGTATCGGACTTATTGTAAGCAATAGCAAAGCATGGGTTTTGATATGTCTCTGATCTCTCCCAATCCTAAAATAGTGAAGGTAGACATAAGGGCCCTAAATTCAAGAAAGAGTGTGTCTTAACTGCATACTTGAGTCAGTTCCTGATACACCAGAGGTTTCGATCCTGAAGTTCTAACAGTTGGCTGTTGCCAAGGTTTTGGTGCTCAGGGTCCATCCATCCTCAGTCAATTGGCTATAGTAGTGGTAATACGGAAAAGACAGTCTCTGGAAGTCGAAGGCTGGTGCGGTCTGACGCATGTCTAGTAGTCATAATACTATTCAGTCCACCTCGGCTACTTCCATCTATTCCACGGTTAAGCAAATCAAATATGATATTGGTTTGTATTTGTATTGCGGACCTGTACCAATACGAAGAAAAATTAAATTCTACCCCGGGTTTGCTTTGTTTGCTCTATGCCGGGTGTCAAGTCCCAGTCGTCCCGAGCTCCTATATAATGTTTCTGCTGGGCTCGGCCAGTTGGAACTCCACGGTATGGGTAGCCTGTGTCACCTCCCCTGCTTTCTACAAACGTATCCTCGGTGTCACGAAAGCCTTCCCCAGTGGCACTTGATAATGACGTTCAAGGTGTGCAAGATGTGGACCAGAAAAACCTACGACGTTGATCCCACCATGTTGAAGCACATAACGTGAAGCTAGTTGAGATTCGAGAAACTACAAAAACTAACTCGGGCGATGCGGGTCGCGTGGATATGCATTCACTTGTATCTGCTATGAATCATCTCCCGCATGCACACTTTTAGTTGAAATAACGACTCAACTCGAGGGTGGTCGCTTCCTCGATTGAGGATAATACCCTGAACATCACACGCTCTTTTGCCTACTACACATCCGAGTGTACTCCAGTGATTACGGCATCAACTGAATCGTGTTTGTCATTGAACAGGCATCATGATCGTTAAAACGACTTAGTGTGAGACAAATGAATTAGTAATGGTCTTGTGTTTGGTTGATGTCCGCATTCAAGTGTACTCCATACCTATGGGGCCAGCAACACAAGATCGGGAGTACAGAGTACAGCTGATAATAGTCTGCATAAGGGGGGCCGGGCGGACTTCCAGTGGATGCGGTGAGATTGCGGCTTTTGCGAATCTGTTGTAAATTGCAAAAGTACAAGCCAGGCAGGGTAAGAGAAAGGGCCCAAGAGAAAAGGAACGATGCTTTGACCCTCAAATGGAACCAACGAATCACGAATTGAATTGGATGGGTGTGTTGTACTAGGGACGGCGGGAAGAGCATTCTTCGCCGTGCATCGTGGTTACTCTTTGTAGCCACGCAGGGAGGGAAGGCGGTCAAGGAGAAAAGGTGGACCCCTGTGGATTTTCGCCAACTTGCCCATCAAGGGTCATGGCATGGGTGTGGGGAAAATTGAATACCGAGCATCATTGCCATTCTTGGAGTTAAGGTTCAGCTCTCCTTTCGCTTGCTATAACGCGACTTCTAGCATCGATTTTGAACCGTGAGCTAGATAGGACATGTTGTTCTTGTAAAGGTTCTGCAGCATCTTGACCGGTGCAGGATCGCAAAGTGACGACGGTTTCGAGGCAGGTGATCTTAGCGTCTTCTGTTTCGCATGTTGAAATGAGATCATAGTGGATCTTGAAATGCACAGGGATGGAGATGCCGACGGATAGCTATCGAATTTTGTTTTCGCCCGTGGCCCAGATGATGCGAAATCCTTGGGATGGCTTCACAACATCGGTTATTCTCCAGCAACATGCATTCGCTTGGGTATCCAATGCGTCCAATGTCTGTACTTTGATTTTCGTACGATGCTTTGAATTGTCCCCTTTCTGCCTGTGGTATGTGCTTGCGACATCGTGCTCGGCTCTCAAACTGGACAGGACTGAGAAAGGAGTGAAACGACACACTGACCCAACGGCAGCCTCAGCGCAAGCCTGTCCCGGCACCAGGAACGATGGCGTCTGACTCTGGTGCATTGATCTCAGATCTCAGCTCTTGGAATTACCCCATCACCTTGCCTCGACCCGGTCCTCGTCGGCTCGTTCAGCATGCGGGCATCGGATGACTTGCAGCTTCTTCAAGCTTGCTGGCATTGACATTGAGTGGACATGCGGGAGCCCTGTCGATAGACTATGCAGATGACCGGTTGTGGTGGTGTTTCCTGCGAGACCCCGGAAAGTGGTGAAATCGTGACGAACCAAATTCTGAATTGAAGTTCGCCTATCCCCGATCGAGACCCGACCTCCTTTCTTTTCTGGGGTTTTTCTACCCCTGGGACGATCGAATGCGCAGGCCGATAAGAGACTGCCAAACGCAACCGACAGCCAGTGCATGATGCATCTTGTAAACCACCATTAAATACAAACAAATACAAATGTTTAGGAGCGATTGGGTACAATGGAAAAAGGTCGGCACCGCGTCGCTCTTGTAAGCTATGCTGTAACTATAAGCTGACTGTTCCTTGACTTAGGCAAATGTCGAGGGTCCATTGGTACTTCAATGCTGTGCACTAGCGTAAGAACCACCTAAATTGAATGCAGGAAGACGTCGAGACCCGAATCCTTGGCTGCCACTGGCGCAGCCTCACTTGATTCAGGAGTGAGAGAAAGTGACACGACTCGTTCCTGCTCCCTCGAGGCACCACCTTTGCTAACGTCAGGCGGGAAAAATTCTTGACCGACGTTTGGCAACAAGAAAGCACAGAATGCTCCAGGCAAGACAGCAGTGTTCTACCGATCAACGGACGACGGGTTGCTGACCAGCCACACCAAAATAATTGCTGAAAATAAATTTCCCCGTCACCCTCTTTCATCAACCTGCCATCCATCCATCCCCAATCGCTTGTTTACTTTAATTCTTTGGGGGTCCCTGGCCACCAACCACCGTGACCCGACCACTGCAACGACCACTTTTTATTGCTTGTGCGACCTGACCTGACTCCCAACAAGCTCACCTTTCTGTCACTGCGGTGGCATTCACGATGGTGACGTCCACATCCCCCCGACATGTCCTCAATGCAGCCGACTGGCCGGTCTTGCACGCCACTGCCATGCATCACGACGAGCCCTCGGCGTCGAGCGCAAGCGCATACTCAAACGACACCGGTGCCGAAGGCATAGACAAGGAAGTCCTGGTACCTGCTAGGCCGACGACGGCGAGCCCCTTCCCGCGGACGCGCAGCATCAGCTCGACCATCCACTGGCGGAAGCGACCCAAGTCCCTGCTCCTCAATCTGAACTACGAGGCCGAACCCGAGCTTCCCACCCCTGAGCGCGAACATGCGTTTGAAGAAACCAGCCCAAAATTCAACGGCAATATGGACGCGATGCGACCCAATCACTCACTGAAAGGCAAACTCCGCCGGGCCTCGTTGAGCCTGGTCCGAGGAATTGTTCACTGTCGCGACCGTCGCGGATCCGAGCCGGGAAGCAGCGCCCACGACCACCACACACCGGCAAGACCTACAACGGCACACTCGGCCTGGCACAAGTTACGACAGGCTACAACTTTCCGTCACTCTAGATCAGCACACGGCAGCCGCAGCGGCTTGGGGACTATCTACTCGCCTATGAGCTCCACTTTCCCAGACGTCCCGGTTCCCGGCAATGGACTCGAACCACCCATCATCCCACATCATACTGGCGCCGGGGCGAAGGCCGCCGTCGCCGCGTTCCAGAACCACAATTTCGCTTTCCAACAGAGGCTGGAGTGGCTGTCGGAAGAATCACAGAATGACCGCGAAAGCGGCATTGGCATTGCTGTCGCTTCCGCTTCCGAGCTCGAGCTGAGCAACGCCGCAATGACCGAAGATTCGTCTGTTACCCGCGTAGACTTCATTTCTCAGCTTCCTCTGGAGCTTGCCGTGCAGATCCTTGCGCACCTGGATGCCAGGGATCTTGCGGTAGCTACGCGCGCTTCCAAGGTGTGGTATGAAATCGCCCAAGATCAACACATCTGGCGCCAATCCTTCCTCAGGGAGAAGACCACCACCTTTGCGACTAGCGAATCCATCCAGCCTGGTGTTGGCCTCGGCATTCCTGCCATCCAGCCTGAAAATGACTGGCAGAAGATATATCGAGCGAAACACGAATTGGAGAGGAAGTGGAAGGAAGGAAACCGCGCCCGCCCGATTTACTTGAATGGTCATTTGGACAGCATCTACTGCTTACAGTTCGACGAGTATGTAAACCATCTTCCTCAAGTCACGCTTGAAAAAATCATCATTTGCGTAGCTACTGACGTTATGGCAGGTCCAAGATCATTACCGGTTCCCGAGATAAGACTATACGGATATGGGACATGCACACTTTCCAGTGCCGCCTCGTCATTGGGCCCCCGGAAGTTGTTAATGACACTTCCATCCTGTTTGATCCCAATGGCCAGCCCGTACACTATGCCGTTGTTCCTGAAGATGACCGGGCTCATCAATCGGTTCCCGCGACAGTCTCGTTTCCGACTCACCACAAAGCATCGATTCTGTGCTTGCAGTACGATGATGGCATCCTGGTGACTGGTTCGTCGGACTCGAGCTGCATTGTGTACAACATGAAATCCGGCTACCGGCCAATTCGACGTCTGCAGTACCACACGGCTGCTGTGCTTGACCTGGCCTTCGACGACAAGCATATCGTCACCTGTTCCAAGGACATAAGCATCTGCGTGTGGGACCGCAACACCGGTGCTCTTCTGAAGCAGCTTAAGGGGCACACTGGCCCGGTGAACGCGGTCCAGATGCGCGGCAACACCATCGTTTCGTGCTCGGGCGACTTCATGGTCAAACTCTGGAACATCGACAGCGGCCGCATCATTCGCGAGTTTGCAGGACACACTAAGGGTCTCGCCTGCAGCCAGTTCTCGGAAGACGGACGGTACATCGCGTCGGCAGGCAGCGACAAGTTGATCCGGGTCTGGGACGCCAACACGGGCGAGTGCATCCGCGAGATGCAGGCGCACGACAGTCTGGTGCGTAGCCTGCACATCGACAGCGTCAGCGGCCGCCTTATCAGCGGCTCCTACGACACGGACATCAAGGTCTTTGACATGGAGTCGGGCGACCAGCTGCTGGACTTCCCGCGTTGGCACGCCAGTTGGGTTTTGAGCGCGAAGAGCGACTACCGCCGCATTGTGAGCACCGGGCAGGACCCCAAGATTTTGATTATGGACTTTGGTGCTGAGGTGGAGGATATTGAGATGCTTGAGAGTGCGCCTAAGGCGGATGTGGCGAGGGCGGCGGGGTTCATATGAGTGGATGAAGTCGATTTTTAATGTTTAATCATGAGGTCAGGGGATGGACGGATGGGATCGTGGTTGGTTGCGTTGATGCAGGTAGCCTCGGGAGGCCGCCTTGCGCGAACGACGAAACACCGAGGGTTCAACCTTCCATCGCCACCAGTGGCTTTTTAAGAACCTCCTTCTCGACCAAATTACTTCGATTGCAATATAACCTTCATAACCTCCTTTGACACCGATGCTCGATTCAACCCGCGGAATTCGGGGAATCAAAGGACCACAGTACAACTCAGGAACTTTTGCATGGCATAAATCATCCATCTCTAGTCCGGCATTCATCAGCATAGCAGGCCTGGCGTGTGTATGTTAAGTGTGTACAGGATGAGAGGAAGGAAGGGGTTGTCGACTGGACATCGATTGATTACTGGATTAGGAACTTCACTTTCCCTCCCTGTTTTTTTTTGTCTTTCTTCTTCTAGCAAGCAACTTTGAAGGATTATTTGATATAGAGTTGATTATTTATTAGGATTCTTGACTGTTTCGAGTTTTGTCCTTGTTTTGGAACGAGGGGAGGAATTGGTCTTTAAGAGAGATGTTGAAGCCTGCAGGTTGGTTTTCTGTTGCACTTTTGAGCGTGCGTGGATTAATGAGGTACTGGCTGGTGTAGTGGAGCACGAAGTAAAGCATCGCATATAGATCTGCATTTCTCTTGGAGGTAGAAAGAGAGGAGAGGATAGAAAGCGAGACGTGAGATGACGATGGGGAGTATAGATACTTGACTTGAAATAGAAGCACTGCTGCAGTGTGAACTTGATGAATTGGAGTTTTTTGGTGATCTTATTAAGTGCTTCAGCAGGTGTTGAGAGAAGTATGGACCGTTGGAAACATAAAATCATTGGTCAGCCCTTGATTTGATTTCTCTTCGTGCGTTGTCATATTTCGTGAGGGGTCGTAAAGAGAAATCAAATCAAGGGCTGACCAATGATTTTATGTTTCCAACAGAGACGTATAATCTTGTGATTCATGGTAAATCACATTAGGGTGCACAAACAGAGCAGGTGTGTCATATGTTCTCATGCTTTTGTCTACTTGTCTATCAAAGATACGAGAACTAAAGAGGAGTTCCTGTCCAGGCCGAAATGCACTCACTACCTTCCCTTCCTAGATTATAATCCTTGGGTTCCGTTCTGTAGACTCAAAACTGGACCTGAAGAAATCCCGTCTGCCGTCAAGATGACATCCTGAAGCAACCCTCTCGGCAGACTATACCAGGAATGGAAATTGCCCTCTCTGCAGACTCATTGAGGGAAAATGAAAGCTGGCCATATATACCGAGAGGAATCGCTAATAATGCCTCAAGCTGAATTGATGTGTCGCGAAGCAGCTTGCTCCAAGTCAACTTGGTTCAAGTCGACATGCGCCGAGTTCCAGTTGATATGCTCCGAGTTGAAACACACTCTTCTACGTCAATGGCCACAAACAGACCTGCAGTCTCGACTTGGGTGCCCAAGACCTGCAGGTTGACGTGCTCTGAGTTAATGTGCTCCAAGTTCACATGCTTTGAGTGGACGCGCTTCAAGTTAACTTGATCCAAGTCGACGTGATTCGAGTCGACATACTCCGAGTGAATGCGGTCCGGGTCAACTTGATCCAAGCTGGCATAAGTTGAGTTGACGTGATCCGAAGCGGTGTGCTCCGTATTGACATGCTCCCAGTCACCGAGGTGAACGTCTCCCAAACCAATGAGCTCGGCAGCAACTTGCTCTCCATCAACCTCCAGAACGACTCGCTGCGAATCAACTTGGTCGAACCCATCATGGGCTGAATCAACCATGTCCGAGCGGTCTAATAATCGCTTCTTCTTCTTCTTCTCCTTCACCAAGGTCTCCACACACATTTTGTTCATGATGTCCACCCACATCCACGCCTCCGCATACCCTCCTCCAAGCGCAAACGGCGAGACCACACTTTCCAAGTCCAATCCCTTCCACTTCCTAAACCACGACTCAAAAGCCATCATCATCTCCTTGCGCGGCCGGTCCTCCTTTCCCAGGAGGTTACACCCACCGACGACCTTATCCCCGCGGCTCATTCTCGTCACCTTATCAGCGTCAATGAATCCATTCATGGCTACCAGATGGATAGGCTGCAACCCCACATTTTCGCGTATATCGTACAGCACAGCCGAGCCAGCATCGTGGACATGCTCAAAGATAGAAATTCCCTGCTGTGCATACTTCTCATACATCTTGCGCGTCTTCTCATCCTTCTGCGCCGCGATCTCAGCTGGGCCCTGCCGCTTGCGGATGAGCTTCTCAGCGCGCTCATTGCGCAGGTTATGCAGGGTGCGCTGGTCCACAGGCCACTCGAGACGGGGATCCCAGCGGCGGATGTACCAAGGCAGGCCCATTTGCTCCGTAGCCATGACGCGTTGCTCCTCTATGAACTCGCTGCAGTCCGAGGGGTACTTGCGCGGGACTATGACCTGCTCGATGGGCTTGGTGACACCGAACTCAAATAGGCGGCGAAGGGCACCGTCGCAGTGGAGGAGGAGGCCGGGGACGGTAGGCAGGGGGTAGCGCTCCGGGTCAACGACGCACGGATTGTAGGGGCTTTGTTGGTAGTAGTCAATTGCGTGACGGAAGTCGCGGAGGTCGGTGTCGTCGAGGAGGTACGTGGCTTCGCGGCCCGACTTGTGGGCGAGGAAGAGGTGGTTGCCAAAACGGAGCTTCATGTGGCCCGGCTTGCTGAGGGACAAGATACTCTTGTTGATGGGGATGTCGCCAGACGGCGGGAAAAGGCAACGTTTGAGGACCATGAGGCCGTGGCCATGCTTCTCGAACTTACTAGGCATCCAGTCGAAGGTGCAGGAGTCTGCTAAGCCCGTCGACTCGGTGCAATGGAGGTGTTCGGAGAGGATGAGGCGAGCCTGATTGGAAGTGTGAATTTGCCTGACCCAGATGAACTTGGGCTTGTTTTCACCTGCTGGGAACAGGATGCCTCGGACGTGCTTGTAGGACGGGCGCTTGGAGTCCTGGAAGTCGTTGACAAACTGGTAACAGAGTACCTTGTGGGTGGGCCAGTCCTTCTTCTGGCAGGCGGCAGAGCAATATTTGGCCGAATTGCATTGACCACAGGTGTTCTTTCCTGGCCTATCGCAGTAGGTGCATCGGCCTCGGATGGCCTTATCCTCGGGAGCAGTCTCCTTGACGACTTCCCGCAGGGCAGCCACGAGATCAGGCAGATGATGGCTGTAGATTTGAGTTCGTCCACTCATCTTGTCTGCTGAAGCCCTGGTGTCTTCAGGTCAGCGAATACTATATTGAAGATGAGTTGGCGACTTTGCCATACAAATGACATTAATGACATTAATCGGGGAAAAAAAAAGGTCAACAAAATATCGATAAAAAGAAGGGCAGCGACGTGATCGTCAAGAAAGGCAAATACTAATATTGACTCACAACTATGCTTGATTATGGATGTTGTGTACAAAGACTTGAGGGCTTCAATTCAGCCTGCGACGAAGCAAATATCAATACACGCAAGACTGAATGAAGATGGAGCCGGCGAAGTAGCTCACCACTGTGATGAACTTTTAGGTTCCTCTTGCTTATGATGTTGAAGGTTAGGAAAGGGACCGGGATTCTAGAGGGAATATTCTTGATGGGAAAGAGCTGCAAAAGTAACAAGCTCAATCATGGTTGAAAACCCATCTTTGTTCTTCGCCTAGTTGCGATAACACACCTTGGCGGTGGTATTGAGGATGCTGCTTTCGAAGTCAGGAGCTCATGTTCGGTATAGTAATCTGTGTCCATCATTCTACGGCGAGCTGTTACACTTTCGGAGGAATACTATACCACCACTGGTATAAGTCGCTATATAATTGCTTGAAGAGATGGTTCCTAGTTGATATACAAGGGAATTCACGTTCCTGCGAACAGAAGAAGGTATGTTGGCAACTACCGAATGTTCGGCAATGGAATATCCATTTCCGGATAGTAGGTGTCTTAAGGGTCCCTCCTGGTAGCCCTTTCAGAATCAAATTACATACCGCGTACGCCCCGCCGGCAACTCTCGCCATCAACATCCAGACTTGAGGGGAATCAAATTAACTCTGTCCAAGATTCCCAAGAAGGGTTTCTTTGCAGGAACACATTGCAACCTATTCGTCATTCCAGTCTTGGGCGGCTATCCTTATTCCCAGATCGACACCGCCTCACTAGGCGAGAGGCGTGTCGACTGCGATGTTAATAGAAAGGTTGCCCCACCTACAAGAGATCTGGTTAGATTCCTTAAGAATTAGTCTTGTAATATCCGCACCCGTATTACTCACGTATTACCGTCAACTCCTTGTACTGCCTAAATAATATCCCGAGACGCGTGGTGTCTCGGTGACGGTTCGATTCGCTGCTTAAATGATTCGGATTATATACCACTAGGTTAGCTATTTTATGTATGGTTTAGAATACTTGTGAAGTGATCTAGAGATGCGTTATTATTACATTCGCATAATTTCTCTGCAAAATGGAGGTATATGAGGGATTCAGTCCTCTATTGATGACTCTGCGTAGACCCAGTGTTGATTGATCTCTCTATCTGTTGTCTGTTCTGTTGTGTGTAGCTATTTTATCTACGAGGAACGGTTTTGACTCCACCAGTGCAATTGCCGCTACACCGCCTTCGGCCTAGGGCATAACCGTGGCGCTCAATCCCACAGTATATGTAAAAAGTGGTTGATACGATTAGTATCTTAAATATGCGGTTAAATAGCTTCTGCTATAATAGAGGCGATTCTCTCAAACCATCGAGGGCCTTATAAAGCCGGTATACCTTCTCTAGCTTATAATAACCATGTGTTATCTACATGAATACTATTTTCTCCAGCTTAGCGTTCATAAACACCTTATATCAGATGATTTAAACGTATAATATATTAGCTAACGTCACCCACAGGTCAATGCCCCACACGGGTCTTTGCCCAACTTTTCACGACCTCCCAACCTTTAATCTTAGATAGATCAACAACAACCCGTATTCATCCAAGAAATTAATCAGAATTCTTTTCATTATCTGTTTCTACATCTGCCTGACAAGCTCGCGCATTATGTCCAGTTCCTCCGCAAATGCCACAGCGCCTAGCACCCGTTGCCCTCCTCCTTGTAGGACGACTACTTTCACCCTCTTCCTCACTTTCCAAACCCGTATCACCCCTAATAGCCCGTAGAACTTGTGCATCTTCTATATTAAGTGGCCCACCATACTGGATTTGCTTGTTTTTGGTTCTGCGACGTTTGCTTAGCACATGGTTAGTCTCACGAAGCTCTTCGTTCTCGCGACGCAAGATAACATTCTCTTGCATCATTGCATGCGTAGCCTTTGCAATCGAGTCAATTGAATGAAGAATATGCGTCGGAGAGCTATATTGATGCCTCTGAACGCTATTCCTAATCAACGTTGACTGCGATTCGGCTCCAAGGGTGGTAGTAGGTGTCTTAGAAGTCCAAATAGGGGGTAGGAGTTCTGGGTCGGCAGAGGGTATACGCGCGACTTCTGCGACATCCAGGGCAGATATAACCCTGTCGGGGTCAAAAGTGACAGTTCCAGCTGCTTCGAAACCAGATCTGATGTTTTATTCAGTAAAAGCAGCGCCAAATGCCTCCAAAAAAAACCGGCAAGGTAATCCTCCTTCGCAACGTAGGTATGATGCCGTCGCATCAAACCCTCAACAAACACACCGTACGCCCGTTTCAAAACACTAAAAGGCACCAAGTACAGAGGCTGGAGCTTATGGGACGAATGGGCAGGCATAGGAAGGGTAATGATGCCATGGTCCTTGCAGTATTGTTCGAAATCCATCGAGTGATGGCTTTCGTGACCGTCAAGGATCAGGAGGCGTTTGACACCCTTCGTACGATCGCGTGTGTGCAGATCGAAGTGAGCTGCCCAGCTGAGACCAATATCATTCGTTGTCCATCCGTTGTGGGATAGATCAACGACCCAATTGCCCGGTAATGTGGTGTCGCGATACCACGAAGCGAGGTGAACTTTGGCCGCGAAGATGATGTACGGCGGCACCGCCCAGCCTTGGGAATTGGCCGCCTGAATGACAGTAACCCATTCCCTATTGCCTTGCTGGGCTTGCCTAGGCCTTCCACGTCTTTCGGTACTCGTAACAACCATGCCGGTTGAGATCATGCCCATTAAAAAGCCCGTCTCGTCAAAGTTGTAGATATCCTCCGGCTGGATGCCGTGCTTCGCTATTGTGTCCGCAACACGCTTAAAATAACCGCGATACGCGACAGGATCTTCGCAGAATGCCCGCTGGTAATCGATTCGACGATTTAAACGCGTCCGAAGGTCTGGTTGTCGCCTACGAAGCTCGAGGCCCAGTTCTTGCCGACGGGTGACGCGTCGCGGTCGCGTCGGAGGATATTCGCCATTTCTTCAACGTATCGAAGCCGGGGAGGAAAAGTTCGCGAATCTAGCTCAATTACGCGTCAGGTAATCGTATTCTCTTCGGTTTCGGTCATTTTCCGTTTGGACATGTTAGTAATGTGTAATGGTTGTACGCCTTCGTAACGGCGCTTCAATGTCTTATGGTCGACTTTGAAGATTTTACCAAGCTTGTTCCAACTTAGGTGAGGATCGCGTCGTTTAGTTTGGATGGCTAATTGAAGATTAGCTTCACTAGATTTGCGTGCCATGTTGTGGAAGGGAAGAATTGTATAAGTAAAGATGGAAAGTCAAGATTTCTTGAAAAGTTGGGCAAAGACCCGTGTGGGGCAATGACCTGTGGGTGACGTTATTACGATTAAGCGTTGGGACGTCACTGGTAGTAAGATATTATTATTAAATACGCCGTAGGCTCGAAGCCCCCGGTACCTCTACTAGTACTCCCGTATGTCAAACCGTGCCCTAATGGCTGGACTAAATACATACACTGCGTCGTCGGTTCGCCCTATTGGCGACTGCGTTACGTCCACTACCATACTACGTTGGTTCTCAACCTACCAACAAAGTCCCCCCTGAGAAGATCGATGCTATCTGGGCCTTGAAGCTGTCCGACCCGTCCCTAGCAGCCACCTTACAATAGTCCCACTAACTACTGGTTCTCCTGTTGCCGTTGCGAGGTCTCTGCGAGAGTATAGTGGCCGTGGTGCGATGGCGGCCCGTAATCGTTCCCTCGGTCCTTCCAACAGCCCGCAAAAGAGGATTACGTGCTCTGCCGTCTCAGGGGCGTCGCCACAGCGGCATAGCGGCGAGTACACGCCAAAAGCCCCTGTCTTGAATAAGAAGGCTGCTAGTCCTATTTTTTCCGTCCTGATCTGGCACAGCGTAGACGCCTCCAGTCGGTTCAGGCCGAAATACTTGCCCCCTTTCGGTATCTGCATCGAAGGGCCCTCCGGTTCCTCAGCGATAGCGCGTCGCTGGCGATCGTGATGCTCTGCTCCGGTGAGCCATCTCTTCCTCCAGTGGCCGAGGAGGGCAGCCGGGACCTCCTTTTCCTCACTCATCCACTCGGAGCCCCGGGCCTCCTTCTCCATAGTGTACCCTGCCGGTCGGAGTAGCTGCGACGCCTGCTTCCTCTTCGCCGGCCTATCCTGCCGGAGTATATGTGACGCTTTAGCGCTCGCGCTGCGAAGCAGATTTCTCTTCCCGCTAAGCCGTAGCCGTTCTTCAAACTTAGCAGCCCGGGCACTAAGATAGAGGTCTAGTGGCGGGATTGCTGCTTCTGCTTCCAGGTGGCGAACCGGCGTCGCTTTGTGGGCGCCACAGACTACCCGGAGGCACTCGTTCTGTATCCCCATCAGGCTCTTAGCTGGCCCTGCCGGTTCCTCACTTATAGTATGCCACGCAGTCGCCCCGAAGGCGATCCCGCTACGGATAACCACCGTATATAACAGCCTCGCCCGTATAAGATCGCAGCCCCACGACATATTGACTAGCTTTGTCAGGGCTAGCTTTTGAGTTGCCATTTTTGTTTTAACACGCTCAACATGGGCGTGCCACGTCAGTTTGCGGTCGAACCAGACTCCTAGGAACCTGGCTGAGAATACCGGCAACACTGTGGCGTCCCCAAGGCGAATACTTTGCGGCAAGGGCTCTCGGGCCCTAGTAAAGTGCATTAGCTCACTCTTGTCAGGAGCGAACTCCATCCCGTGCCTCACTGCCCACCGCTGACACGTGGCCCATGCGCTCTCCAACCGGCGGCAGGTCGTGTCTGGATCGGTGCCGACGCTTAGCAGGTTCGTGTCGTCCGCGAACCCGACTACTAAAAGTAGTGGGTGCTGCTCCGCTAGCTCCTCGTACAGCGTTGAAATGTATAATATAAACAGTATCGGGGATAGCGGTGACCCCTGGGGGACGCCAGCTCGTAGGGGGATTGGCTCTGACTCCTTGCCATCGAACCGGAGGCGTACCGCCCTATCCTCCACAGTAAGATATTAAATATGCCCAACACTTCCCCCGTCAGAAATTAGGGGTTGGGCTGTAGAGTACGAAGTAGGATAATAGACGGGAGTCGCGTTGTTCGTGTGGGCTAAATATCTGGAGCGCCTGCTGTATTTGAACTATTTGAGCATAGCTAGTTAAAGGCTGAAAAAATGTAGATTGTGCACTTGCTAACAATAGGCTGCGGAGTTCAGTCGAACTCCATTATCTTGGACAAGGTTGTGACATGGCCCATAGCTATCCAGTTGACGATCTCATATTGTCACGGTCGCTCTTACGAAAACCCGGCGACAGTCTGGCATGTAAGTGTGAACAACGAGGCGTTATCATTTAATCCAGCTGCAGTTTGTGCCACAGAAGCAACCAATCATAGACGCTTATATGCATATATGTCGAATGTGCGACTTGACCTCTATCCGATACGGGACAATCCCATTTTCCTAGCTTATGAGGAAAAGAGGGGAAGAGAAGAGAAGAGAATCGGCGCACGTAATAAACTGATACGCTCTGAAACCAATAGAAATGACCCTAGTCGACAACTCGTGCAGGAGGGCGTCTTCCACTAAGGTCAACGGTTTCTTGACAATTCTGTCTATGGTATTTCCGGTTCTAGGGTGAGGGCGTACGACCCACAGACGCATTCTGGTTTCGTTGTTGGCGCTCAGAAGTAGGCTGAAAGTATCTGCCCTATCTAGACGGACTGCTAAGAAAAGAGGCGTGGAGTGAAGTATGCTCGTCGCATCCGAGTATCTAGGCCAGAACCCCAGTGCGATCTTGATGGCCTTCTCTGCGGCCTTCTCTGCGGCCTTCGGGTTCCCGGTTCTGGCCGCAGCCGAGCAATGCAGAACAGGCCGAGGCCAGGACGCAGCCAGGGTCTACGTACTACGTGCGCGGCAAAGCCCAAGTTCCTCCGTGTTTTGGTTGAGCCGAAATGGTACTTGTTGGCGTGAGTGATCAATTTCAATCAAGTGCAGCTGTGTCACCATGGAATTATTCACGGAAACAGTGGAGACCTCTCCAGACCCCTGATATCTCTGTTGCGTTACGGCTAAAGCCTAAGAGCAGTGGCACAACAATAGCATTGCAATAGCATTTTCAAGACTTAACGACATGAATCCCGATACTCAGTGCGATAGTTCAAACTGCACATTTGGCGGTCAAACGACCGACTGCATCAATGAGTTCCCGGACGGTTCGGGAATCCCTCGGTACAGTATGTCCCTTGCCATGATCGAACAGCTCCGCCGAGTCCCCGTCACACATGTTATACAAAGCCATGGCGCCGAGAATGTAGGGATCGTTGCATCCTACCACATGCAAGGTTGGCACGTCAATGACTTCGCCGCACTCATCTGCAAGCAAGACCTTCGCTTGGCCCTCTTCTATCAACAAGGGTGGCCATCCAGCAAAGAATATGGCACTCTGAGGCGTGTTAGCCGACGAAGAGCAAATACAGACCGTGTCAACTTCCACATACCTTGATCCGCCGCGGTCTTCCTTCCTCTTGCCACCTCCTTCGCTCCTCCAAAATCAGACTCGCAGCAGTGGTAGCTCCTTCAGAATAACCCAAGACGCCCTGGTCGAAGTTAGTATGAGATGCCCATCCTCTCGACAAGACAGAAGGCAGTCCTACAGCGATCTCGGCGTCTCCATCGATGGTGTTGAGGAGATCTTGCAGAGCCGACTGTACATTTTCCACCACGTACGGGGCCTTGTCGCCCATCAGAAGCCTCATGGTATCTTCGGGTCCTACTCCATCGGGAAAGTCGCGGATCTTCTCCAGAATGTCGAAAGATTCGAGACCATCGAAGTCAATGAAGCGGTACAACGGTCCGGCTCCAAAGTAATCTTCAAACCCAGCAGGCGGAGTGGCCTTGTTGGTGCCTTGGGTCCATTTGAACTGCGTGATGCCTCTATTCTCTGCGGCTGTCACGAAGGGGCCGAGTTGCACTTGGAAGTTCTGTGAGCGCGTCAGTCAGTGATGGCATTCAAGCTTGACGTAGCCAACCCAATACGCACCTTGGCGCTCCCATACGCTCCAGGAAGACAAAGAAACTTCATGGTGAACCGTAGTGCGACTGCTTACGTGACTGAATCCGTGACTGCACAATGGCGCCAGTGGTGATTGTACGGGTAGACAACTATAATATCTCACTGCACAAGTTCCGCCTGCGGCTCCAAGATGCATACGACAAGAGTACATGGCTGCACAACTGTTGGCTCTCCTGGCCTCATGCTTTATCTTCGATGGAAGTAGGCCAGAGTCCAGAACGAACATCAGCGCATATCCTGGTGCCCAAGACGACGAGCTGAACAGACGGACCAGGCCGGTGGGAACACCGTGTTGGGCGAAAATCAGAGCATGGACACGCCACTGGTAGGGCTCTGCGCCTATTAGATGCAACATGCCTGGCACCTGGCCTTGTAGTATCACCAATAACGTTGAAAAGGCGCTTATCTTGCCGGTACTGCAGGCAGATCCCACCGCTCCTTGTCCAGAATCTACGGGCATTGCCAGATGCTGCATACAAGCTTGATCTCTGCTTGGCTGTAGATAATCTGCTGGTGAAATAGCGTCCACCAATGACGTTAAAGTGGTGCCGTTGGACATGACCGATCATGCAGCACCCTGTCCTATGCAGGTGTTGATTCAGTCAGAGTATTGATTCTGGCTTATTTGAGCCCGGTCGTGACCATTTGGGTTCCTAATTGAGGGGGGCCGTGAGACTAACCAGGGGAGTACCCAATCGTCGCCCGATGCGCCCATTTCAGCAGGGGTGGCCCCCACATATCAATCTCCTTCGATAGTTCCAGTCAGGTATGATGATTGCATCTCCTACTGTATTAGGTCTGCTGCAGAACGCCGATGTCGAGTCGAGCTTACGAGTCGTTGGACGAGAGAATCCCTAGGAATAATCCCTGTTGTCACATCAGTTACATGCTTCACCCCCGCTGTGGGGCAGGTTGAGCCGGGAAAGCAATGTCGCAGAGTAACATCATCAGTGACCTACATTACTATATAATATAATCATAATGATGAAATATAGTATTTTAAAGGCACCAATCAATTATCGTTACTTATTATTCATAGGCAATTTGTTGTTATTGTCTTTGCTCATTTGATTACGGATGAAGTTACCGACTTTGACACAGACGTTGGGCAAGTCCGGATTATTAATATACATCGGGCAATGATATACATCAGGCAATGTGTTGGCTTCGGGCTGTGGACTAGAAGGAAGTACCGGCAGCGGGTCAAGGCTAGAAACAGGCAGGCCGCATGTCGACTCTATGCAGGCCAGCTAACTACATCACGCAGCTGACACATGGCCCAACGAGTATGTTTCAGCTCCATGACTATTTGTTGGCTTCAAAGGATCTACAAGGTGCTGAAAGATCATCAGCGTGCTAATCCGGAAGGCTTCGTTTCCGTCGACGACTATGTGTCAACAAAAAGGCCATGTGCTATCGACTGTGTATCTAGGCCCGGTTTTGTGGCAACGAAAAGACAAAAAGCAAACCCATGAACAGAAGTCGCCGAACTAAAGTCATCGAGAGGTCACCGAAGACATCATACGTCCAGCATCCCGGCAAGGTCAAAGTCAAGTATACACAAAGAGTGTCAAGGCAAGGTTACATCGTGAGCGATACTATATAGGGTAAGAGATCGGCATCGATGGAAGAGGCATTCGTATATTCTCAGCCAGTTATTGGATATGGAGGCTTTTGTGTTGAATCCGAAGGATTGAGGGCTCCGTTGGCCTTCTAGAATCAGTTCCTCAGTGCAACAAGACTCAACAAAGCACAAGCCATCACTCATCTCCAGGGTTCGTGGGGTGAAAATACTAATCATTACATCCACGTGGATCTTTGTCCACACACACACACACACAATAACACAATCCAGCCATAAGCGTAACGTAACACCCTTATTTCTGGGGCGGCCCGTATGGTATTGATGATTAGAGGGATACCTACAAACATGCACCTAGGCACCCCATTCCTTTACAACTACACCTACTACAAGAACCCTGTACTCAAGTAGAAGGATATATAAGAACTACTAGAGATATAATAAAAGTATCTCGAAGTAAAGTATAATATAGTAAGAAAGAACCTAGATTGACTATGTCAAAGCGTAAATAAATAGAAACGGTAGCTTGCGGAGCTTATATAGATACTTATATAGAAATAAATCTGAAGAGGATTATGACTTTGATCGAACTTATAGAAACGATAATAATTAATAAACAGTAAGGAATTAATTTATAGCCGCATAATTATGCCCTAGAAGACGCTATAATTATATATTAAAAGTATTTAATGTTCAAATAAATACTAATTAAAGCGCTGATCTATTAATAATAGTAATGTTACACGCAATGGTGGTCGAATATTTGTGAGTTGTAAAAACATGACATTCTATCTAATGCTATCAAGCACGAAAGTTGGACTTAGTCCCCAAAGGGCTAAGTCACGTGGTAACCTTGGTGGTCTTGGCAAAGCCCACAAAGGTTGCCTAACAAGTAACCGCGAGGTTGTTCTGGGACATAGGGCCGGAAAAAGGAAAGGGGGGGAGGGGGGGAAAGGTGGGGCGGGGTACTACTATTACTAGGATCCCGGTAGTACTAGGCTCTCAGATCGGTACTTCGATATCCATATCTTATCACCTATTGAGCATAGTCCGCGTAGGTCGAAGTTGAAGTCGAAGTCGTCCCCCATAGGCGATGAGGCGCTAGACCGCCCGTACATATATAGAGGCTTCCTCCTACTTCGTGGTGATGTTCATATATCAGTCGAACATAATTCCTTGAGTCCTCCGAGCCTTCATTACCTTCATATATCGTCATCTCACTTTCAGAACTCGTTCTGTTCCTGTTACTCCCATCGCCAATACTTAAACAGGCGGGGTTTCAGAATGTATTCTCAGCCCAATGCACATGCCAAGTGCAATGGCCAAACTCTTCTCAACGGGAATCAGCAGCTGCTTCCCGTTGCGATTGTTGGCATGTCATGTCGTCTTTCGGGTAATGTGTCCACTATTGAAGACTTCTGGCAACTGATGTCTATGTCTCGAAGTGGCTGGAGCGAAATCCCCGAAGACCGCTTCAGCAAAGATAGCTACTATCACCCGAACCCTGCCAAGAAGGGCTGTTTCAATACTCGCGGCGGGTACTTCCTCACACAGAACCCGGCGTTGTTTGATGCGCCCTTCTTCAACATCACTCAGCAGGAAGCCGAGGCCATGGGTATAGTCCCGAGAACCACTTCATTGTTGGTGCAAGCTGCTAACATATCTCAGATCCACAGCAAAGGCTACTGCTTGAGTGCACTTACGAGGCCATCGAAAACGCTGGAATACCCAAGGAACAAGTTGTCGGCAAGAAAGTAGGTGTCTTCGTGGGGGGTGCGGCATCGGACTACCGTCTTGGAAATTTGCGTGATGTGGAAAGTACACCTATCTTTGATGCCACAGGGAACCACCAGTCCATCCTGGCTGGGCGTATATCTTATTACTTTGACTTTCGTGGCCCGAGTTACTCTGTTGATACAGCTTGTTCCTCGAGTCTGTACGCCTTGCACCAGGCAGTGCAGAGCATCCGAAGTGGCGAGTCGGAGATGGCCATCGTGGCGGCGTGCCACCTCAATCTGCAGCCTGGAGACTGGGTATCGATGTCACTCTTAAGGTAGGCGTTTGCGCCCCTATGAAAGAGCTTTTGCGTCTGAGGGTCTGACAACTTCAGGCTCTTTTCTGACCACGGCGTTACCTACGCCTTCGACAACCGAGCCAAGTCAGGATTTGCGCGGGGCGAGGGAGCCGGCTGCTTGATCCTGAAGGCCCTATCTAAGGCCGTCGATGACAATGACAGGATTCGTTCAGTTATTGTCAACACTGGCACAAACCAGGATGGCCGGACTGTTGGTATGTTGTAATGTCCGTCATGACTTGTGTTAGTTAATAAAGTGACAGGACTTACATCCCCCAACGGCACGGCGCAAGAGCAACTTATGCGCGAAGTATATGCGAATGCAGGTATCCAGCCCGAAGATGCCGGCTTTGTGGAAGCTCACGGAACGGGTACCAAAGTGGGGGATCCCATCGAAGCTTCCGCTATCCACAACGTCTTCGGCAAGGGAAGGACGGCTAGAGAACCACTATTCCTAGGATCGGTCAAGAGCAATGTTGGTAAGATGGCAAAGCTCCTGGACCGGTTTTCTTAACCGATGCTAAAGCTTCATAGGCCACCTCGAAAATGCCAGTGGGGTCGTCTCGGTGATAAAGGCAGCTATGATGTTGGAAAAGGGCTTCATCCTGCCCAACGTCAACTTTGAAGAGCCCAATGAGAACATCCCACTTTTGGAGTGGAACATGAAGGTTGGTCAGATTGTACTGTGACGGTGAACAATGGCTTACATCAATAAGGTTCCAACCAGCCAGCGGCCATGGCCATCTAAGAAGAGATACTTGAGTGTCAACAACTTTGGCTTTGGTGGCTCAAACGCTCATTGTGTGCTTGAACGGCCACCTGTACAAGCCAAGCCTGGAAATCTCAAGCCCCATTCCGGCGAGGTGGAAGAGCGGCTGTTTGTGCTATCAGCCAACGATGAGTCGTCGGCCAAAAGGTCGATGGAGCAGCTGGCTATCTTTCTGGAGCAGCATCCCGAGGTGTTCCAGAAATCTCTGATGCGCAACTTGGCCTATACGCTTTGCCAACGCCGATGCCATCTGCCTTGGCGTATCGCGCTTCCCGCTAAGTCTTCGATCCAACTGGCGGCTGCCCTCAATCACTCAGACGCCAAGCCAGTGCGGGCTTCGCAGTCACCAAAGATTGCCTTTGTGTACACGGGCCAAGGGGCTCAGTGGCACGCTATGGGCCGCGAGCTCATGGATTCGTACCCTGTCTTCGCTACCACTATGCGTGCGGCAGACAGCTGCCTGGCAAGTCTTGGTGCCGACTTCTCCCTGCTGGAGGAGCTGGCCAAGGATAAGGGTAGCACACAGGTCGGCAAGGCTCACATAAGCCAACCAGCCTGTTCCGCACTCCAGTTGGCATTGACTGATCTCCTCAAGTCCTGGGGAATCAGTCCTTCCTCGGTCACGGGACATTCGAGTGGAGAGATCGCAGCAGCATACGCCGCAGGGGCGCTATCCCTCGAAGCTGCCATGTCGGTTGCGCATCACAGAGGCCAGGCCGTGATCCGCATGAGAGAGAAGTACCCGGATCTGAAAGGGTCCATGCTTGCTGTGGGTGCTGGCCCCGAGTTTGTATTGCCCCTGGCCCAACTTGTCCAAAGTGGAGTTGCCGTCGTGGCCTGCGAGAACTCCCCAAGTTCTGTTACCGCATCGGGAGATGAGCTCGCCATCGACGAGCTCGCGGAAATGATCGAGGCGCGGCAGCTGTTCAACAGGAAACTCCGTGTCGACGTCGCCTATCATTCGCCCCATATGAAGTTGGTGGCCGAAGACTACCATAACGCCATCAGCAGCGTCAGTCCAGTCCAGGACCGCCATGTCCACTTCTACTCTTCTCTGCACGGGAAAAAGGTGGAGCTTAGCACCCTGGAAGCCTCATACTGGGTTGATAACCTCACCTGCCCCGTCCGCTTCTCTACGTCCTTCCATGCGCTTTGCGCTGACCGTGCCCCGGATCTTGTCATCGAGGTCGGACCACATGCAGCACTCGAAGGGCCCATCAAGCAGATTCTGAAGAGTATAGGCCAGAAGGCGATCAAGACAACATACTTGCCGACTTTGGTGCGAAATAAAAACGCAACCGATACTGCCCTGGAGCTGGCTGCGGGTCTATACATGAAGGGGCAACCCCTGAACTTTGAAAGTATCAACCACGAAGATGGGGATTACGAGCCCCCAACACTCCTCACCAACCTGGTCCCCTATCCTTGGTCTCGACAGAGGTACTGGCACGAGTCGCGCATGTCGCAGCAACATCGACAGAAGCCTTTCCCACGACACGACCTGCTGGGTACCGTGGCCGACTTCTCCAACGAGTTGGCACCGACGTGGCGGAATATCATCAGGACAGATGAAATCCCCTGGCTTCGAGATCACAAGATGCAGTCTCTTACCACGTTTCCATTCGCCGGGTTCGTGTCCATGGCCGTCGAGGCTGCGGGCCAGCGTGCAACCATGCGGGGGGGCTCATTTGAGCGTTTCAGTCTGCGTGAAATCCAAGTCAAACGACCCCTGCTCCTCGAGGACGGCGCCGAGTATGAGGTGGCCCTGGCCATATCGCCATACGCCGAGGGCACACGGTCATACTCGGATGAATGGGATGACTTCCGCATCTGGTCTTGGCAGCAGGGCAAGGGCTGGACTGAGCATTGTCGGGGAATGATTGCTGCACGGAAAGGGGCTTCGTCGAACCTTGTCAACTCGGCCAATCAAGTCATGGCAGGTCGCAAATTCCAAGCGGCAAACAAGGCATGTCAGGAGGCAGTCGATGTCACTGGCTTTTATCATGAGTTAGACAAGATAGGGGCTACGTACGGGCCCATTTTCCAGAAACTCAGTGGCATCAGAGCCTGCCAGGACCAGGCGGTTGCCACTGTTGACGTTGCCGACACGGCCGCCACCATGCCTTCCGCGTTCCAAACGCCATACATTGTCCACCCGGCCTTGCTCGACCAGGTCTTCCAGCTGTCCTTCCCCATCCTAGGCGCGGGCCGCTTCGGTATGGGCATGTTGTACATGCCCTCGGCCATCAAAGAGCTTCATCTCCAAGGCACCCTCCCAATGCAGCCAGGAGAAAAGATGCACATCATGGCACACGGCTGTCCAGACTTTAAAGCTCCAAAGGCCGTTGACTTCTCCATGAGCGCATTGCTTTCGTCGGACCATCAGGAGGCTGTAATACATCTTGATGGTCTGCAAATGACGCCGGTCAAAGGCGAGGGCGTAGTGATGGATATGCCCCGTGATCTATGCTTCAAGCTTCAGTGGGAGCCGGTCAATAGGACGCAGGTCTCTAAATTCTGCGCAGACGAAGAAGATCGTGTCGACTCGGACAACAACAGTGAACCTGGCAGCTCTACAGGGGGTCCCAAGCCAGTCGTTGCAGCCAATAATCATGATACTGCGGCTCACGATGAAGGATTGGTCAATAATCCCGAGGCTTTCGTCGTCATTTCCGATGTTGATGAGCCTCGAGATATGAAGCCTGTGGTAGATATCCACGTGAATGGCGCTGATGAAACTTTGGCAGCAACAGAGGAGCCCGACCAGGTCAACGTCGTTATGAATTATGCCATCCACGAGAACGGACTAACACAGTTCAAGCCCAACACACCTGTCATTATCATCTCTGATAGGCCAGAAACGGACCTTTTCCTGAGTTCCTTGGCGGCCTCTTTTGTCAGTCTATTGGGAACAACACCGGTCATCCACTCGCTCTCGGAAGTCGAAACCGCTGAGAATGCGCATATAATTCTCTGCGAACTCGGCCGACCCTTCTTGGCAGAACTGACCCCCGACAGTTTTGCTCAAGTCCAGAAGATACTCACGCAGTCCGCGGGAGTGCTATGGGTCACTAAGGGCGCATACATGAATGCCACTAACCCAACAGCTAGCATGTCTTTGGGCTTGACACGAACCGTCCGGTCAGAAACCGAGGCCAAAGTTGCAACGCTGGACTTGGCTTCCGACTCTGAATTGCAGGAAAGGGGCCAGGCCGATCTGACGTTGCAAGCCTTTGCCAAGGTATTTGCAGCTGAAGGCAGCGAGCCGGTTGATATGGAATACACGGAGAAAAATGGTGCGCTTTTCGTCCCTCGTATTGTCGACGACGGTGACATGAACCTTTTGGTCCACCGCGAGTTGCAAAAATCGGCTCCGTATCCTCAAGACTTTGCACAGAACTCGAGGCCCCTGAAAATGGGCATCGGAACGACGGGCGCTCTTGACACTCTCTTCTTCCATGACGTGGAGGATTATGTTATCGGGGACACTGAGATTGAGCTTCAAGTGATGGCGACAGGGATGAACTTCAAGGACGTCGTCATCGCCATGGGCCAGCTTCCAAGCCCCTACATCGGTATTGAATGTGCAGGTGTGGTATCCAGAGTTGGGCCCAATGTCTGTAACCTGTGCGTTGGAGACAGGGTCTGCGCCATGAGCGAGGGCGCCTACAGCACCTTGGCTCGATGCCCCGCGACCAGTGCAGCCAGGATCCCGTCGAGCATGAGTTTCGAGGTGGCGGCTTCAATCCCCGTCGTCTACTGCACCGCCTACTATGGCATCGTCGAGTTGGCCCGACTCGAGAGGGGCGAGCGGATCCTGATCCATGCCGCAGCTGGCGGTGTCGGGCAGGCCGCTATCCAGTTGTCCAAGATGCTAGGGGTAGAGATCTACGCCACTGTTGGCAGCCCGGACAAGAAACAGTTCATCATGGAGAACTACGGCATCCCCGAGGACCACATCTTCTCCAGCCGAGACACGTCGTTCGGGCCAGCCATTCGCGAGATGACGGGTGGTGCGGGCGTCGATGTTGTCATCAACTCCTTGGCTGGAGAATTTCTGCGTGAGACATGGGACTGCATTGCGCATTTCGGAAGGTTCATCGAGATTGGAAAGCGGGACATCACATCCAACACCAGACTGGAGATGGCCAAATTCAACTACAATGCCACCTTCAGCTCAGTCGATTTGACCGTCCTAGCCGCCGAGAGACCGGTGCATATGGCTAGGACGTTCGATGCCGTCATGAAACTGTTCGAGGCAGAGACGGTAAAGACCATCAGTCCCATCACTGTCTTTGGCATTGCCGAAATAGAGAAGGCATTCCGCCTTCTTCAGAGTGGAAAGACGATAGGCAAACTGGTTGTCGTGCCCAAGCCGGGCGAACAGGTCAAGGCAAGTCCCCCAAGTGCGTATCGTCTTTCTAAGGCTGTGACTTACAATAATATTCCAGGCGGTTCACCCCAAGAGTAGTAGCAGGCGTCTCCGCTCAGATGCCACGTACCTCATCGTCGGTGGCACTGGTGGGCTGGGCAGATCAATGTCTAAATCGATGGTAGAGAACGGGGCCAAGCACATTGTGTTGTTGTCTCGAAGCGGCCGGCTCAAGGGCCCCGTTGCTCAACTCATCCAAGACATTCACCAATTTTCCGGGGCCAACATTGTCGTGAAAGCGTGTGATGTCGCAGATATGGACAGTGTTATGCAACTGGTAAATTATTGTGCCCAAGAGTTACCCCCTATTGGCGGGGTCATCCACGCCGGCATGGTTCTCAGGGTAGGCAAAGCCATACTGTTCTCTGACCAAACATATAACTGACTGCGAAAATAGGACGTGCTGTTTGAAAAGATGACTTTCGACGACTACGAAACCGTCATCCGTTCCAAGGTGGCCGGCGCGTGGAACATGCACAATGCGCTCTTGGCAACCCCCCTCGACTTCTTTATCCTCATCTCGTCGGCAGCCGGTATCGTCGGCAATCGAGGCCAGGCAGCATATGCAGCAGCCAACACCTTCCTCGATGCCTTTGCCCAATACCGACTGCGCTGCGGTCTCCCCGCTGCTTCCATTGACCTCACGGCGGTTGAAGACGTTGGTTACCTCGCCGAAAACGCCACGCGTCAGCAGGAGGTCCTGCAGACACTCGGGGGTGACACCATCAATGAGGCTGAAGTCCTGGTCCTTGTCATGGCTGCAATCCACGGCTCCATGCTGCAGTCTTGCAACAACCATTGTCTTACGGGTCTTAAGCTCAATGGGGACAAATTACCACATTTCGCCTCCGATGCCAAGTTTACCCAACTCCGCAACACCGTTTTAGCCATGTCGTCGGCGGCAGCTTCCACAAACCAGAAAATATCCATCGGTGTCTCACTTTCTCGCGCTAAAACCCCGGAAGAGTCACAAGAAATCATCACCGTTGGCCTTGCCGAGAAGCTCGCCGCCATCCTGATGGTGCTGCCCGAGGACATGGACGCCGCGCGCTCCATCACGGCGTACGGGCTTGACAGCCTGAATGCCATAGAGCTGAGGAACTGGATCACCAAGGAGTTGGGAACGAGTCTGCAAGTTCTCGAGCTCTTGACGAGTGGGTCTTTGACCAATCTGGCGGCCATCATCTTGAAGAAGAGACAGGCGGCAGGAAGTGGAGGTAATTGAGTGGCATAATTCGGGTTGTTTCTTTTCTTTAATATTTCCTGCAATGTCTCTGTGTTAGTCACTATACTTGACTTTCTAATTCGTACATACGCATGGTTGATTGAGTTGTTATGATGCTGATGCAAGAATAAGAAACATCATGTCGCTAGAACGCCTATGCCTGCCGCCTGTTGTCAGAAGTACTTAATGTGGCAACATACGATTAACTCCATAATGGACGGGCTCCTGAAGGTCCCCGGTCGAAATGACCAGAAAAACCTTTGAACAACCTTGTTTGTGAACTAACATGCAACTTGTATTTTCGGCTCCCAAGATCCCGACGACCGTGACTGTGCCGAATGCGAATATTTGGTACAAAATGCTAGACGTGAGCTCCAATTACATGCACTAGAATAGTGTGGCCAAGTTGCCGGCCTAGATATACTTTACACAATATGAAGTTTCCCTTTCAGTAGGGATGTTAACGGTTTCGAACAGCAGCGACTGGAAGAAAAGTCTATAGCATAGAGCTAGGTATCTTCAACATCAAATTCAAGAAGGACGCTACGTCTTCCAAATACTTGGCGAATCGTGATGCTAATGATGGTATAATACCATAGCTTTCCGGACAGCATCCTGCAGTTTTCACATCTAACGCCAAAAAAGAATTATCAAGATGCACCACCCATCCCGATACTGCAAGAACGAAGCGTGTGTAACTATACTCAGCTTAGACATATTCCCATACAAACCGTTCCGCTACATGAATCCATCTACCGAGTTCAAATGTTGAGGATTTACCTAGACATAGAACACGGTGTCCAGATGGACGGAGGGCAGTATCCAGATATGTCCAGATGTTGTAAGCGGTATTTAATAGAGGGAGCGGTACTATAAAAACTTTTCTCCCACTTCAGAGCTAGAAGCTACACTATTATGAGCTAAGTAGCACAACGGGTTGGAATAGAATATAGGCAAACATATTTGTTCTATGGAGAAAGGGTAATAATTGGGCCCCTCTGGTAACGCAGCTAGGTCGAATTAGACCTAAAAGGGGAAGTATTGAGATTCAGCTACTGACGGTTGGCCTCGTCACAGAGTCGCTATCAAATGGCAGCGACTCCACCGGAGAAGGAGAGAGACAGGTTTCAGTTGTCCTTTGAATCAAACCCGATTGACGTAGATTGGCCCTCTCACGCTATGCGTCTTTGACCTCTGACCTACGCTTGCAATACTCCATGATACCCCTTTCCCATTCTTTTATTTCCTTTTTCATCTATCGTAGTAATTGTACAATGGTTTGAGAACGTTGCGAACCCACTTTGTCTGCAACTATCGAAGTTACATGCGGATAATATAACTAACGCACCTACAGCAGACTACGATAAGGTTAGAATACCTTTACCTTAAGCAGCTTACCAACCGATCTTTAAATCGATTCAGGCTTTCCTAAGGTTGAGCAGTAAGTAGAAAAGTGGTATTAGAAGATGGTTCAAGTAGAAGAGTTGGGCTTCTCTATACTTGAGGTCAGTTATCCGTAGAGATCGCCTCGTTACTCATAAGCCGTATGCTACTACAAGGCAGTATACTAAACGAGAATCAAAACAGAAACTACTAGATTTAGCTGTTTTCGACGTTAAAGCGGTTCTACTGTTGGAAAACACGGTGGTGACTTCCACAGTGGACAGCTCCGGTGGGAGGTTGATACGAAAAGGTAGGGGGACCCACTGGTTAGGTGAATCCCATTCAATTAGGTACTATAACGTTGCGCACTACTGCATTATTGTCACAGCGCTGGCGATTACAGAGCCACATAGTGCTGTATATAGCAGCTAGTGGGACCAAATGTCAGCAACACTGACATTCCTAGATCTTTTGGTCTATTGGCCTAGGGGCTTGGTCCTCCTCTTGTGACAAATATGTCAGTGTTAACGGTGTACGGGTGTCGGCCCTCGTCATAGACGAGAGGGTTCGAATCTGTCACGACCTGGGTTGCATCGCATTGGTAGAGACCTCGATTAGGTGCTATCGAGGAAGATTCTACTCTAAGGAGCGAAGGAAAGAAGATGACAACTTAGGTTTGAGGGAGCGCGACTAAGTCGTCCACGCTTGGCGGGGCTCCTACAAGGGTTATGATTGGCTTCCCATCTGGCACTGCCATGGCAGGTGTTCCAGCTGTAAGTCACCTGGTTGTAGTGAGTCTGCGAGGGTTGACCTTCACAATGTACACCGAGCTGGCCACTTTCATGCGCCAACGCGACCGGCCAACTTCATCTTTGATTTTCTCAACAACCAATTAGTTATGGCAAAGTCATACAACGAAGCAGACTTAATGCTAGCCCTTCGAGCTCTCAAAAATGACCAAAAACTTAGTCTCCGACAAGCGGCAAAAACGTACCAAGTCCCCCGAAGCACCCTCCAAACGCGTAAAAACGGCGGCTCGCCCTCGTACGGGCCGAGTGCGCTGAGCTTCGAGAGGCAAATAAGACGCTAAGCCAGCGCCGGAGGACTAAAAAATGCAATTACGGGAAGGAGAATCACTTATTTTCCAAGAAGGACAGGATCTACGGGACTCTAGGGAGTTGGCGACGCAGATACAGCAAGAAGAGCGCCGAAATGGTGGTCGCGCAAAGCGTGTTGAAACGCGCCCGAGGCGCTGTGGTATTTGCAACGGGACTGGGCATAATGCGCCAACTTGTAAGATCGCATTGCCATATTCTGGAGAGGAAGATTCAGAGTAGTTTCAATTGATTTACGACGTTGTGGTTTTACTATCGTAAAATTTCTATGCGAGGTTATGTAAGGGTGGCCAGCTCGGTGTCATGGCCAGCTCGGTGTACATTCACGTTATCCTATTTTGGTGGAAATTTGTTGCACAAGGGGGTCAGAGCGGTTAGTACAACCCTTAGCCCATTGCATGCCCGCACCTTGGAGATGTTACAACAAGACTGCCGGAATTGGACTTGGGTTTGATTCCATCGCATTCGCGAAACCGCCCACCTTGGACGATCCGAACGTTCTTCGTCCTGATGAGTATTGTACACACACCAAGTCTCCGCAAGAGCCGAAGGTCCTCGAAGGAAGGGGCCGCGAGCTCCATCCTTCCCAAGACATTTCATCACTGGAAAGATTTCAGATGTTTCAATGACATGAATCAGGACATCGGCTTCCGACGCATGCCCGCAAGACTGTCTTGTCTCTCCACTGACACGTGCACGTCTACAGTTCGATGCACTTCTGTCATGTAACCGCATAAAGCCTGCTTGACTCCAATAGAATCCGGCAGCCTTGCGATGATGAGGAATGCGTCTTGCGTGGTTCGAATAAAGGTTTGGACAGTGGCATCGCTTGACGCTATGAGGCTGCAGAGCTCTATGCCGTGCGACCCGAATGAACTGGGCACGTATGAATGCTCAAATAGCGTCCCTGCGGGTGAGGATTTGACTGCAGCCGAGACTACTGCGGCGGGCTCTTTCGCGAAGCCGAGGCGGTCGCCTGTTCTGCGGCTGACAACAGCAGCAAAACAACCAGCCGCTCACGCACTTACTTACTAATAGATGCACTCGAGTCGTGCCCCAAACGCTGCAAGCACGATGGGAAACAAGCACACCAGTCATGGCATCGACTAAATGCGGCCGTCGCACTGAACCGATATTATCGTCCCACGTATTGGCCATTGCGGACCCTGATGCGTCGATCGCCCCAACAATGACTTCGTGACTGTATGCCAGATGTGCGAGACAAGGGCCGATTGACCACTCGTTGCCGCAGGTCACATGGAGCGCCGTCTCATATCAGTCAGTCTGCACGAACAATGTATCAGCAGGGCTTACTGTCAGCATCTTGTCTGTCCAGTCGCTGGATAAGAAATTGATGAAAGTCAGCCCATTGATGGATGAGCTGAAGACCGACATTTCTTGCAACCCAAATCTCGACCGCCAGGAACCAACCAACAAGTTCACATGTCCAGGCTGCAGTAAAGCATCGTTATCCTCGGAAAGGCGATATGGAAGGCCAGGATCGACACCATATTTTCGCATTGGTGAATGGTGGTGAGGACTCTGCATTTGAACAGTTCCAGCCCTGGAGATCTTATCCATTTGTGTCCACTCTTTCCATGGCCCGGTTCCCCAACTATATGCACCGGGACACGCTATCCAGTGGGGTAAGGCAGGGGCTCAGTGGATTGAGGGTATGCCTCTCGCAACGTTCTGATATGCACCGTAGACTCAATTGACGACTCGACGACCATCCATTGACTCGGCTAGTCGGGGTTGGTTTGCACGGCTTGGGGCTCTCAGCAAATATATGCGCCTCGTTAAGCCAGTGCCAATGCCAATCGGGAATATTGGCCGGGCTCCCCCGGGCTCCTTCATGATGCCGGTCGTCGTCTTATTATAGTGGCCCCTGCCTCGATATCGGTGAAGTTTCCTGGCAACCGGACATGTCCATCCCCTCCCTCACTTCTTCCAACCATCCATAAGTCCTCGCGAGAAACCCAACTTCTCGGCGCAAGGCTGTCTCTCTTTTTCTTTGACCTTTCATGTAGAGCTTTGCTTTGAGACCCATCTCGTTTGCATCCTGGAGTCGGGCGCTGTATTTGAACTCTTACAGGAAGAAACGTACAACTCAAGCTTCTCAGCAATAGTCTTAATTTGGTAGGCACCCAGTAGCTACTCTGGTCTATCCCCAGAAGTTTGTGTCGAAAATCGCCAACCTCCGATTTCGGTGCTGACATGTAGTGGAATTACAGCTGTCCGGCCCTGTTTTCTCTGTAACCCAGTTTCGATCATGGCTCGAGGAGGGATTGACAGGTTCGGATACAGCTCCTCATCGGAATCTGAGGACGAAAAGCCTCGTAAACCCAAACCTCCACCAAACAATGCTGCCCAGAAGAACAAAAAGAAGCTTCCACCTCAACAGAGTATCAACAAGATATGGAGACATTTCACTACCAAGAAAGCCACCAAGGCACTCTCCATTCTACCCTTCGACCCCGTCCCCTCGCCGACGGCGGACCGAAAGAACGAGCTTTTGTCTGTGGGCTACGAACGAGCAGTAGAAGAATGTCGACAGAGAGTCAGAAGGATTATACAGGAGTGCAAGAGAGTTAACATGAGGTACAGAGACCCTGGCTTTGATCTCGATTGGGATCTGAAGATGCTTCAGGGCCATTGTCTCAACTACCTCGGATCGAACAAGTTCGACTTGTGCGGGCCTCGCCTCAGTTTTAATATGTCGGTTCCCAAGGCCGTGAAGCGAGTCCACGAGATCTTCGACAGACCCACCTTCCTGAAAAATGTGAATGGGGGCGATATCAAACAGGGAAATCTCGGGAACTGCTGGTTGATCGCGGGCTTGAGTGCGCTCGGGAATGTCGAAGACGGCATCAAGAGACTCTGCGTGGAATCTGATACGCAGATTGGTATATATGGTTTTGTGTTCTATCGCGATGGGGAATGGGTGTATTCCATCATCGATGATAAGCTGTACCTCACGTCGCCGTGCTTTGACTCGCCATCTATGCATCGTGATCTGCTCCAGCAGGTCGATGATCCTGATGATATCGAGGAGAAGTATCGCCAAACGTATCAGACGGGTTCCAAGGCGCTCTTCTTCGGGCAAAATAAAGACCAGAACGAGACGTGGGTTCCTCTTGTGGAAAAGGCGTACGCCAAGGTGCACGGTGACTTCGCATCTCTGACTGGCGGGTGGACCGGCGAGGGAGTTGAGGACCTGAGTGGTGGTGTTACCACCGAGCTTCTAGCTAGTGACATTCTTGATCTTGACGGATTCTGGGAGAATGAGCTATGTAAAGTAAACAAAGAGTTCCTCTTCGGGTGCTCCACTGGCCTGCTTGATGGCGGCTACGGTGAAAGACGTGGAATCAGAGAAGGGCATGCATATGTCGTTATGGATGTGAGGACGCTGAAAAATGGCGAGCGTCTGGTCAAGCTGCGGTAAGTAACGATAGCCCTTCGAGTTTTCAACCAGAAACTAACGCGAGTGTGGTCAGGAACCCATGGGGCAAATTGAAAAAAGGCATCTGGGAAGGAGCCTGGAGTGATGGTTCGAAGGAGTGGACCAACGACGTCAAAGACGAGCTAGGCCACACATTTGGCAGCGACTCCGTCTTTTGGATCCGATACGAGGACATGATTCGAAAGTATCAACACTTCGACCGGACCCGCCTCTTCCGCGAGTCCGACTGGCGATGTTGCCAACGTTGGATTGGGGTCGAGGTACCGTGGAAAGCTCAGTGGAACGAGAAATTCCATATGACTTTGACCAAAGAGTCGCCTTTGGTCTTAGTCTTGCAGCAACTTGACAACAGGTACTACAAGGGTTTGCACGGTCAATACAGCTTCCGCCTGCATTTCCGGCTTCACGAACAAGGCAGGCCAGACGCGGAAGACTACATTGCAAGCCGATCTCTTCAAAACCGTTGGGTCTTCATTGCTAACTCTGAGTAGATGAGATCTCACGGCAACTACCTAATGGATCGGGCAGTCTCAATTGAGCTTCCAAGTATGGGGCCAGGCCACTACTCCGTGTTCGTCAAGGTGGTTGGTGAGCGAGACACAGATTATCCGTCCATTGAAAGTGTCGTGCAAAGGGAATGCAAGAAACGCTCTGAGAATGAGAAGCTCGCCCAGGTTGGGTATGCTTATGATCTTGCTCATAGCAAGGGGGTTGCGCACCTCGAACACGTGGCAAAGCTGCGTAAAGAGACCGATCGGAAGAAGGCCAGTACCTCGCGTAAACAGGAGCGCCGCAGAGGCTGGGAGAAACGACAGTACGTAAACGTGATTTATTATTTCCTTTGGCTGGCAAGCCCTCGTTCATGGGCCAGCAATAACTGACTTCCGTCTTCGAACAGCAAAACCCGCGAGATTCAGAAGAAGCAGCAAAAGAAGAACAAGGAAAAGGGTGATCGCCGCCGAGAAACGGAAGAGGCCGAGCGTAAAAAGAAGGAGGAGGCCGAGGCCGCGGAGCGTAAGGTGAAAGAAGCAGCTGAGGAAGCAGAGCGCAAAAAGAACGAAGAAGAGCAGCCCAAGGATCAAACGATCCTGACAGACAAGTCCGAAGCCAAAAGTGGCGAAGACAAGAGTGTCCAGACCAACACTCCCCAGGCACCCGATAAACAGGTCTCAAGTGACGGCACAGATGCCGAATCTGCTGCCAACCCTGACACTTCCGGTTCCCCTCAAAACACCCCAAGCAGCGAGGCTTCACAGCCAGTCTCCGATGAAAAGGGAGGTTCCAAAGAGAAGGACGCCGACGAAGCCCCGGTCTCCGGCGGACCATCCCCACCACCCCCACCGCCTCCCCAGGTGACGGACAGCAAGCAGAAAAACAGTTGTGTATCCGAAAGCGACTCCTCCGACAGCCCCGTCGAGGACTGGGAGGAGCTTTACAGATCCGATGACATGTCGAAGAAGCCTCGACTGGCCCCCGCGCCAGCCCCGGCTCCACCCCTGGACAAGTTAACCGACACGGACGACGAGGCCGGACTCCCGGATCCGTGGAATGCCATCTGCATCGTCGGGTTCCGCGTCTATTCCAAAGATGAAGATCTCGACCTCCGCATCGTCATCGAGGGAGGCGAGCTGGCTGAGGGTGGAATGGGCGAGAAGGGCGCGCAGGATATAGATAATGCGCAGGCTAACGCGGGCGGGGAGCGGAAGAAGGATACGGAGACGGGGAAGGTGAAGGATAAGGTGGAGATTGTGGATGGGGTTGTGGTGCATACGACGAGAATGGTTAATATGGATGAGGAGAAGAAGGATATGGATGAGAATGAGAATACCGCCGAGGATGGCAAGGGCGAAGATGCGAAGAACGAGGACGAACCGAAAGAATCGGATGATGAGAAGACGGAGACGCAGAATGATGGCCAGGACTGCGATGCCAGGTCCGATACGACAGATTCAACGGATTCGAATCCGGTGCCAACCCCGGATTCTATGTCGGGCGACTGTACGCCCCAACGGCGGCCTGACTTTCCGTTTCGGAAGTGAGACGTTTTTTGGTCATTGCGAGCGAAGGTTATTTTACAGCATGGCGGAGCGCGGAGATTGTTTGCAAGTCGGGACTTCCTTTACACGTCTTGCCGAGCTTCTGTTTCATCATGATAAATCAACGGATTTCCTTGTTCAGGCTCATGCGGTTTAAGGATATTGGGAAATAGCAGGCTCTAAGCCAGTTATCTTGTGCTTTGGGTTGCGATAATCGTTGGAACGCTCCCTAGAACGATGCTTTATTTAGAAAGCGAGACAGCGAGACAGGTATATACCAATCACTCCTTACCGGGCAACGAGGTGGGGTTTATATTTTGAGCTGGTAATTGGCGGGGTATCTGGAGTACTTATGGGGTCTGGGATACAGCACGGGTTCTTTAACGAAAGGCTTTATCTATCTCCCTGCTCATGGTCTCGTTTCATTGAGTCAACCGGGATGTTAGCACCTGGAGGGGTGCATTCCCATTTGAAGTCAGGGAACTTTCAAGAATGATATCTCTTGAGCGCTTCTCCTTCAGAAAGGTCAGAATCGTTGTAGAACTCGCCACGGGTTGCACCCTGAAGTCGCCTCAAGTCATCGACTTGCTCCTAAGCAGATCTCGAGCTCATCAAGCACTAACCACTTTGACGACAGCTGGCCGGCGGCTGCTTTGCTACGGTCTCCAATTTACGTAATTGTTCCAGGGGTCGACCAGCTGTAAGAAGCTCCAAACCGGCTCCTTCCATAGGACATTGTCAACCTCAGCCATTTGCAACTGCATTCCTTGACAAAAACCACGTAAAAATCTAGACTCAAAATGGCTGAAATGCCTCCTATACGTGCGCCCTCCAATCTACCAAGTCTAGTAAAATCCGCCTTCACCAAAGCAAAACAAGCTGGCGATCTGACGTACTACCCCACCCAAGTCGCGGTCTTGGAGGCGAACTCAATCCCGGTACGCACCTCCGTTCTCTGTCTCCCGGGACCACGACCTTCGCTCTAGAGACCTGTACTGAGAAAATCCGAACGCCCATAGTTCCAACTCCGCTTCTCGCCCTCTCTAGCGTCGAAGCCCAAACCCGAAAAACCAAAGGACAAAGATGCCAAGCCCTTCAACCCCTTCGAGAATCCCCTCCCCTCCATGACGATATCAGACATAGGCGACCCCCCAACTCACGTACTAGTCCTGAACAAATTCGCCATCGTGCCGGAGCATTTTATACTGGCTACGAAGCGGGTCGAGCCGCAGACTCATGTATTGGCGAAAGAGGATATCGAAGCGGCTTCGGCGTGTGTGAGGGCGTATGCTGAAAATGATCAAGACGGAGGGAAAGGGAAAGAAAAGGGATTGTTCGTTTTCTTCAACTCTGGCGAGCACTCGGGGGCCAGTCAGGCGCATAGACATTTACAGATGTTGCCGATTGAAAGAATGAGGGATGGGTTGGATAAGACGGGGGAAGGGGAAGGGGAAGATTGGGGAGTCTTAACCGACAAACTCCTATCCCACCCCAAGCTGGGCACGAAATTGCCCTTCGCTGTATTGACGCACGCCATCTCATCCAATACTACACCAGAGGATCTGCATACTGCCTACCTCACTCTCTACCGCCGCGCCGTTAAACTAGTATTCCCCCAGAAAAACGAAGCCGACATACCCAGCGAAGGCAAGGCGGAAATCAGCTACAACTTCGCCATGACCAATACGATCATGGCGTTGTGTCCGCGGCTGGCCGAGGGCACGGCGATTAGGGATAGGGAGGGGAATGAGGTGGGTTATATAGCGCTTAATGGGACGGTGTTAGCGGGTACGGCGCTCGTGAAGAGTGAGAAGGAGTGGGATGCTTTGAGGGGGGATCCGGGGATGTTGGTGGGGGCTTTAGAAAAGATTGGGGTGTTGTCATCGCCGGGGGCTGGGGAGAGGAGTGGGAATTTATGAGATGTGGGGATACGAGGGCTCAATGGGTTGGATGCAAGAGATGCAGTTATGGTTGTTGGCATGGGTCAAGTGGCTAGTTCTGTTGCACGCCCTCGTGGAAATCAACACAAGCACATACCAAAAACTCTCAATTCATGACCGCGAGGTCAGCGGTTTATCTGCAGAAAATCTGGGTATGCAGACCAATAACGCCTGTCTGGTGATGTTAGACAGAATCCAGAAACCGCCCACCCAACGCAGAACATACTAGACCTGCCTATCTAGTAAGTGCGTACCCTCATTTCCCTCCCTCCCAACGTATGATCGAACCCTCTGATCTCACACATGGGAACTCCGGATGTTTAGATACTTATACAAACAAACATAGATATCAACGCTTCCATCAATTAAATATCGTAGGAAAAGTGGTGAAAATAGTGCCAGGCCGAGATGGTGTCGGTTCTTCAACGGAAAGATGACTGCAGCAACCCAAGAACGGTTGGTCCAAGAACAGGGACTTGGTTGCAATCCAGGACGAGCTGATTCCAATGATGGAAGGAACATGACGACAATCCCAGGTGACAGGGCTCCAATTGAATGAACATGATAGCAAACCAAAGTGCCTCTATCAAATCAAGAAGCATAACTGCCGCAATCAAAATCAGATCGGCCCACACAGCATTCCAAAGGTGCGAGACTATTATTCTTTCTGTTTTTTTTTTTGAATCTCCAATCAAGCCTTATTCTGAGCAAGGAGATCATCCCACCGCTTGCGACAGGTGGCGTTGCCGAAGTGGTATGAGCCGCCATGCTCGGCGATGTACTCGGCGACTTGCTTCCAAGGGATCTTGGCCGTCTCGAGATCGTCGCCCTTGGCTAGTTTGCGGACGGCTTTTTTGAGGAGGCGGATCTATCGTCGAAAGAATGGGGTCAGTATGCGTTTACCACTCTGTTTGTTTGGCTTTCTCGTCGTATTTCCCCCATTGTTTTGAACCAGACAGAGCAAATGGAGGTCGAGCAAAGATATAAAAGGAAAGCAAGAAGAATGAGAGATGAAAAGAGTTGAGAATAAACCAATTCCAGCCCAACTAAAACCAAAACAGAAAACTCACGTCACTCTCCTCCCACTCAGGCTTCCTAACTCTGGTCTCCTTGGGCTTAGTCAATGTGCGGTACCGTCCTCTCAGTGTCGACTCGGCCTCGATGAACTTGCCCTTCTTGCGGATCTCGCGGTATGTCATGCCCGCCCGCTTGTGCTTGATGAGGAATTCGTCCTTGGCTGCCTTTTCGGCGGCTTGGGTTTCGAGGAGACGTGACGATGCTGCTGCGGATGTTTTCATCATTACTGAGGTGGATGGCGAGGGGCGGGGGAGAAGGACAGCGGTGGGCTTGGGCCTGGGTCTGAGGGGAGGATTGGGATTTGGCAGGTCTGCGTCGGACGCTTCGAAGGTGTCGGAAGGATTGGGGTCTTCGATGCCGATGTCGCCATTTTCTTGTTCTGCTCTAAAGGCGCAGCTGAGTAGCGAGACGGAATTTTGTTCTGCTGCCTTTTGGCGAGCCGAAGATGAAGCTGACTGGTGGTGGTGGTGATGGTGGTGGCCATGTATGGACGACGGCGCAGCAGATGCTTTGCCCTTGCCCTTGGATGACGTCGCCGACGACGAAGAGGAAGGCGGTTCGCGGGCAACAGACAGGTAGCGCGACTTGGGCCTGCTTGGTAACTCCTTGCGGCCCTTGTTATTGAGTCGCTTCGACGACGAAGACGGTTGAGGCGCCTGAGGAGCACGAGAAGGAGCCGGACGGATATCAACGTACGAAGGACTTATATCAAAGTCGCTATCGCGCAAAAGACTGGTCTGAACCGATTCCGTGTACGAGTTGGGCACCGGCGCAGGCGAAGGGTTTATGCGCAGTACCTCTGGGGATACGGTGGTGGGCGGGTAATTGCTGTCGTTGGTGTTGCCCATGATCCAGTCAGCAGCGCCAGCACCAGCACAAGTACCAGAACCAGTGGCAGAAACATTAGTCTGGTTCTCATATCTCTGATCATCCATAGAGAAGGAGTTGGTCGTGCTAGGTGTGTTGACCGGAGCCGTGGAATGCGTCACGGGATCCAGACTCATCGAGGTCATGGCATCAGAAGCGGCAGACGACGAGATGCTGCTGTAGGTGGTGCCAGTGGGACTAACGCTATTACACCCGATGGCCTCACCGAGGTTAGGCACGCTGGGCTCGCCCCAGGGACCGGTGGTGGTGACGGCGGGAAGACTGTCGTGGAAATGAAGGGGGGTGTTTGTCAATGCAGCGGCTGCTGCTCCTCCTCCCCACGTGTCGAACACGGACCAGGAGGCGGCGTGGTTCGGCTGTTGCTGGTAGTGGGTAGGAAATCCGGTGTCGATAGTGGTGCTGCCGTCGAAGGGGAGCGAATACATGTTGGTAGTCGAGAGGGGGGGCCAGAAGCAAGAATCATTGGCATTGGCATTGGCGTTGGTGTTGGGTGCAAGTACTGCGCCAGATTCTTTGTTCGGTTGGGCAGCGACAGCGTGGTGGGAGTCGTAGCTGTGGTTGTTGCCATGTTGACTCGGGCCTATTTCGTTCCCGCCGGCACCGACGGGCGTAGTTGCAGCCGCCGAGATATACCCAGTTGTCGATGGTTGGGTTCTGACGTTGTGGTGACTGGATCCGAACCCCGACGAGAAGCAGTCGCTGCTGTAGAGGTCCTCGGTCTACGAAAGGAGAGAAAAGATTATTGGCATGCGAGTTACGTACGGCTTATTGTGAGTTTGAAAAAAAGAGGGAAGCTACGTCGAATTATGGAAGAAATGAGAAGGAGGCGACTTACCAGATACTCGTCACCACCGTCAGCGATGTGAGGAAACCACTTTCCGTCGTCCATTTTCGTAACAATATGTGGATGAATGCGTACAAGGTTTGGGGGTTGATTTTGGGCTTGGGAGTGGTGGTGTGGGTGTTGATGTTGGCGTTGAGGTAGATGGGGATGGTGAATGTGAGATTGCGATAGCGCAGCACTCCAAGCTTTGATATGATCGTCGCGATGGAGCTGGGTGAGTCGCCCGCAAAGCAATTGCTGGTGAAAGGCTGCTTCGCGACAAAATTGAGTCTCGAGGGCAGTGGCAGCAGACGTGACTTCTTGCTGCTGCTCGTCCCAGCCGAGCTGGGGCTGCTGCCGGTTGATAAACATATTTTTTCTCCTCTTTCGACGTATGTGCGGCCTCTGGTCCTCGTGTGTCTCTCCCAACACAACAACAATTTCCTAGGTTTGCTCCGCTTGGATCTTGTCACCTCGTCACGCCTCGCCTATTCCTGCTGCTGGTGGAGGGGATACTTGCTCTGTCTGCCGCGAGCACTATGTCGTCTGCCTACCGCTCTTCTCCCCTCTTGCCCTCGACGATGGTACGTGGTTGCAAGGAAAGAGAGCAACCTCACCGCCGCTTCCTTGCTCTGTGGTCTTCCTTAGCTGTCCCTCCCCTTTCTCCTTGAATGCTTCTGCCGGTTCGTCTCGAACCAGTGACCAGCGAGGATCGCTGCCGATGAGTTCGGGAGACCCGCTTTCTCCCCCTTCCCGTGGGGTGGTTCTGGTTATGCTAGAGAGCGATGTTGGGTACGAATGCAAAAGGCAAGAAGGCGACCAGCCTGCCTGGCGGTCAACACAGGAACTACTATGAAGTTCGGTAGCGATATAGGTCGAGGTGCGGGCTCCCGAGAATCTTGTGTCAAGAACACCCCCGTTTCTTTTTCCACACACCAAGGAATCTCCTGCGCCGCGGTTCACGAATTGGTCTGGGAAGAACCTCAGCAGCTCGGGAAATGACTGGATGGCTGGATGGCTGGATGGGTGGGTGAACCGATGAACCAAGAGGCTATGGATGATGCCAAATCACCAGGGGGGTTGGGGAGTTCGGTGGAGGCGTCTCAGGCCCGAGAGTATTGGTATCCAATGGCTCAATGTAATCAATGAAAATATTCGAATTCGAATTATGTCTTTGGTAATTCAGATGGCAAGGCGGCTTTTCAAGGTCTCTTGAAAGGCTTACACAAGCAATGGCAACGACGACGTGAAGACGACAAGAATGGGTATATACTTCAGTATGAAGAACATCCATCCAGAGAACAAGAGAAATGAGTGCTTCAGGCCAACTCGGCCACTCTCTTTTTCTCTCTGCATGGGCTTAAAGAGATTAATCATTCATTCATTATGATTCTTCCCCTTCCAAAATCAATCCCCCCCATTGTCATGTCCGAATCAGGCCGAGTACAGGAGACGGGAGAACCACCCATATTGACCCTTGACAAGTGGGACCATGGGAAGATGTGTGGGAGTCCCGAAGCAGGTCCTTCTCAATACGAAACCAAGATTACCCAATTCGTCTGGCCATAGCCGTCTACCAATCTTGTCTCCCGCCCGCCTATCTGGAGCCGGTCTTTGCTATGAAATCGCCATTGACGTGGAGCCAAGGGTAAAAGTGCATGGATGTCTCCATCTTGGTAACTGCCAGCTGCAGCTGCTGTCATATTTGAGCGATGCGGCTCTTCCTCGTCCGCGGAGCCTCCAAAGTGCATCCGCGGTCGAGCTAAACACGCACAGCATTCTGCAGCAAGAGACAAACCACTACACGATAGCCAATCACTGCGGCTACACCGTAGTGAACACGCTAGCTGGGGAGTATCTCTACGTACATGTCCAAAAAGAGTTATTGGCAGTGTGCTCAACCAATGAGTGGAGGGCCTCTCTTCCCTTTCTGGTTAGCTGCTATGTGTTGTCAGTTCTGGGCTCCTGCCCTTTATCTGCACCATGGGTCTCGCGAACAGGCTTATTACCAGTCTTATCACGCATAGTGATGTAGGTATAATGCAGGCATGTTCTGATGATACTAAGCAAACATCGGGGCCCCGCATTGCCGATAGCCAGATTGGTCGTCCTGATTTCACCACCACGCATCCATGCACCTATCTCCCGCTCGCGCGGGCATCTCTATCGATCTAACGAAAGCAAGCCAATGCCTTGTCAAGATATCTAGAGATCTGTGGGGACCGAATGCCTGGGACGATCAGTTTCCCGAGACATTCCACATGGCAAGTGCTGAATGTGGCGGAGAGACACTTGGAGTCAACCACGCCTCCGCAGTGATGGCTATCGATGCCCTGTCCGGTTCTGGAATTCTGCTCGTCATTATTCTCGCGTTATATCGCGCAAATGTGAAGCTCGAATACGTTTTGTGATGTGTTGAATGCTATACATCAGTTATCAATACGATCGGGTGCACGAGGACACTCCCAGGAACCCGGTTAAATCTTTGCAAAGTTCTCTCCATGGAGCGATATGCATGAAACCAGTCCGGAAACGCTCATCATCACGACATCGCTGTTGCCTGCCGCGAGTGTGATCCCTGCTTCTGCACGAGCCGCGAGGGGTCCTGGTCACGGAGGCTGGGCTTTCCCCGAGAACACTGAGAATCTTCTTTCATCGCTTCGACAGCGTATCATCAGGTACAAGGTGAGCCAATGAGTTGTTTACCTTATAGTACAAACGCTGTACGGCAGCTTGACATGCCTTGACATGCCTTGACATATTGACGTATATAAAAAAACACGGCCGGACGGACGTCTCGAAATAGAGGATCCTTGTTGGCCACCTGAAGTTGCCGGATCGACCACAACAATCTCGGCTTCCTCGGTTTGTTCGGTTGGCGTCGAGGGCGACCTGGGCTGTTCTCGTTAAGAAAACACTACGAGGCTGATGAAAAGTCGTATGCTGATATTCTCGATACGTTTTGATAGTCAAAAGTCCTGGTGTTCCCTGAGTAAAACGGTGAAGCTGCTCCTAGGCGGACTATCAGCAACCTAGCGCAAGTTGATGCAAGACGGCCCATTTGACAAGCCAGCTGACAGGTAATCCACATGAACTGCTAGGGCTCGTTGGCAGTGGGCGAGTACAACGTCAGGCTCCAGACCTAGGCCAACAGCCAGTCATCTATCTCCGCTTGAGACAACCATGGGAGCTGCATATGACAGAACCGTTGATGACAGGATGCTGTGCGACCCATCCTCTGTAGACCAGCACTGAATGGTGTATGGCCGTCCAAGATTGGCCAAGCTCTGCGAGACATTAATCGGAATGGCTGCACGGTACCCGCTGTTGAGCTCAATTGGCCTGTGGTAGTTTTTGGGCCGTGCTTGTGCTACACTGGTCTTTGAACAGCTGCTGCTGATCTGGAGGCTTTCCACGTTGCAATGAGCGGATGGATTCAAGACTTGCTTCCAAGCGATGGAGGCATCCGTAGAGACGCCAACTTGGGTAGAACGAGTCGTCTGCTTGAAGCAGCAGGGAACCCTCTACTTGGCTGGCCGTTGATTGCTTGAGTCCCTGTCTGATGCGTCATGGTCCGCCTGGCCCGTCATCCGGACCGAACGCAGTACCTAGATTTCCTGGTTTGGGCGGTGCCGCTGACTGCGTGCCTCTGCGATGCAGAATCGACTGGCTAATGCGAAGGGTGATTCTGTCCGCTGCATTTTGGCTTCACACTGTGCCATCGTCCCCGGTCTGCGGAACAGCGGGCGGGCGATGCGGTCGGTTGGGACGAGGAAGCCGCGATGTGGCTCCATCATAGCCTTGGTAGAGTTTGGGTGGGTTGTCATCAAAATATCCACTGATCCTTAGTATAATCAGATTAAACAACTTGCATGATGATTTTTCAAAGTGAGATATTGGTTTTCTTTCGGACGACGTTGGAGATTGATGTCGATGTTGGTTGCCTGAGGCTTTTGTCCCTCCTCAACCTGACAGAGCCCCAAACAGACCCTAAGCCAGGTCACTGCAGGAGCTAAGAATAGCGCGCCGCACTAAACTCGACTTCAAAGCCTCTAGGCGATCATAGCGCCCTGGAAACGTCCCCTGATCCCCGTTGACAGCAACCGTCTGCTATGTTGGTGAAACTCAAATTCAGGAGTTATCCAAAATCTTGTGTATCCGACCTCGTTTTACTTCTGCATCCGTCCCTGGTATTTTCAACATTTTCCTTGGCAGAGCCAGCCGCGAAGTGTCTTCAACAGACATGTTCGGGAGAAGAACAAACGCCCTTGATTCGTGATATTTGATTCTTTTTCTCTGGTCTTGTCAAGCGTCGCGTTCCAAAGTTACGTCATGTTACCATCTGGTGACGATGCGCCTCCCTCTGCCCAGCTGCAGCAGCCCCTGAGCATCGCCATCCTTCTAAACTCGTACCGTTCAAAGCTTCTGCCCGCCATTCAGGCGTCGTACGTCCGGGCCATCGGCGCCGTCGCCCCCGATGCGAAGCTGGTCTTCTTCGAGCCCGCAAACAAGGGTATCCTACCCGACCCGGAATTGTTCGACCTGATTGTCCTGGGAGGTGCCAATGTAGATGCCCGGAAGACGCACCCCTGGATCAGGAAAGTGCACGAGTTTGTGCGTCATGTTGTCGTGAGTTACCCAGAGAAGAAAATACTGGGGATTTGCTGGGGTCATCAGACCATTTCCATCGTGTTTGGGGGCGAGGTCGTGGACATGGACGTGCCCGAGGTAAGTTTCCTGTGTAGGTAGATGTATGATCCTGCCATGACGGAACGCTGAATCCCGCTTGTAGATGGGTGTGACCTGCGTCAACCTAACAGATAAGGGGCGCAGCTTTTTCCGCCACACCTCATCATCAACCGGCATGGTCCGGATCCAGCAGCATCATCGGCGCGAGGTCGCCAGAGCACCAGAACCTTTTGTACAACTTGCACAAGGGAATCAAGTGCTAATGCATGAAAATGGCAACATCTTAACTTTGCAGGGCCACCCCGAGAAAGACGCCCAGACAGCAAGGCTGCGGATGCACGACACCACGAGGTGGTTTGGATTTGATTCGGTCGACGAGAAGGCCTGGAGTAAGTTGGAGACGCAGATCGGTATGGAGCACGACGGTGCCTTTCTGTGGAGCCGTATTTTGGATTGGGTGAGGGAGCCTGGACATGCACCTGCCAGCCCGAGAGCCGGACGATGGCTCAAAATGTGATCGGGGTGGACGTCAATCACTTGGACGCGGCAGTAACACGAACAAGCTTGCGGCATCTTCATTGAGTGCAGCTGTCAAGTGGACAGAGGAGCACAGGCCGTATCTATTCAAGGAATCAAGGAAGCCATCTCGCGTGAGACTGAATTGACACGCGTCTACTGGCCCCAAAACAAGTTGACATCTGATTATCTCAGTGGCATAATTGGGAGTTTGCACCCGGGAAGTAGTGAATATGGGCGTGCCGTAGCTCAGCCATATTGGTCATGCAAGGCGGTCTTTGTGAAATCTCAGTAATTTCCAAGCGTCCATTATGCATGTATGCCACTGTTGTATTTGATGCCCTCCCACTCACATCTTTGGCTCAAGTCTCAGAAGAGTGAGGAAGCAAGGGGCCTCAAGGAAATATCCGCAACGCCGAAAACCCGAGAATTGTAAAGCATGAAATGCCTGCCTAGACTCTGGCTTCTCACAGGTTTCGTTGAAAATATTCCACGCCAGGAATGACGCCATATTCTCCCTCTAGGCAAGATATATCAGCAGTTTTGTCCTGTCGCACATGGAAGTGCAGCAAGTATTGGATATAACGCAACCAGGCAACATGCAGTTCTGTTCTAGATTCTTTTAATCAAACCTGTATAGCATGGTGCACAATTGTGTAGTTCCCCCAGGCCAAATAACCGTCGCACAACATCTGTTGCGAGTGTATAAGCCATACTATATTTCTGTGCTCATGCTAGTAATTATGTTGCCTTCTGTTATCTCATCTCCGCCATGGTTTCGTCTCTATTGCTGCAAATATCGAACCGGCCCCCATTTCCCTACTTTCATATGCCAGGCAGTCCAATAATCTGTCTCAACGCAGGTATCCATCTGGGGAGGACGTAGATGGGGTAAATACCTAATAATGCAACGAGGAGGCCAGTTAACTGTAGAACATGTTGTTAGTTTGAGTCCAAAAAGAACACATCTTGTGGTGAAGAATGAAACTTACCTTCTCAAACCAGGTATGGAAGTAAATAGCCGTCATAAGCAACATCCACCAGCACAGCCCAATAACAGCAACCACAAACTTCCCTCCCAGCCCCAGTCCCTGCTCCTTGGCAAGCTCCTCCCCCTCGACCCTCTCTGCCTCAACACCAGCACTCTTCACGGCCCCATCCCCCATAACGATACACCTATCATCCCTCCTCCCCTCAAACCACGCCCTCGCCGCAATCCACGCCATCTCCTGCAACAAAAACCAGCTCCCTAACACAAGCAAAAATACATGCCCAGAGATATCATGCCCACCCATCCACTTGCCTCCCGAAGCCCGACACGCAACAGCAGTCAACACATCCGCCCTATCGGGCTTCCCCTCCGCAACCCTAACCACCGCCCCCTCGCACTTGCCTCCCGTAAACCTGAACCCGCGATCAATCACCGGTGGCCCAAAACACCACTGCGTAACCAGCACCCACCACGCCGTGACAAGCCCCCAACGTATCGCGGCTTTCACTTTCCTCGTCACCGATCCAAGCGACGGATGCGTGAGGAGCAGGACTACGAACGCGGCTGTAATCCATCCCCACCCCCGCTTCACGAAGATGACGTTGAACAGGTTGTCTTTCCGGGCGAAGTAGCTCGGCGCCGAGGCCTGCACGTGCGATTGGCCCGAGGCGTCGTAGGGCGCGGCGCGAGTTTGCGGGCTCAGGATCGAGAAGAGTGTGCCAAATGTGAGGAGGATGGGGTAGACGGCTAGGAGGGCCGTTTCGAGGGGCGTGGGTAGTTGGGGCGGGTTGCGCGCGGTCGGGGTAGAAGTCGGGCGGTTTGTTGCCGAGGCGCGGGATTTCCCCCGCGGCGATGATGGCAACGAGGAGTCATTTGGAGAGACCGTCATGTTTACCGGGCGCGATCGTAGGGAGTAGTCGTCGGCCATGAGTTCTGGAGAGGTGTTTTCGTTGCTGAAAGTCTGGTGTTTTTCAGATTGAGTGTGGAAGCAAAGCAGGGAGGAAGACCGTGTAATTTCTGGAGCTCTGGACCGAAAAGTATTTCTGAAGGTCTGTCAGTCAACTTCCTACGTTCAACGGCAGAACATTGGAGAAGATGCCTTGTGGTGTCTGGTTCAGGGCAAGGTTGAAGAATTTCTGGTTTGATGAACAAGCAAGCCACCTATGACGTTGATGCCTCGTTGCTTCAATTTGGAGCAGGAGCTGATTTGGAGCTTGCTACAGGCCTTGGCACCAGTCATACCGAGGTGTGGCTGAAAAACTAGCGACCACCCTGGAACGACCGAACAAAAACTCTTTGTACTACAACATCGTATTGCTTTGCCACCACATATCACATCCTCGAGACCATGTCACAAGTCACAGTGAAAGAAACCTATTTTAACTGAATGCTATTCATATTGACACTGGCTCATGTTCACACCGGCCCCATATTGCTGAGCCTTTCCTGGTGGTCACAGTGTCGAAAGAAACTTGGGTATCCCACACAATCGATGACCTGTCCTGCCTGCCTAAACTCCTTGACCTCAAACTGGCCATGATGCATGTATGTCCTGTTCCATACCTTCTTAATATCAAAGGACGACGTAAAAAATAAGGTGGTTGTCAAAATGCCACTTAGGGCCAAAAGCAGAAGAGAAGGGAGGTGCGGCGAATAGCGCCCTCCAACAAAAGTTTTGTGAGAAGCGAATACAGGCACGGTGGGTTGGTCGCATTTAGGCTCCCCCATAGGCATTGGAGCCACAGCCTTGATCATAAGTTGTCAAAGTTGTGGGGGCAGTGGGCAGTGACATTGTGGTTGTTGTTGTCGCTGGGGGCACATCGCAGCCTTGTCCGGGCGGAGCGGTTGAAGCTACTGTTGTCGTTGCTGGGGGCACACCGCCGCCTTGGCCGGGCGGAGCAGTTGAAACTATGGAAGTAGTGGGCAGTACTACTGTGGTCGTTGCTGGGGGCACACCGCCGCCTTGGCCGGGCGGAGCAGGCGTCACCTAGGATGCGCTGCAAGGCGCCGTCACGGTTGCGGTGACGGTCACTGTGACAGTCGCGCCGCCTCCGCCTTCAGCGGTTGCAGTCACGGTTCCCGTAGCCGTCGCCGTACCTCCTAGAATCGACACAGTCGTCACATCGTCAGGAGATCCTTCATCGCTATCAGAAGATCCATCCGAAGGGAGAGCGGTTGTGGTTGTCTCGGGGACAGGTACGGCCGTTGTAGGGGTGGCGGCGGTCTCGGCGTTAGAGCTTGCGGACCCATAACCATAGCTAGAGCCGGAGCCAGAGCCGCTGCCGCTGCCACTATCAGAGCCCGACTGGGAAGCTGTAGCAGTAGATGCGGTGGATTCGGTGACAGTAGATGTCGAACGTTTGGTGGTCGCTGAGGCAGGCGCCAAGCTGGAACTCGAGCCCGCGCCGGAGCCCGAGCCCGCGCCGGAGCCCGAACCCGAACTCGAACCACTAGACGAGCCACCGCTAGTTGCGAACTTAGCGATAGCGGCACAGAAAGTGTTGCGGTTATCCTTATCCAGGGCAACCGACTTTCCATCGACGGTAATCATGTTGACTGAAGCCTTAGTGCTGATGCCAAACAACTGGACACTGGAATCCTCGATGCTGACCATGTTGTCTTGGCAACTCTCTGTGTCGAGACAATCCTGGCCGTAATTGTCGAAGAACGAGTAAAGACCACCACCATAAACAAACACCTCAGAGCTGTTCATAACACGGAGACCCCAAGTGCGAGCGCAAGTGTCTGAATCGCCAGTGCACGAGGCGCTGAAGTCGGGATCGGAGAAGTCGTCGTTGACGGAGAAGGGCACCTTGGCGTCGGGGTTGCCTTGCATGTAGGCAGTTTCAGTCTGGATCAATCCAAGGAAAGTGTTGCGGGCATTGGTGAGCTGATAGTTGTAGAGCTGCGAGTGCTCCGAGGCCGTTCCCCAGAACCACACGGGGTTCTCCGACTCAATCAGCACGCCACGACCGTTGTAGATGTTGATCTGGTTATGGTCTTCGAGATCCAGCTCGTGATCGGCAACCCAAAACCAACAGTTCTCAACGTAAACAGAGGCGGTCTTGGTGACGTGGAACATCATGAAAGCACCATAGCATTCCGGATCGGGCGTCGTGGTCACGTTGGGGTTCTTGGAGCACTTGTCGGACTGCAGCTCAGTGCCAGCAGTACCACCAACGCGGAAGTGAACATCCCACAAACCAGCAGAGCCAGCAGAAGTTCCAGCGAGGTTGTATTGCATGAGAACGGCACCGGGAGCTGGACCCTTCGTCTCAAATATCAAGTCCGACATCTCAACATCACCAGTATCACCCGCCTCACCAACTTGGAAGAGGGGGATGGGATTCTTTTCGTCGCTGAACTTCTCGCCAGAAGCCATGATGAGAGGCCACATTTCGCCAGTGATCTTGATATTCTTGGGGACCTTGACAGTATCGGTGATCATGTAGGCGCCATGGTCAAAGTATACAATCTTTTCACCACCGGCATTGTCGTCCAGAATCTTCTGGATCGCCGCCGTGTCATCAGTGGTGCCGTCGCCCTTTGCACCTGCCGATTTGACGCTGACGAAAGTGCTTGCAGCAACACTCTCATATTGGGGCTTGGAGCGGGTAAAGACCTTGCCGTTGCTCATCAAACTCTCGGGCTTGGCGATGGCGTCCTGGGGTGTTTGGACTGTCTTGCCGTTGCTTCCCGAATACTGGCGACCTTGGGCAAATGACGCAACTTTGGAACCGCCGGCAAGCAGGGTGCTGTTGTCTCCACCGTAACGAATTGCAGTGGTGACACCATCGCTCATGTCGACATTGTCCAGAATCAATGTGTTGTTTGTCATGGTGGAATCCGTCTGGTACAAAGTGTTGATGCCGATAGGGACTTGGGAGAACTTGCTGTCAAGCAGGAGGAGAGAGCCAGGCTGGATGTTGCCGACACCACCGCTCGACATGTCGATACCGATATTACCACCGTTGATGTTGACGTTCTGCATATTCCACAGCCAGCACCAGTTAAGATAAATAGCAGTATTACAATTGTTGAACGTCATATTGCGAGTGGTGAACTGCTGGCTGCCGATGAAAGCCCCATAGCCACCACCGTTGAAGGTCAAATCGGCCATGAAACCACCGGAGCCGTTGTCCATGAAAATGCCCTTTTGCGCATTGGCCGAGCTGGTATCCGGGTTCATGTTGAAGACGATGTTCTGCAACGAGGTGGCCTGGGCAACCTGCCAGTGAATACAGGCACCCGTCGAGGCAGGCTGAGCCGTAATGTCAATGACAAAGTTGCGCACCTGGCGGAAGAAGTTGTTCTGGTTGATGTACCAGTTGGAGCCATCGTCCTCGTAAGGATCTGAATCGATGACGGCCATACCCTTGAATCCGGCGGATGCCTTGAGCGTAGGAGGGGTGATGGCATCACCGACGAACTGAGTGTAGTAAGTCTGGATGATAGGCGAGCTGACAAGATAGGTGCCAGGAGGGAAGTAGACCAGAGCGGGGGCATTGGTTTTAGAATCGCAGTTCTTGATGCATCGCGTGCCGTCCTGGACGGCCTTGTTGATGGCGGCAGTGTCGTCAGTGGTGCCGTCGCCGGTTGCGCCGTAGTCCTTGACATTTCGGAAGACCTTGTAGTCGGCCTCGCCAAACGCAGCCGTGCCCTGGCGGTCGATGGTGGATACCCAATAGCTGCTGGCGGTATCTGCGCGAGACTGCACCGCAGTCGTGGGAACGGCTCCAGCAGGAGCGAAGAGTCTCAGGGCTAAAAGCCCGGCTGTAACAAATGAGGACAGCCCCATCTCGACGGTAGATCCAGCTATTCGCAGACGATGGTTCTGAGCTACTCCGATTTTCTCAAAAGAATGTAGTTATGAATGGGCTTGTACAGGTGTCAGCTTTTGCTCCATCGAGTTTGATGAAAAGAGAGGGCTAATCGTGGCGATGCTAATGGGTTGTGATGAAGCAGATGGTATATCGATAGGGAAGCGGAGGCAGGAAGAAATATGCCAAAGAAGGATCTGACTACAAGACAGTCGAGGACAACAGGCCATCGAATGTCGAGTTTTTATAAGAACCAACAATCCATGAGACTAATATTGTTCGTAACTCGAGCAACAATGAATTGCCAGTGAATTGCTCGTGAATGTGCTCGAACAAAGACGGCCCCCGCAACAGCTTGCGCAACAATGAATCACAAATGGAACGATTGATTGCTGTGATCAGGTGCAGAATAATGGGCTTTGGTTTGAGGAATCGGGAATCAAAGACTTACTTACCAGTCACAAATCCTTAGTACTCATGTGTATCAGCCACGAGGTTCAAGGGAGTGTGGGACAGACACAGCCAAGTTCGACTTTTGCCGGGTTTCTTCTTCCAAGGGAAAAAGAGTGTGGATATTGATAGTGAGTGGCGCTGGAAGAAGACAACCAAGAAGAAAGTATTATTGAACGAAAATGAATGCGTCCAGTAAGGGAGTTGTAGGAACAGAAGGTGGTAGCGTAAAGAGGATGTTGAGGTCGTGAGGGTGGTGGGGGGTGCCGAGGAACAGGTCAAATGAAAAGTAGGTTCGGACGCGTCAACTGTTATATAACAGCCTGGCAACCACCAACGGGTACGCCGTTGCCTTACTAAAAAAATCCACTAGAATCCGGGGTCCGTTCCGCGGCTGTTCTTTTTGGAGATTCGTTAGCCAGGTACGACCGGCCCCCAGTGAACATTCATGCCGAATCGATCCCAGCTTGCCAGCATTGGGGTGGCAATTCGATGGCGGGCATTGAATCACCGGCGCCTCTTCGCCAGTCGGGTACCAGTTCCCACCTACCTACTCAACATTGGATGAATTCTTCTTGCGGTATTTCCACGTACGTCAATCCTGGCTACCTACCCCGGCACTGACTCCTGATTCCTGGAATACACTTTAATTGAGAGAAACATGTGGGGAACAGCTGCTCACTTGGTATTCACTGCTATTTCCTCTGGTCATAGTCTGCAAGTCAATCGAGGTAACACCATTGGGTTAGTGCAGAACAATGTGTTTAACCGCTAGCAGCTGGGTCCAAACGAGCTAGCACGAGCGGGGTCCAGGAGCAAGGCGATCCATGGCCGGAATCTAGCATTGACACTGCCCCCGAAGAGCCTAATCTTCAGATGAAAAGAAACTACGACTATTGAGTGGCTGACCAATGTTGGGCAAATAGCCATAGCTTGACTGCCGACAGTTGGACAACTAGTGACTAGAACGGCAGCACAGTTAGCAAACGGACGGCGCTAAAGATCGCCTGCGTTGCGTGGTTCCTGCATCGGGGTCCGTTTCCCCTGCAAGATGATGTGCATGGATGACGATGATCTCCGCTGATCCTCTAGTCTCTGAGCACCATTTCGGTATTTGAGGTTGTTGTCACTGTCCACCCCATTAAGGAGTATTCGAGAGTCATTTACAGTAGTGTGGCAGGACAGAGCGCTTGGCATCTGGTCTAAATTTTCAATGAGCCGTTCCCAAGCAATGGTTTCCACATATTGAAAATGTCTTCTTGCTAGACTTGGAGTCCGAGGAATGCAGGGACTTTGATGTTAGAAACGCCGTCGGACGAGGTGACATGACAGGCTGACAGGTTAGGAAAGCAAAAAGCGACAAGGAAGGGGCGCTTGTGCATGGCGTTTCAGATCAAGTGGCTGGAAGGTGGCTGCTTGGCCGCATTGGATTGGGTGCTGCCGAGCGGGAACCGCTACCCTGTAGCTAGCCCGGGAATCTTATCTTGCTTGGCATGTCAGGGGCAGCCCATCGTTGGCTCGAGCGTCTGATTGATTGGGAAGCACGCAATCTGTCGGTCTTGACCAATTTTGGTTCGTTTCAACGACTGCCACTCCCAGATTACAAGGGCGATTAGTGTGCAGTCAGAGCCGTTGGACAGAAGCATTCCAGGTTTCCTTTGCAAGTACTAGAGAGCTTCGGACCGGAGGGACAACGCATCGTCTTGTACTAGACTGTTGTTATGCGCTGTCATGTCCGCCAATCTTCGCCGCGTGCCCTCGCCTATTGTCACAAGCGCCGAGAGCTGGTATCCGTATCAGTGTACCCAACCTTTGCCCGGCGGGCAGAAACATGCGATGGAATGTTCTGATGAAATGGCTGCACCACACTGGGGCCAGAGAATGTCTGGCGGAAGGGCATGGACGCTGCTGCGCAAGCTGTAAATGAGTAAATGAGCTGCCACTTTTGGAGGAATGTAACGCCCTAGCACTGCCCATTCAGTCAGCCATCTAGATTGCGCAGAAATTCCAGTACCGGGGTAACAAACTCAGATGGTGACTATCACATTTTAATTTACCAGATTCAATTTACCTACATTCTCTGTTAAGGCTCTGCTTCTTCGACAGGAGGTGCAGGTTGGCAACACAAAGGCAGGAATGCATTGCGATCGACACAATATACATGAGAGAAACGTGCTGATCATGTGCATCCCAGATACCACTCATCCGTCAGAGCTTTGATGTATCTTCGCTTAAAAGTCTGTCAGAAGCGCCTTCGGTTCAACGTGGCTTCTTTCGATGCGCTAATCTGCGGCGCTAAAGCTTCCCAGCCATTAGAGTCCTGGGTAAAGGCGGACTTCCACGCCGTTGTTGCTACGAAGTTGGCAAAGGCGATAACCTCGTCCCTCAACAAGTCAAGGCCGCCCAGGTCAAGATATGTCGGCGACAGGCCTTCGCGGTTCTCAGCTCTAGCTGGTGCGGCACAGGCCTCCTCTTTCCTCTTGCTCTTTCCCGCCGAAGTACGCCTTCTAGCCCAGTCGTTCTGCTGCACCGTCAACCAGATGTTTGGAGGGCGGGCTCTCAGTATCAATGGTGGTGCGGTCGCCAAGCGTGGGGTAGAGCAAAATGAGCCTGGCAAGCGGATGAGCAAGCTCTTTCATGTCTCTCATCAGGGCGCCCGGCTGCAATCCCGGCGCCTGCGCTTCCACCATACTGCGCAATCCTCGTCGAGTCGACGTCGAGCTCCCCGGCATGCATTTGAAGCTATTGGACGGTCGCGTAAGCCTCTTCAGCTGCGGCCGGGATTGGGTGCTCGGGCGCAAGGCGGTACTGTACAAGAGCTGAACGCCAAATCTTTCCACGTACTGTTCGATGATGGGCCGAAACACGAGGTCGACGCTGCTAACAATCATGCCGCCACCGTGCAGGTAGATTGCTCCGTGCGCAGGGGTGTGGTTGCCTCTCGGACGCCGGCCGGTGGTTGAAATCGGTATCCATCGATGGTCGTGCCGTCAAGAGACTCAACTTCAATTTTTGTCTCGGTGATACCCCCGACGCGGGGCAGCCAGTTGAACTGTTCAAAAAGCATGTTATCTTGAAAGTTACGAAAGGCGACTGAATCGTCGAAATCGGGCGCCGTGAACTCTCTAACGGGCTTGAAGACTTAGAATTCGGGGTCGGGCTTGATGTTCGCCATCGTATCCAAGTTGGAATCAGCGGTAGGTTTAAACAGGGCATGTGAATTTGAATGACGTGAAGGTAAGCTGTGAGGAGAATATGTTCACAGAATATTCGATGTTAATGTACAATGACCGGTTCTTCTATGGTTTGCCATTCTGCCGCCATCATGTTTGGCATCATGTCAGAACTCCTATCAATCCTTCTGCCTCGGTCTGCGAATGGGAATAGCCTTGCTTTCAGTGACACTTCGCCGTGTAAGCAGCCTTCGCTGAGGCTCTGTGAGTGTTGTATGAGAAAAGACTGAAGATGGATGTCGTCACCCATGGGAATATGTCAGCATAGCCACCATGGGTTTAGCGCACTACATGGCGAGCTTTGGCCGTTAGCAAACCGCGGGTTGTATAGCAAGGTATTGCTTATCGCGAAGCACCGAAGCTTCAGGCCCCCTTGTCATCTATGCGCAACATAACATTGCAACAGCAGACATATCATTGATCGTATGGTACACCTCGTTTCATACATGATGACATGTCACTCGGGGGACACATCATCGCCTCTATCATACTGGTTCAAGAATAGATAATTGTCACTGGCGCACGATTCTAGCACCAATAACTGACTGCACTACGCTGCAAACGCGAACTCCGCCAAGCACCGATTGCCAGAACATTAGACATTTTAGACGAGCACCAGTGTCCACTCATGCCACAGAGAGCTCAGCGCATGAAGAAAAGGGAGATTACGGTCCGCGTTTGTCCAGCCATTCTGTCCAACCGGCCCTGGCGCTGCTATCGGATTACCACTTTATGCATTGCTGGACAACGGTAGCACCAAGGACTTCTCGTGTAGCTTGAACCACGTTGTGCATGAAATGCCGGGCGCGTGTTTCGAAACATTTCTCAGGGGTTCAAGTGTCTGATCGTCCCATAAGTTGCACGAGAGGCGGGGAAGACGGTTGGTCCTCATCGGAAATTTCTTTCCCAGCAAGCAAGTGGAGAGTGGTGGGGGAAAACACGCACGTCGATCCTGAGTGTCTGTTCACCTCTGCTGTAACTGCAACCTGATCGTGGCCATGACATTCGATAATGTGTGGACCAGCTTCTAGCTTCGGCTCCGTTCGCATGCACGGCACTGGGTGGCGAGCTGCAATCGCAACGGACAACTACCTACTTTAGGACTTTTACAAAGATTCACGTATGGAAACACAAGCAAGCTTCCATTGGTGAAACGCGACGACGGACTCTATAAGCGAGAAACATATGACTTGGGAACCAACAGTTGCAGGACGACGTCCCCACGAAGAGAGGCCTGTTGTCAATATCGGCCGAAAGATTGGGCTGATGAACGTGCTTAGCAGAGGAATGTGCCTGATGTTGTGCTCTGCTCGGGGCGAATTCAAGTCAACGCTACTTGCACTCCAGTTAGCTGCGCCGAACGCCCTGACCCTTGTATCTCCGACCGACGACTAAACCTAAAGTTGGTCAGCCATCTCCTGCTTTTCATCAAGATAAAGAACTTGTGACAAAAGTAGAACCAATTTCCGGCAAATATGACATTGTCGTTAGCTACGTGATAGTATTCCTCAGGCTACCATAGTATGCGATTATGGTTCGAAGTAGTGGCTGCATGTGGATGACGGCCGCCCAACACGAAAGACGGGCTGCAGCCATCGGCCGGGGCTTGAAGAAGCGTACACCACTTAGTGTACTGTCATGCCATTCCTTCTAGAAGACTAGCGAGATTCTCAGACATCCGTCCGCCGAAAACAACGTAGGTTCGACGAGATTGATTGATACGAGAAATCATCATCGACCACCTCGAGCCTCTTTCACACATCGGCGACAGCCGCTGCGATTCTAGTGTTTCCATTTCCATGCCCAGATCATGTCACCTGTTGCATAATCAACCGCCACAAACACATGAAGTACATGAGATCCGAGGTCGTGATAAACAAACGGGTGCGGGTGAGTATCCTCGGATGACGACAAACCCGGCAAGCCCATGTTGAGATGCTGTGGGATTTGTAGGTATCACGATCTACACAAAACCTGTAGGCAACTAGATTCTCTTGATATTCGCAGGCTCTATGCTTTGCCTTCTCTACTCTTCATCAGTGGTTGAATCTTCTCACCAAACTTATCCATCCCCTCCAAAAAGTCATCAAACGTCAACATGATACCCTTAGTACCCGGCACCGACGCAATCTCATCCAGCATACCGGCCACCTTCTCATACGAGCCAACCAAGGTGCCCATATTCATATTGACCGCCCCCTCCGGCAGACTAATATTCTGCGCCGTCGAATTCTTATCAGCCTGCGTATCCTTAGAAGTCTGCCCCTTCATCCACGCCAGCGCTTCATGATCAACCCCCTCATTATACAACATCCACTTCGCCTGTGCCTTCTCGTCCGTCTCATCAGCGATGATCATAAACAGCACGTACGAGCCCACATCCCTCCCGACCTTCTTGGCAGCCTCCACCAAGCGCGAGCTCGCCGCTCCGTACGCTGTGGGGGTGTTGATCCCCGACCCCATAGCGAAGTTGTAATCTGCATAATTGGACGCGAACTCGACTCCGCGCCCCGACTGGCCTGCGGCCACGATCTGGATCGGGTTCCCCGGCCGCGGCGACATCTTGCAGTCTTCCATAGTGAAGTGCTTCCCCTTGAAATCCGACACGCCCTTCTCCCAAAGCTCCTTCATGACCTGCACATATTCCGTCGCGTAATCATACCGGTACCCAAAATACCCATCCCCTGGCCAGAGACCCATCTGTGTGTACTCCGCCGCCTGCCACCCGGTGACTATATTGATTCCAAACCGACCAGGAGCTACGGAATCAATCGTCGTCGCCATGCGGGCGACAAGCGCAGGCGGCAGCGTGAGAATGGCCGTCGAGGCGAAGAGTTTGATCTTTGTGGTCACGGCCGCGAGGGCCGACATCAGCGTGAAGGACTCGAGGTTGTGGTCCCAGAATTCGCTTTGGCCGCCGAAGCCGCGCAATTTGACCATGGAGAGGGCGAAGTCGAAGTTGTATTTTTCGGCTTTGAGGACGATGGACTTGTTGAGGGAGAAGCTGGGGTGATATTGTGGCGAGGTGGTCGAGATTAGCCAACCGTTGTTGCCGATGGGGATAAAGACACCAAGGTCGACAGGGGCCATTTTGCCTTGTTGCTGTGGGAGATTCTGCGGATTCGCGAGATGGGGCAAGTGGGATCTATGTGTTCGAGATGGTAGAGCTGTGTGTGTTTGAAGTAAGATGTCTATATACTCGAGGTAATGAGGCTGTAGCCGATGACAGTATATCCCGATTGCGGACGTTGCATCTTGCCTTTTACGGCATGCTGCGTTATCGCGTGGACATGCGATCGTTACGAAGCCATACTCGTTATCTTCGGCATATTTCCCGGTCTCGTAGTTTCCCCGCCATGGACGACTGCGCAAGTTGCGGCTGACAGATAAGGGACTGTTGGAGATATTGCCCAGAGATTCGATTCCAAGCTGTAATATTTGGAAAAACGAGCCAAGCTGATAACCGCCATCAGAATCGCGCGCCCAATGAAATACTTGTCCCCGAGACCCGACTCTCGGAAGGGCTCCGAGATTCTTCGGGGTTAATTATTACGGCACAATGCGGGACGCCAGAGTCATTAATGAGTAGTACGGAGGCTTCAACATGATGAATGATACATTGTTTGTTTATTGTTCACTTGCAGAGCCTTATCTGCAGCCAGCTACCACCAACATCCATGTTGTCGCCTGCCTTGGTTTACGAGATATTCGGAGCGGCGTTGGCCCAGACTTCCTGATATAGGGACTAACAACCCATGAGTGGACATACCAATCACATAATCCCTGTGAGATACTCTTCTAGTTTCAGTATTCATCTAAGATAGTTACTAGTTATGTAACCAGATGAGATTGCTGTCGGGAATCGATATGGAAGCTCGAAGACTGAGAAACTGGGAGTATCTTTTTCTGTACTTAACCCAAGACGTGATATACGTGGTGTAATTATCAGATATGCGCAGGAGAAAAGTTGCAAGCGATGCGAACAAGCATCATAGTTGGCAGATTGGACAGAGATATTATTCACTTCACTACCAAAACCCAGAAGCTCCGTAGGGACTTTATGGGCCGAAAGGGGGCACACTTCCCCAAAACTCAAATGAACTTTCTCACTCTATTTAGTCTGATGGTAAAGTAAAGTCTACCAAAATCTCCTATCCAGCTTGTCTTAACGGGTGTTAAGTTGGCAATGTGATGGATTACGAGGGATTTAGAGAAACCAGTGTCAATGTACTCTTTTATGTCTGATGATTGACTATGACGGTCTTTTCTTCGATCATTACATGATTTGAAATTCGATGTCTGCTCAGAGTGCGTTTTGGTTTCAGATATGTAGGTGAAAACACGGCATGGTGACTAACACGGGTGAAACTGCTCTAGTACGACGCGGCTCACATTTGTCCACGACTTAGACTAAATTTCTAGCTATTTTAATTTTCCTCAAGATGTATGTTTGAAATTCAGGTGTGTCATCACCAAGTCCAAAGTCTCCAGGGGAGATACATTGCGAACAAACTCGGCTCTGGAAGTATGCAATCATATTGCCAGAGAACAAGACAGAGTTGTATGAATAGACACTAGTGTGAGAAAAAGTCGTCGGACTATACTACATCTCGGGATGAAGACGACGAACAATAAGTGTAGCAAATAAATCATGACTATTAGGGCTGAGTTAAAAAGCCAAGCCTGTCAGCTCATTTCCGACGTGTGGTAGCTTCAACCCATTCTGTCAGGGTGCAAATTATCATTACCAAACTGGTTACCATATTGGCTTCATCCGGGTGATTCCGTAGTTGTTCGTAGATGTCACGAAGTTGACTACTTGCATACAAGTGACGGCCCAAAGGCGCGCGATGTGCTCCGGCCGACTGAATGCTGATGCCGCTTCGATGCAAGCGGAGTCGGATTGGAGGTTATCATGGCCGCCGTTACTCGACGTGACCCGAGAGAAGAAAATTTTCTGTGCATTCTGAACTGATCAGCACCATGTTCCAGTGTGATGGTTAGAGTCACTTGACTAACTGCAAGTCAGCTGTTGGATAGCCCCGAGTATATGTGTACGCCAACCCGCTTTTAGGCGGGCTAATGCAGCACATGTCATCGAAACGACTATGAGTGGTCACTATCACGAACACTCTACTATCTTATCTAAAAAATCGTCGACTGCAAGTGGGGCGAAGTGCAGCTGCGGGACGGGCATAGAGTTAGTTCGAACTTTCTCAACAAAGACACCTTTTTCGTCTGTTTTCACTGCTTCAACTTTGCATTTAACCTCCCGCGCCAACGCAATGGCCCATTTTGAGACGGCCGCCACTCCCCAGCGTTCATTCTGAGATCCAGATAAGAAGACTGAGAAAGCTCGTCCAAGGCCGTCAAGATGCCCCGCATACCCCGCATCCCCCTCCCCAGCCTCCCCGCGCGTCTCAAAGCCCTCCCAGCGCCCACGATCCGGATTATATCCCTCCTGATAGTCGTCAACCTCGTGATTTGGGCCGCCGTCGGCATCGTCCTCCACTACTACCCCGCCATGATCACGCCCGCGGTGCTCTCCTACACCCTGGGCCTGCGCCACGCCCTAGACGCTGACCACATCTCGGCCATCGACCTTATGACACGGCGCTTGATCGCCTCGGGTCAGCGGCCAGTGACAGTAGGCACTTTCTTCAGTCTGGGCCACTCGACCATCGTCATTATTACGTGTATCGTGGTGGCAGCCACCTCGGGCGCGCTGAGGGATCGCTTCGAAAATTTTCAATACATAGGCGGGATCATAGGGACGAGTGTCAGTGCCGCATTTTTGATTTTGCTTTGTCTCGGGAACGGTTGGGTCCTGTACCGGCTTGTGACGAGACTGAGGCAGGTGCTGAGAGAGCCGGACCCGCATCATCCTGATGGCGAGGAGGACGAGGGGGGTGAGGATCGGGCGGCCATGGATTTGCAGCTTGAGGGCGCGGGGTTCATGGCGAATGTGTTTCGGAAGGTGTTTCGTGTCGTAGATCGGCCATGGAAGATGTACCCTTTGGGCGTCTTGTTTGGGCTGGGCTTTGATACGTCTTCGGAAATTGCCATACTGGGAATTGCGAGTATTCAGGCCGCCCAGGGCACGAGTTTGTGGGTTATTTTGATATTTCCCATTTTGTTCACCGGTAAGCTTCCCAAGATTCCTAAGAGTCCCTGGAAATATTGGTTCGTGTTTCTCATCAGTCGCAGCGGGTATGTGTCTCCTCGACACTACGGACGGGGCTCTCATGATGTCACTCTACACGTCCAAAGCCTTTGCCCGCGACACGGTGGCTATTCTGTACTACTCCATTGTCTTGACGGGCATCACTATCTTCGTCTCCGCCTTCATTGGAATAATCCAGGTCCTTTCGCTTGTGCAAAACGTGGCCGAGCCCGAGGGCAGTTTCTGGGACGGCGTAAGTGCTATCAGCGACCATTTCGAGATCATCGGCGGCAGCATATGTGGTGTCTTCCTGGTAGCCGGGCTTGGGTCGGTGCTTGTCTACAAGCCTTGGCGGAGGAGAATGCGGCGCCGATAGGCGGCACAGGTGTTTTCCTCCGATGCTGACGGCGAGTTTCGGGACGGGCCACCGTCGAGAGAACCGGATTTGATCAGTGTGGAGTCAAGGTAATAAGGGTTTCACTGGAACGATTCCGGCAAGAGAGGTCGGAAATCCGTGGGTTCTCGTGGCTATGTCCGGGGCTAGCTTCACTCCAAGAATCATGGGATAGATACCAGTTTGCTTTGCAAAGAGGCTACTTAACACTCAAATGGTTGCTGAATGGTGTCACTACACGTTAGACCGACCAAGGGAAAGACTTTACGGGGCAGTCATGACATATTCCAGCAGAAGTAAGGGACCACTTTGGATTGGCGCTCATCCTATGGAAAGGTATATAGTATAGTAAGAGATCTATTTCTATTAGATGATGTTTTGTAGCGTAAACACATTTGGTAGTTAGCTCCTATTGCGTGGTACAGATAATGGATACTTTGACTTGGCGGCTGGATAAATCTTACCAACATCATTCATGCTGCTTCGGACTTTTGCACCTTCCTAGAACTTGCTCGTCAGCAATGTGCCCAGTTCCGAGCTCAGCTCAGCTGCGACTGTATTTCGTCCAGGAGCTTTAGAATGGTTAAGGGCAAGTATTCTCCGCTCACAGCACATAAAACATGAAGCATTCAAGGGACTGTTGTCAGACAGAGCAGAGAGACTACGAACTATATAAATTGGAACCCATTCATCTTATAGTTTCTTTACATTTGTAGCGGCTTCCTCAAATGAGGCCATAGGCCCCTTGCTGCTATCGTAACGCACACTAAATACAACGACGCTCGACGTATAACGAGACAAAGACTAATCGCCTCCATACAAAAAGCGTTCAAAGCTAACATAGACGCCAACCGCATCTGTGAGGACCGCAATGGCCTCTGGGGAGTGACCACAGTGCCTCGGCCCCAAGCAACATAGGTCAAATAGGCCAAATTGCATAACCGGAATACCCCCGAGCGATTAGTCCAACACGACAAACAGGTTCAACAGCGCTGACCAGGGATAAGCAGGCCCGTGGTCTCGACGTTGGTAACATTGATCATGCGGATACTCTTTCTGGCGAGTGTGCATGCTCGCGGCGCAACTGGGGTTTGGTCGATGCGTTAGGCCCCTACTAGGCCAGAGAGAACGGCTGATCAGCAACAGAGAGACATGACAGGAAGCGTTTATGTGACGACTTGATAAGGCAGAAAAAGCAGCACCATGTAATCATTAGTGGTCATTTGAAGCGTCCTGAATGAGTGTGCAGAATTTTAGTATTCAGCACGTCCTAGTGATGAGGTTCGGGCGGCAGCTGTTGGAGCCCCATTACGGGAATATGTACATATGAAGAAATTGCAAATACGTGAAGCGCCTAACCGCATGTTGTCCGTTTCCTTTTCTGGCGTAAAGGCAAACAGAAAGCCAGAAAAAAAAGCTGTTTGTGTTTATGTTTCCCCTTGTTCGTCTAAGTGATAGTGATAGCGGAAGTGAAGTTGCGGATATCAGTCATGCCAGAAGCCTGTTGCCAATCGGTTAGTCCTCCACTCTTCTATGCATCTCACAATGATCCCGCCTAACAGATCAAGCAGGCAGGGAAGAAAAAAGGGAGAAGTAAAACTTACCCCGACCAAATAAGGCACAGCAGCAACCAACGTGTAGTTCCCTTTAGCCTGCGTAGCTGGGATCTTAACATCGATGTTGTAGTTACCCGGGTCTGGGTTATCGGGGTATATCGTGTTGTAGGTGATCTGAGTTCCGAGGCAGATGGTGTCGGGGCACGACCTCGGATCAATAGTCGACAGGCCCCAGATGATAGAGAAATCCTGCCAGTTCTGTATGTAGATGGCCACGTCGAAGGTCGCGGTGATGGTGCTCCCCGCTGCGGCGATGGAGGGGGCCGTCATGCCCACTAGGTAGGCGGACACTGAGGGGAGGGCGACTAAGGTGGCGGCTACGAAGGTTTTGAGCGATACCATTTTGACGGGATCGTTTTTGTGTAGCTTCCGATAGTTGTGGATTGAGATTGGGTGATTGTGATGTTGATACTGCTTGTTGGCTTGAGAGCGAGTTATGTTGATGGTGATAAATAAGAACCTTGATTTTGGAGAAAACAAGCCGATATATATGCAAACATCAACTTGCACTTCATCTTCATCTCATCAGCACTTGTCTGCTCTAAATCGTGTAAGCCGCGGCCCGTTGCCTTTACATTGATCTATAACGAGTGCGGCTGAAAATTGTGAGAATCGAGGCGAACTTTCAACTAATGTCATCCTCCAATGAGGAAACTTGTTCGTGTTCAGAGTCGTAGCTTACCGGCACTTGACTAGCCAAGCTGAGCAGAACCCGTTGTAATAGGCGATGATCAGCGGGGTGTAAGATTCGCGTTTGTCCGCCCTGCATCTGCACCTACCCCAGATTCTAGAGTTGTCAATTTTGCCAATTATAGAACGCCTCCAGCGGCCGACTCGCAGGGGTGTTTAGGCCCGAGGTTTCAAGGTCGTCGTGTTACGAGCCTGGGCCTGACCATTCGCATGACTTCGCCTCTTTTTAGGATCGGGATGAACTAAATTAATTGCCCAATCTTGTTGCTGATAGCGATTGACAACGTTACTTCTAATTGAATCCATCTCGAGGCCTCCGTGCTGTTGCATTGGGTTCTGACGGGAATACCGTAATAGTGGAAAACATGCCATAGGTTTGGAGCACAGCATCATGTGGTAGTAACAATCGATTTTGTCCGCCAATGGGAGCGGCGCGCTGTTCCGCAACGACGACATACGTCGTTGAATAGATAGTCCACCATATCAGATGGTTGTTAATCCGCCATCTGGCTCGGGTCGAGAGCATTGACTGATGATTCCAATACGTAGCGATCCATTACGGCAACGACGTTGCATCCATACATTAAATTCAAGGTTTCTACGGATGCTCCAGTCGTGCCTTGCAATTATGTCGATATTGAAAAAAAAAAGAAATTGATGGCTTTTTCCGACGGAGGCATGGTCTATTTTGGCAGTGGCTAGCTTCTGAGCACATTCGTGAGACGACGGCAATGCTCGAAGCAGTGATGAACTTAGATCCTGTAAGAACGAAGTCAACTACGCCTCTTCAGAAGTACCCTTGCCGTCTCTCGATCTCGTACTGGATATGGCACCTTCTGCTTCCAGCCGCTGTTCATCTTTCCTCGTCAGGTACGACAGACCGCCCGTCCAGACCGCCAAAGCGATTGAGCAAGCAATCATCGCCCACATGCCACGCTATAGGTAATAACGTCAGCCCCGTTATTCAATCATGCAGAGATAAACACAGGGATGAACTCACCTTAAACCACGGAGCCATCGATGCTCCATAGAAAAGAATAGACCACCAAGCATTCACCGCATTCGACCCTACATTCATACCCGCCAACACCACAGCCCGGAACATGTGCTCCTCGTACCGCAGCGCATCGTTCGCCCACGCGAAGAAGGTAGCCTGACAAGCGTAGACCGACCCGGCCCAGTAATAAGCACCGAACACGATGGCCGTCGAAGCAGGGTTCGTCGGATCCTTGGATGCCACGAGGATCATGGCCGACGTGGCGATGCCGGTGATCCCGATGAAGTACCCGACGAGGAAACGCTTTCCGCTGAGGAAATCGGTGAGTGTGGCCCAGAACAAAGTGGATATGATGCCGACAGCGGGGACTCCCGTCGGGTAGTTATTAAGCTGCGAGACAGTGTACTCGTTCACGGGGTGGCTCTTCAAATACAGTGACAAGAGGGCGTTGGAGCTGAAGGACTCGGTTTCGCCGGCGATGATCCATAGGATGACGAAGCCCCAGAAGAGCCATGAGGTGAATACTTTCTTGAAGAAGGCCCACGAGATAGGAGACTTGTCTTCGACGGTTGGCACGCGTGAGACGGCGAGGGCTTTTTCCTCCTCGGTGAGATAGAATGCTGTCGTGGTCCTGGGTGTGTCTGGGAAGAAAACGTAGCCATAGACGGCAACTGGGACGGTGATGAGACCATCGATGCTAAGCGGGAGTCAGAATTTGCTCAGATATCGACGGCAGGGCCATGGAGAGTCGTCGGCCATGCATCGGGAGTAATATTTCCGACAGCTTCCAGCAATTGGCCGTGGCAGAACGCCCTGGGCATGGAATTTATGCACACGCCGGGGATCACTTACATAAATAGCCATCGCCAACCAGTAAGACCTTGCCGATTGTGCAAGCTAGAATAAATACCAGCTAATCCACACAAGTCAGTTTCAAGCACAGATGGCAATCCAAAGCAGACCTTACTCTGAATGAAACCTCCAATCATAGTACCAGCAAGCCCACTAGCGGTGAATATCCCGGACCGCTTTCCTAGCTCTCGCTCGGTATACCACGATCCAAGAATGTAGTGAGTACCAACAAACGTGGTAGCTACCAAAAGGTCAGTCAATCAAGAAATCTCCAGACATGCAGCTCTACTACCCACCCTCAGCAATACCCTGAAAGAAGCGAATCGCCATAATAGACCCCGGCGCATGCACCGAAGCCGTCACCATGGTCAGCCCGGCCCAAATCAACATCATGGACGGGAAGAAGAGCCGCGGCCTGACGTATTGCAGCGACATATTTGCGGGAATCTGGCCGATGACATATCTAAAACCCATCTTAGTCGACTGGATCCCATCTGTTCGCAATCGGAAAAGACGGGCGATTCATACCCGACGGTGAAACATGTATTGATCTGATTATACTGGTCCCCCACGAACCCGAGGTCCTCTTTCATGCCGGAGACGTAGGCATTGGCGAGGTTGGAGCGATCGAGCTGAATTGCAGTCAGTTTGTCGATTTCCTTATTTCTGTGAAGCGTCTATAGATGGGGGGGGGGTGTGCTGTAGTGAGAGTGCACGTACGTAATTGGTAAAGTAACTCAGACAGCAGAATGTCAGGATGAAAAAATCAATCTTCCGGACCAAGGCTCGCTCACCGGGCTGGTATTCGGAGTGAAAATACTGCCTTAGTTTCGCCATGGAAGTCATCTTGGCGCCGGTTTCCCTGAGGGTGTTAGAGCAATTGGAGGAGAAGCTGTCAATGAAGCTGCATGGCGAAGGCGCTTCTCATGTATCGAACAACAAATACCGGCGGTCCGGTTCGTCGCACACGCCGACTTCAGCTTACCACGACATGGACGTTACCCCAAGCAGTTTTCGGAGCCGCATTTGCGATAAGATGCTTGGCAATGTCGGTCTTCAGAGCAACGTTGAAATGATGGATAAGTATCAACACCAGCGGCTGACGCCGTTGCATGGAAGCCGGGTGGTGAGATTTCTCTGATATCAAGTGTGGGTTTGCAGATAAGTTACCGCTGTGGCTGCTGCAGCGTTGAATGAAAGATAGATCCACTCTTTATTAAGCCGCCCTGCAGTAGATTAACCTTGGGGTGGTTCGTTTCTCTCCTCCGGATTCGATGCATCATGACACCGACGCGCTCCAGTCGGGTACTTTGAATGGCCAGTTCATTTAAGCACTAATTAAACCGCCAAGCTGATGCATGTCTTTGAAGCTCTTTGGTTTTCCCCAGGGGAAATGCCCTGCTCACTTCAAAGCACTGATATTCCGATCAAGAGTTTCGTTGCCGTTGATGACGCGTCAGCTATGCAACCGCAAGAGCAAATAGCTCGCCGCGTACAGCTTGTCACTTCCATCAGCTCCCCATACTTGATCATGAGGTCTCTACCCATCAGAGCCGTCGCAGCCGACCGACGAGCCAAACAATAGCGAAAGCCCTAAACGTGACTAGTTCGATTAGTACCTCAGTCGCGGTATCGGATCGCCCGAACGATGACATCCTATCGGGACGCAGCAGCTTACCAAGGTGTCGGAGCCGTAGCTAAAGTCGGAGGTGGGGGGTACAGCTTCACACAGCAAGTATTTCGCAGGATATAGACGTGAAGTCGACCATAGCCTCCTTGGAGTGTCTCACCATGCTCTCATCTTCATTCTCATCCTCTTTTTCGTTCGTATTCTCCAACTTATAAGCTAAGTTATCAATCATCATGACCTTGACAACGTGGGAAACTCTTGCCGCAAAGAAGCGCCAGGCTTTGCGCAACTCCATCCCGCCGGAGTGGATCGTCCCAGAACACCTCCTGCCGCCCGACAGCCAAGAAGATGTGACTGGATTCCCAGAATCTTCGGGCTGGTTCACTCCTGAAGAGTTAGCCATCACTAATTCGACTGCGCTGGAGTTGCTACCCAAGCTTGCCTCCGGCGAGCTCAAGTCCGAGACGGTAACGCGGGCGTTCTGTAAGCGAGCCGCGGCAGCTCATCAACTGGTACGTCTTCATTTACCAACTAACAAGCATGAATATTGATCCCTTCAACCCAAAAGACAAATTGCCTCTCAGAAACCTGCTTCCCCCGCGCCCTCGAAACCGCCCAAAAGCTAGACACCCACCTATCCCAGACTGGCCAACCCATCGGCCCTCTGCATGGTCTCCCCATCTCCCTCAAAGACAACTTCAACCTCGCCGGTCTCGATGCCACGGTCGGCTTTGTCTCGCACATTGGCGACGCCGCCAAATCTGATTCCGCCCTAGCCCAGCTCCTGGCCAAGGCAGGCGCCGTCTTCTACGTGAAGACCAACGTGCCCACGGCCATGATGATTGCCGAAAGCGTGAACAACGTCTTCGGCCGGACGGTGAGCCCTCTGAACCGCAACCTGACCTCGGGCGGCAGCTCCGGGGGGGAATCGGCTCTTATTGCTTTTAAGGGAAGTCCCTGGGGCATAGGCACGGACATCGGCGGTTCGTTGCGGATTCCCGCTGCTTGCACGGGGATCTTCACGTTAAGGCCTTCGTTTGGCCGGTTTCCGACACTTGGGTGCCGGTCGGGTATGCCGGGACAGGAGGCCGTGCAGTCCGTTAACGGCCCTCTAACCCGGACGCTGGATGATCTCGCGTTCTGGGCGAAAACGGTGGTGGATTCCGAGCCGTGGCATGCTGACCCGAGGTGTTTGCCGATTCCGTGGCGGGAGACCGCCCTCGAAACAAACCCCGGCAGTTGTAAACTAAAAATCGCCGTCATGTGGGACGACGGCCTGGCGAAGCCGACACCGCCGGTTTCGCGGGCGTTGCGGGAAACGGTCGAGAAGCTAAAGGCGAAGGGACACGAGATCGTGGAATGGTCATCGGTGGATCAGGATGAGGGGGGCCGGTTGCTGAAGCGCATGTTTCTTGCGGATGGGGGGAAGGCGATAAGAAAGGAGATTGAGAGGTCGGGGGAGCCGTGGATGGAGGAGCTGGCGATGTACGAGACTGCTACAGAGATTGGGGCTTATGGTGAGTCGCTCCCACCTCTCCTCTTGTTTGACCCCGTTTGTTTCTCCCTTTGGGTTGGCAATAGGGACTGACCATGAGAATGGCCAAGGCTGAGACTTGATGCTTACACGGGTGGCCGCGTTCTACAGAGTACTGGCAACTCCATCTAGACCGTGTCGCCTTCCAGAAGAAGTACCTCGACCGCTGGGTCGCGTCGGGCATTGATGCTATTCTGTGCCCAACGACGCCATATAGCAGTGTTGAGAACTCCAAGTTTAAGCATGGTAAGTCCCCCTAGTTGGTAGCATTTTCACTCGTCATGGCAAGTTTTCTAATCAGAATGTGCATGTAGTTGGTTACACAGGCGTCTACAACGTCCTTGACTATTCCTGCATCTCGTTCCCATGTGGTATCAAGGTGGACTCCAAAATTGACTCCGCGCCGGGTGATACGTACGAGCCCCTAACGGAGTTGGACAGGACGATTCAGGCCGAGTGTAAGTTGTCTTGTTTTCCCTAATCCTCGTCATACAGGTAATTAATGCTGTACGTCAGATAATGCCGAGGCTGTGCACGGCATGCCCATAAACTTGCAGCTCGTGGGTCGCCGGTTAGAGGAGGAGAAGGTCATCGCTATGGTCAAAGTCGTTCTGGATGCAACTTCATAGTTCTGGATTAATTATACGTCTGGAGAAGAGGTAGGTTCAGTAACGCGTTGAAAAGAAAGCGCGACTGTCTCCGCCATCCAATTCTGAAAGACATGGATAAGACTATGCTTCGTGATAAATGATGAGAAATAAATAAACTGTGTCAGGTTGCCATTTTGTGTTGCCCGTAATTATGTACACGTTATTCCTAGAAACGGAGCCAGAGGAAAACGGCAGTCTGACAAAAGTCGCTGAATAATACAGTCCCAACAACACCTGAGTAGGCCTCAACCCAACATTTTCCAATCCTGTTAAACTAATCCCGCAGCCCAAAACACCAGATATTACAACATAATTAGGGCGGCCTACCATTAGCAACTCCACAAACACATAGATACACATCGCTGCCAGCGATATTGGTCAAGAGCAAACTAGAAGTAGAACTGCTGTTGCGGAGGCTGGCCTGGTGGAGGTTGAGCCATAAAATCGAAATTCATGTCCGTGCCCGTATAAAAGGGATCGGGCGATTCTATTCAGGCCGAGTCAGCATTGTGTGTACTTATTCGGGTAGAAATGAGGAAGAGCTCAGGCTTACCCCAGAAGATGGAATCATACAGATCCATCGGTGACATGTACGTAGCCGGGTCCATTTGGCTCATGTCGGGGACGCCGACACCCTGCTGCATTTGAGGCGGGTACGGTATCGTCCTAAACAAGACATTGTAAGCATTAAATACATCTATCTTCATTTGTGCAGAGAAATGAACTTACGCCGCGAAGTCAGGCAAAGTAGCCCCAGCCCCATTCTGCAGCTCCGCCATAGCAAGAGCAGCATCTTGATGAGGGTCCAGCCCCGGTTGAACACGAAGCTGGGGATTGATGTTCTGCATGTTCTGCATGGGCGGGTTGGGCGTCCGGGACCCGGATGGCACCTCGCTCTTGAGGCCGGAAAGGCCTTGCAACGAGCCGTAGTCGTAGATATTTTTCAGGGCCGTTAAAGCTCTCGAGAGGGGGCCAGATAGTTCGATGTCCCTTTCACTCCGCCGGATGTGACCCGGTGAGGGGCTCGATCTGTCTCTGGCTGCCGCGGCCGAGAGAGCGGAGATGAGGTCGCCTTGTAAACGGCGCACTTCCGGGTCTGTTTTGGTTTCAGTCAAGATACCGAGCAAGACTGCGGAGGAAAGCCCGTGGTAGGTGAAAGCCCAGCTGCGCGTGGGAATGACAGAGATGTTGTGCATAGACAAGAACATCTTGACTGTCTCGGTCAGATTGACTCTGCACTTCTCGGCTAATGTCTTCTTTTCGTCCGTATCCAAACTCGTGCAGTCACTTCGTAGAGCTGGGCGACAACAGACGGATACAACGAAGGAAGTGTGAAGACGTAGCGCATAGTGCTGCAGCCGATCCACGGCGGTCTTCAAGGCTTCCCTGCTTCGCAACTGGGGATACACCCTCTCCCGAAGAGACTCGACCTCCCGACAGTTTTCAACGATGCTGTCGTAGGTACACGCCGCAGTAGCATCGGGATTCAGCTTTTCTGATATGATCTGGCACAGATGGTACATGGCCTCCAGATAAGAAAATCCTTGCACGGTCGAGCTTGGCGATAATGGAATCGGGCAGCATTGGATGTTCGTCATGTTTGGACTGGAGGAGTAATCAGTAACGACAGACGAGTTTGCTAGGAGTTTGCGTATTACCGGTCAAAAGATAAGGACGTTAGTGTGTCGTGCCATTGGCAAGTCCACCTGAAAATTGTTAGATGAAGACGCAAAGCACGGAAGCTACATCGTACCAGAGTTTTCTGCGCACGTAATCCTTGACGGACATGTCGGTCGAGCTATTTTCCCGGCTATCTTGAGGCGGTGTTCGATGCAGGCCCAAAGATTGTGCCAATCTACAGGTCAAGGCAAGCAGTGCCCACGAAGCTTCGGCCTTCATATCATTCAAGAGCACGAAGCTAGTCATGAGGAGCGCTTGAATCGAATCAAGGTTGGGTCTAAACGTCGACTTAGCATGTCCAACATCTCTAACATAAATACCATTGTCTAGAGGGGAGGTCATACCGGAGGAGAAAGTTGCCAAGCCTTAGGAAGTGAAACGATATCTGCAGATACTTCTGGGAATCTCTGGTCCTGATATGGTAAGGGGAGTCATGGTATTGTGACCCAACAGCAAGAACGGAAAAGAGGATGGCCAGCCAAGATGCTGAAATGGTTGGTCTGGCATGTGGAGCAGCCGCTTTGGCACTTTTTGCCCGTTCTTCTAGATAGATCATGAGTCGGGATTCAAGGTCATCGATATCAATGACAAAGCCCCAGAAGGGGTGAGGGACCTCTTTGTACGATTTGAAGAGTCTAGCACGACGTGTTCAGCATGCCAGCCTGTAAATATCATGATATGGTGACTTACTTGATTATCTCGCGGTCCGATGGCAGCTCGGCCGAGATCTCCTGTGTCAGTCTATCCAGATGGTGAGACGACATGAGGGGAAATGGTGCCGAATTGTCGAGGCCCCAGATGGGACGCATATCTCGTCGTATGTCGATGCCATCTTTGGTATCGATAGGCGAGGGTTGGTCCCTCAGAAGAGCTGGGATGGAATTCTGCCCAACGTAGCGAGGAATCTCAACAGACTCAGCCGAATCTAGTAAGTTGTAAGTTTGGGGGTGAATAAATCAGCAGTTTTGACGTACCCAAGGCACGAGGCCAGCCGTTGGACTGATGATCGCTCCCGTGCTCATGATCATGGCGGTGGTCGTGATCATGGTCTACACTGTCATCGGGGGAATGCGGGCGTTTCTTCCCAAGGGAGGCTTCAGTGGAAGTAGACCCTGGCTTCGCCGTGTTGGTGCGATTTGGCTTATAAGAGCATAGTTGCGGATGCTCCCTCTTGACGCAATTTTCGCACGGTTGTTTGTTGTCACACTTCACTTTCCGCTGGCGACATGGCCAACAGGCGGTTCCTAGAAGACAAGGTATCGTGAGTAATGCTGCTGACTCAGGCACCCATGGTGGGGGACTTGTTTAAGATGGACGACACTCGTGGGGAACAGAAAATATCAAGTCACGAGAGCGAGAGATGCGGATGTTGCATACCATATCGAACTTTACGATGCGAGTGAATTATGCGGCTAGCTTCCTCTGGTGTCAGATCCTCGACCGGGACCTGGTTGATGTCTGACGGTTCATGTCCGGACATGGACGATTCTCTCGGGGCTTGGCTTTGGCTCCGCCTTGACTACCGCTGCCGGGCGCAGGTTCCTATCGGTACTATCGGTGACTACTCTGCCGATGCGTGAGATAGCAGCCGAATTGATTGCGAGCTGCCGTATGCGTATTGGGTTCCAGGGTGTCTGGCTGATGAGATTGATGGATGCACTTGCTAGCTGCACTGTGAGTGTTACGATGCCGAAAATCCGAAGAGGCCGAAGATTGAACCAGAACATCTGGTTCCGTCCTGGCAGCATGTCTGCAGCTTCCAGTTGGCACTAAGCTCGATGTTAACTAGCTTACCCGAGTACATCCCACTTCTTCACTGTTGCGAAACCTTGCCCATTTCAATCCAATCTACGCGCTTTGTCATCCGGAGCAACGCTTTGAGGGGTGGCGCAAACTCCAGCAAAAACACGCAGCACTCGTGTCTGTCTGTGGTTTCGTGTCAAGCTCGCATCCCTGTCTGCCCCATCGTCGAATCCTCGCCAATTGCGTCCCTCCCCCAAAGCTCGCCACCATCTGGAAGCCCAAATTCCCCAGTGGCCCGTCCTCTCGACGTGTGAGTCTCTGGCCCCGATTGAGCATCGGCTACCCGGGGTCCTGCAACCAAATATTGTGGAACGAGCCCGGTTGATATCGTAATAGGACCAAGAGGTTGGTGTTACGGCTTTTCCATTCGGTCGGATACCACTGCACCATGCTTACCTCGCCCGATTTTGAGTTTAGCCTGCAGGTGTACCCGACACTACGGCACAATGGTCTGTCTGCACGAGGCGGCCGTTGCTGGAGTCAAAATATTGCAGCATTGCTATGGCCCCACCAGTGACACCGACTACACCAACCAAGAGGAGAGCGGTCGGCTCTTCAGGCAACCTCAATGACCTGAATCAGATATTTCTCAGCATCTCGGAACAGTATAGTTTGGGGTTGTCTCTCCCAGATACCATCAGATCCCCCGCAAAATCTAGAGAATTGGGCGACCCTGCTGAACTCATTTACAACCGCTTGAGGTTTCATTGCCACAAGAACAATATTCATGTCATGCTGGAGCGTTTCCGCGAGAGTGTCATAGCAGAATCCAAGAAATGGGTCGAGAAGCCCAATGCAGAATGGCATGTCACCCCTTCCGTCAGTGGGCTGCCCAAGGCCTCCAACCACCAGCAGCGGCAAGATCTCAAGAGGCTGCTCCTCAAAGTGCTTGATGAATGTCGCCCAAAGGTCGAGCAACCGAACCGGCGGCCTTTTGTTCGATCTCAGAGCAACCCTCTGTATCAACTTCCGGGCACCCCCGGGAAGCAAGAGCCGCAACAGCCGTCCTCTGATCCTTCCCAGATACCATCTCAGTCTAAACGACTGTCCGATGAGCGGCATGGCAGCACGCCTCCGAAGCGAACTAAGAGCGCCGTCTCAGAGAATAGCAGCCGCTCCATCTCTGACATTGGTGGTGAAGTGACATCACCAGGCAAGGCAATCTCCCCACTCTATTTCAGCAAGCCGCAAAACCGTAGCATGTATGGCCTCTCTACAAATTCAAGCGAGGAAACTGTGTCGTCTTCCCACAAATCTGCCGTCTTTTCCTTCGCTCATAAGTCACCTGGATCTCAGGAAACACAAACCACCGTCGAAGCTAGCACACAGGAAAAGAAGAGGTTTCCACCCGAGGTAAGCTGTATCTACGAGGCTTCGGAATATTCCATGAACGCCAGTTCGGTTCAGGCATCTCATGAATCATTCAAGAAGTTGGAGAGCAAAGCTGGGGTGCAAAATGTCAACGACGACGGTAACTCCGTTGCACGCACCAACTACTCATACTCCGAATCCAGTATGCCGCTGGACCACGACGCTAAACTGGCAAGCCTCGATTCACCAGTCCCAACCGCTTCACCCAGTAAACCTGGTGCCGCCAAAAAGAGCGTCGAGGAACGTCTCGAGGATGTGTGGCGTAAGTTCCATTTCTCGAAAATACTTTCAAAGTCATTACTGATTGTCTAGCCCAAATACCATCATGTCTGGATGACGCTCCCATGGCAGTTATCTGGGAAATTGTGCGCGTGTTCTTGCATTGTGGCGTTTCCATGAGTGCATTCAATTTCAAGTATAATGCATCCTGGATGAACCAGGACATTCTTTGGCAAACTTTCAAGAAGCACCCTCAGCTCCAAGAAAAGCCTCTCCCCGAACGCTGCCAGCCCGATGCTTGGGCTGCTGCGACGATGAAGAATTTTCAGAGCCATGGCGAAGTTGTCGTGCTGTCGGCATTAATCGATTTCAGCAGTCTCAGCACTGGGCCATTGCTTCGTGTCGCACTTCAACCGCTGCGACTCGATTTATCGCATAGGCTTAGTCGACGGTTTGGCTCGGACAGGTTCTTTGAGATTTTGGTACCCTCGCTTGAGTCCAATAACAGCATCAGTGCGATCAGAAATATCGGTAAGCAGGGCGTTGAATGCGTCACCCAGTGGCTACTGAATGCCTCTCATTGCTTCTTGGGTAGGATCTGGAGGCCGTTTTTTGTCCGTTTCATTCGGGATAGTGCTTCCAGGAAGCCTACCAGGAATGAGAGTTTCGGGCCAGACCCAAAGCCAATCATGAGGGATCGGGTCTACCTCTTCGCAGAAACCGGCAACAACTTTCGTTTTACAACTACGCCAACCCTTCCGCCCAAGGATGAAGACATGAATAAGCACACGAATATGGACCGACGCGGGTTGCTCGACTGGCATCTCCAGACTGCTAATAATGAAAAACAACCATACCTCAAGTTGTTTTCCCGAATCGCGTTAGGCCTCAGCCGTACCCGCCCGACCGTCATACTCCAGCCAGACCAGATCCGTCACAAGGAGCATGATCTCTTATCGCCCTCAGGAAAGGTCATGAATGACGGTATAGGCCGCTTGTCGGCGAGTCTCGCTCGGAAGATTCGCGATATCTTGGGCTTGATTGACATCCCTGCTGGTTTTCAGGGCAGGATCGGAAGCGCCAAAGGTTTTTGGATACGCGATGTTACTGATGACAGCGGCGAAGATTGGATCGAGACTTACCCTTCACAGAGGAAATGGCATTGCAGTTTCATGGACGAAGACCATCGGACATTTGAAGTTCGAAGCGAGAGCAGGGAGCTCATGCCGGCTAGTCTCAACACCCAATTCCTTCCGATTATCGAAGAACAAACGCTCGATAGGCAGGCCATGAAAAGCTACATCGGAACCGTCCTTTCCCAGACTCTCACTGGCGCAATCGAAGAGCAGCGAATGGCTCTTGAGGACCCTGTCCAATTTCGGCTTTGGGCGCACAATAATGGTTCTCAGCGAGCAGAACGCCTACGAGATGGAGAAGTCTCTTTCGTGGGAGGACTGCCTCGGTCCAAAAATGACCAAATGGCCTTCCTCGTTGATGGTGGGTTTCATCCCAAGAAGCAAAAGTTCCTGTGGGAACTAGGCTGGGAGCTGCGAAAGGAAAAGTGTGAAGAACTGAAAGATCGACTGAACATCAAAATCGGTCGCTCTGCATACGCATACATGGTCATCGACTTCCAGGGCGTTCTGAAAGAGGATGAGATCCATCTGGGGTTTTCGTCGAAATTCAAAGGTAATGATTTCTCCGAGACATTCCTGCACGGCATGGATGTCTTAGTTGCACGATCTCCAGCCCATTTCGTGAGCGATATTCAGAAAGTCAAGGCCGTGTTCAAGCCGGAACTCGGCTCGCTCAAGGATGTTGTAATATTCCCTAGCACAGGAAACCATCCCCTCGCCGACAAGCTCTCAGGTGGCGATTATGATGGAGACATTGCGTGGGTTTGCTGGGATCCTGCAATTGTCAACAATTTCACCACCGCCCAGGTTCCGTCGCGCCCGGATTTTTTCAAGGAAGGCATTCTATCCCAGCAGACCGACACGTTTGGCGATCTAGTTAGGGAACACGGAGAGCTAGCAACCTCAGTGTTCTTCGAAAACAGCTTCCGTTTCAACATGCGGCAAAACCTTCTCGGGAAATGTACTAATTACAAGGAAGCCCTGTGCTACTCCAGGAAATCGTTCTCCGATAAGGTCGCCGTTCGGCTGAGTGCCCTGCTTAGCGATCTTGTTGATCAGGCCAAGCAGGGAATTGTCTTTACCGGACCGGATTGGACTAAGTTTAAGAAGTCTTGCATTGGACACCTTCGGGAGCCGCCACAGCCAGCTTACAAAGCTGGCCAGTGGATCGGTGAAGGGGAGCCCTACCACCTAGTCGACTACCTTAAGTTCAGCATCGCGAAACCGATCATAGAGCAAGAGCTGAAGAACTTCCACTATGCGATCAACGGACAGGGTGAGGCCGGCGTCGACTTCTACGACGAAGATCTCACACGTCCGTTTGATTCCCTCGACGAAAAGCGCCGCACAGAGCATCCAAAAAACCCTCTTCTGGTCCCCCTGATGGCGCAACTACACAGCGACATCTACCACATCCACATGGAATGGGACAGACTCAACATGCTAGCACGCAAAGAAGATCTCGGCTTCTATGTGCGAATCAACCAGCTCTTTGAAGACTTCCGCGCCATCGCCCCGAAAGCCTCGTTTGAACTAGCCAGCTACTTGCTAACACAACTCGGCCCTGCAAACCCCGATTACTCGAACTGGGAATTGCTCAAGGCGTCAACGCTCTTCAAGAAATACTACTACAAGGGCAGTTTCGTGTGGTGGATCGCGGGGCGTCAGCTGCAGTTCCTGAAAGCGACCGCGCAGGCGAGGAGAACTGATAGCCCTGTAGCTTTCGTAGTAGCGCCCGTGTGGGCGGTGCTGAGGCCGGATATCAAATCTATTCGTACTGTTGCGGCCAGTAACGAGGGCCGCGAGACGGCGATGGTTACCGAGGATACGTTTGATTCATATGATACTCTTGAGATTTCTGCGGATGACGACGCGTAGGGGGTGTGTGATTTGTTAGTCTCATCATCTTTATCGAGAAAAGACAAAGAAGAATGGGAAGGACACCACTCTAAAGGGACGGATGCATCGTTGTGCGAATATTGGACAGCGGTGAGAATTGCCTCGTGGCAGTCTGAGCTCCATGGCGAGCGGCGGCAGGGTTTCAAGTAGGGAACACGCTGGCTTAGACATCCAAAGCATCCTTCACATAATACAACTGGACTCAGACGGTCGTATCGCGGTTGAGTCTTGGAATTGGCCGGCGTGTGTGGAATTTAGCTGGGTCACGGCTTATGTCAACACAGTCATCTGAGCCTTGCAAATAACACCACGCCTGCTGAAATTCCTCCCCGTCTCTGGACGCAGCCGGTATACCGGACGACGGGTCCGAAAACAGAGTGTTCGGCGGAGATGAAGACGAAGGCGGATATTTCGGTGTTCATTGAGAAGGGACATTATTTCATTATCTTCATATTTGTTGGTCGTCTTTGATTTACAATACAAACCTTGTTGAGAGTTGTTGGTGTATTGGAGGATATTCCCTTTTGTTTCATGCATTTCTTCAGACTTACATTTTTACATCGAACCCTTTACCACCCAAAACGTCCCTCCTGACTGGCTTTTCTATTACTACTGATCCTGGCAGCGAGTATGTGGTCAGCCGCTCTGGGACTCGTGCGGCGCTTTCCACTTGTGGATGTCACATATCCTCTGTTGTCCCGAATTTCGTATGCCGGTATAGTTCTAGATCATGAGTGTCTATAGTGGAGTGGCAGAGCGTCTCCAGGGGAAAGGAGTCGAGTGTATGCTCCTGGTCAAAGTCACCCCTCCAAACGCGCTCATAGTTCTAAGAGATCGTCCGATTCCAACCCTTGTCCTGTTTTGGGGGAGCGATTACTGATCCACCGGTGTCTTGCCCTTTTCCTTTCCATCCGTGGACGCTGATGTCGCATTCCGCCATTGTCGGCCTTTTCCAGTGCAAGCATCTGCTCCCAATCGGGCGAGAGATAGACCAGTACCGTGGATATTCAATGGCTGCTTGTTCGGTTTCACCGGCGTTATTAGCACCTTCTTAACGTCGACGGGCAGGGCCCGTCGAGCGCCCGGGTTTTTGATACGCTCTATGGAGCATCGGTCCGCGAGCGAAGCCACGTCGCCATCAAACAAAAGGCTGAGTAAATCTCTGACGCAGATCTTCCGCAACCACGTCACCACCGCCTCGCGATACGTGTTTCGTCCTCAACCGACTGTATATTCCACAATAAGTAAGAGTTAGAGCGCCATATCTTCAAACTCCTCCGGGCCGCTCTAGAGCTTTGCGATCAGCTAAAGTAGGCAAGATAATTTCAGTCAGGTTGTAGAAGAAGGGAGGCGGTGAGAAATAACTCAAACGGCGACGAATTGATCGACATCATCACGACATTCAACAGAACCAGCATGCACTCTCCTCCATTACAGTTATAAGATGACAACCAGACCAATGACCCGCCCTCGCGATCAGACCCGTCCAGGACTACTCACCGCAGAGCATCCTGAGGCCTCAATAGTTCCCGAGTGGTGAAGACCGTCTACACCTCGCTGTCCGTGAATGAAACCAGCCCCCTTCTCCGACGTGGCCTCCATAATCAGAAAGGGGAAGAGCATTAACAGAGATCCTATAACAGATCAGAAAGTTGCGCTTAAAGGTGAGACAAAATAACGGCATCGGATCAGCCTGCATTGGAGATTGTTTCTTGCATGATGCAGTAAACCATATAAGTACGTGGTTGAAGAGACACGCAGTGACTACTTAGTCTACCATGAATTAAGTAGGTTAGTGTGGCTGTCCAAATGCAGCTTGGGTTTCGTATAACAGTCTGCGTCTCCTCCGCTGCTACCTCTACCAAAGTTCAACAAGGCCTGTCTAGGTAGATTTAGTTAAATGAAGATCTTCAAATAGCAGATAACCCCTCGCCCTAACCTAGTCCTTGCCCAGTTTGAATTTATCACACACATTCCTCAAGCACGCAAACCTAGACGATCGACACCACTTATTCCCAACGACCTGAAAGCTCGAATCAAACTCGCACTACACCTTTTCTTCCCAATACAGCCAAACTGTAGCCGTGGAGGGATTTTGCTTCTTCCGCTGTATCTTTTACAACTTCTCAAGCACAGCTTCTGAGACAAACGCGCCCGCCTCATCATCCGAGCTTAGATATCCGGGCTTGGGACATGGCATAAGGTCACAACTAACGACTCTATCCTTCGAGAGCCGAGAACGGCCATATCGAGTAGAGGTGTGTCATATAGGACCATATACCTGTCACAGCAGGTTGTCGTGAATGGTGGGAAGGCAGCTGGGGGATGCACACACAGCAGGCATGCAGTTACAATCACTGAGAGCACAAAAGTAGACATTCTACGCTCGAGATCGAGGGTTGTTCAACCGGCATAGCATCCATAGAATACACAAAATTAAGGCACACACACTACTAGTAATACAGGAAAATTGTCTTCCATGGAAACATAAGGACATGCACAGGTGAAAAAAAAAAGCAAAAGAGTTGCCCCCAGACGGGATTGAACCACCGACCTCAGCATTACAAGTGCTGCGCTCTACCACTGAGCTATAAGGGCTATTTCATCACAACCGGTTAATCTTCGCTTGTTGATGTGTGAGAATGATATTGTTAGCTTATATAAAACAACAATCTACCGAGTTCTACCGAGACACCAATAAGCAGATGTCATCAATACTCTGTGGAGTTGGGAGACATGTGACAGTACGAATGCTATGATTGCTTGGGACTGAGAGCAATTCTAAGTTCGAAAGAGATGGAATGGTAACAGCTATAGATGAGAAAGTGACGAAATGAGTACGTGTAGGTGGTTTTGCTCTCAGTAACTGTCTTCCATCGCATGAGCAATCATAAGCAGCTGTTCCACAAGGATTGATGGAAGTGTTTGACTCAATGGCTAATTGCATAAATCAGTAGACACTAAGCAATTACTAGGATTCAAAAGGTCGTATCATTGTCACAGCAGCAGTACTGCTGTCATATGCATCTGGACAAGTGACGTTGTACTCGTGGAACTTATGTACTGGATTGCGTAATGTCTAATTGCCTTGCTTGTCCGCCATTTCGGTTCACTTCGGTCCAGTTCAGTCCGTTCCATTCGTCAGAAACCATATCTAAACCTTGCCTGCTGATGTAATGTCGCCAAGCCAACGCCCCCATCAGGAGACATATGTACCACACATATATGCCGACTGTATGCCATGTGTTGGGAAGAACAAGATTTGGAGAGCAAAATCATCCAAAATAAGTAAAACTCCAATCAGCCCATTCCGCCCCCTCATAAGCAAACTCCCAACTCCGCCCTATGTTGTTGAGCCAGGTAGAATATACGTTGGGTGTGTGGAATGAACTGCTGCTGATCGTCGCGTCGTTGCTTCATGAACAGAAGAAACTCACATTTTCGCAACAAGAAAGACTTCGGGTATGACGTGCTTTGGATGCCTGCGGTTGATATGATACAAAAAGCAAGCAGAAATCATGCGATTGAAGGCAGGGGTCGTTTCCATCGTTTCCGAGGTTGAGTTTTTTGGTGGATAAGAGAGCATCAATGGTCGCCGTTGATCCCATTGACTTGTGGCTTCTCCGACGGTCCCACAGGCCCATGGTAGCCGTTAACTTGAATGGTTGGAGAAGCAGCAGTAGGAGATAGGTTTTCGCCATTAATTGCTTCCGCCGTGTCGTTCGAGGTCATGCTTCTTGGCGTCAGGTGAGCGCCGTTCATAACGGACAATTTCTGCTGGTCAGAGAGCAGGTGACTAAGGCCTTGTTCCATGCATAACCGAGGGTATTCAGGCTCCTCGGGAGCGACGGCCACAATGCCACCCCGTCTTGGAACGCGCTGTTCTGGGAACGGACTCTTGCTAGGTTTGTAGTGGCCCGGCTTGTCTTCAGAGATGAATTGGCCGTTGATATAATACTTTTGTCGCGGTGCGAAGCCTTCCCTGCTTTCGGCGTCTGGATCTTGCTTCCACTTTGCCGGTGCACACCACGTGGCGAGTTGACCCTCGTGTTCCGGAAGCTCACGGTAACTGATGGCGAGCCGGACATTGCGGAGGTGTGAGAAGTGTGGGAGTATATAAAGAAAGTCAGATTCCTAGTTAAGCAGTCAGTTTGAGCTCAGGCATGGGTGCTGGAGTGTGTGTTATATACGTACCTTGACGAAGAACATGTCCATCTCGAAAAACAGCTTAGATGCCTCGCCTCGAAGCTGCTCCAGTTTACGGTACCCGACCTTGTTGGGGTCTCCGCCATAATAATCAGGTAGCTGCTCCCCTAGATGGTATAGTTTGCCTTCTGTCAGGGCGTATCTGTCTTGTTCTAGTCGCCAGATGACCGTTTTGGCAATGTTGGACACTGGAATTTGTTCCCACGCAGTGTCTAGGGGCCATCAGCTTGACATCTTCGTTGCGGTCATAGGGGCTAGTCTTACATCTGGAAAGTGTCAGGTCCTTCTCCCCAAGCAGCAGAGCGACCTGGGTGTTCAGAAGCCACTGCTCCCGCCCGTCTGACCTCCCGGTGGCCAATGGATTGATAGTGTCGTAGCGAACACCTTGCATGATCGTGAAAAGCTCGGCGAACTCCTTTTGTTTCGGGTCGGGACATTGATCAAACCAACGAAGCAGCGGGGGCAGCTTCGCCAGTCGAAGCCTTTCCTGTTCCTCCCGGATTCGTTTTTGCTCGGCCTCACGCGCTGCACGCTCAGCTGCACGTTTCCGTTCTCGATCCTTGCGTTCTTCCTCCTCCCGAATTTTGCGAGCATGTTCGGCAGCCTCCTTTTCGCGACGAAGTCGTTCCTCCTCCTCTCGTTGCTTACGCTCTTCCTCCTCCCTCCGCTTCTGTTCCTCCTCGCGGCGTTTGCGGTCTTCCTCTTCCTGCTGTTTCCGCTGCTCCTCTAACCGGACCCGCTCTCTGTCCTCTTCCTCCTTCCGTTTGCGCTCTTCCTCTTCACGCCGTTTCCTCTCCTCTTCTTCTTGCCGTTTTCGCTCCGCCTCCTCTTTTTGCCGTTTCTCTTCTGCCTCCCGTTTTTGCACCTCCTCCTTCTTCCGTACCTCCTCCGCAGCTACGGCTTCCAACTCAGCCTGGCGCTTCTTCGCTTCCTCGCGTTCGCGTTCACGTTCAGCTTGGACTTCGCGGTCCGCAGCGACCGGGGTATCTCGCATGTCCACGTCCATGTCCTGAGAAAACACAGTGATGCTCGCCTTTTCAGAAGGACTTGACTTTTCGGACTCTCTCCGATCCCGGTTGACCTTCTTCAGTTTGGATAGCTCCTTGCGTTCATTCTCGTGAGGTTTGGGGCGTTTTACCGAGTCACGAGATATGTCTCGCTTTTTCGGACGATCATCGGGGGATGGGTTATTCTGCGGCGTACGTTTCTCTTTTCCTTCTGCGTCGAGCCTTCGCCTCTTAGGGGGAGCCTCGCTATCATCTCTATCACCTGATCCGTGACGTGGAGGTGTCACGCTTGTTCGATGCCGTTTTCCAAAAGCGTCGCCCACAGACAGTCTGTCTTTTGATTCATCCCGTTTGAGTGCCTTGGTCCTATCATGGTATTTCTCCGAGATGCGATCCGCCCGAGCCTTTTCGAGTCCTTCATCATGTCGATCCGAAGCCTCTTTAGCAGAGTTGTTAGACACCAAGCTGGCACGGCGCTGTTTCTCACGCTGACCTTTGAGGTCTTTCGCAGACATAAGCTTCCTCCTTGGCTTGACAGCTTCGCCATCAGAAGAGCCTGGGACATCGGATTCAGCTCGTTTGGACTTCATAGGGTGGGTTTTGGACGACGATGCAGGTGAAGCTTCACGATCAGACACTGCAATTGTCGGAACCCGCTCCTCCTTCTTGGGTCGTCCGGGTCCGCGTTTCGGGGAGATCTGATCATCTTGGTTGCTGAATGACATAGAACGTTGTTTCTCTTTGGGACTGTTAGAGACCTTAGCAGAACCGAGCCGCTTCTTGTGCTCAGAGTCCCTGGGCGGGCTCGACGGTCGACGTTTGTGCGATTTTGACACGTCCTGGCTTGATTCAGTGCGACTGCGCTTAACCTCTTGGTCGTGATCCCGTTCTCGCCTCGATGGGGATTTGGTTTTAGCAGAGCTTCTGTGAGACTTTCGGTAATCGTCATACGCATTCTTCAGAATGTGTTCCTCTTCTTTCCACATCGGACCTTCGCGGAGCCTTGCAATTTCGTAATACGTCTCTCCTTTGAAGCGGCGGGTTGGGTCGAAGCCGGACTGGTCTAACAAGAGCTGAATGACCTTTATATTCTCCCCTCCTATCGCAGCAAGCATTGGTGTGCCATGGTCGGTGGGAAGTGTCTTTACTGGGGACGGATCAGGGTTTGCCCCGCCCAAGGCTAGGAGAAGCTCCATCACAAAACTGTGTCCACCACGAGCGGCTGCAACAAGGGCTTCTGAGTCATCACATCCTTCCTTGACTTGCAGAATGCGAGAGACAGTCTCGTGGTCGCCTCGCGCCGCAGCTTGTCGGAGTGTTTTATCGTCGAGACTCATGTAAAGCAGATGATTGCTCGTCTTGGTTGAACGCACATTTCCACCTCTGCGTGCTGCCGCGCTTCCAGAAGTTGCTGGGGGTGACCGACGCGGGCTGTCCGGCCCGTGGGAAGAGACGTCGTGGTTATCCTGAGGTGGATGGTCTTCTGAGGTGCGGCGCAGCTCTCCAATTCTTTGTTTAGCTTGCACCAGTGCGGCCCGGATTTCTTCGGCATTGTCAATATCGTCCGGTAGTAACTCCAGAGGCTCCTGGCCAATTGCATTAGCTTTTCGGGGGTTGACTCCTGCAGCAAGCAAAAGTTTAACAACACCCAGGTGACCGTTTTCAACAGCATCAAGCAGAGGCGTATCCTTCACATCATTTCGGCACTCCAAGTTGCAGCCAGCTTGGATCAAAAGCTCCACAATCTCTTCGTGACCATTCAAGGCCGCGACTTGAAGAGGGGTGTTGCCGGCGTGGTCTGCAAAGTTCAAGTCCTCGGGACGTTCCTGCAGGCGTGTTTTAGCTACATCGTACTCGCCCTTTGCACAAGCTTTGGCGAACAGCGTCTGACCATGCGCGTCGAGATGCTTCTTGTGGGGGCCCATCTTGGCCGGCGACATATTAGAGTCGCCCGTGACAGGTGTTGCAATGCTCTTCAACCGTGAGCTGCGAGGGTGGGGACTGCCGCTGGCAGAGGAGTCGTCTGAGTGGTATTCGGTGTTCTGAAGCGGAGCCGGGATGCGCCGTTTCTTGTGGCCAAGGCCATTCGAGTTGTGGGAGGGAAGCTGTGTCGACAAGCTCCTACGATGCGCACGGCCATGAGGCGAAATGGACCGAGTACGTGAAATCGAAGGCTTATCTTGATGGGGCCGACTGCTCGACGGTTTATGGTCCCGCGGGTGTTTACTTTCGACGCTGGTATCGGACATACGGGGGCGACGTGCCTTGCGAGCCTCACTCTCGTCGTCAGACTCGACCTTGGGAGCCTTGCGCTTGGTGGACAGAGGCCGACCTTCGAGTGGTTTGAGCTTGTCTTTCGACACCTTGGGCGACCGTGGCTTCGACGACTCCGAATCGGACTCTGAGCGATGGTCACCACCTGACCTGCGACGTCGATGGGAGGAGCTGTGGTTTCGTTGGTGGGACGGGGGAGAGGCGGGTGCAGAGCTCAGACCGCTCGAACCATCTTTGCTCTTTTGGTGTTGTTGTTTCTCTTTCTCCAGAAGCCCCAGCCGTTTCTTCTTTCCCAACGAGGAAGCGACGTCGTCGGTGGCTCCACTTGCACCTGCACCAACTGCGCCTGGACCACTCCTTTCTCCATCTCGGCCAGGTTGTCGTGGAACCGCCGGCACGTCGTCGACCTCACCCTCGCTCTTATCCTCATGCTTGATCATTTTTCGCGGCTTGGACGGCGATATGCCATCTTTACCGTACAACACAATTGTCTCGGCGTCTGAATCTCGGTCTGGGATAGGAGCGTCGCCATCGGGCACGGGCAAGTTAGATGATGATGATGATGCACTAGCCGCAGGCTTTGGATCGTTGATTGAGGGCGCCGCTTTGCTGGATACGGGTGATTTGGCATTCGTGTTGGTCTTCGCCTTGGCGTCATGTTCCGCTTCAGAGGCTCCCCACTTGGGAGAAGCGGCGGCCTGCTTCGCGCTTATGGACTCAAGGGCATTCTGCGCATCCATATCATTCAATTCATATACCACACTCGGTTGCAGTGGACCATGGTGGCCGCACTCGTGGGTGACGATGGACGACAATCGAGCAGGGCAAAGGGGCTTCGGTCGCGTCGACGGGGGCGGCGGCAGTTGGATCGCTGCTCGATTGAAGGGCGAGGATACGAATTTATGGGGCGCACGTCAAACAAACAGGCCAACAGAAAAGGACGTCGGGAAATAAAAACAAAACAAGGCACAGCGGAAATGCTACAGTGGCCAAACAGAATGTTTTGGATAATTTTGGCGATGATTTGAGTTGGCCGTGGAAAAAAGTCGCCAACGCCTAAGTTTTCGGTGTAGAATAGTTCGCAGTAGCAAGTACTACGATGAGTCTTGTTTGGGAGGGTCAAATAAGACTGGCACACTGGCTTCGAGATTCGAGATTGAATCAAAGTCTGCCCACGCCGCCCGCCGTCGTCTGATTGGGCCCGAGCAAGATTACGGTGGCCGGTAGTTGACTTTGACGCAGTTTTCTTGGCAGTTCCACCCCTCCCTCATCTTAAATTTCCAGATGTTCGTTTGGGACCTTGAGTCGTTCGTTCCCCCTTCGATGGAGCATCTTTTGGAAGGGAGGGCCGACGTGCGGATCCCACCATCATGGCATTCGACGAACGATAAGCTGGCAACACTTCATTTGACGAAGAATTCTGAAAGTGGACGAAACCCAACCGTCAGGTCGATTGAAAGAGGAGAACTGCGCCCTCTCCCAAATCCCAACCATTACTGCAAGAACGCACGCCTTGTATTTGAGCTGCAGGCTTTCCCGCCCGGCTCTAAAGGCATCCAAACGCTAGCCTGCTGCCTCCTGCAACCAACCCTGTGGCCGCCTGGCGGGCTTTCTGGGATGACATGGATCCTTGATGACACTGAAAGCGACCATCGCCAGATCACCCTTTTTACCAGTTCTTCGCTCGTGACAATCCTGACCAAGTGGTAAGATGGAGATCGAACCAGCCAGCAACATCTCGCTTCCAGCCGCACTTGAAGACGCGCGAATCACAGCCCTGCCATCTGCTGCTTACTATATTCCCGACTTCATTTCCGAGGGCGAGGAGCAAGCAATACTTCAGAAAGTAGGCCTTCATCGCCAGAACTTGACTGTTCTTGTTGTTGCTGTGGCATCCTAACTAGAATCTAGATCGCATCCGCACCCAAACCGAAATGGAAGCAACTCACCCATCGACGACTCCAGACCTGGCCTTCAGACCTCGTCAACAACAAGCTTATAGATGCGCCTCTGCCAGACTGGCTCCAAGAACCCATCGTTTCGCAATTGACCTCCCTCTGTCTTTCGCAGGACTCCAACTCGCCCGGCATCTTTTCCAACAGCCCTCACAAGCGACCGAACCATGTTCTCATCAACGAATACCCTCCCGGTATTGGCATCATGCCTCACAAGGACGGTTCGGCATATCACCCCATAGTATGCACTGTGTCGCTGGGCGCAAGTTTGTGCCTCGACATCTACAAGAGTAAGGAAGATGGAGCTCTCGACCCTGCGCCAGCATGGCGGATTCTGCAGGAGCCAAGGAGTCTTCTCATTACCACCGACGATCTCTATACGGAGTACCTCCACGGAATTGCAGATTCTATAGAAGATACGAACCTTTCCGAAAGCACCGTTGCCAACTGGAATATGCTCCGATCTAGTCACACCTTTACTGAAGGTCGCAACGTACGATCAACCCGCACCAGCTTAACCTATCGTGACGTGCTGAAGGTCTCGAAGTTGGGCAACAAGCTTGGGATGTTTCAAAAGAAGTGAAAGACCCGAGTGGGACTCCCTCTCAGTACACGAGAGGTATCATCAACCATCTGCCCTCAACCTTCTCGGTGCCGAACTTTTCCACATACCACGTCTTCGTTCCACGGGCAGTGACACCAAGATTGACTGAGACAAATAATAAGCCGCACATCAGCGTCTGGTTGTACCATTGATCCTTCGGAGCTGCTGTGATTGCGATTGAAAGGTACAACAGGCATTCGCAAGTATAATGTGGACAGATCAAGAACCGAAACATGCCCTCTTCTGGAAACGAATATTTCCTCAAGCTTGAGAGGTACTTGTGACACCTGTACTGCATTGACCAGCCGAACAGGAATAGCACTAGCCCAACAAGCTCATTCAACGAAGGCGCCTCAACATGGGAGAATCGCCGGTTGTAGTACAAAATTGACCCTAAATAGTCAGTAATTTATTTGAAGATAGCGCTTCCGAATGGACACTCACTCGATCCCTCGACCCAAATGGACACGCCGATACAAAGGTAATAGGCACAGCCCAGAAGCCAGTGGACAACCCACATCTTGGAGGATGAAGGTCGGATGATGGCCAGGTGCTCGTACAGGCGTCGGCCCCCTTGCATCAGCATCATCAACCACGTCAGGAAAACCTGGTTGATGCTCATAGTCGCCGCTGCCGATGATACTGCGGTCTGGCTCTTAGCAATGCCGTTGAGGATCGATCCACGGCACATGAACTGAAATGCCCAGAAGACGGAGCTCGAGATGGACAGTACGTAGAAATGCATGAACCATGAATGCGGCACGTTGCCGACGGACGTAACGCAGCTGATGAGCCTGGTGAACTTGTCTTGCTTTGCCCCAACGTCGTCATGATCCCGCTGAGCCTCGTGAGAGTTTCGAGCGGACGATGAGCTGCGAGCGCCGTATTGGATGAGAAGTTGGCGCGTGGAAGGGGGTGTGAACGCGACTGCGAGGACGGCGGCTGCTGAGAGGATAAAGAAAAGTTGGCAGATTAGTGCCGGTGTGAGGTGGTCTAGGAAGTCCTCCGGGAGAAAGCTAGTGAGAGTCGACGGGTCTAGTTTGATCTCCATGGCTTCTTCCTGAGCCTGAGCCTTCGTTTGGGGACTTTGTTGAGGTTGATATCTTCAATGTTAGTCATGCATTGAATGTTCCCAGCTGACTTAAATCAACCACAGCTCTAGCAGGAATTGGGATAAGCTCGGTTAATCTGATAAAGCTGGATACTTAGTTATGCATATACTGATGCACCTTAGTGGGGTAAAGGGGGCAAGTATACTGATGAGAAAAGCAATGTCAAATCCTCATAGAATGATATATACCTGCTTTAGAAACGCTTCATAAATACCCAACCTTAGAGAGTTCTTTGGGAAGCTGGATACGAACTACTTAGTTCGAGTCTTGTTGCAAGGGTACCATCATATCTAGAGAACTACCGCTTGACGATTCCGAAGTGGGACATATAGAGAGCGCTTGCCCTTTCAATAAGTTACATATGAGAACTCGTATCATCTATTCTACTAGCGCTTTATTATTGAGCGTGTACTTGTCTTACTGTGCTATTATACGTGTGTTTCATTCACCATTACTGCTGGTCCGTTCAGGATTTCCTGGCTCTTCGGACTGTTCTTACCAGCATTACTGCTGTGTTTCTCTCCTCTGCACTTTCTTCATGGTGGAAAAGTATCTCGCCATATCAATTGTCTGCATCTGCTCGTTACTCTTGTCTAGAGATCACATCACCCATCCGAGTCTTATCTACATCTGTATAGAAAGTACTCTATTTTAGCCTATTCTTACTCCTGTATAGTTTTGGACTTCCACAGCTGCTCCTTGATTCCGTCACTTCATTTATATCTATATTATTCTGGGATATTCTGCACGTTTGTGTACAGGAGACTAAATCTACAGGTGTCTTGAAGCGCGTTCGGCAGACGTACCTGGATCGATGCTGAGGTGATTCTCCAAACCCAGGTAGTCCATCATGGGGACTGGGTAGTTAGGAGCAGCGGATGGGATTCTGTAAATGAAAAGCAAAACTAAACTTATGCGTACTACATGTAAACCTTCTGTATAATCCTTCCGCCAGATTGCAAGAGCTGTCATACCGAGAAATACATTGTGCCACGAAACATGTCAAGAATCTTGATGACTGGGGCACACATATACCTTTTCAGATATTCGTTGTTAACGACTCCAGCCGCTGCCATATCATCAAAAAATAACCATGGTTCATATACCTTAAATCATCTTAACTGTTGGCGGCTTTTCCCCTCATAACCATAATCGTAACATGACCATGAAAACCCACCGCCCCTGGTGTTGAAGGGTTGTCTGCAATTTTATTTAGATATTCGCATATCCAAACATTACAGTCTCTCTAGAGGGTATCACAGGACTGCTACCCTATTACTGGTGATACGATGGTTCTAGGAATGAAAAAAATGAAGTATTTCTCAACTTAGAAACACTGGTTCGCCATCTGTCTGCTGAGTGTGATTCACATTTAAACTGCCCACTGTTTTCCTTTTTCTATAGCGCAGTCACAAATATCAGTCGACCTGGACTGAGAATTTGGCATTGCCTCATGAAACTATAGATGTCCTGGAGCCCTTTACGTGCTTTGACTGACAACAATCTTCTTTGCCAAGTGGTAGTTGTGACAAACTGGATTATACTGTGAGTTCTTCTTTTCGTTGTTCTATCCCTCTTTGGTTACAATGTCAGATTTGAAAGAGATTTTTGTTAGAGCTCATTGAGCCCGGATAATCCATGAACCTGGAAGCGTGAGACAGGTTACCCTCACCTGACAAATTGCCCACCCACTCATTGGCCCAGCCTCCGCCCAGTCTGATATTTCTCCCTTCCTCGTGGCGCTCGTAGATGCAGAACATGACTACATAACACTGGGATGTCTTTCGTTGGCGCTGGAGCCACTTCTATTCTTTGTATTTGCAATGTAGAAGCCAGGATGAGGCTTTCAAGTGATGGCCATATGCGTACTTACCGACAGGCCTTTCTCATTATGACCGTCATAATCCACCCCATAGGCCTCTATAGCATGCAGTGTGCGACCAGTCAGGTGTTTTAAACCTTTTGGGGAGCAGCTGCCAAATCAGTCTTTGACTTATCAAACCCATCTACAATTAATCCTTAGCATAGCAACAGCAGCATTGAGACAAGATGACCGAAGCCACCTACTCCTGGGTCTCTACCGACTCGATTATTCGGAATTCAACTCTCCACTGTTCCCAATCCAAACCGTAATTGTTCCCAACTGTGATACTTGCACAAGCCTTCGCTAAAAGCAAATATTGCTCCTGATTCGCTAGACGAGCGAACATGGTTCCGCGTGTTGTCTCCGTGTTGGCTACCAGGTGAACCCCTTTCTGGGCGCCAACGGCGAGAATTGCGATATGCAGTTCTGGGCCAACTACTGGTACTGCGTCAACACGGGCAAAGCCGGCGTCGTGACAGAGACGAGGACAACCATGACAATCATGACGTCGACTGACCAGACTGTCGAGACTATCGTTTTGGTGGATACTAGTAGGTCCGGTGATGCTGCGGTACTGGGTATTATCCCGTCTCCAATAACAAATATAACAATTCCTAAGGCAACTGCGTCCCTAGATCTGATATCGACCGCTGGAGCTTCTGGAACTACTGCTCTGCAAGTTGCGATGTATCTCGGCTTTGCCTACAAGGCTACCTACCGCGCGCTGAACTAGGGCGCTACTGTGATGGCCGACATGACGATTGAGAGGTTTCTTGCACTCTGTACCAGAGACGGGTTTCCCCTTAGCTGGTCACTGATACGGCAGCGAGTTCTTCTGCAGCACCGCACTAGAGCCTGCGGCGTCACTTAACTAAGAAGACCGCACTATGCCTTGTCTAGAAACAAAAGATAGATTTGTGGCGGGATGGATAGATTGAGTATTAACAAAAACTCGTCCATTGCCACCCCCGCGGTGGCGCCCACGGTTTCGGTTTTCAATTATCTGGGTTGTTTCGATGCGAGTAAGAGTAAGGGGTGGGTGCTGCTGGCTACTATGACGGGTGATAATAAGTCGACAGTGGAAAGTGTGCTGGCTTTTGTGATGGTAAGGGGTTGGGCTCTCGGGAGTACGGGCATGAGTGTTGGCGTGTGGAGGAGATGAAGGATGCTGTTAAGTTGGATGAAGGACGTTGTGGGATGAGGTGTACTGAGAATGGGGAGCGTTTCTGGGATGGTTGGGAAGAGGAGTGTTAAGGAAGATGAATTACGGGGAGGAGGCTAAGCCGCTGGTGAAGACGATACAGGTGGTTAGGAGGTGGCGGTGAGATGAAGGCTGGGACGACGGTATGGTTGAGTATGGCGCGAATTTTTGAGACTGCCTTGTTTATTGTTCGTTGTCTACCTTCATATTATCTTCAATATCAATGCGGCTTTGCGATATGTTCAATAGGAACTTACAAAATAACCCGGTTTGTTACTCTACTTGGAGCTGCCTTCATGTTATTGAGCCAGTCAGCCGATTCCGATTTCGCAAATCTCAATCTTGGCCTGACACCCTTGATACCGGAGGGGTGGCATGGGCAGACATGCAGCACTATGGCTTTATTGTATACTTATGTATAATCAACTTTGTTTCTAAAACTTCCCAGTGGAATAGTGGATCTTGGTTATACCCAAGAACCACGTCTGGGATATCAATCACGCGAGATGTGGACTATATACATGTTCATAGTCCTATACTGATCCAGCTGTTCTCGAGTCTAGATACCAGCTAATCGGTTAAATAAATCCATGTCCAACCCCAAGGGCTCGGTTGAGGAAGTCGGAGGAGCGAGTCTTCGATGATACCCATGTTGAGCTGCTACTTTTCTGAATACTTTGATGACTTCATGTTGCCTTGTGGAGGCTGGAAGTTGCACCTCGTCGAAGTGCAAAAAAAGGGTTGCGCCATCTTCTAGAGTCGGCATAAATTACGCATATCCTTCATTGACCTTCCTTTTCGTCGAATCTTGTCCCGTCTCCTCTGAGCACTACCCTTGACCGAGCGTCGACTGGCTGGTTTGCCTTCACAAGACTTGCTAGACCATTAACTGCGCTTGCTTCTTGGTAGCAGGACATATATAGGAAATGTTTCCACTCTTATTCCGCCTAATTATTTTCTTCTCTGTTACTTTTTGCTCTTTTCGAAAGCCAGGTACTGACACTGGGCTTGGTCAATCTGAAGTGCAACGGAACATAATAGGCACCACCCAGATGCCTGGACACCTCAGAGACAGACACAATCTCAGATGAGTACACATGATTGTGTCATTGCATGTTCATCCCATCATGTTAGACTGTCCGTTTTTTCGAGTAGAGATACTTACTTGAGTACTCGAGTATTGAGTAAATTTGGCTATTTTTCACGCTCAAGTGCAAACGTGATATAGGTTCTGCATTCGGTCTGCCTTGAGCTCATGTCGTCAAAGAGTCCACTTATGCCAAAGTCCACGTGCTCCTAGCAGTGTGCTCAATTTTGCAATTACGTCCACGCTGCTTTGAGCTGGCAAAACATTTATTTGGGGGATTCGCTAATTCCTTAAGGTTGGACCAAGTCGTTGCAGTCTGCCTTTTCAGAACCTGAATTGGGCGCCGAGTGCTTTTCAGGGTAAACTTCGGGTGGGGCTCGATTGACATCACACTTTGAAGTGCGGGAAGTTGCCCCACCAAAAACTTCACCAGACTTGCGATTCTTCGATATCGCATTGCGAACAGCTGGGTACCACGCCTCACGAATAGAACACCCATTGAAGAAGAAATCGTATAGTGAAGCAAAGATGTCGACTACAGTAGATAAGGTAAAAAGTCCAATCTTGAATCATCTGGCGAAAAAATGCTGATACACCACACAGATCAAGGAGGTCGAGGCCGAAGTAAGTGGTCCATGAAGGAACCCTAGGAAGATAGGGATTTACTAAGCTCTCGACAGATGGCCCGGACTCAAAAGAATAAGGCCACATCCTTCCACTTGGGTCAGCTCAAGGCAAAACTGGCAAAGCTGAAGCGTGAGCTACTCACCCCATCATCAAGCGGTGGCGGCGGTGGTGCTGGCTTCGATGTTGCCAGAACAGGGGTTGCCAGTGTTGGCTTCATCGGTTTTCCATCCGTGGGAAAAAGTACCTTGATGAGCAAGCTCACTGGCACCCACTCAGAAGCGGCTGCTTATGAGTTCACAACTTTGACATCTGTGCCCGGGCAAGTCACGTATAATGGTATGGTCATCCAAACACCCCTGGAAACACACGAGCTCAGTCCGTCACGGCACGGCTTAAGGCCGCGGGAAATGTCTTGGTTTGGCCTTTATTAACACACTGTTGCACAGGTGCGCCACTGCAAATGATCGATCTTCCCGGTATTATCGAGGGAGCCAAGGATGGACGAGGTCGAGGTCGTCAGGTCATTGCTGTCGCCAAGACATGTCACTTGATTTTTATTGTGCTCGACGTGAACAAACCCCTGACTGATAAGAGGGTCATCGAGACAGAACTGGAAGGCTTTGGCATCCGCATCAACAAAGAACCGCCCAACATCACCTTCAAGAAGAAGGACAAGGGTGGCCTCAACATTTCGAGCACCGTGCCGCTGACCCACATCGACAACGACGAAATCAAGGCCGTCATGAATGAGTATCGTATCAACTCGGCTGACATTGCAATCCGTTGCGATGCGACGGTCGATGACCTCATTGATGTGTTGGAAGCAAAGAGCCGCAGTTATATCCCGGTCATCTACGTCCTCAACAAAATCGACGCAATCAGTATCGAAGAGCTCGATCTGCTATACAGGATTCCCAATGCAGTACCCATTAGCTCCGAACACGGTTGGAATATCGACGAGTTAATGGAAGCCATGTATGTTTGTTTGATTCTTCCGAAGCGATGCCTGTGGCACCTCACTCATGCAACAGCGACTAACCCCTGTCTGGACTGCAGGTGGGAAAAACTACAACTGGTTCGAGTCTACACGAAGCCAAAGGGAAAGATGCCGGATTATTCGGCTCCTGTCGTGCTTCGGTCCAATAGGTGTACAGTCGAAGATTTTGTAAGTGTGACCTCAAGGCACATGCCGTGACCAGGGCAAACCTTGCTGACCGAGTGTTCTAAAGTGCAACGCAATCCACCGCACCATTGTCGAACAGTTCAAGACGGCCGTCGTGTATGGCAAATCCGTGAAGCACCAACCGCAACGTGTGGGGCTTAGCCATGAATTGGCCGACGAGGACATTGGTACGTATAACTATCTCCCCACTCACGTCTTGTTGAGTAAGGCATGCTCATATTTATTTTAGTTACCATCGTCAAGAGATGATGACTTAGATCTGAGTAATCTTGTAGTCTGCGAAAACATCGCGCAGATCTTGCAGAAATGACCTGAGTTATCACGAAATCTCAACAAGACAACCAAAGAATCCTCTTGTGATACGATTGGGCGCCGAGCTCACGAATCCTTTCCCAAAATTTGCGTTGAACAAAAGGTAGGACGGATGAGGGACTCGCCTTCATCTGTACAAGGCTGGCGGCTGTTTGCATTCCCAGGGGTTTGTGGTTGTTTGAAAATCAGCACCAGGGAGCCAGATGAGGCTGCAAACCGACTCGGCACGCACCGCGTGGCATCAGGAAGGGACATTTGTTGCAGAAGGAAAAGGGGTCCTGAATAGGGAACGCAGCCCGAGTTCAATTCAAGAGTATTTGCAAATAATCACTCGAGCCTTCCGCCGCGCAATTTTTTCCGGGGGGCAGGGGAAGGGGGCACGGGGCTGTCTCGATGCATGATCCCCCACAGTATCCCAGCGCCACATCTTTGAAGTCAAGCAGAAGCGGAGACCGGGCTGCAACCATTACTGCCTGCATACGTTACCGATGGCCTCTCTCAATGCGGCCATCATTCCGACAATAGCATGGATGCAGGAGCCACGCTTTCGATGGGGTATTATATCTTGATACACGGTTCACAGCGCTTAGTGCGTCAGGGCTAGTGCTGCCGCCTGCGATTTTGCCGGCCGCTCTCTCCAGGGGCCAAGGGGCTTTTTCCTCTCATTTTCAAGTTCCACGGCATCGATCAGAGTTGCTTTGCACCAGCCAACCAGTCGAATAATGACCCTCTCCAACGGTAAAATTGGAGCTTTGCACTTGACCTTTCAGAAAGCGCCATTAGCCGCCGACGCGCGGACGACGGCCCACAGCATGCTCACGTTTCTTGACTCGGAGAATTACGTGGTGGAGTAGTCGCTCCTCACATGGTATTCTCAAGACACTGACGTCGTCGTCGTCATCCATTGCCGAGGATTGGATCGCCCAACAGCACACATGCGCAGGCACAATGCTATCAGGGCCACAACTGTTTGGCCTTATCTAGGGTAGGGGTCAAATACGGTCAGATATAGCCATTGTTCAGTCACTGGTCAGCGTGGATTCGGATTGCGCAACCCACGGACGCCCCGCCCAGAGTTGACTGACTCGGCCACCTTGGGAAGCCTTCACTGCAAAGTAGATCGCCCAAGACCGAAATGCAAGCCTGGCAGAAGCAGCAACTATCAACAAGGCGAGGAGAAAGAAGCCTTAAACGGGCACAGACGTCAATCGATGCACATTGGATCAGTCGGTGGCCCTGGCTGTGCCGCTGTCCGGCTTGGATCCATGGCTTCCAGGATAACTATGTGCGGGATGCTCGCCCGCCTATGAAATTAACAGCCCCAAAAGTGGAGATATTGGCTCATGTTTTCCAAGCTTTCTTGGTCTTTTGATCTTGGGTTTGAATCTGGTCACTTCTTTAACAATCCAAGTATCTGCAATTTGGCAGATCAAGGGGCCCAGCAGATGTGACAGTCGACCAACTATAGGCTGTGCATAACCCTCATCTCTGCTTTGGGAAACAAGAATCGGGGTTTGCTCGCGACGGTGACAACTCGGATTCTGTACCTTGCTGATTAGACATCAGCATACCACTTACAAGTACTTTCACACTTTCACGATACGCCATGGATCTTCTGCAAAAGCAGACAGACTTATCCCGGTATTCGGCGAATGTTCCTGTTTATTAACTTTACGCTATTCATTTTGGGACCGGCGGCATCCCTCAGATCGTTTCCCTTTCCATAGTTTCTAATGGAAACCTTTGCTGGGACCAACATGCCGCCCCTGTCGTGGATACGCTCTGTTAGATCTGGCTAAAGGGAAAGGGCCGGCCCTCTCTCCGCGAACCTTTCCTTGTTGAGTCTTGTCACTCCAAAGAAACGAAAACCTTCTTGATGGCCCACCACGCCAACATGGCAATAACGTTCAGATGGCAGGAGGAGAGGACCAATCCTTCCAAGTTTTTCCGACTGATCAACCAGCAACACATTACATGTAGAATGCAGTAAGAATTTTCATTGGGCCTAATTTCCGGGTTCAAACACGAGGCGCGCACAATACCCATTGGGTAGAAAAGGCTTCGAGCCTGGGAGGGGGCCCAAGCGATGCCTCTTCCGTATGCCGGACTGAATTCCAGTTGGCCAGCTCTATCGGGGATCCTGGTACTATCAGTGCCACTCTATTCGACGGCTTAGAAGAGGCTTCACACACCCCGACAGGCGTGAGAGCTGTTTCGGGGTTAGTCTTGTATTGGAGACTTTGAGGACTCGAGGGAATTATCAACTGTGCCTTGTTCCCACACACCGAGTTGATTGGATAACTCGGTAACTGTTCCCCTTTCAGTGCAAGTTGGAGGCTGTCTGGGGATAAGATCGCCAATAGCATGTTTCCATGCCTAGATGCAACTTCCCGTTAACTGACCAGAAGGGTATCGATTGACTATGCGCGGGCGTTTTAAAGCGCCGTGCAACGGTGTGAATTTGACACTATCATCTCCGACATTTAAAGAAGCATATGGGAATAATGCGCAAAACGAAAGCAGCCGCTTCAGGCAACCTGATTGCGCTTGGGCGACTCGCTGATACCCACTGTGTAGGTACCAATAATTGGGCTTCTAATTACCGTTGCGACGTTGTGCTGTTGATGGAGCAAGGGACGCACAAAAGAGCTTTGCGTAGAGGACTGGAGGCTTTACACGATAGCGAACCCATCTCATTCTCCCAGGGCTCGAAGACCGGGCGAAGTTGTCAAAAACGCTAGACCAACAATAGCGCTGCTTTGACTTCTGCAAGTTTGGCATTGTGTTTTTGAGACTCGTCTCATGGGGCGGAGTCGATGATGAGCAACTTAAGCATTGCACGTTAGATACCAAACCCCGGCGCGCATTGCATTAATATCCATGAGTGCCGTAATGCCGCTGCGGCGCTGCCCTTGACGTCGAGGCTGAAGAGAGCTTAAGAACGTTTCGGCATTAATTTTGTCAATTCTGATACCAAACAAAACCTGGAATGGCGCGGATAGCATCGCTGTGGAGAGAAGGACAAACTCTAGGAAATTCAAGACGTCCGACGCCTACGCGGACCCCGGTTGTAAGCTAGGACCCCGGCGCGATGTTCATCTCAGTCAGATGGTCTCAGAGTTGGACGACATGGACCAGTACTGACAGCTGCTGACGAGGCATAGAAATGACTGTCCACCTCGGCGACTAGGCGAAGCTGGCAGAGCCCCTCTCCAGCGTTGTCGTATGGACGGAGATGTGCTTGGGAGGACTCGGCAGTGCCACCTTTCCCAAAATCCCTTTCACCGTCCATGATGCGATCCAGTGTCGCTTTCCCCACAGGCGGATGATGAGCAAAGACTGGACTGACGGGCTTATTAGGTTTCCACCACAGGAGTTGCGCGCCATCTATGAAATACGAATCTAGCTGGTGACGAGGTCGGTAAGTGGACGTGTTTCTGGACTATTTTGGATCCATGGAAATGTCGTTGAGGTCATTCCTGCCAAATAGAAATGCGATGAAGCTTGTGGACGGGAACCCGTGGCAGAGAGTGGTCCAAACCGACCGGCGACTGCCCTATGAGAAGAAATATGGCGGTCTTTTTTTTTTAGCATGGAGCCCACCCTGGCTGAGGAATGACCTTGAAGCAACCCCTGCTAGTCAAATCGCGGCCGTCAGTGGAGAGGTTCACAAGCTAGGAAGCCACGAGCCAGGCAAGTCAGGCAGGCTCCTCTTTGGGATGGATTCAATGGATCCTCACAAATTCGAAATACCTCATCAAGCGCTCTTGTGATTCCACAGTAAAGGCCGAGCCAGGCTGCTTTGCGCTGCGACTGGACTGCAGTCGCATCGTGTGACTCGATGTCGGCTCTCGGTTGTCCGCTTTGGCGGGGTACTGTGGGTGCTATTGCTAATCTTGACAAGCTGACCGACGACAGGATCAGAGGACTGACGCTGTTGGACAATCGCAAGATAGTAAGGTGCTCACACGGCAGCTTTTTTTCGCTCTCAAGCTCTCACCTCACGCTGTGATTTGCTTTTGGCATGTCCCGTGGACAGGTTAACACCTCGGGAGGTTCCATTATCGGCCTCTAGTGGTTTTCAGGTTGCTGACCATCCAGATCAAGATCAGCCAGGCCCCCTCGGCAGAGCTCTCCTGCCCAAGAGCCATGGGCAAACAAGACGGCCGAGACGCCAGATCAATCGACCAAAGCAATGGAAATCTGGGGAAACGACGTCTTCAAGGGCTGTGTTGTATGTTACGATTGACATCGTCTAATATCTAATAAGCTGCCTCTTCTTTTCTTCACAGCCTATTGAATTACGCCGTGTCGGATTTCCCGCTGCCTCCGGTTGCTTTTTGCGACCCCCGGTCACCTTGGAAATCTGATAATGGATGAATGTTGTGCCCTCGAGTCAAGTCAACGAGCATACGAATACCAAGGTCTGACAGTTCTCCTCTGACAAGCTAAGGAAATGTACCTCGAGGCCTTGTTCCCACCCCCCTTCCGTCAGCGACCAAGGGTCCCAGGTCTCCTTCCACCCTCTCTACACTAGCCTACCTTAATTCATCCGTTCCCTTCTCTGCAAGTCCTCGTCTGGTTTTATCTTGTCATACCACATCCTCTACTCCTCGAGGGTTCCCACCACCCCCATCCCACCCCCATCTCCTGCGTGTGTCTCCTCGATTCAACGACGCAACATCCTTGTCAGTGCATAGGGACGCACATATGTATCTATGTACGTCCTCCACATGTCTGCGTATGGTTTTGCCTTGATACTATCATCTCGACAAGTCCCGAGTATTAGACTGCATTGCGGCGTCTACCTGCTGCAGCAGACCCTCTGGTGAATCCGTACTTGTCCAGCAGACGGAGCTGTTTGCTACGCCCCATCCCATCCACACACCCATACGCTCTAAACCATGCCATCGACCCAATTACACCAGCTTCGCTTATAACACAATACAACGAAACAAGAGAGGGAGAAACAAAACACAACATTCTGAAATACATTAGGATAACCAACAACACGCAGCGCAAAACGAAAACCAACAAACGTTCGATCTGCATAATTCAAGCCGTTGCCGTTGTTTGTTGTTGGTTGGTGGTTTCTCAAAGTCGGCCGCCTCCTCCCGCGCTTGTAAGGAACTCAAGGTACCCATCGTCTGTGTAGTTTTCCCAACGGATTCTCCGCCCATCCTCTTTTAGGAGGCCCGCTGCAAAGGCTTCTTCTGCCAACACGGCTGCGGCTTCTGACCGCACTTACGACCCAAGGGCTGTTGACCTAGACAGCAGGCCACTGCACGCCTCCTTTCCAGGAACCCATTGGTGGACCAGAATATACATGTAGTCTTCCGCTGCTGCTGTTGAAGGTCCATCCCAAACCGCCAACAACACAACTCTCGGCCTAACTTACAGTCGTATCAGCTCCCAGTCCCAACCAATTTCGTCAATACGTACATACATACATCACGGCGGCGCTACCTCGTGCTCCCCAGTCAATGCGGCTCTCAGCTTCGAGATCTACCAGCATAGTCTCTTATGTTGTATAGGAGCGTAGAAGGGATGCACAACATGATCGGATCATCTGGCATGGACCAGGATAGCCATCTTGCCCATGACAGCAACATGTACTCCAACGATCAATGGTCTGATATGAGCGCTTACAACCAGATGGCCATGTCGGGCTACGGGGGAGAATACTACATGCCGCCCGTAACTCACGGACTGCCTCCTGAGTCCATCGGTAACCACATGCCACCTCCACCAGTCCCTCAACCGATACAGCATCACCATGCGCAGTACTCAAACCAGCTGCCTCCGCCGTTGATTATTCCCACGCAGAGGAGCCAAGTACCATGGCCCAGTCTTCAGACAAATCCATCGCAGAACTACTCGGCGCCGCCGGTCGCCATTCCACCGCAGTCGGCGCCATCCCAGAGACAACAGCCCAAATTGCCAACTTTGACGACGTCGCAGCCCAGGAAGACTCTGACAGACGACGACCGCAGGAGAATGTGCCAGTTTGCCGAAGACAACCCCACCGTAAAACAGACAGAGATCGGACAGAGATTTGGTGTAGAACGCAGGTAAGTCAAGACTGGGTCTGTGGAAGATTGGCTCGAGTATTCTGATGCTGGTGTTAGTACGGTGTCCAAGGTTCTCCGGAAAAAAGAGCTGTATCTTTACCAGGATCAGGAGCGCAGTGGCTCGCCCATCAAGAAACTCAAGGGGAAGAGCGTCGATATTGAGCGAGCACTGGCGCAATGGGTGCGAAACCAGCAGAAGAAGGGTCATGTTGTGACGGACGTGGAGATGGAAAAACAGGCGCGGCTTTTCCTCGACCACGGGGGAGGTGGTGGCTCTGAAAGTCCTCTGAAGACGGTCACCACTTCGTGGCTGGAGAAGTTCAAGCACAAGCACAATATCGGGCCTGGCAAACTGATCCGCCGGGCTTCGGAAACGGCGATTCCAGACAGCGCCAAACTGCCAATAGACTCGCCCATCTTGTCTGCGTCGCAGACGCCTGGTGGCATCTCGCCTGCTTCCCCAGCTGGCCCGCCTTCTCCGCCATCCAAGGGTGAAGTATCTGGATACATTGACTTTGGCAGCCCGACCTACAAGAACAACGCCAATTCACAAAGCACGACTTCTCTGTCGAGTGCAATCACTGATCCGGCGAGCTCTACTTTCTCCGCAAGTGCTTTCAGCCCCAAGTCGCAGTTCACCTTCTCCCCAGATCCAAACTCAGGCCTGTTTGAGCAAAGCCGAGTCCCTCCAGGAAGCGCTAATTTTCAACGACCGCGAAGCCAAACGCTGCCTGCTCTTGACCTCGAGTACCCTCAAGGCACGGAGCCGCTCACGCCAAAGTACAGTGTCTCTGCTACGGCCCCGTCCTCGGCCATGGAACCTTCAGTCCACGAAATAGCAGCACCGACCTTCGGCATCGACCAGGCAATGTCTCCTCCGTCACTCTATCACAGTCGAAGCAACAGCAGCCTGGGGGGACGCTCGACCCACACGCCCATTCTGCCAAATGTGGCGGTGTCGTCGCCCAATTCGCCCACACAAGAAGATGCTAGACGCGCAGCGGATACTTTATTGAGCTTTATGCAACACCTCGGGCCTACTGGTCTTGTCAACAACGAGGAGTACGTGACAGTACTGCGGTTGACTGAGAAATTGAGACTCCACCAGCAGCAGCAGCAGCAGCAGGCACAGCAACAGCAACACCAGCCGCCCAAGCCAAGTACAGGAATCGGTGGGCTTTCACGGATACCCGAGGGCGACATCGAGATGCCTACCATCACTTCGAATATGATCAAGAACGAGGCGATGACGGGGTAGCGTTGATCTCGAGTCGGAATTTCAGCAGCTGCTGATTGGACCATCGGATCTGGCCTTGAAGTTGATTTCTCTACATCCCTGTGAGGCTTATGGCGTTAACGTTTCATACCTATCGACGACGACAAGGCCGTGGACGAATCTTGAAAACAAGACCTGCGAGTTTGCGCCTCGATGCTTCTGGAATAGGGGCTCGGGTTTCAAACCCGTCGGTTTTTGCTGCTGCGAAGGAGGGGAATCACAAGCACGCGGGTTGGAAAGCCCTCCGTCTTTCTGTTTGTTCCAATTGTTGTTTTCACACCATCTTCGCAGTTTGGGTAGTCGATTGGCTGCCCACATTCCACTTACCTTAAACTTCGACTAGTCTCACGACGACGTTGGCCAGGGAAAGAATCAGCAAGCGGAAGGTGACGGGTTCCCGAATGTTTTTTGCCCACCGGGAGGATTGTCCAGCGATACCAGTCATCACCATATATACGACACTTTCTCACGAAATGCCCCTTTTGCAATATTTATATACCCCAAAGCCGCTCACGCGCCAACATCGAAATTCGATAGCTCACCCCCTCCCGATCGATTGGGATTCATGTATCTTCACCCACACGCAAAAGACGTGTCCCGCTCACGCGATTAAGGACCAACCAAAATTCAACTTTGCTTTACGTCATCGTATATATATGTATGTATACACTCTTTGCTACCCATCTATCGACCACTTGAATAAATTCACTGCCGCTCCCGATTGCCACCACCACCATTCGTCGAGATACTCTTGCATTGTGCTCTGGGTCATGCCTGGGGATTATGTTCGGGACGAACAAGCGGAGATAGGGGCTACAAACCCTGGGGAGGGAAAGAGGCCGATGGGCCATCCAGAAAGTAATAAGAGAAAGAGGAGGATTGGGGACGACGACGAACTGGTTTACTTCACAGCATCAGGGCGCCAAATCATCATATTTTCTTATGCCTGCACTTTTTTACCGTTTTGCTTGTTCTTGTCTTGTCTTGTTATCTTGCGAGTCTTTTCTCTCTATATATCATCATCGTCATGTCCAAGCATCAGTCAGCTATTACGGTTGTATGGATGTATGATTGGAGGGATGACTGGGGATTGGGATCGGTGGCAGGGACATAATCTGGACAACACAAGCTGGAAACTGTTTCATTGTTTTCAGTTTACCAAGGAAAAAAGTACGATCGAGAACGAGAACGAATGTGGACGAGGTACAAAGGAACATACAACAGCAACAGCAGTGAGGAGGGACAGACATTGAGGCGAAAGAAAAAACGAGGCGAAGCTACATGTGCATACGCACGCATACAAGGGAGAAAAGAGGGGGCAAAGAAAGGGGGCGGGCCGGTTGGGCAGCCAGTGAACCGACCCTTGGTCAGGATCGAGGTTTCCGAGAGCCCTGTGAAAGGGGCTTCGTTCGACTCCATGACGTACTGTTGGTGGCGGCAATGCTTTGTTGCTGATACTGCCAACGAGTCGGATGTCCCTGCTCCCGTCTTCCTCTTCCAACTTCCCTGTGGCGCGACGTTATGCACGCATTGGTTTATTCTTCTGCACAGACGTTCACTCTCCTTACCCACGCCGCTTGTTATTAGCTTGAGCTAAGGAGCAGCACAATATCAGTTTTTTGGGGCGGCCCTCTGCTTGCTTTCCGAAAGGTTCCTTTACAACTACCAATCAGAATTCCTCGCCTTAGTCGCGCGGCTCATGTGTATGTGTGCTATGTGCTGTGTCTGTGACTGAGTCTTGTTCGTTAAGCCGTCTTCAAAACCATGACATGATCTAATTTAATCTCGTAGGTGGCTTTGGTCGGTGAAGAAAGAAACATTACCAAAGAAATACCAACTTAACCAGGAAAAACAAATCAATGAAATAATAATAATTACAATGCTTCATAGGTAGTCGGTGAGCCAGCCGAGTCTACATCTACGGAATTCAGACATTGTACACAGCTCTGGCTGGCGCTAGGCTGGCTGCTGTGCGACTCTTCTTGATATTTTGTAGAACGGGAACACGAGCATAGAATTGCTGCAAGCGTAGCGTTGTATTGGATTGGATTGGTTATCAATAACAATAAGGTACAGACAACCCCATGTGTACATGCAAGGACAAAAAGCTTGCCGCTGTCCGCGCCACACCATGAATTCAGGCTCTACCGGTCAAGAAGAAAACTCGGCGCGGCTCTGTTTCGTCCCTCCGCAGCAGCTGTCGTACGACGTTGATTAGGAATATTCGCATCAATCGATCAATCAATTCTTCAGCTAGTCAATCACTTTTATAGAAGACTAGCGACCAAGGCTAACTCAGCTTTTCCTCCCACAGCTCAATAATCCCCTTGTCAGCCAACTCGGGCATGAGGCGCACGAGAATCAGCTCGAGCGCGCCGTACATGAGGTGCTTGTTGCAGTAAGCATCCGAGAAAACGTCAAGGACGCCCGTCTCGATCTCGGATAAGATCCTGTTCTCCTCGTCCTTGTCTTCGTCATGGTTGCACAAAAAAGGCGATACTTCTCCTTCCTGACTCCCCCGGTCTTCTGTTGCTTTGCCGTCGGCAATAACAGCCTGATCACCGGCGCCATATTCGACCTGCTGCTGCTGCTCACCGGTGTCGCCAGGGTCATCAATTTGCCCAAGACGACCCTGCTTACCAATCTTACTACTCCTACTGTTACTACTACTTGATGTCGACGTCGCATTGCTACTACCCCTCTCAGGCTTACCCTCTCCAACAACCTTTTGCTCCGCGCGTCCAGTTGCCGTGGTTGAGGAGGCGGCGGCCTCGGAGTTTGAAAAACTGGAGGTGGGCCCTTCACTGGACCGTGGAGCGTTCTTCGTTGTGGTGTTCACACTGCTGCTCTTGCTGGTGGAACTCGGCCAGAAGGACACAGAACCAAAGTACAGTCTGCCCACCCCCTTCGGCACAAGCGCCCAAATAGCGCTAGCGCATTTGCGACGCAGGGCGGCCAGCTCCTCGTCGGATGAGGGAGGGACGAGACCGGGGGCGCCTGGAGCATTGTTGGGAAAGAGGACACCACGGATCGAGCGCAAGAGTGGGGGTAGGATGGCAGGGTCCAGTAGACGCGCGTGGATGTGGTACGAAAGCAGCCTGCACAAATTGCATCGTCAGTAAGAACTGTGTTTGGTTCGAGGCATTAGCAGGGCCATCTTATGGCACTACGGGTGTTGCGTGGGGGTCTGAAAGTGGAAGTGGTACAAGTTGACATGAGGACCCGGGATATGTAGAAAGAGGGGGGGTGTGTTGCACAACATCTTGTAAAACGTGCAAGGCTGATTGATAGAGAAGGGATTCCCGGTTCCGAACGAAATGCAACACTGTTGCAGATTCGCGTTCTGCATTCATGGCAATTCCGGCACGGATCCGGACGAATTACAGCCAACTCTGGTAGTTGGTGATAGCGCTGTGTCGGCGATGCATGATTGAACAAAGTGACCAGGCAATTGAGGCTTGAAGTCGACCCTTCGCTCCCCCTGGAACTTTGCGGGGATGCTAGCGGGAGCATTGAGCACTCAGGAGCATGGGCCAATATGCACCACCTACCCCTGACCCTGATTCTTCGATGGGGAGCTCCTTGCAGCACACCCAAAAGTCCATAACATTGCAATATGATTGGACAAACCAGACAGGGTGAGTGTAAGCTCGCAGTGCAAGGCCAGGGTGCTCGTGAGCCACGCCCATCGCCGCCTCAACCATGGCTTTCATCCTGGTGAAGCCACTTGATGCCCAGGCTGCTTTGCCAGAAATGGCAATGCCAAGCAGCTGGATATGTTCGTTGTTTTCCATCTGCATGAATAGCACCATCGAAGACGAGAGTTGGCGATACGAAGACGTCAATATCCAACGACAATAAGAGGCGCTGTTGAGTCCCTGGCAACGGCGATTTGTCTCCTGACAAGTCGTTGTGTGGCAGCACGATGCCTTGCGCATGCGCGGACGGCAAGCAGCGTGGCGCGCGAAGAGTGGACAAGGCGAAGGAGCTCGTAGCGTTGCACTAGACCATGAAATTGGTTTTGATGGAATCATAGCCGATAGGCGGATACCCTTGCAAGTTCCAGGTCGGGCGCGTAAATGAGGCTTGCGGATGGCCAGGCCAGGTCAGCCCCGCGCCGTTTATCGAGCAATCGGAGGCAGAGCATCCAGAAATACCCCGTCATTGGTGGACGAGGAGGAGCCAGAACCGTTGATGATTTCTGAATGGTAAACACGCCCGAGGGGGATTGTTGAGACATCGTTGAGGTGTGGCTGTTCTTCAGCACTCAGCACTACTGGATAATGCGGAGATGGAGTGTTGCACAGCATTACTTTCGACCGACCCTTCCATCGAGGGCCAGGGAGTCGGGCCATCTCCCATCGTGTAACGGCCGAACTGGCCTGGCCCGTTTCCATCATGCCGGCGGAAATGAGTACGATAGTATCATGAACGGTGCATGCTCTCTATGACAGGCCGTTTCTCAACGCTGAATGGAGCAATCCCAAATCCAGTGACCTGAAGCGCATGCGGTGTGACGTGAAGGAAATGCCAGAGATAACGGTTGAGGAAAGTAATTCGCCTACCTGTCAATAAGCCCGTCATAGGCTGCAAGTCTTCCCGGTCCTTTCATGGCTCCCCATTGCAGGATGGAGAAGGCTCCACTTAGCCAAGGCATACGAACATTCATTTCGAGTAGGTTCACGATGGCCGGCCAAATATTGAAATCGATGATGGGGACCTTGACTGTTGGCGATTGTCTCTCGGAGTGGACCGAAGGAACGAACGACTTCTCGCTCTGATGCTGACCAGTCGCATCCGACCTTGGTACAAATGCAGAGGCGGGTCTAGCCGGTAGCGTTCGCGACAGTACAATGGTACTGATAATGAGTCGTACTGAGTTTACCGCAAAAAAGACCCATTGGAGGACGAACCAGAATATTTGGTGGATGGACCATATCTCGCGGCTTCTAGTTGGATAGCCAGTGGTGGGTTCGGGGCTGTGAAGCGAGTCTCGGGAACTTGGCTCGGTGGTTGTCTCAGATTCAGAAGCTCCGGAAGCTTCCCTGGTCCTCTTTTTGTCCACTAGGCGTGTCATGACGATGATAAGCTCCCATAATAGCCATGGCTGCGAGACCTTATTGGCGATGAGGTTACCAATGATCAATTCCGAGAATATTTGGCCGACCAGCGATGTCAGACAATCGTTCTCGAGATCTTCGGTAGGAAGGAGCACAGCGAGTACGCCTTGAACTAGCAGTTGACGATATGCCGTTTCATTGTCGACCTGGACCTGTACGCTTTTGGGGTCTTCGGGCTTGGGAACGGGGGATAGCGCTGGCAAGGGGCAAAGCGAGTGGTATATCTCGCGATGGCTAGACTCAATAGGGAGTCGCGCCGAAGAGTTCTGAGCAATCCGATATGCTGTGTGTGATGAGTTAGCTTGTTCAGGGATTGGCCTTCAATCTGCCGGGGATATGGGCCGGAGGGATCGAGATGTGAAGAGACTTTAGACAGACACGAACCTCTCACATGTGCATCGAGCAGTTCAGGCAGTTCGTCCAGCAATAAACTCTCCAGGTAGACCTTCCTTAGCCGCTGTTCCAGGGCTCGCGTGCAGTGAGCGATGATCTGCACCACCTCTGCTACGAATGTCTCATCTGGCGTGATCCTCTCGTACCATTTCTGCACATATTCCCTGATGACGATGGAGATGAGAGCGTAGAGCTGGAGATCCACATCATTGCGGCTGGTCAGAGGGGGCAATAGCTCCTCGATAGGAGCCGGAGTACTCCTCCCTCTATCAGCGACTTGCTGGGCGCATAGTGTTCGGCGAATCAAGGCTATCGTCGCCTTGTCCGAGAGGAAGTCGGCTGGTGTTGGACGCACAGAGCGGCGATGGGCCAATACTGGTGATGTTGGACAAGCAGGAGCAGGTTTGCCTGTTGTAAAGGCCACCGAATGTGAGTGTGTGCTTGAGGTTGGCGCCGCCTTCAGTGCGCTGCCCAGCGGTGGCTTTGAGACGGGTGCTGCCATGAGGCTGGCCTGAGGTCAAAATAAACGTTATCGGGGGATCATGGTAAGATTACACCTTGCAGTTGCAGTCTGCAGACCCGTTGGTCTTATGCAGCACATCAGTAGGCAAAGTCGCAATGAATGGAGGATTAACACTGCATGCAGAGGCGAGAGTCAAGTGTCCCCAGCCTCAAGGGAAACCGGCCTGAAATGCAACCAAGACTCCAAGTCATTCATCGCATCCAAGTCCCTTGATTGCACGAATTGGGGGGTTCAACGTCACTAGCGTCGATTTTGGCGGCGGAAGCTGCAGCCCACGGAACGTACCGAGGAAAGGCACGTGTGTACTTACAGACCTTACCAGGGAGCCCTTGCGTTGATTTCGTCTCATGCTCTTGCGATTGAGCCTCATTCATTGCATTGATATAAATAAAAGCCACTGGAGTAGCTCGTAAACAAATCCACCATAGAGACCTACAAGTCTTGCCTCTCTTGAGTATTATATGATTCAGGCGAAAGCGCCATGTCTGTCGATGTGTATCCGGATGACTGCTTCTCATGCAGGTTATGGGCATAGTCTTACGGCTTGGATGTGATGGACTATGGGTATGATTTTGGTACACTGTAGAGATGTACACCTATACATAGTATACAGTCTAAACTGGAGTTCAGGCACATATTTACAACAATCCCCTTGTGCAACCCGAAATCTCCAGACTTGGCATACAATCCAGCACCCCTTATTCCATGTTTTTGTGCGTGGCCTCATATCTAGCAAGGCTATTAGCAAAGTCCAGTCATGAAGCAGGCGAAAACAGTTGGGTGCATACCTCTTTCCACGCATTGCCCACACGCCCCAGTTTCCACAGGTGATGTCTTGTGGATCAAGATCATTTAAATCCCATCTTTGGCTTCGGAAGATGTTCTCGCCTGGCTCCATGAGGATGTCGAACTCTCCCTGACACGTCTTATTGACCCAGTCAATATCCCTCTCCATGTCGTATTGAGTATATCCTGTCACCAAGATCGGTGCCTTCGTTTCCAACAATTGGGGCACCGTCTCCGCCCACTCGTGAGAGCTGGCGGGATGGCCCAGACCGGGGTGGAATAGCACAAAGCAATCAAAGTACGGGTCGTACGGATAGAAGTACCCGGTCTTGTGGATTGTATGGTAGTAATCCACGATTGTGCTTATCTTCATCGTCGGCCATACTCGATCCTCAATGATGGCACCAAAGGGATTCGATGGGGTCCGCGGCGGCAGCGGGAACTCATCGTCACGGTTTGTCATACTCTCAGGCCCAATGAAAACGAGATGAAATTTTCCTCGGGGGAAGAGGTGGGCAAGCTGGACCCAGACATTCCTCGGCAGGGAAGACTCAGCTCGAGCTCCCAAAATGAATATTCTGACTGGAGGTGCCTCAGGTCGTAGTCCCTTGATATCCGTTCCACCACCTGTTCTCGGGGGATGTAGAGTATAGCGTAGTGCGCTCAAGCTCTTCAAACCTTCTGCGGTAAGACGTCCGCCTTTCCTGATGTTGTAGGGACTCAACTCATGCAGCACGCTCCCAATGGTCAATGGATATGTCAGCAGCCGGGTCACCTGACGCATGTTCTGGTCGTTGTTGATTGCCTCGAAGTCTCGAGTGTATAAAAAGGTATCCCAGTTGGTCATGTTGACCATGGCTTCCTCCATTTGAGGCCCGGCGTATTCGAACTCGGGGAAGAACCTGCCAGATCTTAGGTCATGGTCATCTTCGTTGATCTGTCGCAGAGTGTCGCATATTTGCAAGTGGGCTTCATAATCCTCTGCCCAGTGTTTCTCGCTGCAGTAAACTGGGACTCCACAATCGGGACACTCAAAGTCGACATGGGCGGGTGGCTGGCTTCCCGATATTGCCGGCTCCGAAGTGTCCGGGTTTACGGATAGTCGGGTAGGACGGTGGTCTGAATGAGGGCAGAGCGCATGTTGTCTTATGTAGGCAGCACGCCGGCGGATTTCGGGAATCGGCGAGCTCGTGTACGGGTGGAACAGATCATCGGAACGCAAGACGGGAGCACTGGGAGTCTCAGTTGGTGGTGCAGCTGAGCCAAACTGAGTGGAATTCTCTTCAGCGACCCGGGGTTGCGAGCCGCCGAATAACGAAAATGCGCGCCTGTTCTGCAGCTGTCTCGATTGCCGCTGAAGTGCAAGTCGCGATAATGGCCTACTAGAGACCGCCCTAGCTCCAGGTCCTGGTTTCAATGACTGTGAGCATCTCCGGCAGATGCGTGAGGCTGCCGAACGCATGACAATTTCCATTGCCGATATTTGAAAGCTCGGAACTGCAGTTGCGACGAGAATCAGGTTCTCGATCCAACATCCAAACGGTACCGGCCGTTGCAACACTCGACTGCCTCTGGTGTCGTTAGTTGCAGCCCAGAAATTTGGGCGGCACGGATAAACATAGTGCCCAGTAGGAAAGCTCCAATTTTTCGCTGCAGGTAGGTTGAAGCTTCATACCAACAACGCAGGCTGCAGCTAGAAATTTTGGAGCTTGCCAAACTTGACCACAACATCGCCCGCCTTTTCACTTCCATAAGAAGCACTTCTAACAGGAGCCGCGCAGGCTTTCTGCGCACCCCGTTTTGAACATGGCGACGACTTCTAACATGTTCCTGTATTCTCTCACCATCCAAGCCCCTACCACTATCAACCAGGCCATACTGGGCCAGTTTAGTGGCACCAAGGAACAGCAGATTGTCGTCGCTTCAGGATCACGGCTCACGCTGCTGCGTCCCGATCCGTCCCAGGGTAGAGTTATCACCATCCTCTCTCAAGATGTATTCGGCATTATCAGGTCAATTGCCGCCTTTCGGCTTGCAGGAAGCAGCAAGGGTAAGTCTCTCCCTGCCCCCTTTTCTAAAGCTTCACTTAGTGATTCTTGAGCCGCGTGGTAGAAAAAATATGGGCGATACCTTGATCCCTGGCTCGTCGACGGTGTCTGTCCTCAGGTCCGCCTCAAGCTCTGTTATATGTGGAACCTACCATACTAACATCTTTTCTTTGGACAGACTACATAATTCTTGCTACCGACTCTGGTCGCATTGCCATTGTCGAGTACATCCCGCAACAAAACAAGTTTGTCCGCGATAAGCTTGAAACGTTTGGAAAGTCTGGCGTCCGTCGAGTTGTTCCGGGACAATATCTGGCGACGGACCCGAAAGGTAGAGCATGTCTCATCGCGTCTATAGAGAAGAACAAGCTGGTCTACGTCCTGAACAGGAACTCGCAGGCCGAGCTTACCATATCATCGCCCCTTGAAGCACACAAGGCCGGTACCGTGGTGCTCTCTATGGTCGCGTTAGATGTGGGGTATGCGAATCCTGTTTTCGCCGCGTTGGAGATCGATTACACAGAGTCGGATCAGGATCCAACCGGCGACGCCCTTCAGGAGATCGAGACACAGCTTGTCTATTACGAGTTGGATCTCGGCTTGAACCACGTTGTTCGAAAGTGGAGCGATGCTGTTGACCCCAGTGCCTCGATGCTTTTCCAGGTTCCTGGTGGCAATGATGGGCCCAGTGGTGTCTTGGTTTGTGGCGAAGAGAACATCACCTACCGTCACTCCAACCAAGAGTCATTCCGTGTCCCCGTACCGAGACGGAAAGGCGCGACAGAAGATCCCAACCGAAAACGGACCATCGTTTCTGGCGTCATGCATAAGCTCAAAGGAAGTGCTGGTGCCTTCTTTTTCCTTCTCCAAAGCGAGGATGGAGACTTGTTCAAAGTTACTATCGACATGGCCGAAGACGACGAGGGGAATGCGACGGGCGAAGTGCGAAGACTAAAAGTCAAGTACTTCGATACTGTCCCCGTCTCGACGAGTCTATGCATTCTCAAGAGTGGTTTTCTGTTCGTCGCCAGCGAGTTTGGTAACCATCACTTCTTCCAATTTGAGAAGTTGGGTGATGATGACGATGAACTCGAGTTTTCGAGCGACGACTACCCCACGGATGCCAAAGCATCATATACACCTGCCTACTTCTACCCGAGGCCTGCAGACAACTTGAGTCTCGTGGAGAGCATCGACTCGATGAATCCCCTTATCGACTGCAAAGTCGCGAATCTCACCACTGATGATGCCCCGCAAATCTACAGTATATGTGGAAACGGTGCACGAAGCACCTTTAGGACATTGAAACATGGCCTTGAGGTGAACGAGATCGTTGCTTCAGAGCTGCCAGGTATACCATCAGCAGTCTGGACTACGAAGGTGCAGAGGAGCGATCAATACGACGCCTACATTGTGCTTTCGTTCAGCAACGGCACATTGGTCCTCAGCATCGGCGAGACCGTTGAAGAGGTTACAGACACCGGATTCCTATCATCTGTCCCAACTTTGGCTGTCCAGCAACTTGGGGAGGATGGACTGCTTCAAGTGCATCCCAAGGGAATCAGGCATATTCGTAATGGACAAGTGAATGAGTGGGCAGCCCCACAACATCGTTCAATCGTGGCTGCATCTACCAACGCGCGGCAAGTGGCGGTCGCCCTCAGCTCTGGTGAGATCGTCTATTTCGAGATGGATGCAGATGGGTCCCTCGCGGAGTATGATGAAAAGAAAGAGATGTTTGGCACTGTCACCTGCTTGAGCTTGGGCGAAGTGCCGGAAGGTCGACTAAGGAGCTCGTTCTTGGCTGTGGGTTGTGATGATAGCACAGTGCGCGTGCTCAGCTTGGATCCCGAAACGACCTTGGAAAGCAAGTCGGTGCAAGCTCTGACCGCAGCGCCGTCTGCCTTGTCCATCATATCTATGGAGGACTCCTCCTTTGGTGGATCGACCCTTTATCTTCATATCGGTCTCAACTCAGGAGTTTACTTGCGCACTGTCCTTGACGAGATCACTGGAGAGTTGACAGACACTCGCCAAAAATTTTTGGGACCGAGGCCGGTCAAGCTTTTTCAGGTGTCTATTCAAGGGCAAACTTGTGTTTTGGCCCTCAGTACGAGGACATGGCTAGGTTATTTGGAACCGCTTTCGAAGGCCTTCATGATGACGCCGCTTGATTATGGCGACTTGGCTTGGGGATGGAATTTCAGCAGTGAACAATGTGAGGAAGGCATGGTAGGAATCCAAGGCCAAAACCTGCGGTGAGTAAAACCTTTTTCCTATCCCCCCTGACTGATGAAAATGATGAGAAATTGGGATCCTATGCTATGAGCTTTGAGGATGAGACATTTAATATTGTACCAATTGTTCCTTCTGACTCAATTTGTTATTCACACCCTTTCTGTTGACCTTACAGAAGACATGGGCTAATAAGAAACTAGCATATTCTCCATTGACAAGCTTGGAGACACTTTGCTCCAAAAGTCAATCCCATTGACATACACACCAAAGCGTTTGGTCAAACACCCAGACCAGCCTTATTTTTACACCATCGAGTCCGAAAACAACACATTGCCTCCTGAACTACGTGCCCAACTATTGGCAGATCCAGCCATCGTCAATGGGGATGCGCGGGTACTACCACCAGAGGAGTTTGGATACCCCAGGGGCTCTGGTCGATGGGCGTCCTGCATCAGTGTTATTGATCCTTTGAATGAGAAAAGAGTACTCCAAACCCTGCACCTCGAGGACAATGAGGCTGCCGTGAGTGTGGCCACGGTCTCTTTTGCCAGTCAGGACAACGAGACATTCCTGGTGGTTGGAACTGGTAAAGACATGATATTGAGTCCGCGACAGTTCGCCGCCGGATTCATTCATGTTTATCGGTTCCGCGAAGGTGGCCCAGAAATTGAGTTCATCCACAAGACCAAGGTCGAAGAGCCGCCTATGGCATTGATCCAGTTCCAGGGCCGTCTACTTGCAGGCATCGGGAAGACACTGAGGGCTTACGACCTAGGGTTAAGACAACTCCTTCGAAAGGCGCAAGCAGAGGTCGCTCCACAACTTATCGTCTCTCTTCAAACCCAAGGTAGCCGCATTATTGTTGGTGATGTGCAACAGAGCGTTACCTACGTTGTATACAAGTTTGAGAGCAATAAGCTGATTCCTTTCGCCGACGACACAATTCCTCGATGGACCAACTGCACTGCAATGGTTGATTACGAATCCGTCGCTGGCGGCGACAAATTTGGCAACATTTGGATTGTTCGTTGTCCAGAAAAGGCCAGTATTGAAGCGGATGAGGAGGGAGCTGGAGCCCATCTCCAGTCTGCCAGAGAGTATCTTCACGGTGCAAATCATCGCGTCAGCCTGATGACGCATTTTTACACACAAGACGTACCAACAAGCATCAGCAAAACCAATCTGGTCGTTGGTGGTCAGGATGTCTTGCTCTGGAGCGGAATCCAGGGTACCATCGGCGTGTTTATCCCCCTCGTCAGTCGTGAGGATGCCGACTTCTTCCAGAGCCTCGAATCGCACATGCGCTCCGAGGATCCTCCTCTGGCTGGCCGAGACCATCTGATCTACAGAGGGTACTACGTCCCTGTCAAGGGCGTCATTGATGGCGATCTCTGCGAGCGTTTCGCGCTTTTGCACAATGACAAGAAGCAGACGATTGCCGGGGAGTTAGACCGGTCCGTCCGAGAAATAGAGCGGAAGATTTCGGATATTCGTACACGATCTGCTTTCTAAAAGGGGCCAGCATCGGCGCCAGGTTGTTTGCAAGTTCGTTGTATTTTACAAATGGTGGTATATGGAGGATGGCTCGGCGTTTCAAGGCGGGTCTACGAGCTGAATATATTTATGACATATCCCTCGTTATTGAACTCCCGCGCAACTGGAGTTACACAGCTCAAACCTTCAGCCGATTATCCAAATACATCAAATGACATGCAACGGCCAATGCCATTAACGAATGCTGATATCAATCACGACGCTTCCATGAAAGCCCTCTTCTTTTCCCAGCCGCTGCCCTTTCAACTTCTTTTCCCCTTCCCAATCCCTTGACAGGATGATTCTTCTCCCATTCCTCGTCAGCAACATACGCCTCAATCGCCTCGTCCAAATCGTACCCCGACTGCTCGAGGTACAGTACCGCAACATCATACTCCGATACTTTGCACCTAACCATGAACCTTCTGATTTTACTCTTCCGCAGCTCCTCCTCCTCCCCATCAACCGGACGAGGCGATAGACTAACACCGACTTTGTAGTACTCCGCTGGTATGATCACAGTCCGCCGCCCCAGAAGCAGGTGGTCGGACGTGATATTATTCGCCCTTCGCAATGCCGACGCGGGAACGCCGTACCGCAAGGAGAGCGAGGAGATGGTATCGTGAGTGTGATTTAGGAAGTGCAGGGTGTCTTCTGCGGGGGGCTCGTCGTCCAAAGGTACGGATTTTTCATCCAACGGGTCTACGGGTTTGCGGGGTTGGTCTGCAGTTGCGGAATAGGGCGGCGGCGCGAGGGAGTACGATGAGCTGGAACTAGTTGTTGCAATGGAGGTGTAGGAGGGCGGCTCTTTGAGGCCCTGAGGGAGGGAGGTGGGGGCTTGGCTGATTTGACAGTAGGGGCAGTAGGTGTTGAAGCGTTCGTTTTTCTGTAATTCATTTGATCAGATACATACTTCAGTCTACCCGCGCTTACGCTTATGTTTTCATTCAATACGAAGGATGAAACTGGTAGCGCACATGGAGGCAGTTCCCGCATATAACGCGTGGACAACATTCTAGTTGTCGGTCTGCGGGCACCGGCTTCTCTGAGCACTCGCTGTAGCGGGGCACTTGGATAAGGAGCGTTGCGCAGGTGCAGCAGGATTCGGACATAGTGATGGGCGGTGGAGGTTTCTGGATCATGATTTAAGATACTAAGTAATGATACAGAGTGATGTGAAGTCGTTAAAAAGGTGTGATAGGTTACGAGAAACGAGAAGGGAAACTACTCCTCAGGTATAAGTTGGTATAAGTTCACTCTAAGATGGTGGCGTACTGTCGTGACGTTTCTCGATAACCAACATGCTGGGACCGCTCTTCTTATCCCCGGTGCTGCCGATGATCCGCGACATTAGTGCCAGCACAGACTTGGCAAATATTGGATGCATCCCCTGGCAGCATGACCTGGAAAGATTCAGGATGTCGGTTGTTGGGATTGTGGTTCAAGAGCTGATTGCTTAACGTTTCACGTCAATCGATCGCAACAGTTCCGATTGCAGCAGTTTCGTAAAGTGACTGCTGTCGCTTTCAGATAGAGGCGACCTACGGACATGGTTCCGCATTTGAGTCGGGATCCGTGAAAGCCAAAGCTCCGCGAACGTCATACCGCTGGGAATCTTCAGAGGCATCTCCCTCATTTGAACCACCGCAACGTTATCACCTTTACCCCAAGCTATCGCCCCTCTTAGGAGATATACCCGTTCCAGCATCATCTCTTCCCAGACAGCCCCGATGCGATTCTGAAACTGGGTACATTGCACAACCAAGCGATGTCTGACACAGGCGCCGCGGCGCCGCCGCCGACTCCAGCAACATCAGCGATACCGATACCAGCACGGCACTCGAACCCGTCGATACCCGTCGTTCTAAACGAAGCAGGTCTCGATTCTCCATCATTCCGAGCCACTGCGCTGCACTTTTCCGACCAAGTCGATGGTATCGAGCGATGGCTAGAAGGCTACACCAAGACGACATCCAAGTTGTCCCATGATATTCAGATCCTCGAGGCGACTATCAACGATTACCTGTCGAAAATTGTCCCGCCAGTCAACGTCATTTCGGTCGATCATGACTACACGGCACTTGCGCTGAAGAGGATATCAGAGGGCTCGCGGGAATGGTGGACACACATGTTAAATACGGCCAAGAAGCTCGACACCCAGTCAGTCGAGCCCCTTCGAAACTTCTTGCAAAATGACCTGCGGTGTTTCAAGGAGACGCGGCGGAACCTGGAAACATCACAGAAGACATTTGATACAACACTCGCTCGATATGTTAGCCAGACCAAGACAAAGGAGCCTTCGTCGCTGCGGGAGGATGCGTTCGCGGTGTACGAAACCCGCAAGGCCTACTTGAAGGCCTCGATGGATTTCTGTCAAATGGCGCCGCAACTTCGATTCACTCTGGACAAAATCCTGGTTCGAGTATCGTCCGAGATCTGGCGGGAGATGAAGCGGGCACGAGATTCGACCGGTAGTTTCGCCAAATGGGGCCACGAGATGGATCGGGTGAAAGGTTGGTCAAAGGAGATGGAATTGACCGAGTCCCTGTTCAAACGCGAACTACAGTCTGCGAGACGTGAAGTTGGGGAGCGCACAATACAGCACTTCAAGCCCTCGCGAGAGCTCGACGATTACAGCGCAAACACGGTGCCTTTTCTGGGCTCCAAAGGCCCGATGCACGTCACTTCCCAGGGCCAATCAGCCACGATATCGGAGAAGCAGGGATGGCTGTTTCTACGCATGATGTCAGGAAAACCCGCTCGACCCAGTTGGACACGCCGGTGGTATTACTGCCGCGACGGAATATTCGGCTGGCTTGTCAATGGGCCCCAGGGAGTCTTACAGGGCGATGAGATTGGCGTTCTGCTCTGCAATGCTAAGCCAGCCGTGGCTGAAGAACGCCGCTTCTGTTTTGAGGTCAAGACTAAGAATCAGAATATGCTGCTCCAAGCTGAGACACAAACGCAGCTGATGGAATGGCTGGAGGTCTTCGAAGTTGCCAAGAAGAGGGCTTTCGAAGCTAGTGTAAGTCGTGACAACTCGGCACTTCCTGGAGGAGTTGACCCTGCCTTTGCAATTACTCCTCCTTCCATGCCTGAGTTCTCGGCCAAGAATCTGGATGCTCAGGTCAGCCTGGGTCTTGAAGATGCTGCGCCGACCATGGACAGACAAGCAACGCTCGCAGTCCCAACACCCGATGGCGGACTCGCTCCGAGACAGAGCGTAGATATTGGAGTGGCCCCTAGGCGGTCAGCCACTTCACTGGCTCGCGACCTAGTTCGCGAGGAGGGTGAAAGTGGCCGTGAACACGCCGCCAGGATTATGCAGAAGCTGGATTTGCATCGCAAAGCCAACTTCTCCTCAAGCACCGACACCACAGCAACGCCAGCCCCGCCTCCATCTGGCGGTATAGCCAGCCTCATCTCTGCCAGCCATGGTCTCTTGCCAGGCTACCCATCTCCTGTTGTAGGGAACCCTTTGCAATCCCCCCGATTGCCAGCTGCTACCCCAGTTCTCGGTGGACCAGAGCCACAGGCAGGTTCGCTAGCACCTTCAACACTGGCGAAACCGCCTGCACCTACAAGTCTTAGTAAGACTGCTGTCGTGTACAGCAGCGACCGCGCTTTCAGTGGCGAGGTTGGCCACACGATGCCCACTGCGATATTGGCCAACTACTGGGGCAGCAATGCTTGGGCACGAGATTACGCCCCCAAGCCTAAACGTCCTGGTTTTCAATCGGATGATCCATTTGGGCCTGACTCGCCCTCCATCAAAATGTCTACCGTTGGCGATAACGGTGAGCTGAGAACGCCATCTTCGAATCATAAAAAGGCAACCAGCATGGATGCCAAAATTATCCACCCGTCTCAAGCTCAGGACAAGCTGGTTCAGGAACAATTCCCACCGGGCTATCCCCTTGAACTCAAGACGAACGCGGCCCAGTTCCGTCTACTCTTCCCGAGCGTGCCACTGGAGGAGAAACTGGTTTTGGTTTTCAGGGCGTCTTGGAATAGCACTTCAGATTCCGAGGCAAAGACTCCTAGTATGGCTGGAAACGGCCGTGTCTACGTCACGCCGGATACCATGTACTTCTATGGACACCAGATGGGACTGGTTGTTGCATACACCATCAGCTTGGACAACATCACCGAGGTGACAGCCGCGCCCGGTCGGGACTGCGACTTCATCTTCCTGCACCTGAACCAGGACTCTGGCGACAATGCATACAGCAGAATCACCATCAAGACCTTCTTAGAGGACCTCGACCTTCTTCATGCTCGGCTTAACCTTCTGGTTGATGACCTGCAAGCGGAAGAACCCATGGATCTTCCAGACTTGGTGAAGGCTCTCATTAGTCTGGAGAACGAAGAAACCAACGACAAGAGAAGTCCCAGCGTGGAGAGCTGGGAGGAAGTGTCGGCCAACACGCCGATAGACGACGGTACCGTGGCTGGTAGAGCAGTCATTCCTAGATCGAACGACTTCATCTATAAATCTCGGTCACGAGGTGTCCGGAAGCACGTCCCTGCTTTCACCCTACCCACGCACCCTGTACACTACGAACCAGAGGACATGCAGAAGAAGGTGGCGGAGCGCACATTTGAAATTAGTGCCAAGGCTTGTTTCCATGTGCTCTTCGGGGACAAAAGCTTTGTCTTCCCCAAGCTCTACTTTGAGCGAAGGGCTAAGCAGATTGCTCAGGGACCTTGGACGCTCGGCGAAACCGGCCGGATGCAGCGCACGTTCCAGTTCAACGTTGCATATACAACGATGCTTGGTCAACGCAGGGCTGAGGAGATCAGCGACAAGCAGACAATTGATGTCTTTAGTGACCACGTCACTTACGTCGTCGCTCACGTCAAGACGCCGTGGCATCTACCACACGCGACATCTTTCAAGCTCGTGACCAAGATTGTCATAACCCACATCGCGAAGTCCAAGTGCAAGATGGCCATCTACACCAAAGTTGCCTGGTCCAAGCCGCCTGCACTGGCCAAGAACATGGTTGAGCGCCACGCTCTGGACGATGCCGGGCGCGATGCCGAGGAGCTGGCCGATGTAGCCACGGAGCAGGTACACAGGCTCGGCTCCCACAGCCGGACGAAGAGAGCCATTGAGGTATACGGCAGCGTCGGCCAGCAAGCTCAGGTCGTGCTATTCACGCCCGGCGACACGGACTCGGCCAAGAAGCCGCAGATCAACCCCAGAACGCTGACATCGATGTTGTTCGATACCGTCCGCTCGTTTGGTGAGAGCGCCGCGTCGTCGGTATTGATGTGGGTGTTTGCGTGTATCAAGACGTTGTGGGACGTCATTACCTCGCAGCGGTTACTCCTCTCCTTACTAGCTTTCAGTGTATTTACCAACCTTGTCTTCTCGGGACAGAGCACCTCGGCTTGGTGGACGGAGCGAAAGGCAGCCGGGTTCATGAACCGGATTGGTGTGGGACCGAATGTTATGATGAGCAAGGCTATTTATCTGGCGGACCTCGATGAGGCGGCTAGGAGCTCGGCGATTCAACCTTCTTGGCCGCAGGATAGCTATTGGTAAGTTTTCTACCCCACTAACCATAGTACCAGTATTGATCTCTGATGTTTATTCATACGATGCTAATTATGATGTGCAGTTACTCCACCTTCCAATCCATCGCCAACAGCACCGACATTGACGGACCCTACGAAAACTCTGGCTCCTCTCTCTCCTCGGGCGCAAGCCGCGCTACGGCTCGCCGCCTCCGCCGCACACGGCAACGGCTGGGTTCCTACCGACATGATTTGCTTGTTGCGATGCGGATGGTCAATAGTGTGGAGCGCGAGATGATCCAGAGCGAGTGGGAGAATTGGCTTATGGATGAGAATACCCGGTGCGAGCAGGTTAAGGCTGTATTGCAGGCTTGGGATAGCAGTAGTAATGGTGCGAGCGGGAATGATAATAGTGGAGGTAGTGGTATTAACAAAGTGAGCGATGAGGCTACGCAGAAGGTTATGAAGACGGGCGAGAAAGATAAGAGGAAGAGGGAGGGGTTGAGATTATGGCATGAGGAGTATTGTGGGAGTTGTCAGGTAGATCATGAAAGGTTGATAGAGGAGAGGAGGGGGATGTCATTGGGATTGTGAGGTTAGGAGAGACGGGCCGATACGGTGGTAATTTCTTGGTCGGAAGGTCTGAATAGGACTTGACTTACTTGAATTGAACCGATGAGAAGTTTTAATTCGACTGGCTACCTGTCGTGGCCAAGACAAGGAAATGAACGTACATTAGAAGGTGGGATGAGGTGGTGTCGTAGATACTCAAAGGGATGAGAGAATGTTAGACTATGCGGACCTACTTGTAGTACAACGACGACAAGGAGGGGTATAGTACTATGTAACTCGAAGGCTGCAAAGGGGGTTTTACATTGTGTATCCTTTCTAATTTTTTGATCTTTTTCAGAGGCTTAAGGTAATCCTGAAATCCAGGATCAAAACGCGATTGTTTGGTTGAGGAAAGCACGGAAGAATCGGGGCCATATGCCAAGTATCACAGATAACAAGCAGACGTGCCCCTATTTCATGTCCACGCAATACGCCCGGAGCAACTTCGAGACGATGCAGAAGATTAGTATACAACCTAGGTGTTATATGAAAAAAAAGATTATTTTTTATTATTAAATACGCCGTAGGCTCGAAGCCCCCGGTACCTCTACTAGTACTCCCGTATGTCAAACCGTGCCCTAATGGCTGGACTAAATACATACGCTGCGTCGTCGGTTCGCCCTATTGGCGACTGCGTTGCGTTCACTACCATACTACGTTGGTTCTCAACCTACCAACAAAGTCCCCCCTGAGAAGATCGATGCTATCTGGGCCTTGAAGCTGTCCGACCCGTCCCTAGCAGCCACCTTACAATGGTCCCACTAACTACTGGTTCTCCTGTTGCCGTTGCGAGGTCTCTAAAAAATAATAAGTCTTAGGAACAGTGTTCGATGAAATGAAAACTGAATTCTTATTGCGATCAAATCTAATTGGGGATATCAAAGCATGCTGCCTCAGCGAACATAACGCAAAGACTGTATCCTATTCCCGTTTTCCTCTATTGAAACTCGAAAGAACAAATAAAACCACGACGCGGTGATGTTTCGGTCGATCACTGAGTTGCAAAAGCGAATATTCTCAAATGCTCAGGATATCTGGGTGTGACAAACAAAGAAGAGATTTTTACCTCCTCGCATATGTGCGTCGCATTTAACCGTCCTCCCCCTAGTTGCTTGCTGTGCAAGCGCCACCTCGGGAGGCGTAACCGGGACGGTTGGTCTAGAACTAGTTGTAGTTTTTCGCGCGCGTCTAAATTTTTATTTCGTCTTCATTCCTCCCCGAGCAGATAACACTCAAGCTTGGCCACCGCCTGTCGATCACATGTTCCTACATCGCCCAAATCAAAGACCGGCCTACAGGAATCCTCGACGCGGGAACGACACGCCCTCAACAGCCGCCGTGTCCACGAACCATGAGCACCTCTCCCCCGTCGCCTCGTTGACAAGCGCGCACGGCAGCCCATCGCCCTGCTCGAAAATCCGCTTCATAATTTCCTTCTTGCCGCCGCCCGTAGCCACAAACGCAACCTTGACGGCGTGGGTGACGACGGGTAGCGTAAGGGTGATTCGGCGCGGCGGCGGCTTGGGCGAGTCGTCAATAGGGGCGACCCAGGCGCTTGTTTCGCGCAGCAGGGCGTGCCCCGGAAACAGGCTGCAGGTATGACCGTCGGGTCCGCTGCCGAGCAACAGCAGATCGAAGATGGGTAGCTTAACCGAGTCGCGGCTCGCGAAGGAGCGCACCAGGAGTTGCTCATACTGGTCGGCGAGCTCCTGCGTGTCGGAGAGGTACTGCGCATCGATAGGGTGAACAGTGGGTTGGCCTGCGCCCGCGGGGATCCGGTCTAGCAACTCTTTCTTCAGTAATGCGTAGTTGCTGTCTTCGTGGTCGAGGGGCACGGCGCGCTCGTCGGCGAAGAAGATCTCCCATTTGTCCCAGCGTACTTTGTCGTCGTTCGAGGAGGGAGGAAGGAGGAGAGCCTGCGCGAGGGTCTTGGGGAGGGAGCCGCCTGATACGCCGATCTTGAAGATGCCGTGGCGCGTGAGGCCGGCGTTTTGGCACGAGATGACGTAGGACCGCAGCGCGGGCGCCAGCGCGCTGACGTCCTCAAAGGCGAAGAGGTTGGGTTGCTTGCCCATATTTTGTTGTCACGGATCGAAAAAATAAAAAAATAAAAAAAGGCAAATATGGCCGAGTCGTACGGATGGTTCAGGGCAGTTATATATGCCCTTGAAGCAGTGTTTTGTGGATGGGCGAAACGCAGGAAAGAATGGTGCTGTAGATTGACACGACGAGAGCCTCAAGGGTGGTTAGTGGGACGGATGGTGGGGTGAGAGTGAATTTTGTTGCAGTGGATGCTATCGATAGCGGGGTGACGGCATCGGACGTTGACACACAACGTGAGTGTGGTGAGTAACGTGGGAGGTGGCAGTTGTGGTCGCTAAATACGACGGGGCGCGACCAAATTCCAATAATTATCTCTTGGGGGGTTTCTGAAGAGTGAATATGTGGGAGATTGGCTTTGGTTGTTTCTTCCTCTTAGTCAGCTTGTTGCTTGTTTGCTCGAAGTAGAGCGACGTAGAGATGAGTAAGTGACAACATTTTAATTACGTGCATGACGGGAGGACAGCTACCGGGTATTTAAACCGCAGGCCCAATAATGTATTTCCGACAGCCTGGGCCGCAAGTCAAATGGCCGTTAATATGCTATGGCTCACCGCTAATAGATGTAGCCCGAAAGCCGCGCACTTGTCAATGCAGTTTATACCACGTCTTTTTGCCAACTCCCGGGGTTCCTGAGGTTTCTGTCGTGGCCTGTGGTGGGGTGTGTTGACGTAGTTCTATGATAGCGCGACAATCGGAAGCCTTCTAGATTGGGGCTGATTGAGTCTCTGGCGGACCGATAGATGCAAATCGCGCTGTGGGAATCTTGGCAATTAGGTCCAAGGACCCTGAGTTCGCTGTTCCTTCGTGCTTGTGTTGCAAGGTTAGGTCGAGTACATGGCGGGCTAATGCGGCAACGATGGAAGCGATTAGTATGCATTAGTTAGAGGCTACGTTGTTGCTGTAGCTCTCTCTTATTTCGTTCGAGAGGTTCATCCCGACTCTCGCGTGAGCTATGAGAACCAGGGCCAGGTCACCAATTCTAGAGCGTCACTCTACTCCTTTGCAATTTCACCTGCTGATATAACATCAGCTGTAGCGAATACGGACCTGGAGGATTATGAGTGATGTTGTCAACGCGAGTTGTCTCGGGAAAAAGACTTCTCATCTTTGCGATGGAAGGATGGATCCTTCTGTTCCTGGCTGTGACCAAGCATTCGTTTGTTCACTTGTCCGACGTGATGCCATCCAGTTGTCAGAGGTTGAGTGAGTCTGATGACGATCCGCCCCGACACTGTTGTTCAACGAGGCTTGAATAGGCCCGGTTGCCCCTGCCTTTTCTTCTTTTCTGCACACCAACGAAATGATGGAACTCTGAATCGTCGTCAGGAAGATGGGACCGGGAACAGAAAGAAAAAGAAGAGTAGTAGCTTCGACGAGGATCCATGACGGCAACGCTACAGTAGCACCACGCAAGCCGTCGAACCTTCGAAGTTCCCAGTTTCAACGTGGGCATGGACAGGGAAGTCCTGCATTGGAGATGCATCGCGACAGCCAGTAAGAGCCAAGGTGCGCAATGCAGATGCATATCGCTGGATGCTGGTGTAGGGTCTTGCTGCATCTCATCGCGATGGAGGATGCAAGCAAGACCAGGCAGGACTAGGCACTGCGCCGCCAACGAGCACTCACTATCTCATTGAGAACTGATTACCACAAACGACTGCTGCAAGGTCACCATTTTATCAGCATCAGCCTCGGGAGACAAAGCGGGAGTATCCGATAATGCCGAAAGTGCAACTAAATTGAATCGTGGAACTCCGGCTTAGGACCGGCGATGACTCGGCGACAATACCGATGGGCAGACGCCACTGTTCTGTACCTGACCTAACCATTACAACGGCTTCGCAAGTGCTTATAAAATACAACTTCAGGCGAATGCGCGTAAGTAGTCACAACATCAATTCATCCTGTAATTTCAACGACCCTTGGAAGATGGCACCGCCACCGAAATATCTCACTGGAAACGTGGCTGCGATAAATGAATTCATCGACCGCTTTGATGTGCGCCAATTTCCCACCCCAATCCAACTCAGTCAGCTAATCTCGCCCAGGTCTTCCTACTGGACTGTGATGGTACAATCATTTGGCTGTCTAAAGTGAAATCGAAGGCTAAGTGATGGGGCAGGCGTTCTATGGTCCGGGGACCACCTCTTCGAAGGAATTGTCGAGACATTGGAGATGCTAAGATCCCGAGGTTAGCATCTACCTGCCCACGTACTCACGTGCTGAAGATGGCCGTATGCCTGCGCGGTTACTGAAACAGGCTTCCTTACAAAGGCAAAAAGGTGGTGTTTGTGACCAACAATTCGACCAAGTCCCGCCCCGACTACCAAAAGAAACTCACATCCAAGGGGATCCCCAGCGACGTCGAGGAGATATTCGCTTCGGCCTACTCGTCCGCCATCTACATCTCGCGGATCCTGCAGCTGCCCGCCCCCAAGAACAAAGTCTTCGTCATCGGTGAGAGCGGCATCGAAAGCGAGCTGCGCACCGAAAACGTCCCCTTCATCGGCGGGACGGACCCCGCTCTCCGCCGCGACATCACCCCCGAAGACTACGACAAGATGGCCGACGGATCGATGCTGGACCCGGATGTGGGTGTCGTGCTGGCCGGGCTCGACTTCCACATCAACTACCTCAAGCTCGCGCTGGGATACCAGTACCTGCAGCGCGGCGCCGTGTTCCTCGTCACGAATGAGGATAGCACTTTGCCTATGAACCATACCTTTTTTCCCGGTGCGGGGTCCATTTCCATCCCGCTGGTGAACATGACGGGCCAGAAGCCGACGGCGTTGGGGAAGCCGAGTCAGGCGATGATGGATGCTATTGAGGGCAAGTTCCAGCTGGATCGGGCACGGACGTGCATGGTGGGCGATCGTCTCAATACGGATATCCAGTTTGGTATCGAGGGGGGATTAGGAGGTACGTTGGCTGTGCTCACGGGGGTGAGCAAAAAGGAGCAGTGGGAGATTGAAGGCGCAGAGATTGTGCCTGCGTTCTACGTGGATGCGCTGAGTGACCTTCGTGCGGCGAAGAACTGAGATGGGGGCATTTCCTCCTGCTTAAATCCTCAACTTCCTAGAAGATAGAGAGCAAAGGTTAGAGGTTCAACTCCGGGTTCATAGATGGAATCGTCGCCGAGGTAGGTTTACCACGCTGCCCACGATCTACAGACTTAGAAGTACGGGTGTCGAAATTGAGACACACTATTGAAGCCCCCTTATGATCCAAGGCGTTTGGGTTATACTAATATGATGCATGACACAGTGTCCCTATAGATTACCTGGTTATCTGACTGTCTGTATTGCAAAGAGTCAATATGTGTCAATCATACCGCTTGGTTACAATACTTACCCAGTACCTGGTTTCAACATGCATTACACCGACAGAACCCAATATCCGGCGCTGCAAGACCACTCTAAATCCGGAGCACACCCACCATCAGTTCACGGCCTATCCTGCATAGCGTGCCAAATTCGCAAAAGACTACCCAATAAAAGAATTGGGGTTAAATGCAATCATATCCCCCCGCAGACTATCCGCGGACCTAACTGTGATGATTTGGCGTCAAAGTCAAGGATGTTCGCAAAATATACAACATCAGGCCCTCTGTCGAGCCCGGTACAAGACGTCTCTTCGCCACTACATATATACATATATTATTCTTGGCAGCTCTTAGATATTGACATCCCGCTCCTACAACATTGTAATCTCCAAGCCCCGTGGAGCTTGTTTCTCTATCTAGGTATACCATTCCTCACCATGGCATCATCTCCCGAGCGACCCCTAACCCAATCCCAAAAAGACTTCTTCTTGACACACGGCTACCTCCACATCCCCTCCTGCTTCACCCGCACCCAAGCCTCCGACGTCCTCCAGGGCGTCTGGACCCGCCTCAATATGTCCCCCACCGATAAATCAACCTGGAGGACCAGCGAGCAAGGGCAAGGACGCATCCACATGCCCTCGCACCGTTCCTTTGACGCCTCCGTCTTTGTCCCCAAGGCTTGGTGAGTAACTAACTTCCTAGGCTTTATTTATCAACTCTTTTAACTCCGTTTCTGGACGATTATTCGAGCGACGAGGAGGGAGGGGACGAGGACGTACCGGTACGGAAGCTAATTACTAGAATACCCTCATTACTAACACCAAGCCCCTTGCCGGAAAGGTCCGCCATCTGCGATCTCTGCGGCGGCAGCGACCGCATCACCCCCTCTTCATCCCAATGGCGCGACTCGCTTATCGTCAACCTGGGAACGCCCGGAGGAGAAGCAGAAAAACCACCAGTTGCCCCGAAAGACCTGAATAATTGGCACGTAGACGGGGATTTCTTCGTGCATTACCTCGATAGTCCCGAGCAAGGCCTCCTCGTCATCCCCCTGTTCACGGATGTCATTCCGGACGGGGGCGGGACAGTGATTTGTCCCGATGCGATTGCTGGGGTGGCAAGGTGGCTGTATGAGCATCCTGAGGGGGTGTCGCCTCGGATGGTGCCGCGGGGACATGGGGATTTCGACCAGGAGCGGAATCTGGACTGGTATCGGGAGTTGGTTGGCGGGTGTGAGGAGTTTGTAGAGGTGGTGGGCGGTGTGGGGGATGTGTATTTGGTGCATCCGCTTATGGTGCATTCGGCGAGTAGGAATGCGCGGAGGGAGTTCAGGGTTATTACGAATCCGCCGGTGAGCTTAAGGGAGCCGTTTTGTTTTGATCGGGCGGATGGGGGGTATAGTTTGGTGGAGTTAAAGACTCTGCGGAGTCTGGGCGTGGAAGCGGGAGGGGGCTTAAAGAGGTGGAGAATCACGGGGGAGAGGGAAAGGATCGTGCCGCAGAGGGTGAGGGTACAGGAGGCGCTGAAGAGGGAGGAGAGAAAGAGGTTAGAGGAATCAGACAAGGCTGGTGCCACGGCTTGAGTTCCTTAAAGATTGTAAAACATTTGGAGAGTGCGGACGGGTATAAGTGAAAGCTGTATTACCCTTTGCACGCCTTGCCACCAGGAGTTCAAGAGGTTGTGAACATATTCGTAACGAGGCTCTGCCCACTTCCTTTATCCCCCGACATTCTGTGTCTAAGAGAACGGCCAAGATTTACTTCTAGTATATAGACTTTATGGGGCAAACGGGGTTCATGACATGTAGCATATCAGTTCAAGTAGATGGCATACGACTAGAGACCACTGAGCTCATGATAAAAATCCCTTGGTCAAACAAAAGAGCGTTCATAACGTGGTCATTCCTTCATGTAACCTCATACACGCATCCCAGGGTATTTGCCAAAGATCATCATCACCGCCTGCTATATAACACAAACGAAATCCAAAGAACCCCGTGACTCAAAACTGGCCGTCGAACAGATACTTCTCATCCATGAACGACAACAGAAACCTCGCCAGTAAACGCCCCGTATAGTTAAACGACACATCCCTTGGAAACGGGTGGTGCTCCTGATTCGGCAGAATGGGGTCAGCAACCAGGAAGTCGAGTTCGTAGTCTGAGTCCCATCGGTCAGTTTCGGTTTCATCTCACATCCCACATCACCCGTTCCCACACAGCACGAAATCATACACGAAAAAAAGAAAAAGAAAAACAAAACTCACATGAATCTCCCTCAAGCAACTCCCTCAACGCCCTAACCATCTCTCCCGCAGCCGCATCCAACTCCCCCTCCTGCACATCGCACCCCTCGCCCACAAGCGGATTAAAAGCCCTCACGAATGCATCCCGACTGTGTGTCTGATAGATCTGATGAAACTGATACGCAAACTGCTTGAACGGCAAATTCTCGACCTCCTTACACAACCCCAGGGCGAAATCCCGCTTGCACTCCGGCTTTCTCCGATTCCGAATACTGATTTCGTTCTGCGAAATGACAAAGGTGTCAGTTGCCGTCTCTACAGCCTCCATGAAGAGACAGAGGACCAGGAAGGAGGCTAGACAGGGGGCCCACTCGCGCCGGGATTTGGGTTTGAGCGAGCGCGAGAAAGAGTCGAAAAGAGATTGCATATCCTTCAGGAGGATCTCGTCGATGAGAGATTTGATTTGACGGTTCAGGACGCGCGGGGTGACCCAGGGGATGTTTTGGGGGACGAGGTTGGTTTCCCGGAGTGTGAGGATGGAGGCGTAGGTTATGCAGAGGTGACGGGTTAGGACGTATTGCATTGCGTAGATGGAGAGGGCTTTTTTGACCATAGGGGACTGTTTGTTTTGGAATCATCAGCCTGCACGTCAAAGGGAGGAAAGGGGAGGGGGGTTCTTATTTATCGGCTTACATCTGAGCGTTGACCATATCTTTGCACGATCTTGAGGATCTTGCGCGGAAGCTCCGTGTGTCGGAATGCGTCGGTGACTTGCTCGGCGTATTGTGGCTCCAAGGTAATCGACTGGATGTATTCTCTGGTTCGTTTCCTCAGTTCCTCTTTACGTTGGCTGTTGTCCATGTCGACCCCGATCGGCGCGGATCCCCTAGATTCTAAGTCGATTTGGTTTACCCCGACGTTCAAATGCCAATGTTGAAGGGCATCCGGACCCTTTGCCGTGAAAAAGTTGGCTCGGAGAGTAAGTGTGCTCTGGAACCGCGTGCCAGAGAAGAGCTCAACTTGACAGGTCTTCTCCGCTCCGTCGACAGTGAAGCCGGCGATGTTGTCGCTTGTGAACTTGATCATCTGGTCTTTCTTGAAGTGTCCACGAATGAAGTCAGGGAAGAGCACGGGTAGGAAGTCCTGGAATTGCCAGCACATGATCTGGGGGACTTGCACGGTAAGTTTCTTGCAGTTCCTGCATGGCCTCTCTTTGTCGCACTGTTTGACATGTTAGTTGACTGATCCGCTCAACGCATCGCCTCAAGCACCTACCTTGACTTTCCGGCTATGACAGCAGAAACATGCGCCCAGTCTCCTCACCTGAAGAGCATTCTGCTTAATCTCATTGGCCAACGGCCCCTTTCTCCCCTTCTGGCTCGGCCGCATCGCTTGGAAACACTCAAACGGGTTTGGCTTCCCAGCAGAAGCATTGATAAGGCCCGGGGTCATGATAACAAACTTGTTCATCGGCTCGGCGGGCTTTTTCTTCTCGATCTTGCCCGTGCCCTTGACCTTGCGCATAGGGCTCGGCGCCTTGCCTTGTTCCAGCTTGACATCTGGAGACCGCGGACTCGATGACGGATGGGAGCTCGGGGGTGAGGGTTTGGAAGGGCTAGACGCGGTGAATTGAGACGTGATGAAGGTTGGTTCGTTGTTTTTGAAGTTGGTAGGGTCCCACGGAGGCACATCGCTGCCGCGTCGGAACTGCTGTGGTATACCCAGGTCGATGGGCTGACGGAACATGTCGAATGCTTCCAGGCCCGACACGTTTCCCATGTTGCCTGAAAACGCCTCTTTGTAATACGGCGATATATCGAGAGCTTGTAAAGTAGCTGCTTTAGCGTCTTGAGGTGTATACCTGTTATAGGTACAACTCACGGTTAAACGAGTCCGTAAATATGGAGTCCTGGCCCCCAACAAACTGCTGCTGTCCAACAAACTGTTGCTGTCCAATTCCAAAGCCCGCCATGAATTGACCGTCCATCCCCGCCGTTGCCATCATGGACGCATCGGTCTGGTCCGGGAACGAGGTCGCGAAAACATGTTGACTATCCGTATCCAGCCGTAGCGGCGATACGGCCTGTGGCGAGTGCTCAACTTGGTTCGGATGTCCGACTACAGCCCAGCTTTTCAAACTTCCACTGGCGGGACTGGGAAATAAACCGACGGATGCCAGGTTTGAGTCGACACGCTGCCAAGAGTGCTCCGAGTCGTCTGTGGACTCGGCCCGTTGGAAGCTATTTTCCGAGGGCGAGACGGATGCGACCGAAGCCATGTTGGGCTACGGGCCGTTCAACGGTCCAGAGGCAGGTTGGAATACTAGTTGTGCGATTTGCTAATTAGTGGTTACTAGTCGTTGAGGTTTGCGCGCCGTCGCAATGTTTCGAGTCCAGCTCTCACGAAGTATAAACCGCGGGGCCTTGTCGTCACAAGTCGCCAGCGGGCTTCAGCGTGTAGCACCCTCGACGCTCCTCTGGAAGCTCGTCGCAAACACTTTTTATCAGATCACAGTAATCAAAAATCAACGGCATAACTCAGAAACAAAACCACAAGCATAGACGATGCAACTCGGTTGAATGTAGCAAACTTCAACGGAGGGACCATCTGGTTTAAGAGGGTGCCTTTCCCAGCATCCCTGCTGCTCCATTGCGCACTAGACTCGATGGAATGACCGACGTCGAGTAAGGGTTCGGGAGAGCCACCCGCTGTTGCCTTCGGTATTCTGGGGGATTACCCAGCGGGACTCAATTGCGCCATGCCTCCAACACTAGCAAGGCAAGCTGCGAACATGATAGATGGTGCGCCTCTGATTAAAGGATATTGTGGCATAGCTACATTAATATGCCTTGCTGTGACGTCGGATATGGAGTTATCTTATCAGTCTGCTCCCTGGTGTTTACTCTTGACCGCTAGGAACCAAGACCGACTGGCCGACGTAGACTCACTCAGTTGACCGAAATAGACTCAGTTCTCCGAGTCCGAAAGGTAAACGTGCGACCGACTCCAAATCACTCCAAGTGGAGCACTCCGAAGGTCAAAGCAGGGAGAGTCTTGGCGCCATTGAATATAACCGCTCCCCATGGTGAGCCGAAGTAGGTGCGATGGCATGCGCCCGCGTTTTTAGGCAGCAGGTAGAGGCAAGGCGGCGCAACCCTCGCTCATTCCGTCCAAAGTGCAATTCTCGTAGTGTAGTTTAACCAGGTAGGAGGTACTCTGCTTTATTGCCCAACCGACCGTGTGACTGGCCCGACCTGACCCGATCTGTCTTTACTGCCCAACTCCCTCCAACCTGCCCGTCGGCCAGTTCCGAATCAACCAATGTGTACCCAAAGCCTCAAATCGAGATTCAGAGCAGGGCCACTTCACCACCTGGCCCGTCAGGAGGGAATAAACTGACGTGGCTCTGCCGCAAAAATGCTGAATGAAAAAGACATAAAATACAGACGGACGTACATACTATGCTTCGCTTGCTTTTGAAAACGAGAAGAGAGAAAGGAGGCAATATAATGTTGTTTCCTCACTGCATCCCTTCAGTATTTCCGCCTAGAACTCCTGCACGTCTTGCCCGCCGAAAACAAACATCCAGACCATTATTCGCCCTGAAGCTTATCCCAAGTCTGCCTCCTTGACGAGTCCACCTCCGACAAAATGAAGGAGAACAAGAACTGAAGGAAAAGGATAAGTCATTATTCGTTATCCGAGAGGTCCGTCATCTCGTACATGTTTGTTGAACGTATCATCTGGGTAGTTCCCAGATTTCACCCAACTCCGCAGGCTATCCTCCCCATCCATCCTCTCGTCTCGTCCTGCCAAGATGAAAAAAAATAACGTTGGTATTTAATCATGTGGTATCATGAAATCTGTCTCTCCGTCCATATGTCCTTGGCTCTTTCTTTCAAACCATTCAACGGAATCGCGCCGACGCCGCGGTGCTTCGCTCGTTGATCTGTTGTTCCGTCGAAACGTATAGTCTGTCCAGGTAATCCATGGCGGCCGCATCTTTTAGAATCTTGGCGACTTGGATCCCGGCGCTGATTAGTTGAAGAATATTCCTGTCATCCTTCAAGGGGCGCGACTGATGTTTTGCAGCATGGCGCATCTCGAGCGAGTTTTCCAATATGGTGACAAACTGCTTGATTTGCCCGTTATACAGAACCCGGGCGGGTATTCTTCTCTTGGTCGCCAGCCGCTTCAGCAGGTACACCCACTCGGTCCATTCCCGGTCTTGCGGTCTTTCGACCGGTCGCATGTCCTGCGTCAACGGTATGGGAAACTGATACTTGGCGACAAAGTCAAAAGCGCACTGCGACAACCTGTCGTTGACTTGCGTGAGGACACTATCCTGCTCTTGCACCAAGAGGTTCGTGGGAAGGTGTGGGAGCTCCCGCTCCTGCATGGCCACGTAGTCCGGCGGCGGACGTTGCAGGAACTGATGCGGCCCGTCAAACTCGTCACGATTCGAGGGCCGCCGTTGTGGTCGGCCTTTGCTGCTGCTGCTCTTGGACTTGCCAGATGGTGCGCCCGTACCGTTTTCCAGGGCATAGTCTGATGGGTTCGGAGAGGCGATGATATCACCCACCGAGTCGGTTGGCGAATAGCCACCTTGGGGCTCTCCCCATCCCTGCTGCGAGTTGGATGTTTGGTACGAAACCCCGTAGCCAGCGGCCGAACTACCGTACGCCCCAGACGCGGGCCTTGACGTGTATACCGGCGAGGGCGCATATGCAGGCTCGGACCGTCCGGCTGGGCCGCTTGTACCCACTACCGGCGCGTTGATCGGGAGGCCGTACGTGGAACTGGATCCGGACGGGTATGTCACACTTCGATCTCTTTGTTACTTTCGCTGTCCGTGCAGATGGGGCAATTTGTTGTTCTCCCTTACCTTGACCGGTGGTAGCCATTGTCGTAGCCACCACCCTGATAGGGGTCGTTGTAAATGACACTTTGAAAAACCAAGAAAGGGTTAGCCTGACCGCATGGACGATGGAATTGTCGAGATGATCGCACCTGCGCGAGGGGTTCCAGGGTCCGTTTGACATCATGGCAGACGTTCTGTACACAAGCTCCAGCTGTGCCATTCCCTTGTGGTAGTGTTTGGCAGAACGAAAAAAGTCCTCCTCGAAGACGCAAAACGAGGAGATCAAAACAAAACTTCGGCAGCGCACTTGGATCTTGCCAAAGGTTCCTTGATGTACGCCTTTTGCGGCAGAAAAAAACGTTTCCCGGGGGCTTGTCCTTGACAATGGCTCCAAGTATTTCCAAAAATTCAGGATCCTGGCTGAGATGTTTCTATCCGGGATATACTTGCTGGCCTCAGGCGGTGAGGTTTGAACCAGCTCTCCAGCTTATCGGTAGAAAAAAAAAGGGTCCTGTGTCCAAATGTCCAAAGGCGTTCCGGGCAGTGAATCTTGATCCGGCGGTAGAGTCAAACTATTACACGGTGGGTTTCCTGAAGGGAGTTACTTGGAAAACTTCTGTCCGTTCCGAAGATTCTTCACGATCGAGGTAGGGGTGTTTTATGTCCTTCCATATCCTGCCCCGCGGTCGAATAAGTTTTTCGCCACTCTGTAACAAGACTGAACTGATGACCCAAACCTGGCCGGGGCTGCTACTGACGATGTCCCTGCAACACGCCCGACTCAAGCTAGAATCTGGGGCGACGGCGTTCCGAGGCCCAGATAGCCCGCATTAAGAGATTGATACGTGACCCGAAAGGGATCGGCTCCATCAGCGGCGGAATGGGCTGCTAACAAGAACAGTATGGATCGACCGACAAAGAAGCGCAGGTATGAAAAAGCAGATGTGTCTAGGCCTAAACAGCTGGCAATGGCCTAGGAGAATCCTTGGTAATATCGCGCGATTCAGGTAGCAAAGCGACTCACCTTGAGGCATAGGCCAGCTGCATCTTGCGGAGCACCCTCTTGGCCCTGACTGCCAGAGAAATAAAATTGCGGGGAGGTGGTAAGGCATCATTGGGCAGTATTGTCGGTAGGGAAAAAAAAAACCGAGAAGTGCGTGTCGTGCCCAAAGACACCCAAGATGCCGGCAATAGTGTTGACTAGGTGTAGTTGCAGGGGCAGTCCTTGCGGACGAATAGCGGAGGCGCATTATTGAATGGCTGACAGCCGTTGGGCAGAAAAGTGTTACATGTCCCCGAGAAAACAGAGCCCAACGCCGCCCGTTGATGCCCACCGAGAGCCCTCCAACTGCACTCTGGCTACGCAAACACAGATCATCACAGGCTAGCTTCCCGAAGCAACAGGGCGCTCTTAGTCGTCGTGCTATAGCAATCCTGGAGTGGGTGCTAACCGATCAAATCACGATCGGGCGTTCCCAAGTCTTGGAAATCATCGTCAGTATCTCGATAGCCGAGGAGGGGCCGCAGTTGAAGTCCACTCAATTGAGGGAGCGTTTGGGGGCCACTCCTCCCTGCCCTCATCTAAAAGAAGCACGAGAGCTGCAACCGTGAAGCTTATGCCTCAAGGTTAGATGAAGGGCGGAAAGCTAGGCCAACCAGATTGATGAGCATCAGCCTCGCTGTCGTCGTCGTGAGTATCAACCAGGCGGCTGTTCGGTTTCTCGGTTACATCAAGACCGGCCAGAGGGGTGGGAAATTATATGTCTGAGGACTTGAGTGGGAGGTCAGCAAAAGTACACAGGGGCCATCATCTCACCACATGAAGCAGTCAGCTCCAAGTTCTTTGGAAGGCAATAGGTTGAACAGATCATGAGTTGAAGGATTGGGCCAGTTGGCCCTGACCACACTTAACTTGGGCAGAGTAAGCTGCATCTTGCTCTGTCGACTGTCTGGCAGCTGCCTGGTCCACGAACCAGAGTTTCCCCAAATTGGGTTGCATCATTATCTATATCCTCCAGCGATATTCGAAATCCTTCATGCTCTTTCAACAACGGTCAACTCGATCTTGGCCAAGTGCCCAAGGTTGCTTATGCTTTCTAGCAAGAATTCAGAGTTGAAGACATGGCCGAAGTAACAGCGCCTGGCTTTTCTTTGATCAGCCGGGCGTGCCTACCTTCGATCTCTTCAAGACGGCTGTACCTGCTATGCATCGTTCGGAAGTTCGCAACCAAAGAAACTTGACAAAGTAGCCGTTTGCATGGTGCGACTGGTTCTTGCCATCCCCTTCCCCTTTCCCTTTACTACTTCTTGGTGCCTTCAACATATCTGAATTTCGCCCGTCATTTGTCATATATTAACTCGGAATTCCCCAGCTGGAACCGGGCGGTACCTCAGTGCTCACGCACGCTACAATGTAGTGGTAGGGCACAAGATAGGGCTAGCCTTATGACCGGCCCCCTACCTACCCGTATTACATCCAATTGAACGTCGGCATCGTGTGTGACAAGCTCAAAGGCATTGGCGAATGCTCTGATGGTCAAATGAGTTGAACCAATTTTGGTCACAAAGTGGTTCTCAGTCTTTGAAGTTCGGGACTAGTGAAACAGTGTCCTTTGGTGGGCCAACTACCGCGCGTCTCGGCTGACAGCAACCCATCTAAAAAAGACAGAGAAGACGCCTGCGGTTGCACTAGGCCGTTGTCACTCAGGATGACATTGCGTCCGGGCAAAAGTCTGCGGTGGCTTAGACTTGGTGAGACGGTCTGCAGGATGCCAGGCCCTGTTCGAAGTTAATTCCATAATCCCTTTTCAGCGGCGATGCGCCATCCCAAGAAACCACCCCTGGTATTTCGGAGGGAACGGCTGCCTTGACAAGAAATATGGGATATAATGTTCTAGAGCTTCAGACAATGACAAACTCCAGTGGTCTATTTTTCAAGGATGCCTAATAGCTGCGACATCATGGTTGAGTCGGCTGCAGCCATTCTTCAGCGGCAACGCCAACGCAAGTTTCATCGGAGGTCAAGAAATGGTGAGCTTCATTGTGAGCATCCCGACCACCCAGAATAAGCTGACCGTTCTCGCGCGACCGCGCAAGTTTGCCGCCATAGGCAATCTTGCGACAAGCGCGATGGTTTGCAGGATGTTTTATATGTAAAAAGAAACACATTCGCTGTGATGAAAGAAAACCATTATGGTGAGTGATGTTCTGCTCGTCTATTCCGTCTTTATACGAGCACTGCCGCTGCAGGCTTGCACTTGCGCGTCTGTGGCCCAATGTCCAATTGACTTGGGCCCCCAAAGCTAGACCCGACGCAACGGGCCGCCCAAACCAACAACCCTAGCCGTTTCACTTTCGCGTCTACACGATATACGTCTTGTATGTCTTCTCTTGGCTCAATGCTAATGCTGGAGTAGCACGTATTGTCTCCGGCATGGCGGAGACTGTGGGTACCCGGATCTCGACTCCGCTATTACGGATATCAGGCGGGGCTCGGTGCACTCATCAGAAGACCCCCGGGAGGACGATGAACTTTGTCTCCCCCTGCAGGATGCTGCACCGAGAGATACGTTCTTCGGTTCGGGGTTCGACGTACCGCGGAAATGCAGGCCTCTTTTCCAGCTTTGTAAGACTGTATGGTCGACTGCCTTGCACTGCTGTTGACTGACTGTAAACAAAGTCATTACCACAAAATACTCCTACACAAACCCAGTTCCGAGAGAATCGAATTCTTTTGTGTAAGCACGTCCCCGAGACTGGCTTGCTATTACCAGATCATCAGAACCTGACACGCGCTCGTATAGAGTCCATCGAGCACTGTCCAATCCAGGATTCCTCCATGGAGCTCTTCTAATGACGACTTTGCAGTGGGCCTGGTCCACGGGCGATGAGGAATCCTTCAGTATCCCCTATCTGTATCACAAACTGCAAGCTATACGATATGTGAATGAGCAATTGGCCAATCCCGGCTCAGTCGTGGACGATGGGACAATCGCAGCTGTTGCCATCCTCGCCATTGTAGAGGTAGGTCATTGGCGTGACAACAAGCTTGCCGATTGCTGACGGTCCATAGAATGCCTTGGGCTCCATCGAAGCGACGGCCTCACATCTGTGTGGGTTGGCCAAGATAAAAGAAATCCAAGACAGAAACGAGGCGCCTCTCGGTCTTCTCCAGCGCATGATTCTCATGTAGGTTGGGAGAAGCCATTCGCGGAAACCCAATTGGCTGACCATTTCGTCCAGGGCTGCACGTTGTATTGCTGGTCAGCCTGTCTGGAACATACTCGACATTGGCCGCACCGATTCCGTGCACCAATCAATGGTTGTTTCGCTGCTCCGAGTAGCCCTGCGCCCGATATATAGCGTCTTCACGCTCGGTGGCTCTAACGACAACGATAGTGCCGAGCCTCTGTCGGAAATACTGGCCAAGAAGTCCCCTCATCCGCAGGCGGGCGACAGCAACGTCATTGCGCCTCTGCGGTCAGTGGATTGTAGCAGATCGCACTTCATCTCCTGTCACTTCTATCTCTACGTAATCCTGCGCGAGAACACTGTTGACTCCTTCGTGCTCAACTGGTTCATCGAGCAGCTGCTGGCAGACGTGGAGCGCACCGAAGAGGACATGTACAAGGAGCAGTATAGCCAGTCCCTCTGGTTCTGGACCGTCATGTTCGGTGCGTGTGCCACGACAGCCGCCCGAGCCACGTCGGCGCTGGAGATTGAGCAGATGCAGTCCATGCGGAACGAGTACCTGAGGAAGATTGACATTGCGAGCCAGGTGCTGCGAATCAACACTTGGGAAGGGGCGAAAGCACAACTTCGACTCTTCGCTTGGGAAGACGACTTTAATGGCGAGTTGGAGCTCAAGGCTCTGTGGGAAGAGGCGTGCATGGGGCGATGAGGAGCTATGGCAACAGCTTCAAGCGTTCGGCCCTATCGACCCGCAAATCCTGATGCGTTCAAGGGTATAGGCATGCAGATGGACAGACAGGGCGAAGGGTAAGGCATGCTTGGGGCAGCGGTCTTACGGTAAATTTTGCAGATATGACTACGTTGTACAAGGCTGGCAGGTGAATCTCTAAACCATATCGGGCAACAAGGTGCGAGTACGCCGCGTGTATATACCAAGAGAACTTTGTGCGATGGTGAATATGAACGTGTACATGCGGAGGAATGAAGCATTTTTCTCGTCATCTGGATGCTGGCTTGTTTGGCGACGTTGTGACCCAGGATAGTATGGGTGTCCACAACACTCGACTACCGACTGTCTGCCAAGCATCGAGATCAGATCCGGCCTGCAAAAAATAAGACAGCAAGGTAGTGTTATTAATTGGTGGAATGGAAGGGCCAGCCCCAATCTCGAAGAAATGGCCTCATCAGTGCTGAAAAGCAGCAACCTTACCGTGGCTTCATGCTATTGGCGAACACAGCGTCAACTATCCATAAGTCCAACCATCACATAGCTGTCTATTCATAGTGACAGCCTTGAGCTGGGTATGGCCCTTATGATGGCCACATGCACAACGTTCCATCTTGGATATCTCCTGCGCCGATAACGTGCCAACAAGATACCGCGTGGACATCGCTAGCCTCGCGAGAACAAAGATTTTGTCTTCACCGCAATTGTGACTCCTTGACTTCTTATCCACACTCTTGCATTTTTTTGAAGCTGGAAGAAAGATATGCAACATTGGTTGGCCAAAATGTGTTGTCGGTGAGGACTGCACGAGTCGCTTTTTCCCGCGCCTTCCGCAGGGTGAATCGAAAATATGTGGCATCATCGCCGGCGACTCAATGATTTGTTGTTCCTCTTATGAGCTGGCTGCAGTGCTGCGTTGTCGCTGCAGCCATAATCCCTCATCACGTACCAAAATTCTGCTGACCCAAGAATGATAGGCTGGCGACCTTCTACAGCTCCACTTGACACTCTCAGGACCAAGGCAATAACCCATCAGAAACGACCGTCTGACCAGCCGCCGGTCGACGAACCTATCGTAATTGCAGGAGCAAAGGGACAGGCGCAGTATTGCCAAACCTGCGGCCAATGTGACGACCGACTGAGATACACAACGGAAAGCAGGATATCAAAAAGAAAAGCCAAGCATACCAAGAAACCATGATTAACATGTCGTTGGCCAGCATTCAGCGAATCGTGTCGTGACAACCAGGGAAGACAGGGGACCCAGAGCGGGGGTCGTGATAGAACCGCGCAATTCAGTCTGAGCGCAATTTCCACGCTGGGCCTGGATGGGCACGATAAAACCCGCATGTCCCCGTCTCAATGCCCAATTCTGGTCTCTTCCTCAATTCTTTCAGCCCAAAGCTATCAAGTTTCTGCCCAATCTCCCGAATCTCCCAAAATATCCTCTTTGCCATTCCGCAATATCGCCACTTCTTATTCCTCAGGCAAACAAATCTTTACACAACATACTACCCTAGCACTGCACTACCCAAGGCCGTGTTTGATCTTCCCAGAGGGTTGTTTACTACCGTCCGGGAGATCGTCTCTGTGCAACTGCAACACCTTGTCGTCAACACGCAGGACTTCATCGAGAGAACCCAGACTCTCCAAGAAATCCGCAAGGACAATTTCCCGTTCAGGACATCAGGACCTTCGAGCCATCCGGTTCTCTTTTCACAGCCTGGGATTTCAATGTCGGCAGCTATGGTGGCTCAACGTCCAGACACTATGCCTGGCTACAGCTCAAATCTAGACATGGAGCACGTTCACACTCCCGCGAGGTATATTGCATTGCTTTCCATTTATTACCGGAGGTTATACTGTTTTTGCTGTCATGTTGTGCGATCACTCATGTTTTTCTTACTACGACGTTTTCGATAGCCAGCAAGTGCTCTTTTCGAACCCAGGACAAGGACATTGTAGCCCAGGATTCAACAGGATTCAGCCCAGGACATTTCCGTCATCCAGGAGAAACACCCGGGGAGACACGCTGGAGCCCTTTTTCTACCACGGACAGACAATCATCCGGATGTCGCTTCTGAGTTTTTGGCGTGCCATGCCCTCAGATGGACAAACCAATATTTCAAACAAGCATGGGAGGCAATCTCTCAAGTCGACGGTGAGTATCGCCCACGAGACAATTATGTCGCAGCAACTTGACAACCGCAACGGACGACAACATGAATATCAGACCAAAGGAAATGGATATCAAATGGACCTGGACAAATGGATCTACGCTTTTTTCATCGGATTTCTCATCAGGATTTTATCATGGACCAAGGAATCATTCTCGGAATCAACCAATCTCGTCAGGCTCTTTCTTTCCAGGTTTATCAACATTTATGTTTTCTTCATGCCACGGTCTTGCGCTGCAAAACTGGGTGGTATCTTGAGCCGCAAAATTCCCCTTGCCCAGGTCACTTTTTAGAGACGACTTTTTACGCCTTCCCGTGGATTTTCACCGTCGATCATGATACTGCACCCTCAGTGGATTCTCGAACCGTTTCAGGATAGCGCACCATGGTCGCCATTTCTTTTCTTTCTGTTTTCAGGATCATTGCTACACGGATCGCACTGCCTATTGCAACCCAACTGGATCGACTTTGTCTGCCAATTAAGCTCCGGGTACTTGTAACCCACAAGCTTGACCTCAGTACGTATGCCAATAACGTTGTCAATCGCGGAATACACGCCAATGTTTCCTCGTGCGCCTGTCGACTGACCCTCGTCTCCTTCGTGCTCATAGGCACCTGCCAATAAGGAATCCCTCTGTCCGTGGACTTTTCTTATGTCTATCTTGCATGTTGAACCAAGGCCCTGCCTCCCCAGAGGATTTCAACCGGATTTGCTACAACCTAAGGATCATATCGAATGGAATACGACCGGAATATGCCGCCCTGGATTGTGGCTTCAACCGTCAATCAGTTTGGTTTGTGCACCACGGCCCCCACATACCATGCTCCTGCTCTGAAACTAATCATTTTGCTGTACAGGAACAAAGTTGTGCCAACATTGCCTGGTATTTCCTTTGTTTTGCATTTGGCGTACATGGATCGGATGAACAGTGGGAGAACAGCACACTAACCAACCAATTCAGTGACTACAGCACATACTCCAATGGGAACATGATGGCCACTACCAATGCGCAATTTCTCTATTCTCAAACAGTACCTACGGACCTGAGTGGTTCGCTATGGGATGCGACAGCAACAGAAGGCACACAGCACTTCCACGGAGACTCCGAGGAATTCCCTTTTTCTTTTGGCCACGTTACCCCTAGAGGACATGGACAGGAACAACATGAAGCCGTGGATGATACCTGCGGAAAATGGATTGCCCAGGAGGAAGTTCCAGCGGTCACCGCGGAGCCGATGCGACGCATCAGCTCGCGGAGCTCTTCCAGGAGCAACAAACACAAGACTCTCAAGACCTCTGCCCACAAGACTCGACCGAGGATCTTGTCTACTGTGTCGCAGGGGTCTCACATGTCGCAATTCGACATGACAGGTAATGGTCAGATGGACGCGTACCTCATCCATGAATCCGACGCGGTTTCTTCTCAGATGTTTTATCCCATGCCCATGAGTGTTGGCTTAACCACGGACGGTTTGCCATACTCACCGGACGTGCTCGATGCCGCTGGCATGCCGCAGCAGCACATGGATCCCACCCACATGCAACTGGATTTTGACGCGTGCCTTGCCGGTAACTCTCCATCGGGTTCGTGGGGCTCCTCGTCCATCGAGTCTCGTACCTCTTCTCCCACCATTCCGGAGGAGTGGGCCAGCATTCCAATGGGAAAATCTTCGCCGCAGAGCAATGGATCCTCCCCCATGATCGACAGTCAGTCGCCAAGGTACGTAGGACTAATAATGATCACCTCAATTCTGAATACGCCTCTGACTCCTTTGGAATCATCAGTCTCAGCTACCACAGTGGAATCGGATTGGTTACCGCAGAGGACATCCATGGAAATGACATGCATGATGGCACTTTCGCTCCATCTTCTTTCACTCGCCGTCCCAGCGGCGACGGGGAGTCGTCTGCTCGCGACCACCCGCTCTACAAAAGCGCCATGCCAAAGCCTGACGGGCTTTTCCATTGTCCCTGGGAGGGACACTCCAGCTGCAACCACAAGCCCGAGAAGCTGAAGTGTAACTACGAGTAAGTCGACGACGCCCGTCTTCCCCAAGCGATAGTGTGTCTAACCCCCGTGTCAGCAAATTTGTCGATTCTCACTTGAAGCCATACCGCTGCAAGAACGAGTCGTGCGAGAACGCACGGTTCTCATCCACGGCCTGCCTTCTTCGACACGAGCGTGAGGCCCACGCCATGCACGGACACGGAGACAAGCCCTATCTTTGCACCTATGAAGGATGTGACCGCGCTGTACCCGGATGCGGCTTTCCCCGCAATTGGAACCTGAGGGATCACATGAGACGTGTTCACAACGACAATGGGTCGACCTTGAGCGCCGTCAGCGCTGCTCCCTCTGGACGTGGACCCCACAGCCACTCGGCCAAGGGCCGAAAGAGAAAGAGCAAGGACTCCTCTTCCGAAAGCTCATCCAGCGGTCGCAAGACTTCATCCAAGACGGCGTCTGCCGATGATGCCGCCGCCGCCGCCAGGGCGGCCGAGCAACCGCTCATTGAGGAATGGTACGAGCACCAGAGAGCTCTCCGCTCGTATCTCCAGCATTACGACAACCCGGCTGCCTTTGAGGTCCTGGATCAATGCGGCGAGGCTACAGAGCATTTCGCCGCCATGGAGAAGATTTCCCGCAATCTGAAGAATTCCCGTGACACTTACGGACGGTCCTACACGCACCACTACACTGGCTGAATGAACAAAGTAAGTGTTTATATTACGTTCCGTTCTTGACATGGACTGTGCTGACTTGCTGAAGACCATGTGAATGAATGTGTTCACACAAGCCGGTGGACTCTATGATCCATATTATGTTTGCAAGTGCAGACAAAGCCCCCCAACAGTCATGAAGACGTGGGGTGGACTCGACCTACACAGCTTCGCGAGGCAGTCGCCCCAAGCTTGCGGTCAACAGAAGGCTTCTTGGAGAACCTTCGTACTCACATAGACAGCCGTCTGCCCAGGAACATCCCAAGGAGATAAAACCTACCTGGACCGTTGTGAATTGCGGATAAAGGCGCAACTAGAGGGAGTTAAGAATTGCTATGCTGGCA